>NC_052535.1:81824267-82458433 GCF_016699485.2 Gallus gallus
TTCATCTTTCCCATTACAGCTGGATAACAAACATTGGTAGGTACTCATCCATCACAGACAGCATTTTACCCATTTTATCTGAAGATGGATTTATTTCTTTTTGAAGTTTGCCTCTAGGGCTCTTCTAGGATCTAGTAGTGTCTAACTAAGTTAGAAATCAAATCATGCTGGACTCTGCATCTAATATTGCTTTACACATTTTGGGAGGGAGTAGGAACAGAGGGAGAAGAAACAAAGGACTGAATGGAAATGTTATACCACACGAAGATCTACCTGACCAAAACAAAAACCATCAGATTACCTATAGCAAGGAAAGTTGTATCTCCACAGAAGACACTTGAAGAATTCTTTGGATGCTTTTCATGTTTTCTCCTTTTCTGACAGCCTTTAATCTTTGGGAAGGAATGGGCTGCAGGCTGTATAAAATTACCCTAATGAATCACCTGCAGTTCACTCTTCACTAACGCTTTTCATTGCAGCTAAGTGTTTCATACACTCTCATACAAAACAATTAGACAACAACATCTCCCTTACCAGATTATCGAGCATTCGCATAAGAGCTTCAAACTCCTGTTCGCCAATCTGCCATTTTGGATGGGATACAGAACCATCACCTGATGGAGACTCAGAGGAACGAGACTTGGCTTTGTACTTTCCAGGATCTAATAGTACTAAATTGTCTGGTCCACCTGCACTGGCCAGAGTACGTACCTTAAAAACAATACAATCAACTATTAGTTTCTTAAGGGAAGAGGGAAAAGAAACAAGTAAAAATCAACAAACCAGAAGAAATCTACTTCATTTTAAAGGTAAACCAATCAACTATACAAAAGTTGCTTTAAGGTTCTACAAAACACTCTTAGAAGGATTCATACCATAGCAGTGGTTCTAACTCAGTATTTGGATACTGCTGGTAGAATCAGTGCTTTGGATGTTTGCATAAAGTATAATGATTTGACAGATAATTACGTTCGTTCAAATCAATAGCTTAACCAGTAAAATGCACAACTATTAATCTGTTTGAAGGTCAAAATAGCAGACTGTAGTATTAAATAAACATTAAAATTCTTACTTGAATCTCACAGGCAAGCACTAGGTTATGAATATAGTAGAAAGCCTCCTCAACAGTCTCTCCAACTGATACTAAGCCGTGGTTTCTTAGAATAAGGACCTAGAGAGTCATTGCAAAGAAGATTAACAAAAATGATGCAAGTATTTACAGTGAATTATATATGGATCCTGATTAAATAACATACTTCCCTTCCCCCACACACTTCATTTAATTTCAGCTGTAACAACTGACCTTGCTTTTAGGTCCCAAGTTTTTCTGAATAACCACCTTTTCTTCATCATCCACTAAGATACCATGGTAGTCATGATAAGCTACTTCCCCTAGAGAAAGGGCTTCAGGGGAAATCGGCAACAGGCCACACTTCATTGCAGAAACCTGAGAAATATTGAAACAACCCACTTAACTTCTTTCAAGAGGAAAAAAAAATTAACTATATACATATCTGGAAAACTATTGCTAAATACATAAATATAGATAGATATGCAAGTATTAGACCACTACAGATGTCATAAAGGAAGCAAAACTATGATTAAGAGGAGACCAACATATTTATGCATTTGCATGTGTGGAGGGAAATGGAACACGGACCAGAAACTAAACAACGTGCTTACCGCTGCTCCTGCTGGAGTATGAATATGAACAATGCATTTAACATCAGGTCGAGCTGCATAAATTGCAGAGTGCAAAGTAAATCCAGCTTGGTTTACTCCCAGGTTAGTGCTCCCACGGTCAACTACATCTCCCTGAATATTGATTTTAACCTAGAAACAAAAAATTTGTTTCATAAATCAAAAACTGACAGAAGTCTGATTTAACTCAGCATCTACCTCTGAAACCTTAAAGATATATTTCTTCTGTTATTCTATTTTAACAAGTACTTACATTTCTGCTATAAAGGTAAAAGCAAGCAGAGGAAAAAAAAAAACAAAATAAAAAAACCAACCCACCCAACAACACAAAAGCCAGCATGTGTTCCTTAATCTCTTCCATAAGATCCAAGCTAACAAGAAAGGGTAGGTCTTACTTTTCTCATTGTCTTCTCTTACAGTTTTTTCAATTTAAATTTTACAGCCTATTAAAGGTGGAGTTGTGTAAGAAACAGCCAAACTTCACAGAAAGCCAAGGGAGGAGTATTTAGGACCTTTACCTATCACAAGCAACACAAGTCTGGAATGTTAGTACTCCATGAACACCTCATCTCTCTGCTAGAGGTTACTGATCTTGAAGGAGTCAAAGCAAAAGAGTAGTGAGAAAGCTTCCATTTTGTTCCAACATAAGGATGTCCACCGCATTAACTCAAGCAGCAATGTAAACTTAAGACAAATGCTTAAAATAGGCTTTCTGTGAGCTAACAGTTAAGGGTGTAGTATCTTCAACTACTACCATTAAAACTCAAAAAGACTGTTTATATGCAGTCTCAGCTACTTGTTAAATGATTAAACAATGTCAACTGAATTAAGCATCTGACAGAATATCTTGAAACTATAACTGGCATCTATGTCCAAAATATGTTGTTTCCCTTAACAAGACTGACACAGCAGCCAATGTCTTTCAAGGGTATGATGTGGTCAGCTTATCACAGAATCACAGAATTGCTCAGGTTAGAAAAGACCTTAAAGATCATTGAGTCCAACCACAACCTAACCATACTACCCTAACTCTAACAACCCTCCGCTAAATCACGTGCCTGGGCAAAAAGGTCCAAAAGGTCTGGTTTCTGTTTACAGCTAGATCAGCTGGAGGACATCTGATGGTGAACATGTGGAAAGAAATCTTTTTTAGAGACACCTCATCTGTACCAAAGCCAACCATGTTCAATAAAGCAATTCTAAACGTGTAAATAAAAATAATTTTAAAAGTATTCTCTAAGACAGAATTTAAACACTTACAGAGAAAATATTCAGCTATTTGTATTTTACAACTGTGAAAAATTATCACTGCTTACCAGACTGGAGGCAGTAACTTCACTGTAAAGAAGTCCAAAAGGTACAATGAGGAAGTGTTCCTGCTCAGAATTTACTCTGGCCTAAGGATAAACGAAGAGTAAAAGCAAAGTTATTAGGAATATTTTAATAATACAAGAAGGCCCCAAAACATGAAAGTTACTTTCAATTCCTGAGTATGGAATGAGCAAGTATGACTACAGCATATGCATTACAACTTTCACATATGCTGTGACAGACGGTCAACACGCTTAAGCCATGTTGAACAGAATCAGATGGTAGGTACATGCCAGCTGTTCAGATTGGTGGAACACTGCTAAGTTTTTTTTCTGTACTACCTTTTCCGTAGAAAAGACAACAAGATAACTGTAGATAAAAAGAATGACATTGTGAGAAATGCAAAAAAGTGTTGCTTTTTTTTTTTAAGAATGAATTAATACTTCAACTGTATTTACACTCCAGTAAAATAGAAAGTATAAAAGAAAAAGTAAGAAAATGTAAGAATTTGGCCCACAGATTTAAAATTTCTTGATGCTGAGTAGGGTTTCACCATTGGTCCTGGGGTGCCATGTGAGATAACTGACTTCGTAATACAAAAATAATGCTGACTTCATTCACAGCTCAGAATGCATTGGTTTCAACGCTGTACAATGAAAAGTACTGGACAGATAATTTAGGTGCTTCTCAATGAAGAGTTAAAATGGAGAATTAAAATAAGTATTAAATAAGAATTAATTAATTAATTAATTGGACTAAGTAATAAATAAGAATTAAAATAAGATAACAAAATTGCTTTTATGCTCATTTCAGAGATCGGGTCAGAGCTCATGGAGATCTTTTAAAACAAATGTTTAGATACAACTTTATGAAGTTCCCTACTTTGCTACTTGTCAACATCTTTTTTTCTTCATGTTTTCACACAGTGACTGAAGTTTGAAGGAAGCTCTGCAGGTAATTTCATCCAACCCACAAATGTTCCACTGCCTCAGGATGCACCTATTTTTTGCTCACTCAGGTCTTCTACTACTTTCAACATTAAATGGATACGTACTTTCTACTGCAGGAAAATAGGTTTTTTTTAATAAGTAACTGATTGGTGTCCTGAAAGTTTGTGGTATAAATCTGCCTTCCTTCATAACCAGCTGATTACGTGCCACAGCACATGAGCCAGGAACTGTACCAACTAGTTCAAGTTAATCTGTACCTTTATGAATCACCAAAATAATTCTCCATTACAGAATTTCAAATGATCTATGAAATCTTTCACTTAATTATGCAAAACAAAAAACAGGTATTATTAAAATGCCCCAAAAGCTAATGAGAAAGCTTGTACATAGATAAACAAACAGCAACATCTTCCAAACCACCTTACCACCAGCATTAGATCCAATAAACTATTCATGCCCTCAAAGCAAACCAAGAGCAAGTGAATGAAGTACCTGCAGTAAACCTGCAGTTTCAAATTCTGCTTAACCCTGAAGACAACCAATTTTACTACAAATCCTTTTATTTGACATGAAAGCTTTTGGGAACTCTGTAATTCTGCTCCTGTGTCAGGACTGCACCAGTCTGAACACACAAACAGATTGATAAGGATCCAGAGAAGCAGAGGTATTGCAATCAGCTCTCTCATATGCTTACAAAGCCCTTCTCCTCCGTCTCATACAGTGACATCCCTCACAGAAGGCTGTTTTCATCTTTTTATTGTATTTTCCAAGAAGTACACTAGTAGCTTTTAACTTCAGTGAAATCACCTAGAAATTAGAGCATCCATGCACAATAGAAGAAAATCTGGAGTCAAAATCCAGCTCTGTATGAAGTGATAACATTTGCCACATTCTAAAAAGGACCTTACCTCCACAATACCACTTAATATATAAGCACATAGAACAAAGATGAGACTATTCTGTAAACACAACAACCTTGTTCCACATCAACTTCTCAAGGTAAATTATATCTCTTAAGTCACCTTTCAGGTTGCTATTCACTGGAGGAATCTGTGTAAGAAAGTTAACTATCATTTGTGATTGCTGGTGACAAACCATTAACCAAAAACTTTCCAATATGGTTCTGCCCTTCAAAAGCAAAATATATCCAAAACATTTCCAACATCTCATAATCCAAGCACCCTATCTTCCAACTGAACTGCTAACACATTATCTAACCTTATTATCTAAGCTCTCTGTGCTTTCCCTCCTTCTCCTCTGTAAAAGAAAACAAACTTGATGCATTATTCCCCACTTACATGGCCTTATTTATGCCTCTAGGCACATAGTTCCTCATTACACTTAACTTTATATCTAAACTCAAATATTCCCAGAGCTAAATATGAGACTAGAAAGCCATCTCTAAAACTGCTTGCCTGTTATTCTTTTACAGCATTAATATTCCTTTCACAAAATCAATTCTCACGTCATGTATGAAAGAATCAGGGGGTGGCACAGAGCTGTTTACAAGAACCACTATGTTGGATACGTTCCCTCAGTAGAAGAACCAAATGGTCTAATCTGCATTGCCTGATCCTGCGCCTACTCCTATCATTTATTATCTTCATCAGCTCATAAGCAATATACCTTGAAATCTCAAAAAGCAGAAATAATTAAATTACCATATTTCATTCAGATTGCAACTAAAAACTGAAAATACATCGAGGACCACCTCTACTATGTGGAACAAAACCCTACAACAATCCAGCTCTGTTAGGAAAACAATTGACTGAGTTGCACACCACAGCTGTGACTTCACTCATGAGACTCATGTTGATCATCCTTCTGGCACATAAAACCTCCTTGATTTGACCTCCTTGTCATTCTTATTATGGATGCCAGCAATTACTCAGTCACAAAGAAAACTGCTGGCAAGCAGCATTAAGCTAAACAGTCTACTCATGTTCTGAAATACTACGGTTTCTTTTACAAAGAAGTCAGTAGAGAATTTTCAATAAAACTGGACAGTATTACCAATGAAAAGACGGCTCAGCACTTAGAAAATGAAGACATCACCTTGCAGAATAATACATACAATTACTCAAACCATTTAAGATACTAAAAGATTCACTGTTTTAAGAAGCTTAAACTTCACTGCAAAACTCTTCACGTACACTCTCTTAAGACTCTATTCAGACTATGGTAGATGACATCCAAGCCATTTTCAGTTCTTATTCTTGAGATGCAATGACTAATCTCTTCACTATTATACTGCTTTCAATACCACTTTGCTCTTCTTCCACACAAAGAGAAAATGACAGATGAGGGAGGGAATCAATTCACTGGTATTCTAAAACAATTGGTTCAGTTCTCTGTTGATTCAATACTCACTGTTATATGATTGTAAATAAGCTGAGACCAGCCAAAGAGATCTGCTAATCTGTAGAAAGCCGCCAATTTACATCGTAATAACTTCTCCCCTTTTTCATAAGCAATGGAATCAGACCCCCTGAGATCATTCACTGGTGTCACCATGCCAAGGCCTGAGAAGAGAAGAAAGCACAAGGCAGTTGTGTTCAGTATCAGCAAGAACACAATAACAGCCATCACAGTTAGAATGGTTTTTCTTGATAGTTAATATCAACATATTAGCCTTAGAAATGGAGAGCAAGATTTAATTACTATAGTGTCATAACATATATTACATCAATATAATTAAGCTCTCTGACAAGATCTTAGGTAGAGCCAGCACAAGTTTCCTTCCTTAATGTTCACTGGGGTTAAGGTGATGATAAGTTCTTTAGCATAATCCCCCCCATCAATCTCATATAAAATACAACTATTCATTGATAATCGAGAATTGCAACCTCAAATATTCCACTTTTTGAGACATATGGGTTTTTACCCCTGGAAAGAAGAATTATACACCTAGTAAGGTCATTTAATTAAGAAATAATAAGTGCAAGCTAAACAGAGGAGAATTATAATAAAGCATTACAGTTACTATAGGACTAGTTACAGCGCGCTGATAAGCATGATTCAGAGGAGCTGTGATAAAGCAGAATCTGTCATGACACAGTCTCAACTACAGGTTCATAAGGCAGGGTATTATCCTAACACAAAACCCATGTGTACACATATTCACACATACTTAGGTGGTTTCTTCTTCTCATGTGTGAATTTTTGGGTTGTTTTTTTTTTTGTCTGCTGATGTTTCTTTTCTTACTTCACAGAAGAAAGCTGTGAATAGTATTTCAATTGCAATAAACAGTTTCTAAAGACCTTTGCCGTTACTAGACTATGACTGAGTATCATCTTTCTGTATACAATCCAGCTGGTAAACATTAAAATGTTTACATTTTCAACTGATGTTCACCTATCAGACTTATCTTTCAATTAAGATATTCTACTTTATATGGCTTTTGACACAAATTACATACACAAATTACATTGCGTATCACCGTCATTTAGAAACAAATCCATTCATTTTCTGTTTGCAGTGTTCCAATGAGAGGACAAGGTAGTATCTGAACTTCACAGAACACAATGAAATTCACGGCATTCACACTGCCTTCATTTTAAGCCTTTCAGACAAGAGAATTCAACTGTTCTACGTTAATGTGCACTCACTCATGTTTAACGCAGCCATTCCTCCTTGTGGTGCTGCTGGGTAGACATTTGGCACATTTGTTGTCATAAAATCTGCAATCTGCTGTAAAGCCAATAAACCTGTTGGATTCTTCCCCTTCTTAAATTGTTCCTGGATCATAGACTCCAATTCTTCACAAAAAGCCTGCCAACGGGACATTGTATATTGTAAAGCACATACACACAAACTTCAGCTTTTCATACACAGTTTCTTTACAACACCTAAATGAAAGCGTGCTATCTCTCTTCTCCAAAACAGCTCAGCATAGTACTACAGGGTGCATGCTTTCATTTGAAAATGATGCTGTCTATAGCAACAGTGATGTGGCAAACTTATTTCTTTGTAAATGGAAATTCCAATATTCTCTCTCCAAGCAACACCAAAGTTCACTGAACCTACTAATATGGATTTACAGAAGAAGGAGAAAGATGTGCAATTGACTTCAAAGAATACAAAATCTGGAAGAAAAGTAGTTGGAAGAAATAAAATAGACCAGTGTGGTTCAGAGGGAACTGAGTCAAGAAGGCATGCAGGAACACACGGCCACTGCATCTTAAATAATACTTTACTTTGTACCTGTGTGTGTGTTTCTTTATCACTGGATGAAGGAAAACAAGATTTTAGATTGCTAGTAGATGCTGCTTCTGAAAAGAATACTGGAAACTGAAATGGACGTATTCCTATCATTAGGTAAATATAAATCAAAGAAGTTGGTCCCACATGAAAATCAGTAAGTATACCACTACAATCCTATTCTTGCTGAAGACAGGTTATAACACATTCTGTATCTAAATTCACCAATCAGTTACTATAAAAGGAATAAATGTTATGAAATAAGCTTTGTTGCGTGCGCTTTCTCCATGAGGGAAATATCTATAATCCTCAAACTATTCAATACTTCTAATTGTGCACCTTCTCTGGAAGAGATGTACAATAATATTCCGAATGTCAGATGACAAAAAAAAATGAGCGCTGGACAGAGTTGGTTTGCCTAAGCTACTCTTAGAAGAGTTACTTGATTTCAATACTTAAATTAATGTAAAAATATGAAACAATAAAAAAAATGTTTTACTATATGTACATAGAAGATATGAAAAGAATGCTCACTGACTGCATATAGAATTCTGAAACCAAGTCTGAGAGGCTTCTTCATGAGCAGACAATAAAACTTCAACCAGATAATGTGAGAAAAACTGGGCTACTAATGTTAGAAGAAAGTTAAAACAATAGAGAGATAATAAACTCATTGCTACAAAGATGGAGCATTGTCTTGTCTTACTGGGCTTTGAAGAATCATGGAGACTCTCTTCTTCTGTTCCATCATGTTAAAATCCTGGCGAAGGTCAGGTGCCATATTCCTCTCTCTCAAGTAATCTGGATTATTCTCATCAACTCGATCAAAATACCTCTCTTTATGAGGGGCTGTTGTTGGAGGTGGCGAGGTCACCACCGCCACGCCAGAATCACCATTCATAGTACAGCTTTATGGAACCTGCAGAGGACAAAGAAGATGAGCAAATAAAACAAGGAAATCATGGAGAACTCAGTAAGCGTTTCTTGTTCCAGAGAAAAAGTTCAAATCCACCTATAGTTAGCATGGCCTCCCAAGCTCAAAAGCCATCTTTCTGCAGTTGGATAGCAATAACTTAAAGAAAAATGGTTTTAAAAGATGTGGCTAGAAATGCAGGCTAATATATATGCAAGGTTGAATGCACTATGTGGATACATGCTACACAAAACCACACGAGAACTCCCACATCCAGCTCTTGAAGCTGACTCCAAAGTGTGGTTTTCTGAAGCATGAAAGTCTTTCAAATCTTGTCACAGACAACAGTGTGACAGCACATGATGTCTGCACTCACTATAACCTTTTAAAATTTCAGTCAATGAAATGAGCCCCCTGGCCAGGGCTCGCTTCAGCTTTACACATAACGAACAACTGCAGGTATCTACCAGAAAGCCCAAAAACAGCCAGTATTGCTCATCCACGCAGCTTTCCTTCACTCTCAAGAACCCCTTTGTGTAACATTATCCCAGTTTTCACAGCACATTATAATCTTCATTCAAAAAATCCTTTTTGGAAGATTTCATGAAGCCTTCCAAGCTTAACAGTTTGATAAAGCAGTCCCTGCAACACCTTAAGACTTGGATCTCTCATTCCTGAGCACATACCAAATTCAACGTTGTCAGAGAAGATAATTTTCTTTGCACATCACACACGATTAGCAAAATGTCACCAATACAAACTGTACTTCACAGAACTGCAAATATTTAACTTGTTCGGCAAGCTGCAATGATGGACGTTACATGTAAAATTTGCCAAGTTGAAATCCCATACCCTCATGGTATTCAGCAACTTTACCAATAAATGTGCCAAGTGAACGTTCAGGTCTTTTCCTGCAGGTATAGGAATAGATAAAGGAAATTCAGTAGCAGCCTCCAGCTCCCTGCCCCACTGAGATCAAACAGACACATTTCAGTTATACTGACTTAGACCAGGGGCTCAGACAGGCAGGAAAACCTCATTTCATTACACACCTTTGGTCTTGCAAAGATCTGCACCATTGGAATCTGCTGATATTGTAAGTTACTGCAATTCTTTCTCCGATGCAGTGGGAGAGATTGTATGCATCTTCATCTAAATAATGATTCTCCTCTGCACGTTAGAGCTGGTAAATATTGGCACACACCTCTACTTTAAAATTTTCCCCAGGTTCTTGTCTTGAATTGTGCTTGCCTGTGAACTGGATTAGGCATTTACTTGCATATTTATTAGCTAAAACCACCTCAGATGTGGATGCACACAGAAAAAGTAAGTTATTTTGAAATGCAAAACACGTTGAACAAAATCAGTGCAGTGAAAAAAATGATCTACTTTGAGACATCAGAATCAGTAGATCTCATCCCCTCTAATTCTTACATTAGAAAATAGGTCTGCCTGCCATTCCAAAACGCAGTGAACAAATCACTCAGCACCCACTAGCCCATCCTACAGCCTGAGCTCTATTATCTTTCTGAGCTCTATTATCAATACCAATGCCTCTGCCTTTTTTTTTTTGTAAAACAACAGCTTGCAGACCCAAGCAGGTGCTTTGCAGACCCAATCACCCCCACCATGGCCCAGCACAGACCCAGCACACGGCACATCTGCACTCTTTGCTCCATGCTACTCCGAGCAACCTCACGAAGGCAATCCCCAAATGGGACCACAGCACTGCACCGAGCGTGTTATTCCTATTCTAGTGTGGAGTTTGGGAAGGATCTGGAATGCAGTAATTTAACAGGAAATTCAGCATTCATCTCTAGGCAGTCCTTTGTTCCAGAGGTTAAATATCCACTTCATAGCTCAGTCCTACAGATATCCACAATTACTGGCATCCCCACATCCCTCTACAGTCTTAAAATAATCCCTTTTAATATAACTATCACAGCAATTGTTGATTTCAGTGTTAGCTACTGACAAGAAAGGTAACACTTTTTGATTTAGAAACTGATGTGCTTAACAACATTTCACAGAAGCCACTGAAATTTATCCATAAATTTCCTCAAAAACCCTTTGAGAGAATGGTGAGATGGACTCTGCAGTGAGACCTTCAGCAACGTGTGCATAGACAAAAAATAAAAGGAATCTGAACAGTTAAGCTGAGCAGACGGGGAAGTCAGATAAGCTGCAATGGACTTTTTGCCATGCTACTTGTTGTTTTTGGCAGAAGTGTGTCAGTGACACCACACCCTTAACTGAAAGCCACAGCTGGAAGCTCAGTGCACAAAAAGCCTTCCTCTGGGAGCAGAAACTTTCCAACAGAGAGCTGTGGATGCCTCATCCCTGGAGGAGCTCAAGGTTAGGTTGGATGGGCCCTGGGCAGCCTGATGTGGTGGGGGCAGCCAGCCCATGGCAGAGCTTGGGAGTGGGTGGGCTGTGAAGTCCCCCCAAACCAAACCACTCCATGATTCTATGATAGACTATCACAAAGAACAGCATCCATCACTAGGGGCAAAGCCATGAAACTCACATCACAGCTTACAGTCAATGAAGCAATTAAATCCATTTATCTCATATACATGTATGCATAAAAGCTATAAATTTCTTAAAGGACACTACATCAAATGAGAGCCAGAGTTTCACCTCCATTCACTTAAGACAAAGTGCTTGGAGGTTGAACTCAAACAGAAGAAGAAAGGTTTAGAAGAGGAATAGCACAAAACTGTTCCTGTTAACACCCAGAAAGAAGAAAAATGTCAGTGTTTGAAACAGCTTCTGTTCCTCAGCACTCTGTAAGGAGAAGCAGACGATGCACTTTCAGTTCAATAATTCTACACACGTTAAGGCAGTAACAGTCAATAAGAATCTGCAGTAACTCAAGGGCACAATAACACTTCAAAACAAAAAATACATAGATTTTCAAAACCACAGTGCATTTGGGATGAGATTAAACTGTAGTCAATAAACACATTTAAAATTTTAATATTGAACTCCTAATAATACCTGGAAGTTGGGATAGATATCTCAGACTTTATAGGTTCAGTGTTCCTTAGCTTGTAGCACCATCATGAATATTATGGGAACCTTGAGGAGCTCTGTAATGGCTCACAAGAAGCTCTCTGCTAAGGACCGTCTATCTGCACTTCTTGGAGGAACGCTGCAATCACTTAAAGGCCGGGTGGTTTTTCGTTGCTGGGAGGAGGCTGTGCTTTTTCTGTTGTCTTTTTTCTTTTCAACTATTATTTTATTTTTGCTATCACAAACAGCAATAGCACTAACTTGTAGTGAGTTATTTTTGCTCCTCCACGCCCAGAGGAAAAGTATTTTTGCTTAGGCTGTAACCAGACAGGACTTGATCTAATCTAAGGGCTCACTGCCACTGAAGGACCGACCACACCTCTTCTCATCAACACAGCTTGGAGCCTGCTGAGGCCAACCGAGAATAAAAACACTCTCTGAGAAGCAGGAAGGAGTTTGTGTCAAGACAAGGGAGCCCAAAACACTTGAACAGAATTTTAAACATACTGCTGGCTCTACAACAGTGCAAAAAGAAACCCACACCATTCTCCTCCTTAAACAAACAACAAAATCAGACCCATCAAGTTATTTCATTTATTTTTATTATTACTTAAGTTTAGAGTTATCTGATCCAAAATCTTGCAAAATGAAGTCATTTCAAAGAGGGAAAAAAAACCCCAAAAAATAGAACACCAAAAACTCCGAATCATAGCATGTGACTTGTTCTTGTCCTGGTAGCTCACAAATCCCCTGTGCAAAATGCTCCGTGAGCAAAACACTCGTATGGAAGCTTGTGTCCAACTTACAAAGTGAGTCAGCAGAACTCTTCTCAGCCCAGAGCCACCATTACAATTCCAGTCCCTGGCAAAGAAGGCTGAAGCACATAGCTGAACAACGATGTAGTAATTTGCTTTGCACCCACTTGTTAGAGGGACCGTCAGAAACAAGTTGTCTCCTCTCGTGCCACAACTTACAGAATCAGAGGGGTTGGAACAGACCTCTGAGATCCCCCAGTCCAACCCCCTGCTAAAGCAGGCTCCCTGCTGCAGGCTGCACACAAAACTTCCAGGAGGGTCTTGAACATCCCAAGAGAAGATTCTGCAATCCCTCTGGGCAGCCTATTCCAGTGCTCTGTCACCCTCAAAGTAAAGAAGCTTTCTTTGTTCAGATGGAACTTCCTGTGTTTCAGTTTGTGCCCGTTGCCCCTTGTCCTGTTGTTGGGCATTGCTGAAAAGGGCCTTGTCCCACTCACTTGCCTGTTCGATAATTAAGCATTGACAAAATCTCTTCTCAGCCTTCCCTTCTCCAGGCTGAACAGCCCCACATCTCTCTGCCTCGTCTTATGAAGGAGATGGCTCCAGGTCCCTCATCATCTCTGCGGCCTTCCAATGGAATCTCTCAAGAAGTTCCCTGTCCTTCTTAAAATGGGGAGCCCAGAACTAGGCAGAGCTATGCCACAGTAAAAAGGTTTGACAAGAAGTTCCTGGAGAAGGGAATGCAAAACAAATGGAGTTGGGGAGCTATGCAAAGCTGGGGCACAGAGCAGGAATGCCAGGAAGGGACTGAAGGGAGCAGGGGAAGGCTGGGGTGACGTGCTGCTGCAGGCCGTGTGCCACTTGAGGTCGCCAAGCAGCTGTGCCACGCTGACAGCACCAACACCAGGTGGCAGGGAAACGGTCAGGAGTCTGAACACCCACCTACAGACGCAGCAAGGGTCCATCAGCACCTGTGCAAAGAGTTGTTCACAAGCTTCTGCTACCACTACTTCACCCAATATTCTGATGCTTTCTGTATTTTTAACAATTTTCATTTCCTTGAGAATAAAATTTGTCCATCTTGCTCCCTGAAAAATTATTTTACCGGTATAATACAAAAATAAATGATTTATTGTTTGCATTACAGTTTCCATCATGGTCAGTGAGAACATTTTGGCACCAATGACATTGGATTTGCTCTTTCCATTTCAAATGTTTCCTACTGAACTTTGAAGAGGAAAAGTTGGTGCTATCTGAGGAAATGTAAGAACAAAGAAAGTAAATCATGACCGTACTTCTTAACAGACAATGTACTTTGCATCATGAATAACCAAATTATTTTCTTTACTGAATGTTCCTGGCTCATGCATCTTCAAAATTTCCACTGCTCTTTGTTTTTGAGCAGGAAGAGACTACTTCATGAACACAAACACCTCTTTATGTTGCACTGAATGAAGGCTCCACCATCCCACTCACCAACAGAGGTGCTGCCAGTCAAATACTGGATTCTCAAAATACAGAGAAAACCGACTGCACGCTTCTCTCTCCAGAAGTGTTGTATTTCAGATGGATAATATCATGCCTTAGTATCTATGACAGTAGTTTAAGAAACAAGCAGAATTAGAGGAAAAGGTATTTCCAATTCTTAGATTAAAACGACCTCTTAGAATGATGACAAACACGCAAAAAGCCAATCATCTAGTTCAAATTCAAGCAAATTCCACGTATTTATGAAACGGGACTGCTTTAGGGAGAAGAACAGCAGGAAAAGTGAAAGAATGTCACTACTAAAAGCGATAGTCACAGCACAGTCTCAAAATTGGCAATTCAGACTAAGGACCAAACTAAATGTGTTATTTCAAACAAAACACAGTGCTTTACAGCAGACTGAAATCCCCACTGCAAGATTTTTCTGAGCTTAACTTCTACTGATAAGCTATGGCTTTATCTGTCATGTCTCTGACTGTAGCAACTCATGGGAAAAACTGAAACAAACCCAATCAAATAAGAACCCTGAGGTCCTTTCTTATTACCTGGTCTCAACTATAGCAATTGTCCTATTAAACCAGATAAATGCTTCTAACAGAGTAACGTCCAACTGCACAGAATACAAAGCTAGTTTAGCTCTAAATAAAGATAACACTTAAAAAGACAAAGACTGTCACAAATTGCTTTTCTTCTGAAAGGAAAAAAAAAAAGGCACGACTCTTGAAACTGTGAACTTACATCTCCTGATGGACAGGTCAGTTTTTCCTCATTCCTTCTTCCCAATCCCAACTTTCTGCTAAGCAGTTTCTTTTTAAGCTTACATGACAAAAATGTGTTCCAGCAGAAAAATTACTTTGCTTTCGCTTCTTGGATTCAGTAACTTAGTCCAGCTTTTTCCAAGTGATTCTGATATTGCATTTCTGGAAAGGTTTGGTGCATAAATTCATGAATGACTAAGGACAGAGATTGCAGAAAGCAGGCTGGATAAGGCCCTGGGCAACTGATCTAGCTGTGGATGTCCCTGTCCACTGCAGGGGAGTTAGGCTACGTGACCTTTAAAAGTCCCTTCCAACTCTAAGAACTCAATGATAACATAAGAAGCTATACTGTTCACGTAACAGAAAAACTCTACATAAACACCTTGAACCAGGGGAGCACCTGTGGTCACAGGTGGCTGCTTCTGAGGACTTCGGCTGCCCCTAGGATAACCCCTTACAGTTCAGTGAACAACACAGGCTTCAGGATTGAAGTTCAGAGTCATACCACGGCTTTTCAGACACGTTTCTTTTTTGAAGCTGTTCCTGCATTGGAACTGACACAGAATTTGCTGCTCACTGAACCCGGACTTAAGGAGCCATCAAATAAGCTCACACTGCCAAATAAAACCTGCCAAATACCACAAGAATTGCATGCAATTTTGTTTTGAAAACTTGAATTCCAATTTAAGAAGCTTCTCAAGTAAAAACCTCAGAATTACCAAATTAATAATATAATACCACAAAACTCAGCTGAACCCAGCTAATGCAACGGAGTACATCCAGAGGTGAAAATTATGCCAGGATTACTCAGTGTTGAAAAGGTCCGAATTCTGGAGCAATCATAAATCACTACCTGGAGGTGCAAAGGCAGTGCTGTGACCAGACAGTTTACTGTAATCACCAAACAAAATAAAGAATATCAAGTAGCAAAATCAGTTTCTCCAACCTTGAATCAAAACTGCTATTAAGATATAAATTCTGGTCCTTAGATGCACATTTCAAAAAGGGTATGAAATACTACAGAAGTGCAATGGCTACAAAAACGAAGCAGAGGGTAAAGGACTACCTCAGCAGGATGAGCAGCTCCACCTGTCTGGGTACGAAGAAAGATGAGCTGCTCACAGGCCTGCAAGCACCTTTCAGTCCTGCCAAGAAAAACATGGAGAGATTGCATGCTGGAAAGCAAGTGTCAGACACATTTAGCCTTGAAGTTTCCTACCCACAGACACCGGGATCCTGTGCCTTTGCTTCATGAATCTTTCCAAAACAAGCTTTAATCCAGCTTCCAGAATACATTTTACTGTGTCTGTGCTGAGATCAGAGTTCTGTCTGCTTCTGAAATCTCTGAATCTGCCTGCTTGCTTAGGGAAAAAAACAAAGTTCCTACATGCACAACGTGCTCATCTTATATACAGCTTCCAAAGCACTTCTAGTGCCTCTTGTTTATTCATACAGCACCTTATCCTGAGGGTAGGTTGGTGACAGCTGGAGACTAAATGTCAGACAGAAGACTACCAAAAATCCTCCTTAATCCTTCTCTTCTGCTCAGGTCACACTGATCTTACCTGTGATTAGGACAAACTTTCCGTAAGATCAGGTAGGGCATCTCTATCTCTTTTTTTATGAAGTGCAAACTTGCCATCAGAATAATTTAGGTTCATCTTTCCTAACCAATCTCAGTGACCAAAAGGATGCACGCTCCTGAATACCTCCAGTTGTCTTATTGGCTGCTCCAATGCATTTAGCTGTTTAGTTCAGAGAATTCCCTAGGCTCACTTCACTTTGTTTCCCCCTTTTTATTTTTAAAGCTGTGTGAACAGCCTGTAGAATAAAAGTGGCTGCAGAAGACACAAGGTCTCTCTAAGCCTTACTGACGAAATGATAACATTCGCTGAACAGAAAGCAGTGGTGAAAAGTGTTTTTCCTAGCCGTGCTTAACTGCTGCATTACATGTTGTCACTGATGTCATACAGGCTCAGCTGTACCAGCCCCTCAGTACTACAGAGGAATAGTTGTCACTGATTTTCATTTTTCATCCTCTAATTTGTCAAAAGCATCCGTGGCCAATGCGACATCAAATTAAGTATTTTTTCCCCACTATTAGTATTCATGGATGGTGGTAACACCAGAAAGCTAGTGTACATTTATTGTAATCAGGGTCACAAGCCCACACAAATAAAGAGGTTTAACCCAAGTACTGTTATTTTTAGTAGGGTTTCTGTGAACCCACATGCACTTCCCAGGCTTTGCGCTGAACTCGCCAACAAACCAGCACCCACACATTTCTGAGCACAAGGCAAATCTGAGCTGCAGCTCTCCTAAGGGCAGGGCCCCAGCTTTATGCAATGGGTATTTAGAAAGCTTGAGACAAACCGATCCAAGTGTCTGATTCAAAAACAAACACTGGTCTCAAAATGAAGTTGTTAATAGCTGCTAGGCTTTCCATTCCAAAGCTAACTGTTGAAAACACAAATGCATACATCATTTAGAATCACAGAATGGCTTGGGTTGGAAGGGACCCAAGGATCATCAAGCTCCAACCCCCTGCCACAGGCAGGGCCACCAACCTCCAGATCTAGCACTAGACCAGGCTGCCCAGGGCCCCATCTAACCTGGTGTGGAACACCTCAAGGGATGGAGAATCCACAGCCTGTCTGGGCAGCCTGTGCCAGCACCTCAGTACTCTCTCTGTAAACAACTTCCCTCTGACATCCAATTTATCAAGAGAAGAGCCCAAGCTGGCTGAAGTAAAACCAGATATTTAATTTGCCAATGTAATAAGTTGGATTAGAACAAAAAAATAAATCAATCTACAGTTTTAATATGCACACACCTGAAATCCAGTTTTCCTACGAAACAACAGATTTGAAGACATGAAAGACCCCAAATTGCTCAGTGGTATTGCAGGCAGTCCCTTGGAAAGAAAGCCATCTGCTTACACAGAGGTGGCACTCACCCAAGGGCAGCCTGCTGCTGCCTCACAGAACTGCAGGCCCAAGGAGACACGCAGTCACTGTGCAGGTGGCTTCAGACCCAGTATGGAGGACAGGGTTCTACTACTGTCCATCAATAACTTGAGGGCTCTTCTAACACACCAGGTGAAGAGGAACAGTGAGGGTTCTTCCCCACTGCAGAACAGAGGCTGCAGCACTGCATGAGAACCAGGGAGCTCATAAGCAGCTTTAGGCAGAACCATAAAGCAGAAGCCTCTTGCGCTTATTTGAATGCATGACTGTACAAGTTACAGGTTCCTTAAATAACAGTGGGCTTGGTGCAAAGACCAAAGATTGAGGAAGAGTACCTTTCTTCTTCCTTCATGATGTTCTGTGACCTCAGGTTTCAGCAAAACATCCAGAATTAACAAGACCCCTCTGCCGTGCAGTACGATGACAGTAGCACCTCCTCACTTTCCCTATATAGAAAATACGTAAAACCCTAACAGTACTACATTGGTTTTAAGTAAAGGAGGCTGGACGTTTCAAAATCAGACATGAAAATCTACCTATTTTAAAATGTTTATTGGAAACAAATGGGTATGCCAGATCAGTGTCCTGGGGAAAAAGAAAATACCAACCAAAAAGCCCCACCCACACACCCAATGTTATCATGTCTATGAAAACAATTGTGCTTTAAAAAATTAAATGACTGTGAACATCCCCACCACTGTTGATGCCACCCAGAACCTGTGCTTTCCAAAGGCACTGTGAATAACAAAAGCTCTTCCAGATGACAAAGAAATTCAAAACCCATTTTTGAACAGGAACATAAGTACTTCCCTGACATTTTAAAAGGACAATAAATTTCAGTGCCTGAAACGTTAGATATATGATGCATAAAGGACTGGCTGAAATGCAGCAGTGCAGGCTAAGTGGCCCCTTTTTGGGCAGGATCCAGTTATTTTTGCAGAGACTGAATAGTGAGGAATGAGATTTGAGAACTGTGCTGGCAACCAACAGAACGGCATTTAGCTTTTTGAACTGTTCTGCAATAATCACTTCTAACAGAAAAGTTAGATTCCATTTTCTCTTATTTATGGGAGAGAAAACAATAGGTAGTCACCTCCCTCAGTTACACAAAGACAGCCCTAGACTTACCACAGCCAGGACTTCACTTTAGAAAAATCAAGCACATGAGCTAGTAGGTTGTTTTACAGTTATAACTGTATAGACTGTATAGACACACTGAACTTAGAGACTTATAAAAAGGTTCCTCAAAAAGAACTAAAAAATTCTAAGTTCGACTTCTTCATTCATCAGAAATTATTAAGCCTCACTGACAGGTCTTACATAAGCTCTTACATCCTGATTTAGAGACAAGAGGTTCTTATTAAAGCAAGGCCAAGCTGAAATCCCATAAGCATATCAGTTTTGCTTTCTAGGCTGAAACCAAGTATTAGCACAGTCCCTATTTACTACAACAAAGAACAGTGTATTTTATGCTAAGAAATCCCATTTGCTAATACGTCTGTTGTTCTGTCTCCTCCTCTAGAGGAGCTGCATGGACTTGGGGGGACAGAAGGGCAGAATCTAACTTCCAGATCTACCAACTGCGCCACAGAGCTAATTAAATGTGCAGAGAATTTGACATATACTCTGAGTATCATAGAATCTGTGATTCTATGATATTCAGACTTTTTTTTCCTACTAAGAGCTTATCCTTCAATATGCAACCTATATCCAAAATTGAGGTACACTAGAACACTGTCTTTGTTTTACAGTATCCCATTTGTGTTGATGGATTTGCTGAACAACGACCCGGTAGATCTGAAATAGGTTCTGGTAACATTCATTGCTATTTACAATTAAGTAATGAACACTAACAACAACAACAAAAAAAGTAACATTAAGAAAGTTATAGGCAATTAGTATAGCTGCTCTGGCAGTTCATGAAATCACACAAAGAAGGACCAAGAGGCCAAGTAACAGTGTACCACCACCTGGCAACAGAGCTGTGAGCCAGCAAGCAGCAGCAAGCCTGACATCATGCTTAATGTACCTTTGAAGATCCTGAGATCCTGCAACAAATGCTCCCAAGAAGAAGTAATCCTACGTCATGAGACTGGCAGGTTGAGATCTTTGAGAAGGAACTACCTGAATATGCATGGTGACTGGATGCATGAACCCCAGCCATTACATTCTGACAGAGAATGCAAGTGACTCAGGAATTGCTGCAGTGATTAGAGAGCGTGCCGAAATGATGCTGGGACCAGCAGGCTTGATACAGAAGCAGCACATGCATTGCTGATGGGTGTGCTACCAGCCGGAGCTAGAAGAGAGAATTAGGGTACATAAATGAGGTTGATGCTAATACAGAGACTGGAGATCTCATGCAGGCTTAGATCAGGCAGGTGAAGATGGTAGGGATTCTGAATTTTTCATGAGTATCTCATTCATGTTTACCTGAGGCTTTTGTAGGTGGCACTCCCCAGTGGTTTTAAACTGCTTCCTAATTTTGAAGGGAGAGAGAGGAAAGGACAGAAATCCTAGTAAGATCCAATATCAAATTAATTTCTTGATGTAGTAAAATTGGACAGAATGTTAAAATCCTACACTCAGAAGGAAATAAGTATCTTTGTTTCAGTTACTACACATCAATGAGATACAATCTGACACACTTAAAAATGTATCAAGAAACTAAGTATCTTGCTGTATCTTTCTAACCCATGTAGGAAACCTGGGGAAGGCAAACCTAAAGATGAATTTTGAAGTACATCTTCCCTGTGAGACTTTCACTGCACTTGCAAATGAAAACTGATCCAAATGCAAACCTTTAGTATGCATCATCATCCTATTTCCAAGTCAGCTAACAGCCCAGCTTATTTAAATCCAAAACACCTCCTTTAGGAGGTGGTGAATCAGGCATTTCTGATTCCTTCACGTAAATGGGGAAGCACAGGAAGATAACATGGCTTGCACTGCTCTTCTTCAACCCTACACTGAAAGTTTCTGAGCGCTGTCCAGTACACACGTCCTACATGAAGGACATTAACACCATCTTCAAAGAGGTCTTAGAAGTGACTGCAAGACAAAGTTCATCACATTCCACAGTTCCCAAATCCAAGAGCGTGTTGCTTTCGCTCTCTTGGAGCAGCCTTAGCTTTAATCTAAAGATGAAAGACATTAACTATGCATAAAAATATTACTGGAACTCATTTGCCTGCATTAGATTGTCATCTGTTCCATAGGAGGAAACAACATGTCAAAATGCCCCAATGAATTCTATTTTAGGAGCGACTCATTTCTGTTTTTCTTTTACCTAGGGGAGCGTGAACATGTGCCCAACTCCAAAGTTATGCAGTCGTGTTTCCTACTTCTGGGTAAACCTCAGGGGTCAAACACACCCACACGGCAAGAGATGAAACACCACGAGGAAACAGCCTTCCTGATGATGCCATCTCCCCTGTCAGGCAACTATTGCACAAGCAAATACGGCTTCACAGAGCAGCATTATGCAAACTCGGGCCTTCCACCTGAGCCTATCACTGTCAAGTGAAGAAAAAAAATATGAGAAATGCATTTTGCATTTGCAGAATTCAAGTCCCAACACAAAACAGGGAAAGCTCCTGTTTGACACTGCTTGTAGATCAAACTAAATGCTATCCATCCTTAAAGACTAACATCTTCAGGCTGGGATTGTTGTAGACAACAGGTATTTGAAGATTACATGTTAAAAAAAACTTTCTACATGTCTTATTTTTGGTTGCCTAAAACCAACTCCACTGACTCACATTGCCTTTACTGCTGATTATTATTCAGACCCCTATCCAAGTGACTTCCATCCATGGAAAAAAGTTGTGCATCTTTCAGCACTGCTGCTATGACCACTAATACACAGAAGACTTCTGAAAGTGTGATAAGAACTCCTGTCTCACATCTGCTTGTTTTTGCCAAGCAGTAACCAGAAATCAGAGAAAGAACCATAGGACATCCCAAGTTGGAAGGGACCCATGAGGATCAGAGCTCCTGGCTCCACACAGGACCACCCAGGATTCAAACTCTGTGTTTGAGAGCATTGTCCAAACATTTCTCGAATCCACTGTGTTCTAAAAATCACACTAGCCAGTGCTGTGCTTACTGTCTTAGAAATCTATGTTAAATTACTGAACATGAAGGATAAAGAGTCGTGTCAAACCTGTTGGGAGTCAGACAATGACCATCTGCTCTGAAGTTGTCAAAGGAACTCTTTCTAGAAGCCCTACTGCCACTCTATGTTACTGTCTATAGAGACATGCAATAAATTATACTTACTATGCCATTTTAATGTTAAACTGTTACCCTTCTATCTGTACCAAGACCCCAGGATGTACAATCACATCTCTCCCAGAAGCCTCCCCTGCAAGGGATGCACTTTGTACAGGCCACTTAACTTCAGCTACCTTCAGCCCAAGAAGTTATTTGCTTCAGATTTATTTTGGTTTTGTTAATAACTAAACAAAAGCCTGCCATTTCTAGTGTTCAAGTATTAAGTCCATCACTTACTTAGCCAGCTGCCTACTATTACTTCCAACTGCACTGACTTCATGAGGAAGAGATGGTTTCTGTGGTTGCCAGAGTAAACACCATTTGGGGTTTTATGGACTAAGTTTTAGTGTTTGCCTGAGTGGACAGAAATTGCCAAATAGCCAAAGTAGTGGCTTAACTTTTCAAACATTCCCATAAATACGGCCAGTGCTGCACAGTTTGAAGACCAGCACTAACACACACATCTGCAGAGATTTGGTGTACTACTTCAGACTGTTAAAAAAAATTACACACACTATAACATTCCTCGTATGACTGATATAAAGAGTGTAATCTTTACACTGAGTTAAACTCTTGAACGTAACACTGCAATGCTGTAGGTCCCATGGGCTAATACAGTGCATGACTTAACAAAAACGGTGTGTCTGAGATATATTCTGTGTAAAAATCCCAGTGAAAATCCTCTATGTAATGTAATCCAGACTTTTAAGGCTGTTCCTGCCCTTATGGTATCACTTTATTTTGTTCTTCTATTTCAATCTATTTTTCTCATCTCTCTTCCCTGAACGAAACCAACCTCTCCTGATTTGTATTTGTCCGCTCTTTGCTTTCCTATTTGTTCCTGAACTCAGCGCAGAATTTCAGAGGTCTATCAGCTAACAAAGGAATGGGAAATGCTTAAATGTTTTCTGCCCTTTAACTTCAGGCACCTTAAAGAAGGCCACAAAAATCAGATGGCTTTATGAAGATGTACACACCAATCTCAATTAATTATTCTGATTTATGAAAGTTATCATCACTATCCTTGATCTTCCTCTGCGTCAGACCCTATTTCCGTGCTCTTTTCCAATGACCTATACAATACCATCACCTGAAATGTCATTTGTTTCAGTGCTTTAGATCTCTACTAACAGTTTTAGAAGAAATTAATGGTAATAAAAACTGAACAGCCCATTATCCGGCCACTGCACCCTATATATTACAAATTTGTCCCATGTACATAAGAATCTCTAATCCTAGATGAGCTAAAACATACTTTGAGAACAAAATGTCAAGACATTCAGCTTCTACAGTCATCTTAGTGCTCACAGGTTACAATGTTCTTTCAAAACAGCAATATGTCCTCCTTGTTGAAAGAGCTGCAGTGTATCTGCACAGTCATCTACTCACTGGATACCACTGCCAAACAGTTGTAGCCTTACATAGGACTTTTAACCTTTAAAGTAGTACTTACTTTTGAAATATAGGCTGTCAAGCACTTTTCCCATCAAGTTCCATTCCTGGAACGTAACTTGGCTAACATTAAGATTTAAGTATGTGCAAAGTGCCATTTAAGCCTTTGGCGTTATGGCTAAGAAATTATTTGAAGCAATCTGAAGGACTAAGATCAAGTACTCAGTTTTATATATTTGTTCATAAAACATGAAAATACATGGAGCTTATGAATAACAATCCCACTAAAAGCACACACAGGTCACTTGCTGGACACTGCTCTGCAAATTACTTCTACCTAAAATTAACAGGAAATTCAACTGACAGCTGAAGGGAAGTCAATAACACACATTAAGCACAGTCAGGAAGGAACCTTTCAAACACCATCACACTTCTATCCTGCCCTAACCAAACTACTTTCCATGCCTGAACTTCCTTCCAAAAATGAAGCCTTATACAAAAACATTTACAGAAAATATTCAGAGTAGAAGAATGTAAAGCAGATGCTATATTTCTACCTCTGTTTCTGTTCACATCCAATATTGTACACTATTGATACAGGCAAAACAATGGTATCTATGAGCATTTACAAGTCCTCCCCAGGGTTTGAAATACCTCAGCAGGAATTAAAGCGTGATTCAGTGTGTCATAATGACTGCACAACTTATAAAGATATTGTGACCTCGGGCACCATTAATTCCCCAGTCTGCAGATAAGTATCTTTCCGTTAAGCAGGGAGAAGGCAGCACAACTCTTTTCTTTGCAAGCCTTCTGCAAAACCACCAGTCTTACACTGTGCAGGGTACAGGAGTGTCTCTTGCTAGCTTATGACACAGACAGTCTTAGTTCACATACTGGCAACCCCCAGGAACAGCAGCTCAATATCTCACAATATACATACAAGGTTTCGCCACCTCAGGGCTCTTTATGAAGTCTGTTTATACTGTGTTGACTTTGGGTTTTAGAGTGAAAATATGAATTTCATAGCGTATATCCACTACATGAGATACAACGTACTGCGTTACATAAAACAGCAGCCTTTAAAGCCTCCTACTTGCCTACGCATCTTTTATCCCTTGATATAAGCATTTACATACATCAGAATGCAACTGTTCTATCAGCCCAAGAAATAGCTCTCCAATGCACCTACAGTCTCTGGTCAAGGAACTGTTGCAGTGACTGAAAGGACAGGAACCATGGAACCAGAGGAATATTCAGATGTTACACCCCCTCCTCCCCTTACATAAGCTAACTAGCTCCATCTTAAAGACAGTTGTATGCCACTACTCCTAAGGGAAGGATGCCGCAGGCTCTTCTGCCTCTGTTGCTTAGGAACCATCTTTTCTAATTTCCAGACTTGGTTTATTCTTGGACAGTTTGTACCCATTTGTTCTCATACCTTCAGCTTAAGAAGCTCATTTTACCCACCTGTGTTATTTCACTCATTTTCATGGAGAATAACCTCTTCATGCGCTGTTTTTCAGGTTTAAAAAAGACATGCTTTTAGGCACCCTTATGAAGATCATTCTTGATTCCCTCAGTCACTCCAGGAAACAGACCCTCTTCCACTCTAAATTCTCATTTTTCTCCCTTCGATGATGGTTGAGAAGAATTTAGGTAATGCTCTCTGCTACTCATGTCCCCAGGTCTCAATTCCCTCTGTGCAAAACCTTTGTATTGGTGGCACCTGATGGCATTGGTAGGAATGCATCAATGATTAATGAAAAAACTAAGAGTTGGAGCTGATCCTTGACAAACTCCACTACCACCATACTTGCCATACGTTATCTTCTGGTCATCCAGTTCAATCCGTACTTAGCAAATCCTGACACCATCATAAATGATTTTTCACATAAACATCACTCTAGTTTTCCAATAGAACTCTATTACACTCCGGGGAGATGTGAGAGCAGCCCTTCAGTATGTAAAGGGGGGGCTGTAAGAAAGAAGGGAATAGACTCCTTAGCGCGGTCTGTTGTGATAGGACAAGGGGAAACGGCTTCAAACTAAGAGAGGGGAGATTTAGATGGGATATCAGGAAAAGGTTTTTTTTTGTTTGGTTGTTTTTACGATGTAAGGGTAGAGCAGCACGGGAACAGGCTGCCCAGAGAGGTGGCAGATGCTCCATCTCTAGAGACAGGGAAACCTTCCCTGTAGTTCTTCACCCATATTTAGACTATTTTTAGCCTTCTTTCATTGTCTCCATGCTTCCTGACAAGACAGATCGGTCTTTTTCACTTTTCTGCTTATTCCTCATGTTCTTATTCAATTTGCTATTAACCTCATTAGCTCTTGCATTTCCACTAGGAAAAGAAGTCATATTTCTGTAGAGTAAAAAGTAAGATTTGGTAAGAGAACAACTATTTTATTCACTTGCCAGAATTATCTGCACGTTTTGCTGCATCGGGAGTCCAGCAATGCCAAAAGTGGCTGAAAGCGCCTCATCTAATAAGCCCTGAGCATTGCTGCCGAGCTGGAATTGCAAGAACATTTGGATGCTAAACCAAGTTCTGGCCTTTGCACTCTGAGTGTCCCCTCCTGTAACTGCGATTATTAACAACTTTCTGAGACGCTCAGAGATGGGTTTGATTTTTTGGGGTTTATTTTTTTTCTTTATTATTTTGTTGCTGTTGTTGGTTGGTTGGTTGGTTTAGTTGGGTCTTTATTTGTTTGCCCACTCCCCAAAGATGCCTGCTTGTAACATGAAGGAAAACATTAATGCCATGAGGTCTCCCCAGAGCCACAACAAAAGAAAACAACTTAAGGATACTTAATTTGTCTTTTATCTCTGATATTGAATCTAAATTTAAGAAACAAACAGCCTTCATTATCAATATTTGGTTTGAGAACACATTGTACTGCAGCTATCAGTAAGCTCAGTTTAAATAAAAAGTGCAGCAATAAGGTTCAAATATAGGATTACTATAGCAACAGGGGAGGGTGGAGGGAAGGGATTACCAGATTACACATTCAGTTCATCAGATCTTTGCTAGAATAGATTTAGTGTCAGCCAAATGAAATAACTCTAAATTTATCTCATTCATTAACGTTTAACATATCAGATTAAAGACTAAGCTAAACAAGTAGAAATTGTAGACAAGAAGTCACAAATAAATACAGATTGAACAACCTTGCCTATTCCTTCTGCTGTTAATATCTGATCATTAGGACACAGCTTCAAACCAGTAACTGATGTATCCGAAGTCACAATATCCCAAATGATACTCTGTTTAACAAAGAGGGCTTCCAGCACTAATTAAAGGTCTGCAAAGGACGGGATGCATTAAAAATCTGCCTCGTTTTTAATTAAGTGCCTCCAGTAACTACACTACTGAAAGTGAGCAATACCATGTACCTCTAAGGCATGGTGGTGTCATGAATTTCCAAATATGTTAGTTCTGTAAGTCACCTATGTATTTCAACAACATATGTGCACACAGTAATGACTTAATGCCCTGTGAACCTGGGAATGCAGAAATAAGCTCTTTAAAAAGGTGACATTAGGATATCCTGGATTTGTGTTTATAAGTAACTAATTACTTTCATCTCTTTTCTTTATGCAATCTTTAGCATTCTTCATATTTTGGGGTGACTAATCAATGCTTATATAAATAATTAGTGATGGACACTATTCCAGCATCAAGAAAGAAGTACGTTAATGAGCAAAAGAAAGGATGAGAAAGACACTAGTCTCAGTCTTTCTGGGAGACCAGCTATTCCAGTTCACTAGCCCACTCACATTAGAAAGGAATCCAAACCACGTAAGAATGCAGCTACAAAGGTTTCTTTTTGATGCTGGGAGCTGTGCTTGTGGCCCAGAGGGCTGTCTCCCCACTTCAGTGGCACGTATTGACCCATAAAGACTCTGCCCCAGGCAACTTTTCCACCAGCCAGAATGTTACATTAATAAGGCTGCCCTCATAATTTGCAAGACTGCCTAGAGTCCAGCTTTTCTGGCTGACATTCAGATTTTAACCACGCTTCCCAGCCTTCTGTTCACCACTTCTGGCTTTCATTGAGCAGCTGCCAAAATACCCTTTATTTTCCAGTTGCCAGGCAGGCCAGAGGACAATTTGAGAGGCTATCTTCCTCTAATTTGTGCTGCTCCTGGCTCCTGTCCAGGTTGTTGCAGCGAGGGGAAACTGGATGCTACTGGAAGGAATACTGTCCCACAGCGAGTAAGGTAGAGGTACCTTAACTGAGGTTGCATTGTCCATCTCCATTAGAGATGGAGGAGCATCCTTGTGTGTCCCAGATCAACAGTAAAGCCTATGGCAGATGTAGAAGTGGAAGTCTCAGCTGCCAAAATGGTTACTCAGTGCTATAATCACAAATCCTTTCCTTCCAGGAGAGAGAGAAGCAGCTCAGTGTAAGATGACCCACATAACTCAGCAGTGCCAGGATTAGCACAGGTTCTCAAGGAGATGGAAAGCAGCGTGGGAAAAGCACAGCAGCAGCCATCCGGATATAAACAGCACCAGCAAAGAGACTGGGAGGGTCCTCTACCACCAAGGCAAGCAAGTCCACCACCTCTTCTTGATGTACAAAAGACATAACAACTTACCCCTAGATTAAATATGTATCTATACTAATCTGTCTCTGCACTCACACCATGTATGCTGCTAGATCTACAGAATGGCAATACCCAGTATAATAGAAGCTTTAAGGTTGGAGAAGACCTCTAAGGTCATCAAGTCCAACATCAAAAAAGCACCAGAACGTTTCGCACTTGATCTCCCAAAGGACATTCACTTCCCTTGGGAAAGCTCTACAGAATTTACTGCTGCCAAAATAAACCAACTTCTCACCTACACTCACATACAAGGAAAGAAAAACAAGGAAGATTTATTTCCCAGGTACAGTTGAGATCTAAACAAACATCTAAGATCGTTATTCTTCACAAAACTGGATACTTCAACCAGAAGTATCACAAAATACCTTTGAAAACTCACCATCTCCTAAGTTCTACTTTAAGCTCAAAAAGAGGTGGAAAAACACCCCCCTTGCTATATATAGTAGTAGGCAGAAAAATTATATTAAAAAAATTACTCTGGAATCAAAACAGAATTTCATGCCTTATACTGAATCTGCTCAAATCATCTGGAAACTTGAGATCACAATTAAAATAAGCAGCAATTCCTTTGTTGTTTAGAAATTTACCCAAAAATGATGAAAATCTTCTGTAACCTAGAGAACGATGACAAAAGTGAAGAAACATGATTCCCTATCAGTTGAAGTCTCCCACGTTTCCCTATTTATCCTCGCTTATCCCAAGTCCTCATGTTCATCCAAATGTCCTACACGTCTGTCCTTGCTCCTCCACCCACAGACACAGCTTAAACCTTCTTGCATCCCTCCAGAGATACCTTCATCCTTTGCTTCTCTCAAGTGCCTGTATACAGTGCAGGCAGCAAAGGAAATAAACAGGAAGAACAAGAGATCCACGTGCAGTCACAGAGCCACGATTTCACTGTGGTAACAGAAATATGGTGGGATGGCTCACATGACTGGTATGTTGTCATGGATGGCTACGTCCTCTTTAGGAAAGACAGGCTGGCAAGGCAAGATCATGGAGTTGCTCTTTATGTGAGAGGGCAACTAGAATGCACTGAGCTCCACTTGGGGGGGGAATGATGAACAAATGAAGAGTCTGTGGAAAAGAATCAAGGGGTGGGCTAACATAGGTGACACTGTTGTGGATGTGTACTGCAGGCCACCTGATCAGGAGGAAGAAGTGGATGAGGCCTTCTATAAACAGCTGGAAGGAGCCTCACAATCCCCAGCACTGGTTCTTATGGAGGACTTCAACTGTCCTGCTATTTGCTAACCAAGCAACAGATCCAGGCACACAAGGTCTATGCAGCTACTGCAATACACTGATAATAACTTTCTGATGCAGGTGGTGGAGCTGCCGATGAGGAGGGGTGTGCTACTTGACTGTGTTTTTACTAACAAGGAAGGGCTGGTCAGGGATGTGATGACTGAGGGAAGCTCAGGATGCAGCAATCATGACATGGTGGAGTTCAAGACTTTGTGTGGAAGAAGCACAGCAGAAGGTAGAATTGCTACCCTGCACTACAGGAGAGCCTACTTTGACTTCTTCAAAGACCTACTTGGAGGTCTCCTATGGGCGAGAGTGTTAGAAGGTAAGGGGGCTCAGCACAGCAGCTCGGTGCTTAAGCACCACTTCTTCCAAGCTCAAGATTGGTGCATCCCTAAGACCACGAAACCGGGGCAAGGTGGCAAAAGGCCTGTGTGGATGAGCAAGGAACTCATGGATAAACTGAAAGGCAAGAAGGTGGTCCATGAAACGTGGAAAAAGGGACGGTCCACACGGGAAGAATATAAGAGTGTTGTTAAGGCCTGTAGGTATGCAACAAGGAAGGCTAAGGCCCTCTTGGAGTTCAACTTTGCAAAGGACACAAAAGATAACAAGAATGTTTTTTTTTTTTTTTTTTTTTTTTAAGTATATCAGCAGTAAAAGGAAGACTAGGAAAAACATGGGTCCCCTACTAAATGTGGTGGGTGCCTTGGTAACAGATGCTGAGAAGGCAGAGATTCTGAATGCCTTGTTTGCTTCAGTCTTTAATGCTAAGACTAGCCCTCAATAGTCCCAGACTCTGGAGGTAAGAGAGTGTGCAGGTAAAGGAAGACTTTCCCTTGGTTGAGGTGGATTAACACACACAAATCCATGAGCCCCAAAGATGCACCCGTTTGTGCCAAGAAAACTGACAGAGGTGATTGCTGAACCACTCTATCATCTTCAAAAGGTCCTGGCAAATGGGAGAGGTGCCTGAAGATTGGAGGACAGCCAATGTCACTCCAGTCTTCAGACAGGGCAAGAAGAAGGACCCAGGAAATTATACGAAGCCTCACCTTCATCCCTGGAAAGGTGATAGAACAACTTGTTCTGGATGCCATCTCCAAGCAATTGGAAAAGAAAAAAGAGTAGTTGACATGGATTCACCAAGGGGAAATCATATTTGACCAACCTGACAGCCTTCTATGATGCCATTGTTGGCTGGGTAGATGGGAGGGGAGTGGGTGTTGTGTACCTTAACTTCAGCAAGGTGTTTGACACAGTCTCCCACAACATCCTTGCTATGAAACTTAGAAAGTGAGGGACAGATTAGTGGACAGTGAGGTGGACTGAGAACTGGCTGAGCTCAGAGAGTGCTCATCAGTGGTGCAGAGTCTGCTTGGAAGCCTGTAACTAGCAGTGTTCGCCAGGTGTTGGTGCTGGGTCTGGTCTTGTTCAACATCTTCATCAATGACTTAGATGAAAGGATAGAGTCCACCGTCAGCAAGTTTTCTGAGGATACAAAGCTGGGAGGATTGGTGGATGCATCTGAAGGCTGTGCTGCCATTCAGCGAGACATGGACAGGCATGAGAGTTGGGTAGGGAGGAACCTGATGAGGTTTAACTAGAGCAAGTGTAAAGTCTTGCACCTGGGGAGGAATAACTGTATGCATCAGGGGATGACCTGCATGAGAGGAGCTCTGCAGAGAAGGACGAACCTGGGTGCCCTGGTGGACAACAGGGTGTCCATCAGCCAGCAGTGTGCCCTTGTGAAGAAGGCCAATGGTATCCTGGGGTGTATTAAAAAGAGTGTGGGCAGCAGGTCAAGAGAGGTGACCCTGCCTCTCTACTCTGCCCTGGCAAGGACACATCTGGAGTGCTGTGCCCAGTGCTGGGCTCCCCAGTGCAAAAAAGATAGGGATCTCCTAGCAGGAGTCCAGCAGAGAGCCACAAAGATGGTAAATGCCCTGGAGCATCAAGGCAAGATGTAGCTCTGGGCAGCCTGGTCTAGTGGCTGGCAACCCTGCACACGGCAGGGGGGTTGAAACTAGGTGAACTTTGAGGTCCTTTTCAACTCAGGCCATTCTATGATTCTATGATCTTCTGAATGAGGAAAGACTGAGTAACCCAGGCCTGTTCAGCCTGAGGAAAATACGGGTAAGGGGGAATCTGATAAGTGTTTATAAATATCTAAAGGGAGGTGGGAGGCAAACAGAGGAGGCCAGGCTCTTCTCGGCAGTGCGTAGCAATAGGACAAGGAGTAACAGCCTAAGATTTGAACATAGGAAGTTCTATACTAACATGCAGAAGAACTTCTTCATGCTAAGGGTGACAGAGCACTGTAACAGGTTGCCCAGAGAGCTTGCAGAGTCTCCTTCCATGGAGACACTCAAGACCCAGCTGCACATCTACCCGTGCGACCCATTGTAGTGTTCCTGCTTTAGCAGGGTAGTTGGACTTGATCTCTTGAGGCCCCTTGCAGCCGCTGGGTTCTGTTATCTGTGGGGCACAAGTGTGTGACTCAGGTCATCACATTTGTGGTAGAAACCCAGTATGCCTGAAGTACTTCATGCGCTTCACTACTTAAAGTTAGCTGAACGCAGCTATGCGTTCAGAAGCTGAAGTGACAGAGTGAGGAACTAAGCCCCTGTGCTTTAGAAATACTTTAAGCTGTGCTCATTCAAGATTAATAAGCAAAGCTGCGCTAGAAATGATTTTCTGGAAGAAAAAAGAACACAACTAAGTATGCAGCATCTCTTGCTTAATGCACAACATCAGCGATGCCCTATTTCCCTTAATTTTACAAGGAATGGATGTTTTGCATGCAAACATACTCTACTAACTTTCAGCAGTACTTCACAATTAAAGAAATTGTATCATCCATTAGCAGAGAACTGAAGTCACTGAGTACTCCGTACCTTTCACCTTCACAGTGAGAATGCTGGGACAATAATTTAATGCACAGTACTGAGTAACCTTAAAAATACCCAAACCAAAATACCCAAACCAACCAACCAGGAAAGAACAGAGAAGCAGACAACCTTCATGTGCCCAGGGTTGCCCGAACACTTGCTCTTTCCATCTGGCAAAACTTCAGTAACCAGAACAAAGCTGAAATTGTGTACCAGACCTTGTAAGATCTGAACCACAACCGAGATAAAAAGCACAGACAGCACCACAGAAATCTGACACACAGATAGAAAAAGAAAGCAAATCTAAAATAAACTACGTTTCCACAACTGAAGTCAAATTACAGTTTCTTACTCCAAAGTTGTTTTAAAATACTTACTGTTTCCAATCAAAAAGATCTTAGTTAATTTGATTTTTCCCCTTATCTTTAGTGTGTGAATGCATAAGTACCATGACTCAACATTTATCTATTCTTCTGATGAGAAAGTATCAAAGATGCCATAAAGAGCTACTGATTAACTACTCATTTACTACTCATGTTTTCCATGGCATCTTCTCAGCGATGCAAGTAGGTCTAAGGAAGAAAATCTCAAAACCCTAAAATATTTTATTCCTTCTTCTTTTTCTTTTTTTAACATTTCATGAGTCAAGATCAGAAAGCATACCCAGCACACGGCGTAAGAGATAGTAATTAAAAAAAGAAAGAAAACACAATGCATTTGTCAATTACAAACTGAAAGCAATATCTGACCCATCCGAAGAGCATGGAAATGCCAAATCTCAGTTTTGAAGAGCTGCTCTCGATATTGCAGTTTTAAAAGTGACCTGAAATGTGCTCTTCTTCATGTATTCTGATTTTTAATTAACCTGCAGGGAAACTACTCAGCCAACAGTGAAAGACTCCTTGAAATCTCGCTTGTGAACGCAACTGGTTGGAGGTTGAGAGGCAGATCCACCACAGAATGGTAACTGCACCCACCAGAGCAGGAAGAGATCATTTCTCAAAACACAGCCTAGGAAGTGAGGCTGCAAGAAGGAAGCTGGGCAGGTGTTCGAGAAGTTCTTGCCCTCTTTAGCCACACCTTCAACATCTTCAGTTTCTTAACGGTCAAAGAGCCAGCCCAGCAAAGCCTGCAAGCATACAGACGGCTGAGCCAGCCCAACTGGCAGCAGTTGCTCAAATCCAGCTCTGCACCAAAATTCAGTTTGCCCTGAAATGATGAGCAGATAAATTGTAAAATCTCCCAAGTCGCAGTAATACTGAACTGTACTCAGGGCCCGGGTCGTTGGTCAGAGCGCTAATCCAGAGCCCTTGTGACAAATGACATCACCTCAGCTAAACCTGATTTGAGAAAAGAGCAATTCTAGAAGTGGTGTTTCCCAGTCTTTGCTCTTCCCTCAGCCCTACAAATTCTGCAAGCTACCAACCGCACTATGATTTCTGGGCTGATGAGTGCAGTAAACAATGTGCTCCGACTGATGCAAGCATTGCTTTCGTTCCTCAATCTGACCAAAGGTTACCAAGATGAATTTCAATAAACAGTAGAAACGTACTGAGATGATAATGGATGTCAAAGTCATGATGGACATTCCATTCTATTGTCTCTCCAAATGAAAGGGTGATTTTAAAGCCAAAATTATCATAAATGGAAATATCTGTACAATTTACACTTTTTAAGCATCACCACCCCTAACAAACAGAAGCTTTGCTCAACAAGTGCATTGGTTTACATGATTCACACTTCCAAACTTCCTTTACCAACAGGTTTGTACAGCTGCCACTTTCAGCCCTATCAAAAAAGGAGTGCTTTTGCAGAGAAATGTTAAATAAAAGGCAAGACTCTGCATAGATGATATGGGTTAAACTCCCAAACTCATGTAATTGAAGGACAACTATTTAAAAGAAGATAGTGCTCTCGAATCTGTTAACATAGAAGTTCTATAAGGTAAGGGAAGACTTTCAGACAGCTTCTTCAGCAGATGTCAAATGCCCGGAGCAGCAGAACCTGCAGGTTAAACCTGCATGCATATCTTCTCAACCAGTTTTTAAATATGAAGCACCAATGACTCTGAAAGTGTCTAAAAGCCATTACAATTAGAAAATTAGCATTATTTTTAGTTTGCACTGAGGACACATGAAACATGAGAACACCAAAGCAACACTTGTTTGACATGCTCTGTCATAAAGGCATGGAGAAGTTTTCTTTGTATTCCTCCCCTCTAAGCAGGAGTCAGTCATTGTACAGACACTGGGATTTACAAATGACTCAATGTTCACCATTGATAGTTCTTAAATAATTACAAAAACTACTTCACAACTCCAGAGAGTAGGAGGTACAAGGCTTATTGCCTAACCTCTCCAGATTTAGCAGGTACTTGTCACATAGAAGTTGGATGCTTACTAGCACACCAACATGTTCAACGTGGTTGTCCTCGTTTAAAGCCTCCCGTTATATTTTACTGTATTTCTTAACAAAATTAGCCACTTTGAAATCCAGCTTTTTTCTTCCACGGTATTTCACAGAATGTTGGTAAAGGAGATTTGTTAAAAGCACTCCATGCTTGGAAGCCACCCTTGAAAACCAGCCTCAAATGGGGCAGAAGCAACTTCATGCCATGTAAGTCTCCAGTACTCCAAGGGGTTTGGCCACACATTCTCACTAAACGACTTGATTCTGTACCTACAAAACATCATTCAACACCAGTGGTGAATCTCAAAGAATGAAAACAGAGATGAGTCATTTTCTGCTGGAGACATTGAAAAAACTGTCACAGAAGAATACTGATTCACTAAACGACCTTCTTCACTACTGCATTAGCGAACCATACCCTAATGAACTCACTGGCAAAAGTGCTTGTTTCAGATGAGGCGTGATATTCAGATTTCCCATACCATTTGTTATTCACCAACGTTAAGAAGCAAACATTCAGGCAGCACTACTGCTTTCAGCTACAGAAGTATATCCCACATGGAGCCTCATATAGAAGACAGGAAGCCAGCAAAACTACAAAGTACCTAAACATGCAAGCATTCTGATGCACAGATGTAAAAACTTCCAGTTCCTGCAAACTCTGAGGAAACTTCCAAATTTAAATTCTGAAGCAAACTCCACAAGACATTATGTTCACTTAAGCCTATTTTTATACGAACACATCAAATGGGCTTGCTGAATGCAAAGCCACCTGCTGCAGAATGAGGAGCCAGTCCGTTGTTGTATAACAACAAACGGGGACAGAATACAACTCTGAAACTGAGACACACAGCTCTTACGTCAATCAATTTGACAAAGGAAATAGAAGCCTAAGTACATATTTCTTTATTTTTAAAATTAAATCTTTATTCTACCAGCAAGAATAATACTTGTGACAGTTAAGAACTGCTGAGTTCCATCAGCACGCTTGGTTGCGTTACAAAGCACAGAGATATAAACAGTCTCTAAACTCAAGGAGGGGAGATTTAGGTAGGATATAAGGAAAAAGTCTTTTACAGTGAGGGTGCTGCAGCACTGGCACAGGTTGCCCAGAGATGTGGTTGATGCTCCATCCCTGAAGGCTTTCAAGACCAGGCTGGATCAGGCCCTGGGGAACTGGATCTAGCTGTGCTGTCCCTGCTCACTGCAGGGGAGTTGGGCGAAATGGCCCTCAGAGGTCCCTTCCAGCTCTAAGGATTCTATGATCCGTGCTCAGAGATACCTGTAGCTTTCTGCAAGGCATACAGAAATATCTGGCAGTTGTTGCAGTGCGAGGATTCGAGAACCCACCAGCAGAAGGTAGGAGTGTTCCATGAAGCTCCATACTGATACATGTCAGCGTACAAGAAAACGTTCCCCTCAAACACTTTTGGTACGCAACACTAATGATCAACAGCAACTTTCCAGAAAGCAGAGAGGAAAACAACACGGGCAGCCAGCTTACACCACGTTACGGCAGCATCTCGAGAAGATACCACCCAGTGCTCTTCACAGCCCGTCTCAACACAACCGTGGGTATTTTTCCAGCCTGACCGGATCTCCTCCCCTCCCTAATGGCTGGTTTCACCTAAAGCCAACGCAGATTAAGAATCAACCTTTAGAACGCCCCAAAGACTGCTGATATTTACGTGCAGAAAGACGTGCGACATCAAAAAGCAGACGCACCGACGGGCACCGTTGCCAGTACAGGAAACAAAACAAGCGCCCGCCGCAGAACGGGCAGGTGAGGCAGAAGGACGACGGGGGCGGCGCTGAGGGCAATGGAGCTGGAAACAGCAGCAGCAGCAGCAGCAGCACGGCTGACAGAAACCTGCCCGCAGCCGCCGCATCCCGCCCGGAACGTACCTCCCGCCGCCGCCCCGCAGCGGGCTGCAGCAGCCAGGTTCCCACCCCCCGCTCCCGCTGTCTGTTTTCGAGGCAGCGCCACAACCCCCTCCCCTCCTCCTGAGGCCACGCGAGCCGCTACCGACGCCGCCCGCTTTTCCTTCTCCTTCCCCTCGCAGCCCCGCGGCGCCCGCGCTTCTCCTCCGCCGCTGCCAACGGCCGCGCCCCCGCCCGCCGCGGACCGTTAACGGCTGCGCCCCTCCGCAGCGCGCGCCCCTCGCGTTCCTCCTCCTCCTCCCCATCGCCCCCCACAGCGCCGCCGCCTCGCTCGCTCCCTCCCGCCCGCCCCAGCAGCGCTCACCCGAGGGCAGATGAGAAAAAGCAGCGGGCACCGGCGCGACGGAAGGAGAAAGACGGGGCCGCTACGGGCAACCTCTCCGCCGAGCCCGTCGCCTCTGCCTCTGGCCCCAGCGCCGAGCTCCGCCCCCCTCCCCCCTCAGCCCCCGCCTGACAGGGTGCGGCTTCCCCGGGCCGCAGGCCAACAACCGCGCCGCCCATTGGAGGGCGCGAGCGCGGCGAGCAAGCGGCTCCGCCATTGGCTGGAAGCGGTCGCGGGGCGGGAGGTGCGTGAGGGGAGGCGGTGGCGGAGTTCTGCGCACTGAGGCGTTCTGTGGAGCGAGAGCGGCTCTGAGAGCGTCTCGCTAGGCGCGAGGTGGCTCGCTGGAGCCCAGGGAGAACTCGTGTGGAGATTGCTCCATGTAGAAGAGAGCAGCGCGGCGAGAGAGAGGCAACAGTCTAACTGCCGAGGAGCGGTGCGATAGAAGGATACCCCCCAGCCTTGCTTTGCTCTTGGTGGCGATTAATCTTCGCTGCTTAGAATTGAAACGAGGCTGTAGAGATACACGAGAACTTGAATTTGATCTCGGCCGCTGAAAACTGTGATTTGGTTGCGGGCAACTGTTGCAAATCTGATGTCTGTAGGCTTGCCTAATCACATTAGGTGTTGGTGTAATTACAAACAATTAGCAAACTGGCTACATTTTAAATGTTTGTTTTGAGGTAGAACTGTTGCTGTAAACCCCAAACATTAAATAAAGTCCCTTCTATCTGGTACTGAACCCCGTCAGACCCAGCAATGTGTTCACACACAAGACACTGCTCTCTCCATCCTGTTCAAAGTCTAATGAAGTGAATTGCAGGTGCTCTACAAGGCTCAGGCACTGCCTCTGCACTGCCTGCCCCACAGCATGTGGATGACTAGGTCAGAATTCCCCTTCAGCTTGGCACCTTCCTCACCTCTCTAACACATAAAGCTCTTTGTCTTGTCCAGCGAAGTAAATGGAACAACTCATCCGTACAAAAACGTATTCAGCAAAAAATACTGCTTTGCCTTAAAATAATGTTTTTTCTAGCCATGGCTATGAGAACAGTAGAGCCAACGGGGAAGGTGATGTCAAGGTCAGAAGTGGTGATCAGGGAAGGGCAACACCATTTGTTTTGCTAGCAGTGCTGGCTTAAAGTGTTTGTAAGTACGGGGAGCTGTGCCATCAGCAGTTTGGGCTGATCAGAGGCTGAGTTCTATCAATTGCCACTGTTGGATCTGATGGTGGAACATTTGAAAACATTAAAAAGCTGCAGAAGGTGCAGTTCTTTAACTCTCTCTTTTTCTGCTGTGCTACCCTGTGAGCTGCCCAAGGTCACCGTTCCTGCTCTCCCCTTCCAACCTCCTTGCATAGTACTGAGGCCAAAGAATATATCGTTTCACCAAACTACTCTGATGGAGTAATTGGGGAGTGAGGGGGCAAGATCAGCTTTCCGCTGAATCAGCAGACTCAAACGGCTCACTTTATAGCCAGAGACTGCTGAAGTTGATGCATGACAGTATTAATCGTGCCAATTCAGCTTTTGGCCTGAGCAGGTTCACGAGCTGCACGAAAGTCAGCAATGGCACAGAAGCAAAGGTGGGATCTCATGGGTAGAAGTGTAAGGGAGGACGCACACATGCTCAGCATACTAAAGCAGTACACAGTACTACTGAACTGTGGCATGGAGAATCTGAAAAAGTACTGCTATGCTATTTTAGGCTCATCTGTCTTCGATAACTCTTACCAGTTCATTTTACAGGATTACAGCTACAACCAGGGGTACAATGGACATGAACCATACAGTGTTTTTCTAGCCATGGTATCTGACCCCTTCATGGTCTGTTGCACTGCCTGTGAGAGATATGACAGAATGACCAAGACAAGCTTTCTGCCTATAGTTTAGTGTTTACTATATGCACATCTGCACACATACTGGATAATGCTCACGGGTCCATTAAAAAGAAAGAAAGAAAGAAAGAAAGAAAGAAAGAAAGCCAACAGCAAAGCTACCAGATATTTACAGGTAGTACAGCGTTCAGACAAGAAGCATCGGAATTTGGTACTGTCCAGTTGGTATAGATGTACCGGCTGCTGATTCTTCTGCAGTAAGTCATACAGACTCAGTCATCAGCAGTACTACACTACAGTAGATCATGGCATCTAAAATAAAACAGTCAATGTGAATATATTCATTTACAGCAGCTGCTTTCGTTTGACATTACCATGTATCAGAAAATACTGCACAATTATTTTTATGCAAGTCTTTACCTTGGCATTAGTAGTCCTGGATGCTCAAACCACTTGGCTACCTGTAAGAAGCACGATATGTGGTTGATGTCACACATCTGGCACTAAAACATGTATCTTTTCCTTTATACGGGGTGTGCCCCTTCCACATATGTGGTTTTATGACTGTTTTCTTACCCATAAATTGTAAGTGACAGTATTGAAATCTGTCTCTCCCTTTTGGTTAGCCTGAGCTGCTCTTTTCTGACAGTCTGTGTACTGGGCATTTCTGGGCAGGACTTGCTTCCCTCGGTGGCAAACACCAATGATCTTTGGGAAATACCCAAGGGGCTGCAAATCTTGCTGATGAATAGGACACTTCTGGTACAAGTGAGCTTCTGCCCATCCAGCACTACCACTGAAAAGCTTGTGAGGAACATTTCTTTGAAATTATTAAATGCCTTCTTAAAAAGTGATGTAATGGATTATCTTAACTTCATCTGCATAGAACAGTATTAATGAAATATGACTTAAGCGCAGTATTACAAAAGTTGGTCACTGTTGGTAGGTTTATCCCCAAAGTACTATTAGGAAGTTTATTTTTGTCCTGGCTGCGGTTATACTCTTCACAAGAGGGAGGGCTTGGTTTTTTTGACTTATTTATTTTTATTTGTTCGTGTAAGGAAGGAGAATTTTCCTGTTCTTTAAGGCATGTGTAGCTGAGAACATCTGACAAAACAACTACCTGGAAAAGCACATTCTGGTCTGCTTTGATCTCCCTCCACAACCAAACAAAATCACATCTGAAGAAAAAAGAGAATTGAAGCTACAGGTGGAGAAAGGGCAGAACAGTGAGACTGTACACAAAATCTATTAAACTGAGAGGCTAATTGTGGCTTTAAGTTTAAAAAATATTGACCTTATGCATAGGATAAAATGGGAAAATGTTTGTCCACTATTCAGATTAAACATCAATCTAGCTTCATGGTTCAAGTCAAGAACCACAGTTCAAGTCAAGAAGTCTCAAGATAAGAGTTTCTTAATACAACTCGTGCGATAGCAAAAGAGAAGGTGGAAGATACAGTGATAGCTTTAGTCAAAAAGAAAGCAAGAAACCAGCTTTCTCTTAATAATGTTACAACACTGCTTGGGGAGGTCGGGATTTGTTTTGCCAAAATCCTTCTCCAAGTAAAGCAGATTCTTTTAACTGCAACATTTATGACTTCATAGGTCTAGAAGGCACGCGGTGCTTATGTTCAGTACAAGTTGCTTCTGTGCTAATTCCAATGTTAATAAAGCTGCTGAAAGTTTTAGTTGCTTTTTAACATTATCCTTTAGTAACAGAAGAAAAAGTGCCACTGCCAGAAGTTAAACCTTTGGAAGAGCTGGGACTTCGAAACCAGACCATGGCAAATGAAACAAAGAAAGAAAGAAAAAGAAGATATTAGGGCGAGTTCAAAGCAATGAAGAGGGCTGAGAAACATGAAACAAAAAAGTATTTTGTTTAAAGCTTTGTATTAATTATTACTGCATACAGGAGAAAATTAATTCATCTTGGGAGAAGCCTTCTAATGTTAGAGCAACAAATTCTGAAGTCTTTTAAATCATATTTAATTTTAAAAAAGGCAAATTTTCAGCAGCACCCCATGGTTAAGATGTAGTTGCCATTTACTTAGAAAAATAAGTAGGTATGAATGCGAGCACAGCGTAAATCAAAGCACAGTGTAATCACTGAATCCCTAACAGACAGCCTGTGGGGCTGCACCTGGAACATCTTTCCTTAGTTGTCCCATTGGAAAACCCTGTTCACATGGAATAGACTCTCATTATTTCTTGATGTACTTTTCACATCAATGGCCTTCAGTACAGTTGCAAGGCTCCAGCTGTGCAAAAAATCTTTAAGGTCAGTACTGAAGTGCGTATCTGCCTCCCAGTACAAGAACCAGATGGACCAAGGTTAGGCCCAAAAGGAATTAATGATGCTGTTAAAAAGCAAAGCACTAACCCAAAGAAGGGTCAGATGAGTCTCCATTTATTTTCCCCATCTATTTCCAGAGATTTAGTCTTGCAAGCAGTTACTATTGTGATTTCTGTACAAAACAACTTCATTAGAGTTACGTAGAAGTAAAATTACATTAAAAACAATTCTTATATGGCCATTATGGCCACGTACGTCATGAACCTGAGAGGCTGGGTTAAATGCTTCCCAGTAACTAGCAGTTGTAAGAAATGACATACAGATAACCAACAGTAATGACTCTCCTGTATTTTAAGACACAAGAATGGAAGTCCTGGGTAAGTAGCATAGTCAACCCTAAAATCTACAAGACCTACTAAGCTTGCTGAACTTCGGTGCTTCAGTTTGCCCAATTTCAAGTTAACTCAAATTCTTTCTGCTCTGTAAGGGTTTTTGTAGCATTTACTATTTTTCTTTTTAAAAACAAGAGCTCAGAGTTCTCTTAAGAGGCTGCAATGATGGTCATCTGCAGTGCTTCACTTTCTAGAAAAAAATATTTCAAGATGTTGACTTCTTAGTAAGATGGAAACTATTACAACATCAGACACTTCGGCCAGGTGAAGTATTTCATGTTCAGAACAGCTCCTTGGTGCTTCACGATGTCAGGTATTTAGGTCGTGCTCAGATGTCTGTGTAAATCCTGTGATTATGTAAAGTCTACCTCAAAGTAGTTTTTTTGCATTTTATACTCCTGCTTATATTACTCTGTCGTCATATAGGTTAAAACACATTCCAATGACTAATTCTGCTAAACGATGTTGCTACTTATGTAAGAAACATAAGCCAAAAGATGCTTTCACCTTCAAAGACACAGCTCATCAGCTTTTCACCTAGAGTTAGGCTTTAAACTAGCTCTATCCAAAGTCACTTCAGAATGATGTCCACCCGAATGCCCTCCGTACACATTTCGTGTTGATACTGCTGTTGGGTAGAGCCCTGCATGGAAGCAGCTGACCAGCAGATGTCACCAAATTAAAACTAATCACCATCAAGGCTTCAGAAATCTGCAACACTTTCAATTTTCCAAAGCATGACAGAACAGAGGGCACAAATATTTTCACTGCTTCTTTACATTCTTTTGAAAACTATGAAGTTCTGAGGGGATAGCTGGCAAAAAGCAGCAGCATGTAGCACTCATTCTCACAGAAAAGCTCAATATCAGATTCCCTTTAAGTATTCCTATTATTCCATTATTGCACTCGATTGATTGATGGTCCCTTTTTAAAACCTGTACTTCTAGAACCATTTGTTTTTTGTTTGTTTGTTTTCCCTGGAAGAATGATTTCCCCACAAACACAAAACTTTTACGAAAATTTGGACAGAAAATGCAGAATTTTATCCAAAATTAGTAGCAATTATTTTGCCTTGCATGTTACCAAACTCACAAACTGCATATTTTGGCATGCCAAATACTGCTTTTACACTTCTCCCCCAAACCACTTTAAGATAAGGAGCTTGCAGTGGGGTGTGTATAAGATATGTAAGAGGCACAGGAGACAGACTGTGAGCTCGAAACTGTGCCTTTCTTCCCTACAAACACCAGAAATGTAACTTTATCTAATTCTTCACCAAACAGACTAGAATAGCACACAGGAACAAGATGATTCAGAAGAGAGTGTGACTGCAGATTTCTTTGGAATCCATCTGGAAGAACTGCTTAGAGTGTCCCTACCTGCCCCTCCTACTTGCCTTCAGGAGGCAGCAGAGAAACCTGCTGGGTTATACCAACATTGCTGAACAGAAGGGCTGTCAGGTGCTGAGAAATGCAAAGGGCCTCTCCTCCCTGCAAGCTGCTGAAGAAGTCCTTTGGAGACTTGGCTCTCTTACACAGCACATTCCTGTTCCTCTGAAGTACTTTTTATTATGGCTGCACTTGTGTTTTGTGTCCATAGATAAAATGAATGCTTCAGTCCTCAATTCTCACTCAAGAACCCTGGAAGTAAATAGAAAATGGATAATTTTCAACTCCAGCCATGTTATCTGATGGACAAAATGCCAAATTTCTGACATGGTTGCTTACACAAAAATTTGATTCAAGAGGGCTGAAACCTAATTCTTCTAATTGTGAAATCAGAAGAGCACTACTTACCACAGTTACAAGCATTAAAGCACGTACTCAGCAAGTTCAGTGAGACTGCACAAAATAGGTGAGTTTGCATTGGAAGTTTATCCACTTCAGAAATATATACATTTGTATAAAAAAGAAAATTAACATTAACATTTACATATTTGGAAGTCTTATACAGGTAAAGACAGTGTTATGGTTTACATGTATTGGATTACAGAAAGATTTTTACAATTCAAAAATCTTGAGAGTATAATTGCAAACAAAAATTTAAAAATTAAATACCTGAATTTGGCCCCATAGCATATTGTAAGTATGACTGTCAGGATGGAGTGAGTCAGCTATTCCTAGAGAGAGGAAAATTTACTCTGTAGACAGTACATATAAATACTGTAAAAAAAAAAAACTAGAGCTTGCCTGAAATACAGATACACGCATCTAAAAAAGCCAACATTTTTAGGAGTGCTTTGTTGGCTGAGCTTTCTTTGTGGAGCGGATCACATCAGATCAGTGAACCACGGGGATACTTATTAAAAATAAAAGGAATTATAAATTTGATGTATCTGATATTCAACAGAATCTGAAATTCAAGTACTGCATATTCTTTGATTTACGCTCACAAAAAGGTTTATTACAGTGGGAATAGAAAGCAAATGACTGATATTGTGCATATCAGTCTCGGGCAAAATGAAGGAATTAAGGCAAGAACTTCTGGCTCTATGTGAGGTCCTATTATTACAGCTTATTAAGAAAAATCCCTTAGGGATTAAATCCTATTTTATTGTTTCCATAAAACAAAATTCTTATTCTGTAACATTTTAATGTTTTTAAAGCTGTGACCATTTAATAACAACAAGATTAAACCTGACACGTATAACCTTTGTAAAGGTAGCAGAAAAGGGGAATTAATGGATTCAAACTGATAGAAACCAGATAGCTTCTCCTGTTTCAAGAGTTACAGCAAATTATTCTTTTTTTATTAAGTCTCATGAACATTAAAGATAAAAATTTGACAGTACTTTGAATTAACCAAGTTACTGAAGCAGGTCAGGAAAATAGCCTTCTCTTTACAAAAATTCAGGAGTAGGGCAATTTCAGAACCACCAAGCCCTCGTGTTTACAATACCTGTCCCCGTGATATTAGGGAACAAACATTACAAGCACCCTGCAAACACCTATAATTGGTAGTGCTGATAGTACATTAAAAACTAATTTTATCTTGTTTGCATTGCATTTGCTTTGATCTAGGAGAGATTTTAATAATGAAGAAATTAGTAGAGTTCTACAAAAAGTAGACTAGAGCAGGGTGCTTTGCACTGGAACAGAAGAGAATGCAATTGGCTGACAACCTGATCCTCACAAAGTGACCACAGCATTATACAGAATAAATGTAACCACAATAATTGTAGCTTTTTCTTGTGTTTTAACAAACCTTCTGGTTCGGAAATAAGGAATGGGACTCCCTTTAAAACCAAATCAGCATTAACCCTAGACCTCCCTGAAGTGTTCTTAAGTAATACACATGATGCCATAACCCTATCTGTTGGACTGATAGTCCACCCCAGTACTGATTACTGTGGACACTGTAATCACAAATTACATTTATGTATCAGTTGGCTTAGAAAATGTCACATTTCCCAATCGTCTTTACCTGTAGTAGACCAAACTATTTGCACAAAGGACTTCACTATTTACACATCAACCTGCAAATAATACAAGTTCAGCACCAGTCCTGACTTAAGGAGTAAAAACCTTCAAGTCAGAATATTAGTATTCCCTGTCACAAATGAATTCTGATGTATTTTCAGAAGTTTCCCTCTTCCGTATTGGTTGTATTCACAACATTTTCTTGTTCATGTGCACATTGTTCTCTTCCACATTCCAAGGAGATTAGTAATAGCAGCAGCTTCATTTAAAGGTGCAGGTGTCGCAGATGGCCTTCACAGAAAAGTCTGCTCAGATCTTTCTGATTGAAAGGCACAAAATCCACTGATCCGCATTGTAAAACTTTACCAAGAGTTCATTAAGTGGAGGCACAGTTCACGTGAGAACAAATGGTTGAAATAAACTCAGGTTCTGTGTGCAAACAATGGGAAATCCAACAGTGGCAGAAGTCCACATTTAATTCCAGAACAGCAGAGAACCCATTCTTCCTCAGTGTCAGTGAATTATGCTGGCCCTGTCACCTTGGTTTAGAGTAACCATAAGGACACCGAAGAATCAGGCTGCCATGACTAGGTAGGACGTGAGTGCTATAGTATTCAACCAAACTCCCCATGTTCAGAAACATGATGTCTGCGTCCAGGTAGAATTTACAATCCTGTGGTAGAACAGAAACATCCACAGTCACTGGCAGCAGTATTTCCTACTCAATGTTTAAAAACAGAAAAAAACCACCCAACAAACACTGAGAATAAGAAGTAAAACAAGTAAAGTAAGTAAGTAAGAAGTAACAAGTAAGAAGTAAAAAAAAAAAATTATCAGAACTAAGACCTTTCCATCAAGCTGCTGCTTTGCAAGCTTCTCACTTAGACAAGTAAGTCCAAGTTAAACTCAAAAACTTCATAGTCTTTCCCCTAGAATGCAACTGGGGCTGATACTTAGATTTGGACATCTGCAGCTACTTTGTCTTCTGTACAGTACAGCAATCAAAAAGCCAAGATCTGATTACTTAAATGCTCATCCTGGAACAAATACCTGTAAAGCAGCCTATTTTTACTTTTAGGGCTGGGGTGAGTTTGATTTGTTAATTGTGACATACGCATATACTGGCACATTCTACGTACACAACATCATACATACATAAACATACACAAAGGCTTCACATACAGGAGAGCCACTCACCTTTTCAAATATTCTGTAGTTTCTCACTTTTTCTGCAGATTGATCCCATACTACCAATACCTTAACAATGAAAAGTGCAACAAAATCAGTTTAATCCGATAAGCAAAAAGTCAATGCATAATTAAGGAACTATTTACAATCAATTAACCACCCTATAAAAAAAAAAAATCACTGAAGTTATTATAGTAATTGTTTCAGTACTTAATAACAGGTAAGAAAAATCTAAGTTAAGTACTTTTAACATGTAAAAATACAACATCTCTAAATCCAAAAGGTTTTTGTAGGGGTAGATTCTGCAATTGCAAGTTACCTTTCCAGCCTTAGTAGATGAGTTCCTAATGCAGTATAATCCATTCTGTGGCTGTCCCTTTGGGCTTGTAGCTTTAAATATCCTAAAATAAAAACATTACAATAATTACATGTTAGTAATCTGATCCAGAAAACATTAACGTGTAGATTCTTGTAATCACAGAATGATAGGAGATGAAAGGGACCTCTGGAGATCATCTAGTCCAGTCACACCCGCCTTACTAAAAGTAGGTTCCCTAAAGTAGGTTGCACAGGAAAGTGTCCAGGTGGGTTTTGAGTACCTCCAGAGAAGATGACTCCATAACCTCTCTGGGCAGCCTGTTCCAGTGCTCCGTCACCCTCACAGTAAATAAGCTCCTTCTCATGTTCAGACAAAACTTCCTGTGTTCCAGTTTATGCCCATTGTCCCTTGTTCTATTGCTAGGCACCACTGAAAAGAGCAAGGCTCCATCTACTTCTGCCCCTTACCATTGCTAATTGCAGAATCATAGAATAACTGAGGTTGGAAAAAACCTCTAGGACCATCCAAGTCCAACCATCAACCACTCACCACCATGCTCTCTAAGCCACACGCCACATCCTCCCTTTTCTTGAAAACCTCCAGGGATGGCGATTCCACCGCTTCCCTGGGCAGCCTGTTTCAATGCACTACCACTCTTTCTGAGAATAAATTTTTCCTAATACCCAAAATGAATCTCCCCAGACACAGGTATCTCAGCTTTTCCTTATAAAGGGAGAAGGCTCCAGGCCCCTTACAGTCTCTGAAGCCTTCCACCGGACTCTCTAGAGGTTCTGTCTTTCTTGAACTGGGGAGCCCAGAACTGGACACAGTACTCCAGATGTGGTCTCACCACGACAGAGTAGGAGATAATCACCTCCCTCGACCTGCTGGCCACACTCTTTTTCACGCACCCTAGAATAACATTACCCTTTTTGGCCACAAGGGCACACTGCTGGCAATTCCTATTAAAAATCTGTTTCAGTTGTAATAATTTATATTACATCATATTGGACAGAGTTTTACTGTTCTATCATATCAATCAGTAATGTGTCACAGAAGATCTGGCTTTCTGTCCCCTTAGCATTCTGGCAGAACAATCATTTCCAGAGGGGGTAAAATCATTTTATAAGTACTATGTTTTCTCAACTGATACATGAGCACTTTTCTATCTCTGCTGGAAAGCGATTTCCACATTAAAGTGATTTAAATATACTCCCATGTTCTTAAACACAAATTATATATCTCAAAATGATTTTTAAACTACTGTTCAATACAGATATTTATAGGATTTTAAGCAACTTTTTAAAAGCCACATCTACCTTTCAACTTCCAAGGATTCTGAGGTATTAAGAAATATTGAAGTAGGCAGCTCAACCTGTAGGAAAATACAAAGAAATTAAGTGACCACGAAGGACAATGAAAACTCAAAATACTAATATGTTATCCAAACAAGCTACAGCTGTTGATACCTGAATTTGTTAATAATGCTTTAATCTTAACATTTCTTCCTCCTGTATGCCAACAACTACAATCCAGAATTTATAAAGGCATTCCTTAAATCTACAAATCACACAGCACTGCATTTTCAGAAGGTTCTTTTTTCTTTTTTTTTCCCTGAACCACATCCCAAAGCTCTTATATATTATATTCTTTCAAGAATATATCATCTGTTGGTTCTTACTTTTTCATAGTCGTCATCAGAATCATCGTTTACTTGATTTGGCTTGGAGGGCAGTGCTGGTTTTTCAAATGAGAAGCTTCTAAAACTCTGCCCATCTGGTGGTGATCTCCTGGCAGAAACAGAACAAAAACTGAAGAACATCTCCACTGAAAACAGAACAAATACACCAAGCACTGAAAAGATAATAAAACTAGAACTTAAGAGAAAGTTTCAGTTTAGGACTTATCAGCTCCATAATCACAAAATAATGTAGGTTGAAAGGGACATCTGTAGATGATTTAGCCCAAACTCCTGCACAAAGCAGGTCCAAATAGCCCAGGCAGCTGTGTCTCGTTGACCATCCCCAAAGATGGAGATTCCACATCCTCTCTGAGTTGACCATCCAACAAGGTGAAATTATAATATAACTTATATCTAACTGTAATTTCCAAGGTCATGACTTCTGTCTGTTGCCTCTTGCCCTATCACTGCAGATCTTCTGTTCTGCATTCTCCCTGCCTCGACATTGAGTAGCTGTAGACAGCAGTGACATCTTCGACTAGCCTCCCTAATAGACAGCAATGACATCTTCTATTACCCTTCCTAAAGGTTGAACTAACCCAAATCTCTCAGCCTCTCCTCACATATCATGTGCCCAAACATCTTGGTGGACGGACTCACTTCCATACATCAATTTCTCTTTCTTGTACTGTATTTAAAGAGTATTTCATTCCTTCTCTAAAGCTGCATGATCCAGCAGACAAAAATATTTCCAGCTGCCTAAACAGCATAGCTAGTTGCACATCCCTTACTAAAGCTGATCTCAATGTAAGAGGTATTTCCTGTCTCCATAGAGAGTGGTTCATGACTTTCTGACATAAAGGTTTCTTATTTATTATGATTAAAGGCTATTAAGTCTTTAAGACACCCACCAAAACAAACTACCAAAAATGGTGCGGGTTTTTTTTTTTCCTCAAGTGATCTACTTATTTCTGAATTATTTCAAAAGTAAAATTCATTACAAAATCGCCAAATAACAAATACCCAGGCAAAAAAGCATGTACTGAGGGTGAGAGGAACGGTGCAGAGAAGACTAGCAGACATTAATGTGAATCTGACAAATGATGCCAGTGAACTGATTAACAAAAACTGTGGAAAATTTGATACTGGGATGTATTTTCACACTTACTGTAACTGGGGACACGAAGGTTTCTCTGGTCTAGGTTTAAGTACAGAATGCTGGTGGCCTGGCACAGGTGGCTTCGGAAGCACTGGTGGCACAAACAGTCCTGGTTTACCATGTTCTCTTGGCACCTTGTTTTCTACTGTTTTTTCAGTTATCTGAGACAACTTGGGTTTATTGCTTGGCAGTGGAGGAGGAGTCCGTGGTGAAAGGTTTAAGGTTTTTAGCTTCTCGCATCCTTCTGTAGTAGTGAGAACGTGAGATAGAGGCAGTTCCGGAGGCAGTGAGGAAGGTTCTTTGACACAAAAAGGCTTTTTGAAAAGAGGTAAAGGGGGTACAGGAGGTGGCTGTTCACTTGGTCTCCGGCTGGAGGACTGAATCTTTAGGTTAGGTTCAGCTCGGCACGGTAACTGGGGCTCTCTCACACCGAAGAAATCCTCTGTCTTGATCTCAGGTAAGCTCCTTTTAGGAGGTGGTGGTGGTGGTGTAGACCCAGCAGTTTTTCCACTAAAGGAATGTGACCTTGACTCTGAGTAGGCAGCTTTTCTGACATGAGGGACTGGTGGAGGTGGGTAGGCTGGGGGCAGGACCATGAAATCTGCACAAAGAAAATACCCAACAAATATGGCACACTGCAGAGAAACAAAATGTCAAGAAACTAGACTTTTATTTTATGTGATTTAAGATATATTTACTAGCATCTGGTCTGATAGTTGATGAAATGATGGGTAAACATTCAACTTTCAGCACAGCTCTGCACACTACATGTACCGACCCCCTGCAATTTTTATTCAGGCATGGGTTATGTCAACTTAGCAAAGAATTTTTCCTTTGTTGGAAATAAAGGGGAAAAAAAAACTATTTAAAAAGCATTACCGCCTCCTCCAGACTGGTGACCACATACAGGTCCTTCAGGGCAGCACAGAAACTGTTTGTTACTGCTGTTACCAGGCTCTTTTCACCCTAAATGCTTCTCAAGATTTGATACCTGTCTCTTTCGTCAGTTATTTTGCCACCTGCAGCGCTTTAGGTATGACTGAGCAAGAACAGTGATCTGGCATCCTACACAGATACGATCTCCATTGCCAGCATTTTCTGAAGGGAATAAAGGCAATCACATACCATCTTTCACTATGTCAGAAGTATCCGGTTGCAAGTAGGACTCATCATCTTCCTCCTGGTCATAATCTGCAAGTAAAAATCCATGTGTCAGACTCAGACAACCACCTCTGCTATTTATAGCGTGTGTTTTCTTTAATTTTGACATCAATCAAGAAAGCCATTGCTTACAACAGTGACTGAAGTACATAGCACACTTATTTTTCTCCATCTTTGAAATTAAAATGTACCTTCTGGTGTGACGCTTCATAGTGGCACTGCCTTCCTCAGAAAAATTCAGATTAGTTACAGAGCCACAACTACAAACTGATATGCTTGCTAAACAAGTTGGAAAAATAAAAACTCAACAACCCCAAAGCAACCCTACCACAGAAACTTTTATGACTGTGCAGTATGGGTGCCTAAGAAAGGCTCATCATCTACAAACCAATGAATTCTTTTGCCTTGCTCTTGTAACAAAACATACCACAACAAATGACTTCCATGTTGTCTCTAAGTCAAAATAATCAAGGCATGAGAAGCATGTTGCCTCTGGGCAGTAATCTCTCATCACTGACTGTGATATGAGCCTTAAGGACAATACACGGTATTTCTTTAGAGAAAGAGGCTCAGTGGGGGCTGGGGAAAAGGCTAAAGTTCAGCTGATAAAAATCAGTTAACTGTTATAATAATTACCCTTATTTAGGCTCCTAGGCCTCTCCAAACATAATTCATATTGTATACAACCCTTCCCTCCCATAAACACCAATGTTCTAAACCGCAATCCTATACAAAATGCTGATGAGTGTTTTCCTCTGCTTTGCAATAATCCAACCGGATTTCCTACAGAGTCAAATCCCCATTTTTTCTTTGTCCTAGTCAGGAAAAACGGTCAGGAATTTCCTTTCAGGAAATCAGAGTACTTGCTCCAATCAACCCTACCCTGAGAAAGCTGAGAGGGCAGAAAATGCCTACTAAAGGAACTCTGCTGGATCATGAAGCAAGCCTTCTCATTTTGGACTGGGATGTGTTTTTTGACTAAGAAGTTAGCTGCTGAAATATGCTGTGAATCTCAATCTGACAGGCTTTCTCTAAAATCCCCATTTCTATCTAAAAAATAAACACACACAGCCAGAATTGTTACAGTAAGTTATCAAACTGAATTAAAAAAAAGAATGCTAAGAATGAGACTCTTCGAGCCTTCCTTTAAAAAGTTACTCCATTTGAAAGTCATTGAACAATGTTATCCAGTGTGTCCCACTTAGGCCATTCATTTGTCTAATGCGAGATCTTCCTGAACTGGGAGGAGTTCTGGTTTGCACAGATGCAACAACATCCCGGAGTGAATTACTGCTAGCTCTTGGGACAAATGAATTGTTTTTACAGTCTAGAGAGGAGGCAATTATCTCCACACTGTTTCACCACATTGTCAGAATACGCTTTCAGGGTGTAACTCCCCCCCAACACCCTTCTCTCCCCAGGACGTGGGTCTGTGGGTCCCTTTGCTCATCACAGAAACCAGACTGAACCATAACAGTGTACTGCCAGACTACAACCTATGGACACACTCAAATATTTTATCTTCCTGCTAGATCTACAGACTTCCCAACATGTGATCTTAATAAAAGTGTAAGTTGAAAACTTATGGTTGCATTATTAGGGGTGATATTAAGACTGTATTAGGTGTCAGACACCTCCTGGCCGAGGCTGAATTTCTTTAGTTACCACTTATTTTTTAGTAATGGTTTTACAACACAGTCTCTTTCTGATTTCAAATTACAACAATTCTAAGCACCTCATAAAAATAACAATTTTTAGTTCTCAGTTGCAAGCTAAATCAGACAGTTTGTTTAAGCTACTGGAATAGTTCCTGCAGAATCCAAAAGGAAAACAAGATTAAAAACAAAAATCATTTATCAATGTCTAAAAATTGTCACCTTCATTATCTGCTGAATGATGAGAATACTTGATATCAATGGGACGTTCTACTGAGCCATAGAAACTGTCTGCATCAGAACCAGAGTCACTGCAAAAGAAAAGACAGAGTCCTTTTTGCATCACTGTGTTAGAGGTCTTGAAAAAAATAAAGACATCTGTTAGCAAGGCTGCAGCACTGGAAAGTAATACTGGAAAAGCAGAAGCAATCTATTCCTCTATCAGTAGCTAAATCAGTTGCTGCTGTTAATATTTTTAAACAAAACCGACATTTTACTTTCTCTTAGTAAAATGATTTATTTGTCCTGCTACTCTTTAATCTATCTATTAGGTAGGCCCTTCATTCTTGGAGCCTACTGCAGCTGTTATTGCTTAGCAGTAAATAACTCGTAGGTGCAAAGAGCCAAGAACAACACCATTGAGAGTTAAAGAGAAGAGGGGGAAAAGGCAAACGAAGATTAAAGTTTCATACCTGAATTCTGTTACTGTTTCTTTCTTATCATGGTAGTGATCGATTTCCCTCCTCAGGGATAGCATCCAATTCTAAATAAATGAATTCACAACATTCAACACGTTAATCTTTAAATCATCACACAAAGATGCACAGTATCTTTCTCCTGTAAGAGCAGAGTGACTGTGTAAGTGAAATAACATTTATCCACACCTTTATATAAATACTGAAAGGATTTACTACTCAGAAGGTTTTGACTATTGAAAATCCTACAAGAATGTATTAAAACTTTCAACTTTTGATTTGTGAATTTCCAGTTGTTACTCCTAAAGCCATGAACCTGCTCAGTCTGTGTACATGTAGATTTCACTGAACAAGTTTTCATACTTAATCAGAAGTTTACCACACATATATTAATTCCATGGCTAAAAACCAGGAATACGAAGACAACTGTAACATCTACTGTGCCACTTTTAGCCATTCCCTACACTACAACAAATTACAATTTGCACAAATAGTTAAAACTTCAGGCATTATTTTCAGAGGAGTCCAAAGAACCAGATGTACAGACTTTGGTTACAGCTGTGTGCCCAGTTCACGTAGGTTTTAGGGAAGCCCAAGATCCACTTTCTTCATTTGCAATATGATCTTGAAGTATAAAATACCTTTCTTTCATCTTCAGAAGAAGCAGAAAAAAACCACGTCCTGTGCTTCTTGCTAATGTGAACTAACTTGAAAGGAAACACATTGCTTGATGTCGTCTCTTCAGCTGCCCGCATAACCCTGGGAAACAGAAGAACCAATATATAGAAATCCCTTAGTCTGTAAAGTTAATTCTGCTGTGCAAGTCACAGCTCAGAAAGCAGTCTTACCAGACTGCTCTACCTTGCTGAAAATAACCCCCAAGATCAGCAACAACACCACACCAAAACACTAATATGCGCAATTGTAGCTCTTCATCATTGAAGCAATAGCAAGGGTAATGCAAGAGTGCTGACAGGACAGAAGGCACTACTTTCAATCAACAGACATAGATGATGTTTTGATCTCCTCAATAAACAGTTTCAATAAACTTTTTAATAAACTTTTTTTTTTTTTTTTTTTAAGAAAAAGTTTAATTCAACCTCTTTCACAAAGCACATTAGAAAAGTTTCCTGCCTTTCATTTTTTCCACATGGGATTCTAAAGTGAGAAAATACTGCTCTGTCCCCACAGATTATCTTGAAAGCCATTTATTTTTGTCTTCAACTTAAAAAGCAGATGTTAGATTTATAATGTACGGTGGAGAGTCAGACATTTTGCACACGTATTCCCTCATTTTATTCCTCCTGTAGTTGATTCAATTTTGGCACCGATTAGTGTTATTGAATCAGGAGCTTTAAGTGTTCTGCTTTGATTCCAGATAAGTTGTCCAGAGGAGTCCATATCTATCTGTGTGTGCAAAGTCCACATTAAATAAGGACCAAGCGCAACCCACTGCAGTGGTAAACCCTTTGCAATTTTAAAAGCTTTACTAGAGAATCACAAAAGATGAAGGGTATACACTTGCACAGTACAGGAAACATATATACAATTTGAAAGGAATTTGTCTCTTGGAATGTGAGACCAGCGCTTGAACGAAACAACAAACATAGCTGAATTAACTACTCAGAATGAAAGGCAGCTTCTACCCCCAATTAAGTACAAGGGCCTATGGTGTTAGGTTTTGGCACTCACCTATTGTAACCATTCAAAGAAAATGCTCCCTGTGGAGATGCAGATGTGCTGGTCTTAAAGTAGTAAATGCATCCCTCATGGATAATAACAAATCTCAGTGGCCCTGATAAAGAAAAAAGCAAGTAAGATATAAATCCAAAGGCAGTATATTCCTCAATAGCTGCATCCAAATTAGGATGCCCAAGTGAATTTCATTAATCCTTAAGAAGGGCACAAAGCAGCAGAGTGCCAGCTGGCTGCTGACCAGTCACATGAAGCTCTTCAAAAGAAACCCCAGAGACTGCTCCCCTGACCTCCACCTGTGCTCTTTCTCTGGAGGAACAAGCTAACATTAAGAGTGCAGCCTGAAACAAGATAAGAGCAATATAAACATGGGCAGCAAATAGCTATTTAGTTTTTAGTCGGGGTGAACATATCACCTCCCTTCTTCTTAAAGGTGGCAGTACGTACATGCATAAAGCTGGCAATAAAGTGGTGCTTTACTTCTTCTTTTCTTTTAAAGCTAAGTGCCAACTCTCCTTTCTCCTTTATCAAAGACAGCAATCTTTGCCCTCAGTTGTATAAACACAGTTTAGTTGTAAACAGGCATAGGAAATGACTAGAATACAAATTAAACTTCAAGTCTTACACTTTGTCCCATTAAATGGATTCTGATTCCAGAAGTAATTACTATTACTAAGCATAGTCTAATCTTCACAGTGAGAAAATTTCCATTTCACAACAGCAGTAGGAGATGGGGATATTTTTCCAGTACTAAAAAAAAAACCAACTGTAGAAAAAGCTGAGCACTAATTTATTTTATAAACGAATATTTAAAATTGATACACGTCCCATCTGTTTCTGCCTTAAAGTCTTACTTAAGGCCCTGACAAGAGATTTAGCTAAATACAAGAAAAATCAATCATAACACTTATCATCTAAGACTTCCAGTTTCAAAACAATTAAAGCAAATTCTTTCAACATGAGTCTTTAATACATATACTCCTGTAAAATTGTATTACAATGCAGAAAGAGGAAGACTGGCTTGATTAAAGAGCCCGTTAACAGGAATGTGTTTATGGCTCTAAAGGCAAAAATTAAAACCACTGAACTTACACTTCAAGATCTGCAGCTGAGTGCCTCCCTTTTTATGAAGATAGCCCGATTTGGTCACTCCTCCAGGCATGGTCAAAAGGTTTTGTGCTCCAATTGCCTTCATTGGGACCGGCCAGACCTGCTCCTCTGAGGCCATCTTCCTGCAATTTAGAATAATTAATTAAGAGCAGTTTCACAGTTAGACTTTACTTCAGGAAATGAGGACTGAGAAACAAAGCTTGTTTCCTTAACCAAGTTTTCCAAACAACTAACATGGTTCAGCAGTCAAGGATGAAGGACAGACGCGTGCTCATAGGTTCCAGGAAGTTTGTGAGGTATAAAAAACACAGCACAGAAAGTCCCGATTTATTTTTGTACAGTTCTCAAAAGTGACTGACAGTGGTCAAAGAAATAGAAGAGTGCTTAATAAATGTTATTTTGCTATTTATATCTCAAGCCTGCCTCAGATGATAACACCGAGACTAGAAAGAAAATCAGTTTCTTCTCTAAAGCTCCATACCACCCACGGGGACTGAATGTAGTTTTCTGCACAGTGAGGGAATCAATGGTCAGATTTTAGTAACCATATGCAGTTATTAATAATATGCTTCTCATATTTGTGTGTTTTATTCTAACTAATAGCATCAGTGTGTAACCTTATACTGAACAACATACATGACAATGCAAATCGAGTCCATCTCAGATTGCTGCAGGATGCCTTCCACTCATACATCAGTTATTAATGCCACACTCCACAAAGTGCCTTTGCAGTTCCCACTGTTTCTGCCACCACCTTATACAGGTTACCAGGAGAACTATCCTTTCAAGCAGCAGTTTTTTCCTGCCTGATGTATCACTGTAAGACCCCTTCTTTCTTCAACTGGCAACAGAATTGGGCTAAAAATCCAATTGCGTAAAACAGCCAAAGAACACAAAACAACAACAAAAAAAGCATCCACAGATGAACCAAACAGTAAGTCTGACCTGGACACAAAACAGTCAGGTGTAGGGCTCAAGGCCTCTGCTGGTAAGAGGTAAACTAGTAAAGTTCTTTTGTGAATAAAACCTATTAATTCATTTCTGTAAAAGCAATGACTGTTTAGAATGGGGGGGGGGGGGGGGGGGGGGGAAGTGTAGTACAATACTGAAATGTAATGGATCCTGTGTTTGCTTCCCTTTTCCTTGAAAGGGACAGTAACAGAAGTCAATAGCACAACTCAGTACTCTCAGAGCCAACAGTGAAGTGCATCTCATCTCCACTGCTTGTGTCAGGAGCAAAGGGAGACCCAAGGATACGTTCCAGCAGATCCGCCTAGCGCTGAGTTCTACCTGCTGACCTTTGCTGACAACGTATCACTAGCAGCTTCCAGCAGGGGAAATTCTTTAGGCAGCCTGGAAAACTTCACAAGCCCACCGTCCCACCGTGTAACAGGACAGGTGCCAGGGCAGTTAATAGGATGCAAGGCTCTAGAAAGGTTCTCGCAGCAGAAACTGCAGGCGCCATGGCTGCCTAGCTCTCTTCCAGTAGAATCATAGACCTATAGAATCGCTAAGGTTGGAAAAGACCCACAGGATCATCCAGTCCAACCATTCACCCATCACCAATGGTTCTCACTAAGCCATGTTCCTCAACACAACATCCAAACGTTCTTTGAACACCTTCAGGGTCGGTGGCCTGAAAAAGCCTTTTTGTGCCCACCTCTCTGGGCAGCCCATTCCAGTGCCTGACCACCCTTTCAGAGAAGTAGTATTTCCTAACGTCCAGCCTGAACCTTCCCTGGCGCAGCTTGAAGCCATTCCCTCTAATCCTATCACTAGTCACACGAGAGAAGAGGCCAACTCCCAGCTCACTACAACCTCCCTTCAGGTAGTTATAGAGAGCAATAAGGTCTCCCCTGAGCCTCCTCTTCTCCAGACTGAACAATCCCAGCTCCTTCAGCCGCTCTTCATAAGGCCTGTGCTCCAGACCCCTCACCAGCTTTGTTGCCCTCCTCTGGAGGCACTTCAGGGCCTCAATGTCTTTCTTGCAGTGAGGGGCCCAAAATTGGACACAGTACTCAAGGTGCAGCCTCACCAGTGCTGCTGTACAGGGGGACAATTACTTCCCTGTTCCTGGACCTTCCTACTCACCAAAATCTGTTACTTTTGCTGCTATACCCTTTCTACTCCAATCCACTCCTGTTCTTATCACATAATTGAGATTCTTCCAAGCTGAGCTGGGCCTTCCTCCTCCTCTCCGCAATGAAACTTCTAGCAATAGTGGTGTACTAATAGGGCCAAGAAATGGACCTGTAGTATTTAAGAATTACTCAAATAGTAAAAAAGAATCAAGTCTAAAATAAAAAAAGAAAACAAAAAGGAATCCTTCAAATAACTTTTCCACGTCTTGCAGAAAAGTCAAGGGGTAATAGGGCATTAATCAGCAGGCTGCTAACGCTAAGCTACACTGCAGTACTAAGAGCCATTTCCTTGAGATGAGGAACACAAAGGCAAGTCTTGGGCAAATTTCTGAATTTAAGAGTTAATACATCAACATTCAAACATTTGAAACTAATTTACCATTAAGTGATTTCAGTCTGTTTCCAATTATATTCAGAACAAGAGATGAAGCAAAAACTGAAACTTTTTACTCAGCCAGATCTACTCTGATCTCAGATTCCTTCACCTAACTCTAGCATTAGTCTCAATGCCATCCAACAGCTTGAAGATCATCATGGGTTTATTTTCAAATAGCAAAGAGCAGAAGAAAGGACTTTAGCACCTCCCCTCTGGAATTAAGCAGTAATCTCAGTGTTATTGTACTTAGATTGAAAACATTTCAGAAAAGGGAGAGTTAAGTACCTCAGGGAGGTTATCCAAAACAACCACAAGCTGAGATTCTAGGAAGGCAATGGCAAACACTGGGGACAAGGGTATCCCTCCCTAGGCAAATACAGAAAACACAAGTATTTGATTAGGTCACAGCAGCCTTCTACATGGATAGCTGCTGGAAAGCCAGAATAGCAGGAAGACAACAACCACCAAAATATGACATGGAAGCAGAGAAACAAGTGGGTAAAGAGTCCATCACTACAGTGCAGGCAGTACAGGATTTAACCAAAAGGAAGGACAACAAAGTATCAGGTTCTGCTTCCTCTTCTTGAGGATCATTCCTCATCTTTGCAGATTTACAATAAAACAGTTCTGAAAATACAGACCAAACCCTCAAACTTCCCCAATCCACCTGAGTGAATAAAGAAGGTGTGGCGGAACTCCCCGCGGGCAAGCGAAAACACAGGGCTTTCTGATCAGCTTAACTATGCATATCTACTGGATCTCGTTGTAACCTTTCCCACTTCCCATTCTCATATGTAGGCTGGAGCTGAAGTTACTGACACACAGGGAGGACTGTGGTATTCCGGATTGAAACATTTGAAATAACTCTCTTAAATCAGTACTTTGAATCTATTCCCAAGCAGATTTTTTTTTTCTTTTTTCTTTTTTTTTGAGAATACAAAATAATCCTAGAAGAATATCAGATGCTATTTTGCATCCTGCTGCTGGGAGAAAGCTGTCAAAACAAAACATCCACAGGATCTTTATTTGAGGGTGGGATGAAAGAAGAATGGATGCTCTTGAAGATTTTCCTGATGTTAGCATCTATAATATAGTTGTCTTCAGCTCCCCAAAATAGATCTTTCCACTCTCAATATTCCTCCTAAATGTTTTTTTTTGATGTTTTTTGAGGTTTTTTTTTATGTTTTTTGTTTTTTAAATCTATTATGTGAGGAACAGATCAATGCTTCATTACCAGGGATGGTCAATAGCAAGCACTAAAGTCACGTTGGAGCCTATTAGCTCTGCGATCATTAAGAATGAAAAGGTATTTCCCAGATGCCTTTTTTTATGCTGTTATATTCTTGTCCTTCAAGCCAAAGACCCCATTACATCTTTCATCCCAGCAAAGCCTCTTCCACTGAGCAGACAAGGAAGATAACAGGAGAGACCCACCAAGAGCCACCAGGGCCAGGCTACCCTCCCTCTCTGATGGCAGCCCTCTGTTACAAGACACCAGGTAACAATACTTAGCCTAGTTCTTTCATGCAAGCTTCTAGTAAAAGCCACATACTTTATTCCTCCTGTTCTTGTCATCAAGGGACTAGGTATATATTTTTAAATTTTCTCCATCAAGTCCCAGACCCAGCACAAGCGCCTCTTAAATCAGCCTTCATTTCCCAGAAACACTGTTGAAATGAACCATCTGAGCCAGCGGAGGATGACAGCAGCAAAAGGCCTTGCACCACTTCCTTTCTCAGATGACCCCCATGGCAACTCTAAGCCTCTGTGGGAGACAACAGACTTTAAAGCATAGTGGGAGACACTGGAATAGCAGTTAATAGGACTTGCTTCATCACTCAACAGAGTTTTTTGAAAGACAGAGCAGTGCAGCTAACACTATTGAGCATGACACAGTCAATACTGTAATTAATTCAGGCATGCAAACCAGTCTCCCAGACTTTATTTGGCAGACCAAGCCAGTCTGCAGCATACTCTGGAAGCATCAGTAAAGTTAGTCCAAGCCTACCCCACGAGTATACCTTTCTCAAATACTATCAGAATGAACTCCTTCAGCCACGTAACACATCTGGAACAGATTATGAAGGAACACCTACCCCTTTTGGCCTTACGAGCTATTTGCATTCAGCCCAATTAAATTGATACAGGCTGATTCAACTGAGGACTGTATCCTAAAAGAGCCAGGGGCCCTCACTCCTTGCTGAACCTCAGCAGAACATAGGGCAGATGTGATCATCCCCACGCCTTGCCGTGTATACGCCTAAAGACACATTAACCTCACTGCTGAAGCTACAGCTGCCAAAAGTTGTCTTGAAAGCTCTCACTGGTTATAATAATATTTATGGTCAGTACTGGAGGCCCTTTGGTCATGGTGAAAACAAAAAAGCAAGTCTCCTGAATTGCAGTAAAAATGAAATCTGTTCTGGATTTGTCACAAGAGTCTCCATGCAAATTGTGCCTGAGAAAAATTTTAATTCCATAATATCTGATAACATCTAATCTTTAAATACTGTTTTGAAAGTAAAACCTAGCACAGCAGGATGTGGATTTCCTCCTAACCATGCGTGCAACTTACAGAAATGAATGCATTCCTGGTATAACGCAGATGACTGAAATTTCAGTATTCACAAAAGGCTGAACCAAAACTACGGCAGCACTGCACGTACAGAAAAATTTAGTAACAGTGTTCCTAATGTGCTCTCTGCAATTCTGAGCAAAGACAAGTTCCCCAGTTCGACCACCTACATATTTATCATCTGTAAAACTGCTGCAAAAATTTCTGGTCTCGTTTCCATCATTTAATAAATATTCCCAGTATTCCTGAAATACCCCTTCATGTCTCTCCCACTTCTGAGTTACACATCGCATTTCTTAATACTCCCAACAGCCCCTTTCACAATAGCTGCTCAAAAGAATTAAGCGTAGCATAAACACCGAGAAGAAATAAATCTTAAGGACAAAGGGAATAGAGAACTAAGCCTGACAGACATGCACAGGATAAATAAGTTCACTCCATTCAACTTGCTTTTCTTATCAGGTGAGCATTTCCAACCAATACTCTCTTCATTTTTCCCCCTCCAATTCTTGGCTGTTTTCTGCACAAGATGCAAAAGCTAAAAGCGTTTTTCCTCAAGTCAGTTTTCTTCTCTTAGTTTTAGTCTGCTCCCTACCTAAAAGAGGAAAGATGACAGAAATACGAGCCAGAAACACGCACTCACCTTGTCACCGTGCCCAACCGACACATAGTTCTCCTGCTGACACTTTCACCATAGGATAGTTTCCTTTGCGAGGACAAAGCCATTAGCAGTTGATAGCCCCTCTCAGGCATGACAGGAACATCGCTGTGCTCCTCTCCTTTTTGCGTAGAAAAACGCTGAGAGCGGCGGCGATAACTACTGTACACACAGAGGAGGAGCCGTGCCCCGACTGCTTGTACATCTGCACTGCAGCGTGGCCAAAAGGGACGCCTAGGCAATGACTGGTTTCCTTTGTTACTTCCTGTTTCCCCCCAGAGTCAGTGGGCAGCACTGTCTTTGTCAGATTTCCCAATATCCCACAGAGGCTGTAAATCAAACTGTGTGTTACCTCAAGCCCCTGTGAGACTGCGAGCCACGCAGCGGGGGATTTTCCTGTGCTTGCCTGCCTCCTCTTCACCTTCCCACCAATTGCTTTCCCATGGGAGAAAAAGAAGGTAGCTCCTCTCCCTTGCAGTGTGCTCAGGCAGCACCAGCAGAGGCACGGCTCAGAAAAGCTGCCATGCTTCTGAAGAGCCTTCAGGTCCTCGCCTCACACCACAGAGCTACGCTAAGTCCTACACCTCCCTTTCCCCCCCCTATAGCTGGAGTTTGTCCTTCCCTCTTCAACCCACTAACTTTGAAATGGCTGTTCTGAAAGACTGAGCAGCATATACATGCTTCAGAGCAAGCCCTGTCTGTACATTCGACACTACACAAACCACAAGACAATGAAATCCTTATCCATGGGTTTGCAACATAAGGGCAACAGTGCTACAGGACAAGCATCACCAGCTGATGGTTGAAGATAAATGCCATTGTTTTACACGTTATTATTTTCATTTGGAGCTCCTGAAAGAATTCAGATCATTCACTGGTCTGCAATCAGCCAACACACCGTGCCAGAAAGTTCAAAAGCAACTCATGTACTGCAGAATGATCGACAAGCCTTACATACACCGACATGCTGAGCTAAGCTTACTTCCAGAATAGACTCCTTCCAGGCCAGGCAATACAGGAAAGGCAAGCAGAGAGTATGCACTGCACACTTACTGTGTGCTGTAAAGAACAGCGTATTAAGACAATGTTATAATGCTGTTTAATAAGAACCAGTACTCAACTGACTCAGTGGTTTAATTAACAAATCTTTCAACAAAAGTTGCAAAGAATGCTACTTTTCAGCAGTTTGTGAATTAGCAATTCAGCAGTTTGTCAGTGCTGGCATCTCTGGCTTGGGCAGGTACACTCTTTGCTGGGTAAAGAACTGGCTGGAGGGCTGAGCCCAGAGAGTGGTGGTGAATGGAGTTAAATCCAGCTGGTAATTGTCACGAGTGGTTCTCCCCTGGGGTTGGTAATGGGGCCTGTCCATTTAATACCTTTTTATTGATGACCTGGACTAGGGGATTGAGTGCACCCTCAGTAAGTTTGCAGGTTAAAGCAAGTTGGGAGGAAGTGTCTGTGTGGAAGTAACAGACCTGGGGATGTTGGTCGACACTCAGCTGAACATGAGCTGGCAGTGTGCCCGGGCGGCTAAGAAGGCCAAGAGCATCCTGGCTTGTATTAGAAATAGTGTGGCCAGCAGGAGCAAGAAGATGATCATCCCTCTGCACTCAGCTCTGGTGAGGCTGCACCTCAAATGCTGTGTTCAGTTTTGGGCCCCTCACTACAAGAAAGACATTGAGGCTCTGGAGCATGTCCAGAGAAGGGCAACAAAGCTGTGTGAGATCTGAAGCACAAGTCTTATGGGAATTTGTCCCATACACCATAAAGTTGAAATTAGCAACTGATATTAATAATTAACAGAGTGTTTTAAAGCAGTCCTTCCTCTCCCCGTTCTCTGCTATGTTACGATTGTTCTCTGATACCCAGCATACTCTTCTAAGCTTGCATTACTATCCTTCAGCCATTATCTCTACCTCATTAAAAAAAGCTATGATCAAAAGAGGCAGTGCTCGAGTAGATGTAACACTGCAAAACATCCATTCCAAACATCAGTCTGATACACTTTAGCCTTGGTTTTACCATTCCAAAGTTTGCAGCCGTAACACAATGCTCTGTGGGCTCCGCAGTCTCATTGTTAATATTTCATACATTCAGTATGTTCCTGAAGTACTACTTTTTCCATTCTAATCTTTCTGATGATGTCCTCTTCATATAAGCCCTCACATATACAGAATTTTTTATTTCAAGTTCCAACATCCCCTTTCGATTTCTCCGGTGATTTCTATCACTGTCCAGATGGTCATAGAGAATGAATACTGTCAGAACTGAGGCCACCTCACACATGCACAGACACAAGCTGGTGTTCTAGTGAGGAACAAATACACACCAAAACCACCAAAGAGTGTTTGTGTGTTTCACAGATGATCATTCATATAGTAGAATGAAAATTCAGCTTAGCTTTCTAGACCAAACATTAATCAGAAGGGCTGTGTTTCAAAACTACAAATACAGAGCCTGAATAGATACAAAATTGTAATGGGTTTGATCAACATGTCTGTCACAGGAGTGAAAAAGGAATAAATAAGTCCTCCTCCTCAACGCAAAATTCAGTTTTGCAAGGAATGCTGGCATATGGTTTTCAGGCTACTAACCTTTATTTGTCCCCACAACATCAGTGAGACCTTGCCCCAACCCAGCTCAGGGAGAATTTCAACCAAAAGCAGTCGCTTCATCTCTTTGACAGTATGAGATCTCACTTAGGAAGAACCAAAACATCAAAAGCATCTTTACATTTGGTTTTCACTCCATTAGGACCACTGCTTTTGAAAGACAGCCAGTCATCTCTGCCAATGTTAATAACAGCTCTTGTTTGCAGTCAGAAGTAACCACACCTACCCCAAGTTTACCGAAAGCAAGAGCAATAAAAGGTGCATCTCATGCTATAATAACCTCACCGGTTAACGCAATGGTTCAGCTGATGTGTTGAGCTATCTGCAGCATGAGAGCTTCCTCCTACTGACCAATTTACAGGAAACTGCAAGAATGGACCGCAGATAAAAGCAGACTGAGCAAGAGATGAGGCAGAAAAATTAACAAACCAACAAGGAGAACAGAAGCACAAAAACCACTTCTCTTCTACCAGAGCAAGTAGCCATCCTACTGGTCAGGTTCCACTCAGAGTAACGTTAAGAGTTCATACATTATCTCTTCAGGTAAAAGTTTGTAGTATAGTAAGACAGGAAAGACAACTATATGTTCTACTGGCTAATAAGCTTGAATCAGGAGTAGATTATTATAAGCTTTATTGTTTTAGTGATTCAACCAAACCAAGCTTCTAGATCACAGTGGGGAAACTTCCAATATACTGACAGAATACATTTGTTAACAGTATACTCTACAACCACGTATTGTAAAAGAGCTGGTTTAAGTTACTCACCTGAATACTTCATCTGCTAGGTAAGGCAGCCCTGTGAAAATGTGAATAACCATGCATCAGAATTACTTCTGCCAGGTGACCTGCAGAACAGTAACAATAATAATCGTTATCGATATCAAAGGGAAGAAGCAAAGCCTGGGTTTCCAGAAATCCACTTTCAATGCCAGATAAGTGACAGTTCCTAAAACTTCTGCTATCATTTCCTCCTTCCAGTTCTTCCCCAGTAAGGGAAGTTATAATAATATACTATAAGTAGACCAGATACGTATATTTCTACATATATATGTACCTATATAGAACAGTATATTAATACACACACATGATCTACAGTATCTAAAATAAACTTAAAGAGGAAGGATATATCAATTTTAAAATGAAATTGTAAATTGTTGTTAGCTCCCCCTGCCTAAACTTGGCAGAAGCACAAGAAGGTGACGTACTGACTTTGATTTGATCATTACGTGCTATCCTTCACCAGCACAGGTAGCACAATTTAGCATAGTTCACCATCATCATGGAACTGAGAAGTACAAATGCAACAGACCAAGTCCTATTCCTGCACACAGTTCCGCTGCTGACAGATGCGAAGGGAGTTCCCCCAGAATATATACTCTGAAAGTGGGAGTTTCCCCAAGTTATTTATTTCCTTGGCAGAACGTTTCCTCTCTGATACTACAGCTGAGATGATTTTATTTCCTTGGCTCATTTGCAATGACTACATACAATTCCATTAGCAATGTACTCTATAACTGAAGATTCAGCAAGTACTGTAGGACTCCAAAATAAATTCTGCTCACGTTCCAAAATACCTCTCAGTATTGAAGCCAGTATGCCTTTAGTACATGGAACACCAGAACAAAAGTCTTCTAGCAACTTACAAGGGAGAATCAAGTATCCATTGTAAATTATAAAGCTACTTGATAGGTACATTTGTTTAGCCTGTAGACATCTCATTATTGAAATTTAAGTCTGCTGTTAGCAAATATATTCTTAGAATATATAATATATAATTATATATATATATATATAAAATACATTTATTTTTATATATTAATTTTATATATATTTATATAATCTTAGAATTTTACTGAAATCAATTTAAAGAATGCAAAGAGTGGGAAAAAGAAAAACCAGTGAGACCTGCATTTACATTCACCCTTGTCTACCATTTCTGACACTAATGCATTTTGGCAAGACAGACCACATCCACCAGTTCATTGTATGCTGTGCTCCTCCAACACTTCAACAAAACTTAGGTCCAGGACTACTACTGTTGCCAGGTCAAGAGATTACGTCACATGAATGCGTATGCAAGTCAGCAGAAAAATTATTGAATACGAGTAATTTTAGAACATTCCTGGAAAAGGATATTAAAACAACTACAAAAACACATCAAGCTTATTGAACAAGTCCTTTTCAATGTCTATCAGCAAAAAAAGTGAAATGAGCAAATAGATTAATTCTATCACTGACACCAATAACAAGTTACTAAGTGAATAATGAATGCACTCAGCAAGCCACGCTTTAGAGTAAGTATTTGGTCACATCGTCTATCAGCCCTTGGAGCTGTGTCCCTCTTCTGGTGGCATTCAGTAAATATTTAAAGAAACACATCTCTGCAGGCAAGTGGCTGCAACCAGCACCAAAGAGGAAGCTCAACTTCTGCCAGACCCTGCAAAAACAAAACCAAGCATTTTCTATTTTTGTTTTGTTTGAAAAGAGGCTGTGTGATAATATTTAAAGGCAAAGTATAACCACAAAGACTCTTTTTTTAAGTTTTACTGCTGCACAACACAGTAGATAGTGCTGGTTCCTAACTAACAATGCACCAAAGCATCTTGTCATACTTGGAAACTCTGACTGGGAATCAGAATCTCAAAACAAGCTAATGACCATGCACGTGTAATTTATAGAATTAGAAGGTCCAACTGGGCCACATCGCTCATGCACGGCCCCCACCACCAAGAAGAGCTCTGAAGCCTAAGCAGACAAGAGGACAAAGAATATATCTGCCAACAGCTCATTAACGCATGAAGATGAGTACTGTGCCCAAAACCTCAAGCAAGTGTTCCAGAAATAAAGGTTCCTCTCTTCCAATTTCAATGACAACTCCCTTTGAAGTCACGATGTCAACTTCCCTTAAAGGATGTTGTAAGGCAAAAGAATTTTGCCTCTCATCTCCAGACACCAAAGACTAAATCAAAGCACTGAAACAGGTAGGAGTATGAATTACAGTAACAAGGACTGAAGGTCGCAGGGTGTTCCATCACTTTTGTAAATGCAACTTTTTTTTAAATGCACTGAAAACAAGAACTTCTGCCAGTTCACACTTCTGTACAAAAACTGAATTCAGCTGTAACCGTGAGATCGTACCCTGCTGGGATTTTAGGTGGAGTTTATATAAAATAAATCTATATATACCAATGTGTATTTGCTCATAAAAATGGTGTATAACATACTGTAGCAACTCACTAATCTTCTTAGCAAGATGAGCTGCTAAGGACACCTCACCCTCGTGTGCTGTTCTTTCCTAAAAGCTTTTTTTATAGAAGATTCTTCACAACACTGCAGCCAGAACCTCCTGGAGGTGAGTTGCTTACAGTATAACCGCACTCTTCCTTATAATCTCCACACTCTCATGCTTTGTGCACTGCCTAGAACCAATGGCCATTACCTCCCAGGAGCTGCGCAGCGTTGTTCCATTTGCAAGCTCTGGTACTCCACTGAACTCAAGTTTATGCTTACATATGGATGATGAAGCATCTCCAGCAGAAGTGTTTACAATATTTATTGGGTATCTTGCTGCTAAACACATCCTGGCCATTCTCGAGACATACAGTCACTTTCTGCACACAATGAAGAACTGAAACTAGATCTCACTTGCACAAAAGAAATTCAGGAATTGGGGTCAGGAGGATTAGTCTTGCTCCAAACCAACAAATCAAACCTGACATCTCCTTGTGCAGTAATACAACAGCAGCTCTCCTAGACCCAAACCAAACCACAGATGGTGCATATCACAGATGCACAGATTCAGCTGCCTGTGCTACTGGCACCCCAACATAGAAGATCTATAGGTGCTCAGCTTTAAGGAGGAAAAATAGAAAAAACTGCTGTTTCTGCACACTGTTTAAAGCATGATGATATTGGGACATTTTATATAGCACTGAAACCACACACTTACACACAAAGCCCTCTAAAAAACTGAACTTATCAACTAGCAAAGTGTATATGTATTACAAATATGTTTATATCTGTAGCCATGTTAAGAACTCTCAGCTTCAGATGTGCTAAAGAATATGAGAAGCGTGTTACTCTGACCAGAAAGCCTTCCCCCCTTCCTCCAGAAAACACCAGACAGTCCTACAGAGCATTCCACTTATCTGATGTTCAGCGGTGCACCGCTACTTCAATGAAAGACATTACGCCACAGCATCAACACGTACTTACAAATAAAATCTATTCTTTGCAAAAAAAAACCACCTTTAACAAAAAGCAGCATAACACTACAGCTTTGATTAAGAACAATCTTTATAGCTACTTTGTTTTTCTTGGAAGACCCACGAACAGATGGAGGTTAGATTAGTCCAGCTCTAATATGGCGCCAACTTTTGCTAACTGTATAAACAAGCACATCCATTTTTATTTGCATCCAAGCAAGAATTAGTGTTAAGATATCAAAGAAGTGGTTGTTCCTCCTCCAAAGATCTCTTCCCCACAAGAAAAAAAAAAAGTAGTAAGGGCAATAAATTACAGATTCAATGTAGACTACTTTATAAATAAGTTGTTCACAAGACACAATAACACTTGTCTACATTTAAATCTAGGCAAAAGACAACTGTAAGAAAAGTTCACTTCTTTCCTCTCCTGCGCACTCTACCTGAGAAGCAGTAACTGGCATGGCACAATCAACAACGATGAGTGCAAGCACTGCAATAGTTATAGATTAAGTGGATGGGGAAAAAAATAAGCATCAAGTCGAAAAGTACAGAGAATACCTGGAAGTACTGTGACTGAAGTATACGCTCAAACTCCTCCCAGGCTGCTGGCCTATACGCTTGGTATCCTCTACTTAGGGCTACAAAAATGACAGAGAGTAAGTTAGACATGGCATCCAAATGACTCAGCATGCTGACCTGAGTGGTTGAAGTGGCACAGATCCACCCATTAATTAATTTTCTGCTTCCTGTCTAAATTGGAAAAGAACGTTCCAAGAAGGAAGGGGATTGGCTAGGGTTGCCAGCTGAAGAGTTTCAAGCAAAAAGACTTCTGCTCACCACATTCTGTAGCAAAGACACTGCTGCAAACCCCTTCTGCTTGCCTTTTCCTCAATAAAAATGAGATAAGATGTCCATCATGCACCACATCCCTTGGAGTAAAATCTTCCAATCCGGGAGAAAAACTTAATGATGACTTATCAGCGGGAAGCTAAGAAAAGGAGCATATTGTTGCAAATCCATTAGATCAGATGTTAGTACATCTTCAGGAATTAGCAGCATTCTCACTAATCCTTTGCCACCTGCCAGCCCAATTTTGCTGGGGAGCCAAACCCCACAGTGCAAGGCCTGCAGGGAGCAGAAGCGTCCACTGCTCTCCTCTGTGGGAGAAAGGATGCCACAGTGCTGGGCAGGAATGCTCTGGCAGCAGCAGCACAGTCGGCGCAGTGCCAATACAACAGATATCTTCAGGACTTAATCACTTGGATGCCATTTAGTACTGTGCACATTTGGAACTGCGGCATTGCATCTTATCAGCGCCGCTTCCATTATTATTGGAGAGGTTATCTGTACCTCAAACCAAAGCATGTGACATCCAGCAAACCCACACGTTCTCTGATAATGCTTCAGTTTGCCCCTTCAGACCTCAAATCAGTGGCTTTCTGGACTACAACCACCTTTACAACAGCTGCAATATTTGCCTGGGCACAGAAATAAGGGATTTTTTTTCCTGGGGGGAAAAAGTTTTTAAAAATGACTCATTGAGGCTTTGAGCTCAGAGGGAAAAACGAATCTCACTGTGAGCTCTTCCCGTAACAGCTACTAATAAATACAACAATTTCCTCTACAAGTGGATGGAGAACAGTTACACTCTCTCCCTCTGTTCTCCCAGTTTAATATGAGAAGTACATTTGAGGTATTCCTCTTTCCCTTCCGCATTTCTCCCACTCCCCCCCCACTGCACAGTCACACATTAAGTACTTACCTAGCATAACCCCAGCAGTCTGCTGTGCTTATTTAGCCCTGAATAGCAGGACCTATGCAAGCTTATTGATGGGATAAATTTGGGACCAGGATGAAGTTGGGCCAGACTACTATTTGCATAAGTTCTCCTAAATCCATGACCACAATTCTATTGCCTAAAATCCCATTGGTACTCTTCTACGTAGTTTGCTCTTTGGAGTAAAATACTAACCTCATAGCAAGATGTCTTTGCACTTTCCGCAAGGGGTATTTGGACTCCTCCAAAAACCCTCTTTGGTTACTCTTCTGTTGGGTATATTCACTTACCATAGAATCACCAAGGTTGCAAAAGACCTCTAAGATCATCCAGTCCAACCGATCACCTATCATCAATATTTCCCACTGAACCATGTCCCTCAGTACAACATCTGAATGCTTCTTGAACACCTCCAGAGACGGTGACTTCACCACCTGACCACTCCCTCAGAGAAGTATTTTCTAACGTCCAACCTGAACCTCCGCTGGCACAACCTGAGGCCATTCCCTCTAGTCCTATCACTAGTTACATGGGAGAAGAGCCAACTCTCACCTCACCACAATCTCCCTTCAAGGAGTTGTAGAGAGTGCTAATGTCTCCTCTGAGCCTCCTCTTCTCCAGACTGAACAATCCCTGTTCTCTCAGCCACTTCTCATAAGACTTGTGCTCCAGACCTCTCAAAGCTTTATTGCCCTTCTCTGGACACTCCAGGGCCTCCACGTCTTTCTAGCAGTGAGGGGTGCAAAACTGAACACAGTACTCGAGTTGCAGCCTCACCAGTGCTGAGTACACGGGGACTATCACCTCCCTGCTTCTGCTGGCCACACTATTCCTGATACAAGCCAGGATGCCACTGGCCTTCTTGGCCACCTGGGCTCACTGTTGGCTCGTGTTCAGCCAAGTGTCAACCACCAGCCCCACGTCCTTTTCCTTCACATAGTCTTCCAGCCACTCTGCTCCAAGCCTGTAATGTTGCTTGGGGTTGTTGTAGCCAATGTGAAGGACCCAGCACTTGGTGTTGTTGAACTTCATCCCACTGGCCTCAGCCCAGCAATCCAGTCTGTCTAGATCACTCTGTAGGGCCTTCCTACCCCCAGGCAGATCGACACTTCCTCCCAGCTTGGTGTTATCTGCAAACTTACTGAGGGTGCACACAATGTCCTCATTCAGGTCATCAATAAAGAGGTGGAAAAGGACAGGCTCCAATTCCATCCCCTGGGCAAGACCACTTGTGACCGGCCACCAGCTGGATTTAACTCCATTCACCACCACTCTCTAAGCCCAGCTTATTTATGTCAAATGCAGGTCTCCAGTTGGAAATCAAAGGCGAGCATTCTCTCAGGCACCAAATAAGGCTATGAAAGATTGTCTCATGCTCTTACAGGTTGTATGCTCACCTGCACTGCAGAAAGCCTGCTCCTGCAACGTATGCATGTAAATGCTGCAATGTAAAGCTGTGCAGCATTTGGGAAACATACCTATTTGGCACAACAGCGGAAACTGACTAACTGACCGAAAAATTACTTGTAAAGCTTAAGTGTTTAAGCTTGTTTGATTAAAGAGAGGCACTGAACAGTCACAGATGTTGAGCAGCTGCGCAAATCAGGTCACCCTTCTGCCTGAACGCTGCTCAAAGTGCCTCATTTTGATGAGTCAAGTATACAGATAAGATCAGTCTTGATCTAGCAAACTTGAAGCCTTTGCCCCCTCAATAAGACCTTTAGACTTACAGGCAAGTTTTCCGTATGCTAAACCTTTCTCTGCATTATTAATGTAGAAAACAAAACAGGAGGATGAACATTCTTCTAGGTATACAGGGAGGTACACAAAACAAGGAAAAGAGCAGCAGCTTTCACACATACCTATGTATCTAAAGTGTGCAGTTTCACATAAGGAAAATAAATTATGTTAATTCCATTAACATAAGGAAAAAAAATAGAGTTCATCACGTAGCCTAGGTCAAAACTGTGTGTCTGTCAGATCAGACTTTGTTTCCTCACAGTGTAAAACAAACTCCAGCTTGATATAGGAGAAAAACAATTCTGGGACATGTTGTAATAGAATTACTATGAAGCAACATTAGGGTAATGATTTACTCTTGTTAGAAGGGTTGTCACAAGATTAGAGACTAATATTTTAAGCCTGTGCTGCTTGCAGGAACTAGCTCTCCAGGCTAACTATGTTCTGGTCTGAACGCTAAGCTCAGCACTCACATACATACAGGCAACTTCTGCTGAAACAGAGGGGAACTAAGACTTTGAGGTGAAATTTTCAAGGACAGAACATTTAAACCAGAACTTATTTCACAGAAGAGTTTTAATAAATCTTGTGAATATTCCAATAGAGAGACTGCGCCTTACGTATGTCAAAGTGTTACGAAGTATCTCAAGTTTTGTAAAGGCCTTGAAGATAAAATATAATAAGGACCATCTGAAAGATGTTTTTATTTGGAATAAGATTTGCATGCAGACACTGAGAAGAAATTGGGGGTCAAATCTTGTCCCTACTTCCGTAGCTACAGCATTGCGTAACCCCCCAAATCTCAGCTTGTGAGACACAAAGTCAAAATGCTTTGCGTTGTTTTTTCCTTCCTCAATAGACTGCCATTTATTTAATAGGAAAATATGCAAATATTCATAAAAATGACTGTTTCCAGAATGATGATTAATTTCTATCGCTACAGTAACAGTAAGGTAAAAATAGAACGGGGAAAAAAAGCTTCCTACCCAACCTTGCTGTTTTCTTTCCTCTTCTGGTTTTGAGCCATACTGCAGCAGACAGCACCGAGGCACTCACAACAATCTACTTCCGACTCTTTGCTTTCTTGTTACTGAACGGCTATTACATGAAGAATGAAAATGAAAACACTTGAACATTCACTAGGATCTGCTGCAGAATCTGATCTGCTGCCCCACAGTGTTGCAGGAATTGACTGTGCTGACTGATTTCTACACAGAAAAAAGCTTCTGGAGAGAAGAAAGCTTGTTTGTCTGGAGCAGAACTGAGCATGAAAGTGGAAACCAATGCTCTAAGTGGGATTTCCCTCCTCCAAGGGTTCTTGTTTTTTGTTTTCATCTAAACAGGCAGACTGCAAGCTAAGCTAGACACGACCTTTTTTCCCCATGCGCTGAAGCAGAGTAGCTGTGCCGTGTCGTTGGGTGCTGGCAGCTCCAGCTCACCTGAGCAATGAAAAGCTGCATTTATACTCAGAGCAACAATGGAGCGCAGGCCACTTAAACCCAGCCTAATTCTTGTATTCATGGAGAAACTCTCATACAAGCAGTCTACTTCTCCACGACCCAGTACCCTTTATTTATTGACCACATAAGTGCTAAACTTAGGCATCCTACATCTTCTTGGCTACTTCTACTATCCCTCCTCCTCTCTTTGTTCAGATCTAGCACACACTCCTGGGGAATCTTTTGCTTTTAGTCACATCTCTGTCATGCATAAATCACCTTTCACAAAAACTCTTGCAGCACACTTCCCATCATCTCTTCCTCCAGCACTGCAAAAACAATGATTGCCAAGGCAGCAACAGATCCAGACATGCACACCAGCACCTAAGCACTCCCAGCCTTTTCTTTCTGAGTACACTCAGGATTAAGAATGAGGAAAATAGCTCAAATTCCAACATCAGGGCTGGTTTTCTACTGCAAGTTGGGACGAATCACTTAACTGGAGTGGGGGTCAGTGTTCAGTCAGGCTGTTGGAAGCTTACAAGGTAGCTGTAAGAGATGTAACATAAAAGCAGTGATCCCATTGCTAAGAACTGGGTCCTTTAGTAGACTCCACTCTCAAGAACAGGTCGGTCTGTGGTTTGTTGGTTTTGTTTTTTTTAAATGCACACAGCTATACTGAAACCAACACAGTGCTTGAATTCTATAGCATTACTGCAGTGCTGCTCCACATACACAAACAAAATACAGCACTGCTGCATAGCACAACTAAAAATAACTGGTAAAGATCAAAGAGCTGATCTATTTTCAAACTTCATCACACCATTTTGACGAGGGAAGGAAAAAGCAAACAGAACCCCTATATCTCTGCCTGAAGCCTCAGATCGATGACTGTTACCATTTCTACAGCAATAGTTATTGGTCAGGGGAAAGGGGGGCAGGAAACACATGCAGCTTCCTTCTTAGACAGCTCAATCATTACCTATGCATATTTGCCTTGTGTTCCTGCCAAAAATAACAGAATCCTGAAATTTGAGGGATTCACATACACAAGAAGTATTACTCAGTGGGCCTCCAGACTTCTTAAAAACTGATTAAAGCCAATATTTTGCCCAGCTGTTGCTCCTACATGAGTTCTGCTGGAAATTCCACCTCCATGTTTTGAGGGAACAAGCTGGAATGACAGAGCCTGTTTGCTGAGCCCTTACAGGTAAGTTCATGATTAAGGGCATGAATCCAAGTTCCTCCTAGCAGTCCAATTACAGCAAAGCCAAAGGGTACGAAATAATGAAATAAAAGCCGTGGTTAAACATACTTGCTAACTTTTCTGTTTGGAGATTGCAAGATATCCCTGCACTGAAACAAGCAAGAACGCCAATTAAGTGTTTTACAGTGATATCTGCGAGTCTTTTGTGCATGCATGTGCTGAAACAAGATCATTTTGTATACGTACACCAAGTTTAATTAAATATGAATGCTATATCATTAATCAACAATGATCATAATCTGACAATGTGCACTACTGTAGAGTTCTGTAAAGTGATCTAAAAGCTGTGTGCAGGTACAGTTCTTCAGGTGTTCCATAAGGGGAAGTGAAAGCCACTTCCATGCTGGAAAAGCCTCCACAGTCACCTAAATCCATGCGGAATTAGGAATTGCCACAGCTACCTGAGTGCCCACACACTACAATATACAGTACAGACAGTCATACTACCAAGAACAAAACCCCAAACTCCATCTTCTTGAAATATCCAAGGAAATGGCCTACAATCACAACGTGTTATTGCTATTATAAGTTACAGCTGAGTGGTTGCATTTAACTACACACACAAAAAAAAGCTTACCTCTCAAGATTGTAAGGATACAAATGTAGCTTGAATTGGGGAGTTCCTTGTTTAACAAATGCACAGTAGAAGAGCACAAGAGGAGGAAAAGTTAGACACACACGCTCATTCCCTGTAAGACAGAACATACCTCGTGACTCAAGGGCACCCACTGCTCCATGAGGACAGACTGATCCCAGTCACGCATGGTTAATGATGTACAGCTCGTCAGTCACTGTCACACTCAGTGTAAGTAAAACAGAAATCCAGAAAGCTTTAACAGTAACCAGTTGTTTTTTCTATAAAAGAAAAAAAAAAAGCAGCCCGTGGGAGCTGAGGGGAGAAGCACTGCCAAGGATAGATGTGATTTCTGGATCTCCTTCTCTGACGTTCCTGCACTGCAAATTATCTTTCAATATTCTGCCAGAGATGCTCAGATATACGCAAATACTGCAATAATGCCCAGGAAAAGATAAGAACTGAGTCATTACTATAAATGAGCTGCCATGCAATTAAATAAATAGATTATTTCAGTTACATTGGTATGTTGGGATGGAGGGAGAACAACGCTTAGGTTTGTTTCCATAGGAAGCCATGGCTCTGCATTCTTCCCTAATTATTACTTTGCTCTGTTCAGAATTCATCCCTAGACTGAGGAAAAGCAGTTTTCAGATTCCTACATGCATTAGATGAAACACGGATTCTTCTGCCCCATTTCTTTTTAATTAAAATAAAAATTAAAAAAAAAGAGAGAAATTCAACATAGGAGCTCACAGACAAGAGGTAAGAGTGGGAAAAAAACACTTCAAATGTCTTGGAGAAATACTGTGGAGAAACACATTGCTCTTAAACAGCAGCGTGCTGAGAATGCTGTGACGTGCTCTCGTTTAGTTACCTGCCCTAAGCACACCATGATACATACAATTCTAATTCACAGTAGGGTAAGTAATGCCTTAAGTTTCTTAAACAACACCCAAAGCTGACCAAAACTTCAGTGCCTTCAGTTCTTTCCTCAAAGCATTGCAGAAAGCATAACCTGTTAGACATTCCAACGTGAAACGAGTGCTTTATAACAAGAAAGTTTGCAATGTTCCATAAATATTATAGGAACTGGCAATGACATAGCAATATATGAGAACAACGTAAAAACTGCACGCTCCATTTGGTACTGTCTTGGTGAGAACAAACTGTCTCTCTCTTGTTGCCTCAAGTTCCTTCAGCCCAGGCTCCTACCTCCTTGCCCAGCACTGCTCCATTGCACCACAGGTTCAAACACAAAACAGGGTCATCAGGAAGTGCATTGATGGAATAAGTTCACCTTAAAAAAGGCCAGGAAAATGCTTAGCTATGCACAAGAGGAAAAGCCATCTAGAAGGTTGTTTTCTATCCTGCCTCAGAAATCCCCATTGAAACACTGAAGGCATTGTGGCAGTATCACTGTATCAATACGTACAAACCTAAACAGAACAAGTGACTCTGGAAATCCCCTGATTAATCCCATGAGCTCACCCTTCTATTTACAGGGCCATCCATCAGTTCTGCTGAGAGCCCGAGCTTCCTGCAAGGTCTGGTAGCAGTAACAAGCCAAGATCCCAATGCTACAGCAATACAGATGAACAGTTTTCCAAGTAATGGGGCTTACTGACATCTGCAAGTACTTTTAAGACCAGGGCTTAGCCAACAGCAACTAACTGACCTAGTGCTGCCAGGGTTGCACATTCCAAACAACACAAGGAACTGCTGGATGATTTAACAAGAGTGCAAGTTACCCACTGTCTGGCACCTGGAAGATGCCCCAGCACCAGGTCAGCGTTGTCAACTCACAACTCATAGCCCTCCAGTACTGCAATCTTACTGTACTGTAATGCAGAGCAATACACACGTGAACAGTCTGAGGGCTACAGGTTGAAAAGCACACAATGCAACTACCGGAGTGTGAGTGTCACAAGCGCTTTTCCTGGTGGTAAAACGACCAATGGATGCATGCGTTCTGGTTTATACATTTGATCATTCGTGTTTGTCATTCAACACTGTAAGAACTAGGTTAACAGCCTCAATGAGTTTCCATTTCTACTTACTGCTCATCACCAAAGTGGCCTCCATGCTTACATTTCCACCAAAGGAACCCACATGTCTACTTCAATACGAAATTGAAGGTGATTTTTCTCGCTACCTCTTTTTCTATAGGTCAACCTGAAGTTTCCTACCAAGAAAAATACAACTGCAGGCTGGCCTTAAAAGCCTCCAATTCCAAGGGTCCCTCTGCCTGCAACAGCTTCCTCATCAGCTCTGCAGCTGATGAGAACTTTCTTGCTTGGACAGCCCTGCCAGGGATGCAAGGCCGGCAAGACTGTATCTTTGTGAATTCATTCTGAGTGGTTTGAAAACTGTACGTCTCTAACAGAACTGGCGTCTCTGTATCTTCCTTCTTCTTAACTTTACCAAAAAAAAAAAAAAAAAAAAAGCTCTTTGTTTTCTGGACTTTTTAGTATGAAATTTGTCATGCTTTGTGGAGAGGTTTATGGAGAGCTGGGAGATTTTAAAACAAGAAACATGCAAACAGGAAACAGCATTTAACCCACCACTAAGCTGACCCAGTACTGACTCCTCAGTAATGGAATATTGGCAAGGGGTACCTATTAATCAGCTTTCTTGCAACAGCAAGATGGCTCCAAAATTCAGTAACAGGAAGGGGAAGGAACATGTGTTATGCCTAAAAGCAAAACAGCAAGTTTACTTTTGCCTGTAGTACAAAAGAGGTATCTGAATGTAATAAACTGCAGAGGTTCCAGCTATACACATCCTGCACAAATAAAATCAGGAACGAACACAAGGTGTACGCAATTCATCAGACACGAATGTATTTCATACCCTCTCCCCATAGCCATAAACCACTGAGAGCTGAGTGAAAGTGGAAATTTGGTCTTTACAGTAGGAAACGTAACAGTGCAGTGCAACTGACTGCACGCAGGAACCTGAAGCCCTCCCATGCCCGGGGCAGGCAGAGGCTCAGAGCACTGTGCCAGCAGCACCCGCCTGTCAGATGGGGTCAAATGAGGCTCAGAGCACCCGGCCAGCAATTGGACGAGGCTCAACCCCACTGCAACTCATTCTCTGCTGGCGTCACCAGGTCCTGTAGCAAAGGTCCTGGCTGACAGGTTGGAAAGAAGGGAATCATGGACCCGCTTCCACAGTTCATTCAGGTCAGCGGTACTATTTGAGTTGCTATCGATTTGCAGTGACCGCTTGCAGGGCAGACATGGACAAGTTAAATCAACACAAGCCGGCTTTTCTTGCTCCCTACAAACACAAAGAGTAAAACCCACGGTGTGCACAACCACCTGTAGCTGAATGGGAACTACAGCCCCAGAGAGAGAAGGCAGCACGAACCACGTCAGGTCTGGAGGAGCCTGAAGATGGTAACGTTCAAGAGATGGCCGCTAAAGCCGGACTGCAACCTGCGGTCCATCACGAAGAAGTCCTGCCCCATCCTTCCGCACGCAGTTTATCGGAAAGACACTAGGAACCGAATCCCGATGCTCACAGCACAGCACAGCACAGCACCGGACCAAAGGCGCCGGGAAGCAGCACGGCTCTCACATCTCTCCCCTCCCAAAGAGAAGCAGTCAGACGTTTCCCCACAGAGCCCTTCCACCGCCTCACCAGAGCGCTCCCGCCGCCGAACCGACCCCCCGCCCGCACCGACCGCAGCGCGGGAACGGGGCGCTGAGAGCCACACCCTCACGCCCGGCACGAGGGCTCCCACACCTCCCCGGAGCCGCCCGGCACCGCACCGGCGGATCCCGAGGGAGAGCGGGAACGGCCGCTGCTCTGGAACCCGTCCCGAGGCGCCGGGAGGAGCGGGCTCTTACCTCGCCCGTGGCCGTACCTCAGCTCCGCAGGCGGCCGCTACCGACTGAGCCCAGCCCCGCCTCGCCCAGCGCCCGCCCCTTCCTTCACCTGCCGCCGCGGGCCGCCCTGAGGCGGGCCTGACTGCGCTCCATCCTCTCCTCCCTCCGCTGGTGTGAGCTGCCGGGACCGCACCGCCCTCCTTCGGCCACCGCCACCCACGCAGAGCTGTTTGGCTTGGAAGGACCTCACAGCCCGCCCAGCCCCACCCCTGCCGCGGGATGGGTGCCTTCATCACCTCAGGCTGCCCAGGGCGCATCCAATCCGGCCCCGAGCACCTCTGGGGACGGGGCGCCCACAGCTCCCTGGGCAACCCGAACGCTCTGCTTCTGCCGCCAGGGAAGGAGCGGCTGCGCTGGGTTGGACAAATGCCGGGGTCCCACAGGACTCAACTGAGAGCAGCTCTTCTGCCAGGCCCCGGGAGATACAAAGCGCTCCACTTTAACTCCATTTACCCTTGTTAACAAGAATGTAACCGAAAAACAGCACTTAATAAAGCAACGCCCCCATCTAAAACCTTGTTCTTTGCATAATTCTGCAGATTTGGATGAACAAAGTTCACTTAGCTTTAGTCAGCCAATATTTTAAGTTAGTTTTATAGCCTTTAACCTTTGCAGTGGCATTAAAATGGTTTCTGTGGTCAGAAAACACAGCGGTGCGGTATTTCCCATGAATGCCATTTATCAGCATTTCTCTTTGTCGTTCATAGAGTTTTGAAATATGAAGTAGCAAAAAGAATCAGTGCCTCCTATGAAGAGAGAAAAGGTGGTCCTTGGTCTGTGAAATAAAGCCCTGTTGTTTTAAGTGCAGCAGAGACTACCAAAAGCTGGTTAGGAAATGCAGCTGAGCATTTGAGCCCCGATGGATTTACAGCTGAAGTATTGTGCTGTAAACACCTCCTCTTGGATTTGCAGGAGACTTTAAGCAAAGAAAAATATTGTTTTTGAGTACAAGGGAGTAATTGCACTGGCAGAGCCTAAGGAAAATGATTTTCCTTAACCTTTCCCACAACAGAAATCTTGGCTGCAGCAGCACCAGCCTTACCCTGGCTGTAGTGTTCTGCTGCATGAAGACGGACGGCTGTGTACGACTGTAGGCAGGCTGTATAACGTAAGCCCTATAGGAAGATGGCAAGTGGGAAAGTGGTTTGTGTGCAGCACTGCCACTGATATCAGTTCTGTGTCAGAACACCCCAACTTGGTTGGTGGAAATAACAGCAGCTATTTTCCCATATGACTAAATCCAGAGCTTTCAGACTCCGGAGAAGACAGATTACCGCACTGAAGGCACTAAGCTAAAGCAGGTGTGGGGAACCTTATTTCGTTGGCTGAATACGCTCGGTGATTTCATTTTATATGGTATGGCCCACGATTAAAATTAGAGTGTATGTTATTACCAGGTAGCAGAGCATGTCAACACGTGGCCTGCCAAATACATTGGGAAGGTTTATTTGATCCTCAGCAAGGAAAATATTCCCCATCCCCAAGCTGAAAGCTAAACTGACAAGCCCTTATACACACTGTGGCAAGATACGAGGCCCTCCTCCAGCTCTCTTCTCAGCTGAGTTTTCTTTTTGGACCAGAAAAGCTCTCTGTGTGATCTCAATTGCAGGCAGTATTCCAGCTGAGAGGACAGGAACACTCCATTATTCCTCCTGGAAAGGCTGTGCCTGATCCCTTTGAGGATCACAGCTGTGTAACACCAGGAAATGGTAATTATTTTATGAGCTCGCACTTTCTCAGCTGTCTCAAACTGATGAACTCATTACTTACAGTTGGAGCCTCCACTAGCTCACAGCTGTGTGATTCTGGTAAAATTACATTATTCTCATCATAGAAGCCACCCAGATATTCTGAATTGTAATACTCTTCTGCAGTGAGGAAACGGCTCGACTTTATTTTGGTAGTGAAGGTAACATAACCTTCATCTAAACAATCATGTTCTTATCAGACAGGATGGTCAGACTGGTCTGGCACAGCCTACTCTAGGGAGGAAAAAGTCCAGTTTTATCCCACTTACCTCTGCATCCTTAATTACTTTTTCTTCAAATCTGCATATAAAATCAGACAGAAAGGACTATATCCGTGATGCTGATTTCACTTCCATCCTTCTTAAATACATATTTTGTACATTCCTCATTCTGAAAAACAGCATATGATTTTCAGCTTGACTGGATTCCCCAGCACTGTGACCTGGCTTTCCTACCTGCAGGTTGTGAACTGGGGTTACCTGTTTAAATATGCAACATACCTAAGACTTTAAGCATGCTCAGATGTTTTCCAGTCTCTTGCTTTACCCCCAGCATCACAACCAGTTTGGACTTTGCTTGCTGCTGTGGCTCCTAGTTGCTGTCCCAAGCTGGGAACGCAGACTGCAATCACGAGTCTGGCTCCAGAGACAGTATCACAAGAGGCCCTAATGGGGGCCTGTCAGGAGAAGTGCACTACACGTAAATAATAACATTTGCTCTGAGATGTACAAGGATTCTGATCGCTCTGCCCTACAGGCATGCCTCAAAATGACAACATACTTAGTGTAAAGAGGGTACTTACCTTTATTCGTTAGAAGTGTCAGAGAAACACGAAAAATGTTTGAATTCCAAAGACAGAGAACGAAAAAAAAGCACATTTTCTTTAACAATGTTCTCTGTTGTGTTCATAGGACTCTTACCAAGCCGTTGATAAAAATAAAGCCTCTGGGTTTTTGTTTTGTTTCGTTCTGTTTTTTCCTTTTCCTTCTAATGCTGACAAATACTGCAATTAATTTAAGCTACGTAATCTATTCCAGATCCCAACTGTATCCCCACTGAGACAGAATAATTCCTAATGCATGGAGGAAATATGCCAGAAAAAGCAGGGTCTGTGAAGGCATTTGCCCATTTCTGCCATGCTCTCCTGCTGAAGCTTTAAGGAAATAATCTAATACTTCTGCAACACATTTGGCTGACAGCTACTGTGTCCCTCCTTCTCTTCGGTATAACAGTCTCACTGATGCGCAGGATGAAAGCGATCTGTCTGAGGTTGTTCCTGTTGCTGCCAACATTTGCTGCACTGCATTTGTAATCAAATTATTTTGTTCCTCTCTCTGGAAAGCAGCACTACCGCCTGACTTCCTTGCAGTGCGTTTTGTGCTGAAGCAGCCATAATTTGGGTTTGGTGTGGGAAATGCGAGGATGTCCATTTGACAAACATGTTTTGCGGTTGCACAAAACATCAGGGATGAAAATGAAAAGTATTTGAGAAACATGGATTTATAAAAAATCCGAGAAAGAAATCTGTCACATACCTGGCCGCTGGAGGAAACTGCAACACTGGCTAGCAGAAGTTTTCAGCCTGCATGATCATACTTATTAAGGGAGGATGAGGCCATTATTGAGACCAGAAAAAGGCATTTTCTCAAACTTGCCTGCTCTCATCAGCAGACACTATGGACTTCTCCCACGTGACACCGTTTGCTAATCCATCTGCAGATAAGAGAGATGAAAACCACTGGTTTCCATCCCATGTTCCAAAGGACTATTTCTTACAATCCAAAATGTGTTCATTAGTTTCACTTTGAGCACATAAGTAAAAAATCACAGTGAATGCCAAACTTACAGTGATGGTGAAATTTGTCTTTAGATAAGCGCTGGGTTTTTTTTTCCCCTTCGAAACTGAAGAAATGAAACCTCCCTGTAGCTGCAGGGGCAGAGAATCCCAAACCTCCAGCATGTGATTCATGATTTGAGTGCGCCGCGCTGTGACGTCCTCCCACTCTTTCCAGTCTCTTACCAAAGACTGCAGAGTAACGGAAATCATCAGAGCAATTCCAGTCTGCTGGTGGTGAGTAACATTATTTTCATGTTGTCAAAGCAAAATAACTTACACGGTTGTGAAGTTTCCAGCAGGAAGGTACTACTCATATAGCTACAGCCTCCTCTGAAGGTTCATACCCTTCAGCAAAGGGCAAAGGGCATTAAACCCAGCATAGGAATACATAAAGCCTTTCAGAGCTGCTCACATCCAGACATGCTTGTATAGGCATGAGCACCAAAAAAACCTGGAGGCTATGGGTTTCAATGTCACGTAGGAGGGTTTAGGTATGCAGTCATCATTAGGAGAATAGGAAAGCAGTGTCTCTCAGAAATAGGGTTATTTTAGTCATTATTAACACGGGAGCAGCCTAAGGTTGGTGGTTGCTGAAGCCTCATAATCTTTTCAGAATCTTTCTAGAGTGAGGAAATGTGGAATTCTTGCCTCTGTCTTGAGAAGACAACTGAAGTTGCTGGTGTAGGTGGAAACCAGTGCAGCTTCCAGCTTTCCTCTGTAAAAATGAGACACTGAGTGTTCCTTATGCTGCCCTCCTTATGTTCCTTCTCAAATCTTCCTTCATATGTGGGCTATATTTGCTCTGTTCTCCCATAGTTATCTTTAAATCTTTGTTAGATTGCATGAACGCTCTCTGATCTGCTGCTTTGAGCTTCTTTCTGGCAATACTCCTCCTGCTAATCGTCCTTTCAAACTGAGCAAAACCATAGCAGAGGGGTTTTTTTTGCTTATCTGTCCTGCAGTGATCATGAATCTATTACAGCATCCCTAAAAATACTGACACATATCCAAACGAAGATAATAATAATGTTACAGAAAAAAAAAGAAAGAAAGAAAAAACCCCACACTTAAAAGCACTGATAAAATAGGCCAGAATTATTGCTGAAGAGCAACTTGCAAAAATTATGAAAAATAGAAGTAAATCCTTTTCCAAATGCATGCAGAGCTGGAAGGATACCAGAGAATCAGCAGAGTCAGTGTGTGATTAAAGTACACTCAGAGAAGATAAGAGCATAGCAGAGCATTACAGAAAAGCTGAATAAATGTCTTGTTTCTCTAAAAGAGTTAGGAAAGTTTCCATGCAACACCCTGTCTTCTCTGGGAGAGTTGTTAGAGAATCTGTGATAAACTGAAGAATCAGTAGAAAAGGCTACATATTAAATGAACGAGATGAACTGTCAGTCACCAGAACTGGACTGTATTCTGCCAAGAGTTCTAAGAGAAGACAGCTCCAACAGTGGTGTATGACCTCTGGCTTAAAGCCAGCATTTTATCTGAGAAAGGCAATAAGTCATAGAATCATAGAATGCCCTGAGTTGAAAAGGACCACAATGATCATTGAGTTTCAACCCCTGCTATGTGCAGGGTCACCAACCACCAGACCAGGCTGCCCAGAGCCACATCCAGCCTGGCCTTGAATGCCTCCAGGGATGGGGCATCCACAACCTCCTTGGGCAACCTGTTCCAGTGCATCACCACCCTCTGAGTGAAAAACTTCCTCCTAATATCTAACCTAAGCCTCTCCTGCCTCAGTTTATAACTGTTTCCCCTTGTCCTATCACCATCCATCCTCATAAACGTGATAACAATTTTTTTTTTTTAATGGTTCCAAGGTAGAGTCGGGGATCTACAGGCTGGTAGACACGACATCTGACCGGGGGTAAGTTAACAAAAACCATAGCAAAGCAATTAGGAGGGGCAATAAAAATAATGTGTTAAGGGAGAGTCAGGGCAGCTTTTAAAAGGAGAAATTATGCCTCACAAGTGAATCTGTCGGTGTTCCCCAAAGGAGTCACTAAGTATGTGAAAGGGAAGATCTGGGTGATACGTGCTATTTGTATTTCTAAAACACCCTCAGTGCACTTAGTCATAAAAAACTTTTCAGGAAGTTGAGCACCAGTGGCAAAAAAAAAAAGGTCAAAAGATGGGAAAAAGAAGGTGGGAGTTAAACACAGAGGTTTCAGTGTGAAAATGTGTTTTCCTTCCTTGGGAACTGGCATGGAAACGAGGCATTTCAGTATAGCCATGTTCAATATGATGAAAGTACTGTAATGCAAAGCTTATTGTGAGAAGGGAGGAAATAAAATAAAATGTGCTGATATCAAGTTGTTTAGGGTAGTAAAGATAAGTGCTGACTGTAAGCAAGAACCTAACAGTACTGAGCAACAGACCAAGGTTAAACTCCGTGTAAATAATTGTAAATATCTTCCTAACTTAGCATACAAAATGATTGGCCCTGAGCTGATTGCTGCCCCTAAGAAATAAGCTCTTGGGCTGCGATGGTTCCAAAAAGCTGGTGGGTCAGTGCTTAGCCAGAGCCAAGCTGCAAACAGAACATCAGCGCTTGCTAGCAGGAGAACCAAGAACAAAGCAGAAAAGAGCATTATGCCATAGCATACATCCAGCAAGCCTCACATCTTGGAAGTTATGTGCAGTGCTAGTTTCCCTTATGCAAAAGGGATAGAGACAAGCATTACAAAAGTGGTGGTTGAATGATTAGGCTGTATCCTGGTATCGGGATGCTGGAAAAGCTAGGATCTCACTCAGACAGGTTTCAAGTGAGCCTGGGCAAACCTACAGCAGCACAACCCTTTGCTGGTTGTTAGAGATACCACTTATCCCTCCAGAAAGATCACTTCTTTCTAGGTGTTGTAGAAAAAAACCACTGGGCTCAGTGAACCTTTCATATGATGAGCGCAGTTGCCTTGCTTTACCATCACTGCTCTCCAAACACTTTGTATATATTGTACCCATTATTGTGAAAGTATCTCCTCATCCATTATTTCTGCAGCCACCTGATGAAGTGCACCATCAGGTTCAGGTGGTTCTTAACACCTGGGCCATACACATTTTATCAGGCTCAATCCATTGCCTGCTCTGCTCAGCGTGAATTTTGCTGGGACTTTCTGTATGACCTGGCTGAAGAGAGCACAAACACTGCAGAGGTAGCATCTCTGATTTGTTTGTTGGGTGGTTTTTTTTGGTTTTTTTTTGGCAGGAGTCATTTTAGTATTCCATGTCTGAAATTTGCAATGGCTGTGCACTGGGCATTGTAACTGAATTATTGTGATATAGCAGTGCTATTGGGGTGAAAATATTCTCTGTTCAGAAACATAAACATGTAGAAAATTGCCTCGCCCTTTGGAAAGATGATGGAGAGGATAGTTAATGTCTCAAAAGGGCACAGACAATGGAAGGAGAGCTGAAAGCTCCTTGGAAACCAAACCTAACAACCAGAAGACCCAAAACAGTCTTGTGATTGTGACTGATGAAGACATCTGTCCAACAACCGTGCCAAGAATTCCACTAACATGCAAAAACCACAGCCAGAAATGAACAAAGGAGTGTTGTCTCCTTGGGGAAGCTGTCTGGTGCTGTGCAGTTGCTCTGAAGAGCACATACTCTGTGACAGACATAATACAGATGACTACAAACCCCTATACCCCACTTTAGATTCAAGAATGTATTTTAAATGCGGTGTTTTCAATGCAAATTTGCACATCAAACTGTGACAGCCCTAATGAAATCATGTGAGTCTTGAACTGGGAATAAAGAAACAAAAGACACATGAGCTGGCATTTTTCTATGACTCATCACTTGAAGACAGTGTCATTATCCATAAATGAACATAGCACTGTACAATTGATAAAATTATTTAAACGACAACAGCAGTGCGTGCCCCACATAATCCTAAGGCAGAGACACATATGATACAGGATGGGTCACTAGAAGTGAGCACGAGAGATGCTGTAGAGTTATAGGACACAGCTGATGCAAGGATTATGGGCTGTGAAGCTTCACAGTATGAAGTCAGAACATAGGAGGCACGAGCAGCAGTCTGCTCTTTGATTGGCCAGCTGTGCTATAATATTGCTCTGGGTATCAATGACACCATAATGCTCAGCAAAAATACTAGTCACAAAACATAGTTACTGGAACAACAAAGCCTATAGGAAAAGAGTTTTACAAAACATTTTGGCTACAGAACCTTTGGTAAAACAAGGTGACAGCACACGGTGCAGAATATCATTGTCCTTGCCTGCAAAGACCAAAAATCTGAAGGGCCTGAGCTGTTCTCATCTCAAACTGAGCACCAACAGTGCTCATTTTGTTTCCCCAAAGATTTTTTTATTACCAGTATTTCTACTTCTGGTACGATGATAAGGAACTTGCTTGTTTTTCCCAAGCGAATGCAATCACATATTTTCAGCATGATGTGAATTTTCCTTCATCTTTACATCAACAAGAGTTATGAAGCTTGTTTTCTTACTGTTTGAAAAGCAACTTCACACAAAGACCTTCACACAAAAGAGGCAATACATCCAAGTAATTCACTGATTCCCAAACGTACACTCGTGTTTCTCATCCTCACTCAAAGCTGAATCTTCTTCCATGCATGCACCAGGACAGAATTTTCTGGGGACGTACTGAATTACTGAGAAAAAGGAGGCATTTTTCCTCGGTTTCAGCTCACATAAAGCTCACTGATGCCACAAAACATTTCCAGTGACTTTTCCTCCGGGGAAGTGGAGAAAACTTGACCAGATCTGATGTGTCTGCAGGAGCAGAAGGCTCAGTCTCTGCTATGAACAGAATGGTGCCTGAACAAGTGTTTGTGCAATCTTTTGTTGTTTAGCGTCACTTTACATCAGGAAGAAGGGACAGCAAAACTGAGGTGGCGGAAGCTGTTATTTGTGTTACAAGAGCGAATCATGGTGTTCCAGCTTCTTGCTTACACAGTATTAATGTGCCTCCTTCACTTCAGGCCCTGAATGTACAGGGCTAGATGTGCTGTTACTCTCCCCTCCCGATCCTCCCTGCTGCTGATATATTACCGGACAGAACTTGAGGTCATGGTGGCACAAAGGGCAGAAAACTGCTGGTAAATCTGCTTCTACAGAACACCTGACCCTTCAGTATGTCTGTGTAGTTGAAGAGTAAACCACCCAAATTATTCCCTACACCAGCTACATTTTGATGTACAGTTTAGAAATGTTAGCTTTTGAGCCAAACAAAGTACGATGTTAGCCTTGGAAATAACAATTATTCTAACCGGTGGGTGAGATTCAGCTCCAAATTAAGATTCTCAAATTTAAATGCCTAATATTGCTGAACCAGCTGAGTGATTTACCTTTGCAACCAGTGGAGTTCAAGGGCTTGATTACAGCTTCACGTTGCCCACAGTCAAATGGCTAGCATCATCCGAGATGCCCTATGATATCTGTGATGCTGCTCCAGGAGAGGAGCAGTGACACGGGGTCTGCACCCCAGCAGCAGCCAGAGGCCAGCTGAGAAGCCCAGTGTACCTCCCTAGCTACAGTGCTGCTCTGTTGAAGCAACCGTGTTCTGTCCCTGGTCAGTATTCCCAAATTGCTACCCAGCTCGTCCAGATGCACCACCCATGCTTAATCAAATGACCAGAGAGCATTCACTTGAAGTTCCACTGGTTATGAAGGAAGCCTTGTTTGCAGATGAGATACTTGCACTTAGCTACCTACATTAAGGTGCGTTAATCTGACTCCAACTCAAGGGACTTAGTTCAGTTAAGTTTGCATTTCATGCCATTTGAGGTGCCTTAAGGTATCCTGGACTTTCACTTGGAGTTGCCAGGTATGACACAGGAACCACTCCTGGGCACTGCAGAGTGGAGCACCTCAAATGTGTTCATCTTAGAGCAACCGGGAGAAGTTTCATATAACTCTGTGCTCTTTTTTCTTTCCTCCCTGCTATGAATCAATTTAGTCAATACAGGAAAGCTTTATCAAGCCCAGGATCTGGTACTGTACTGAAGATAGGATGTGCTAGCCATTTCCTCATGTGGTTGGGTTGTTGTTGTATTTTCTGTGGCCTGTGAAAAAGGCCCCTCCACTGCATCCTCCACAGTGGTCAGAGACTGAGATGAATGTCATGTTCTCAGGGTCTGGCAGGCTCAAGAGAACCTATATCCTGACCTCAAAGCTTTCTGGAGCATAATGGGCTAAGTGGCCTCCTCACTGCAGACATCTTCAGCTTGTCACGGGATCGGTAAGCACACCCAGCTGCACCATGGGCAGCTCACTCACACGCATCTGTAACATATTAAATTCTGTGAACTCAAACAGAAATGTTTTCCCTACAGCCAAAGCCATACACACAGATTCAGATAGTTTCAGCAGTTACCAAGCCCTCATGTCTTCTATGTCACGAGTGACTCAGGCCCTGCTGTAGAATATAGAAAAATGTTAAGAGATGAAACTGGGAGTAAAGTTAAGATAGAAAGAAAGGAAGAGTATAAACACTAGCTATGATAGAAGGCGCATTAGTCAAGGGAAATGAAAAAGCTGTTAATAATGCTTCAGAAAATGCAGAAGTACTTAAGAGTTTTAGTTTATATTTGGAGGAAGGGATGTGATGTACCCATATCACATGAAGATGATGAATTAGCAAATAAGTCAGATGGTAAAATGCATCTGTTTGGATAAATATTGTAACATCAACCAGCCTGCATTATTAGTATCCAGGAAAAAGAGCAGGCTGTGGAGTAACTTTGGTCTATTGACATTTCATTTTGGCATAAAGACTATCAAATGCAGCTAGAGTGAAATTGAAAAAACCCGGAAGTCTGACAGCTGTGCCAAAATTAGCAACAATTAACACCTGGGGGGAGAGGGGGACATGGCAGGGCAGCAGAAGATTTGCTGGTCTGTGTGTGTCACACAAAACTGTGGAAAAACAAATGAAGGATTAAATGGAAGCAGAAGTATTCAGCATATACCAGGATGATTTATGGGGAAAAAAAACCAAGCACAAAAAATGGTTGTTGTCAACAAACCAGATTTCTCCTTGAAATGTTAAATGTAGTTGATAAAAGCAATGGATATATTTAAGCAAAATGATTTGTGAGGCAGTTGAACCAATACACCAAGACATCCTGATCCAAATGTGGCAATATAAAATAGAAGTAGCCCAAACAGTGCGTGGATTTAGAATCAGCTGAAAGATTCCAAGATGCCTACATAGGATTCTTCATCCAATGGTACGTTTCTGGCATAGCTTTACGCTGGACTAACCTGACTGAATGTTTCCATGATTGACACGGAAACAGAGAGAAAAAAGCCATGAGTGAAGTCTGCAGATGACACAAAGACGGTGTCCAGAATAAAGCTGAACCCAAGAAGTTTATCTGGGCTGTATGGAGCACTAGTGCACATACAGAGTAGTGTATGCAGTGGTGACAGCACACTGTCAAGGAAGGCATATTGCCCTGCTGATATCAGCAGATTAAGACTGGTTGTTTTTCTGGTAAGCACGCCTACGGCGAACAGAAAATGTGCTTCACTCTTCACAAGCACCAATTATCTCATAAACAAATCCAATCAGCGCTTATCCACTCCTCTGGATGAGTGCTGACATTCACACGAACATTTGCACATAATTTCATCTTTGACTGAAAACTCAGAGCAGCTTCCCTAGAACGTATGTTTTCTTATCTGCCCTCCCATATTTGTTATGTTTGCGTGGCACCTGAGGACCTGAGAAATTTCTCTGATGATATATTTGTCTAAATCTAATTTATATCATAATCCTTCAGACAATTTGGTACCAATTCCTAGAGATTTCTCCAAATTGGGATTCGATGTCATGGAAACAAGGCTTTAATGCCAGCACATCATTTTTAGCGCCATACCTGATTCTAATGCTTCCATCTGCTAACAGTCAATGCAGTCACTTCTGGGGAAGGTACGGCGACTTTGGCAGACAAACAGCCAAAAGGACACAGTCTGTGTTTCCTGCAGAGGCATTCATTCTGCCCTGACAGCAGATGGACAGCTGGTGCACCTCCTCTAGAGGACTGTGGTAGAGATTCATCTGTTCCACCTCCTCCCATAGCCTCCACGTTCACCAGCGTCCTTCGTGGAGCAAAATTGGATGTACTTAATAGAATCACAGAATCATACTTGATTATTTCCACCAGACTTTCCTATGCATTTTCACTCCAGGGCTCTGTTTTTAAACTGTATTTTGTATTTTTAAAGGATAGCTAAATGTCAAAAGAAGAATTAGTCATAAGTAGTCGTCCTTGCTCAAGCCATATGTAATTGATTATAGCTCTGATGAACAGCTTTTTACTTTCTTCTCTCTATGCTTTGTGTCCACATGAAGATAATTTGCTTGAAAATACCTTTCTTACTTCTTAGTCTGCTTTGTACACTGTTCTATTTATTTCATCTTTTTTTTCACTGAAATCTATGTTTGTCAACACTGACAGCTATAGTAGAAACCATACATAAAAAATTTTACGTTGGTATTGCAAAATATAAGACATCTCACAGCAGCATTACAGAATGTTCTTATTAAAAACAATTTTAAAAAGATACGACCCAGATTACCTAGGCTACAAAATACAAACTCTACTGGTAGATACTATGGGGAAATTATGTCTTTCTCACTGATAGATTCCATATGAGAGGTTTCCAGCACAATATGAAGTTATGAATTAGCAGTGGCTTATGTGAGAAGTAAGGTTCCTTCAAGGCCATTTGCTTTGCAGTGTTGAGAATATATTTACACAGTACAAGGTGCTATGGTGTAGAAATATCAGAGCTGGTTCTGAATGAACTGGCTCAGAAAGCAGTAGTGGAGTGACTGCTTAAGTATTGCTTTCCATCTGGGCTAATTAGTCCAGCTAATAGACAGGCTAAATTAGCCAGCACTGAGCTCTATGACTCTCCTCATGCTGCTTTATTACTTCAACTTCTTCACCGAGAGCCAGTGCTGATATTGCTAATTAAAGATCTGCTGTGCCATAAAGGCATGCATTCACTGCCACAAATCAAGTCCTTATAAGGTATACCGTGTGTGTGTATATATATATATGTAAAGATAACCCTCTTACTGGAGGAAGGATAGTATGGAGGCTCGGGCTCCTGCTCCAGGAGGATGGCACAGTACACATACAGTGCCATACGATGCAATATATGGAGAATCCCATAGGCAGAAACTGCAGTCCAGGCATCCCCCATGTCTCTCTCTTCTCATGAGCAGCTATCAGGGGGTCTGTGTCATCCCAGACACTAAAGAAAGATTTGAACATGGATTTCCCATAGTGTCACTGCAAACATTACCACCACTAATACTAGGAAAGAAAACACTGGAAAGAAAGCTTGCAGATGTCTGGTTTCAGATCATCCACTGGATTTACATCCTACATGCAAGAAGAAATGTCTCAATAAACCTGAGTGTGGTGTCAAGTCCGGATGTGTTTCAGGACACAGGTCCATTGGCTAACATAAGCATTTCACACATACACAGAGTTGTGAACTTATTCATTTCCTCCTGCTCACTATGAGAGAGGGCCTGAGTCTGCCAGTGAACAGTGTTCTCTACAACGTGGCATTTGGCAACAGTTTGTGTCAGACTACTCTTAGCAAATCTGTCCTGAGATTTCCAGACTTGCAATATTGCATAGTGCCTCAAAGCTGGAAACTGCTTCACAGGGACATATGGGAATCAGGTGAAATTCCTCTTTTTTTTTGCCACGTGTGAGAGAGCTCCCTCACTGCCACTAGCTACTGAGGCTCCTGCTGACCTCCACAGCAGCCTGTGCAGTTCCTGAGGACAATATTATCTTGCCTTATGGATACTTCAGAGAAGTGTATTGGAAGCTGAAAACTTGCTTGGCGTGTTCCAGTATTAAGGATCACCACGTCTTTAAAATAAAATTTAACAACAGGCAGGTACCTGAAATCGACCCTATCTTCAAAGAGAGGTAACATAAAAGGAAGTAAAAAAAGTATGCACATAATACATTCAAGTCAGACAAAAAAAAAAAAAAAAAAAAAAGTGCATAAAACATTTGTGAAAAAATGAAAAAATTCTTAATCAGCACTAAAAATCTCTTCCTGTATCCACTCCATTGGCAGTCCTTGACCTGCATGGTCAGGAGCTCTGCTGCCCTTCATGTTTCATATGCCTCACAGACAACCACAGATGAAGGTATCTGTTACAGTCAGTCTCTTCCCCAGGCTCTTATAAGAATTCCCTTCACATGCAGTATGTCTCTGCAAAACTTCTGCACTTCTAATCCATTTTGAAATGTATTTTTTACAAGCCTATGAACAGCACTGCCCTAGAGGTGCAAGAGTGACTTGAGCACAGAGGTGCCATTCCTGCCAGCAGCTGTGCCCCAGTGGGACGTCACGCTTCCCACCTGGTGGCAGGAGGAGCAGCTGGGAGTGGAAGCAGCACTAACACCACTTCTTTTAGCAACATCTGAAGACTTCCCTCTTGTATTTCTTGCCCGGTGCTACTCAACACAACCCCCACAAGTAATTCTGTACTTGTACTTGCCTAAGGTTTACAAAATTATTGGTATCCACTGAAACTTAAATTTTATGCCTTTTTGTAAATTGAGACGCTCACTCAATACAAATGTATATATGGATTTAAACTACATGTTAATTATAGGCTTTTTCAATGAGATCAGACTGTATAGTAATGTTTAGAGAAATCTGATCACCCAAATCTATCTTTGAGGTACTTTTGTAAGAACCCCCTGTATGCAATATCTCTGGTTTTACCATGAGATAACCTCACAGATAAGGCACAATGAGATATTTTTAACAACACAAAAACAGTTCAGCCCTTGGAGCTTTTGAAATCTTTCTGTATGTTGAAAACACCACAAAATACGATGCATTTTGATACCCTCTCTGAGGCCAAGAGATTTTCTCACCTCTGAAGCACGAAGTTTTAAATCTGTGTTTTCTAATAAGATTGGAGATAATACAGCTGCTTTGCTGAGAAAAAAACGCATGTGCTGTGCATGAAAGCAGCTTTCTTGCTAGAAACTAAGAAATATTTCTACCCCTACCTTTGGCACCCTCAGGTGCATTACCAGTGCAACGGGCAGCAGCCTGACCTGCATGCACAGCCCAGTGACACCAGCTGAAACCTCCTTCAGACCTCCAGGTGGGTTGCAGCCACCTCAAAGTTCACAGGAACTGTAACATCCAAATCAAGTCTGCCTGGAAATGAAAAGACAGAAAATGTGAGTAAAAGAATAAGGAAAAATGGGAGAGAACCACTCAGAACTAAATGTTGGTGAGTGGGCGTGACTAAGGGACTGAAACTTTAAACGTCACATCTCTCACAGGATGTAGGAGTCTTACACTGACCTCACAGACTGGGTGTTCAAAGAAACCAGATTTAATGAGTGGCAGCATTTGCTGAAATGACCAGAATTATTTACAACCACGAGATGTTGGAAATGCACCCAGTCCATTGCCAAACTGCACAGAAGAACAAGATGTGGACTAGTTGGGAAGTGCTTCCAGCAGAGCTCTACTGGCAGAAGGCTTGGATTTGCAGAGAGTCAATCTATGCCTTTCTGCATAGACACTACTATCAACAGGAACACAATTGTAAAATAACAAAAAAAATCACACCACCACATAACGTTGTAGTGAAAAGCCTAACTGGAGACATAACTCATAGAATTACTTGGAGTTAATCCACAGTTCCACAGTCATGGCCTTGGTAGGAGCTCAGCCTTCAGTTTTCAGAAAGCTGAAACACTACCTTGTTTCAAAGGAAAATAATTGAAATTCAAGCTGTAGGGTTTTGTATCATGAAAGAGATAGAAAGGCCAAACAAAACAAATATCAGAGCAGTTCTTGAGAGGCAGCAGAATCTAAACTATATTCTTCCTTTATTAATTCAAGTTTATTTTACCCCTCCTTCCCCCAGTTTTATCTTTTGCTATACAAGAATGCTTGTGCCCGGAGACTCAGACCAGCACTTCCTAGTCTCACTTGTAAGTTCCATCGTTCTGTTGTTTCAGTTGATATCTGGAAATGATGGTGGACTAAGCAAGAATGAGAGCAGAGAGAGTTGGGCACCTTGAAGTTCCTGCAAGAGCTCTCCAGATAAGGGCAGAAGTGTCCTCACAGGGAATGAACACACAGTGTAGAACAGACTACAATTTCACTCCTTAACCTACCACGTACTGATTTTCTTTCAAAAACAGTCCTTGTTGCATACAAATTAATGCCACGTTTGATCACATTTTTAAACAGGCGATTAAATGAAATGAAGCACTGGGTTCTCTTAGGGCACCTTGGCTTAAGCAACCAAAAAACACTTTAAAATATAAGAAGTGTAGGTGTGCAGTATGCAAGCTTTACTAATATGTTCCATTCAATCGTTACTATGAAAAAGGAGATGATCAACATCTAAAACAATTCTCATTTGTTTCCCGTATTTTTTCCATTCTCAAAAGTGACTCAGTCAAACTCTTCAGCCCACGCATCAACCCCCCAAAAAAAGCAAAAGCTCAGATTTGACCTGTTGGTCTCACGTTTATTATTCGTAGTAACACTTCTTTTATTATTTTTGGACTGTGGCTTTTCAATGGGTCTAAAAATAGCAGCCACCCCCAGAGCACCATTTGCGTAGGAGGAATGTTTTGTACACAGAACTACTTGTGTTCCTTCCTTCTCTCAGCCACTTCGCCTACACCTCTCCTCTGCAGAGACAGCTTTTGGTGAAGATCAGTGAGACGTACAAAGCAGAAGCCCAGTTCTTGGTTAGCAGCGTTAACATCAGGAAGTTCAGTCAAGCGTGCAAGCTTCTGACTGCTTGTTTCATGTTGAAAATAACAGGATGGCATTTTACCGCAGTTAGGCCCAGCCCTGGAAATAAGTACGTGGAAATGAGCATGCGAGTGAACCATTGATTCATTTCAACAGTATAATAAAAATCGAAGGAATAGCGCATAGAGTTACATGAGAATGCCTTGACTAGGTCAGATGAATTTTCCACTAAATTCTCCATCGCTACTCAGTGTTAAATACTTGAGGAAGGTATAACAAACCATCAGATGGAAAATTAAAAAACAAGCAGGATTTCCATTGTTAGATAATCCTTAAGGGCCCTGAAGTCTTTGTATGTCTTTGAAAACAAAACAAAACAAAAAACCCTACCCTGTCTATCACTGCATTTGCTTTTAGCATTTTGGATTCTGGGCACTGACTCCTACTACACTTTTGGCCTTGGTAAAATCCTGAGGCAAGTACAAGAGCGTGAACTTCAGAGCACATCATTGGGATGATTTCACATCACTGAATACCTGCTCTGTGGTATTTGGAGATGCCCAGCATGCCCATGAATAATCATTTCCATCTCCCAACTTATGACTCTCTTTATATCTCGTATTCTTCAGAGGTTGGTGAAACTACAAAGAGCATCCTGGTTAAAGCCATTCCTTGGACTGGGGCACTATATTTTCCAGCTTTTATACATCCAGGGTATCCTTTCTGGCTGGTGCTCCCTACCGAGGCAGCATTTTCCATAGTCAAACCAAGGTTACATCTGGTGGCAATTAGTAAGTGATGACAGTAGCTATCAGAACTAATGGGAAAAAGAAATAGGTTAAGTTACTCCTTCCTCTGTGAAGACACGGCCATTCCTTTGATCACTGACCAGTTATCTGGATTAGCTGGGTTCCTCTGCAGTTCTCCCCAGCAACGTGAACCCTGTTTAATCAAAATTATATGCTTGTGCTGTTTTATCTGATATTTCTTTCCCCAAACTGCCAAAAAGTACAAAACTGAAGATACCAATTGATCACTCTGAGCTGTGCTCACAGAGGGAGACACTAGCAGGGCCCTGTGTATGTTCCCTTGTAATCTTTCAGCATATCTACAAGGTAGGAGTACTCTACTGTGCCCTGCATCCATGGAAGAAGCATCTGCTATTGGCATGAGGCATCAATCAAGCAACTCAAGAGTCTCCTTGAACAGAGAATCCCATAATAGATTTTCTGATCCACCAGAGTTCAAGTAAGTAGTTTCTGCATTGGTTTGTGGCTTCTAGTCTGACACCACTCACTAGTAGACGTTCTTTTTCCCAACGTCTTGGTTGTCTTTGAAATACGATTCAGGGGAAGCTCACAGTAGGATAATAAGGACCGAGATCTTGAGAGAACCTAATGTTTCCCTATCATGTTGAAAGTATTTTCTTCCCTTTATTCTCTCTCTCTCTCTCTCAAAAACAATGAAAATCTCTATCACTGTTTTTCATTTTATCGAAGGGCAAAGAACTCGCATTATGCTTAACCTCCTCCTGTTATCTGCAGTATTCTGCATATCATTCTTTGATCTCAAGAAAAGTGAATTGCTGTGAATGACACTTCTAATTTGAAAGAATGAAAGTTGGTTTTCCACTACCTGTTTCAGCCTTGTTGATAGCTGATATGGGTCACCTGAGGGAATAAAGCTGTCACATCTCACTTCTGAGAACAAAATATAATTCCTCATTTTCTAATAAAAAAAATCTTATTATCAGCTCAAAGTGCTATTTTGAAAAGCAGCATCTGAGCTGTGTCTCAAAATGTTCATATGTGTCATACAAAAATAAACAGTCACCTTGAAAATTAAACTTCTTCTTGTAGTGGAAATAGGACCCACACTGTTTCTCAAGCTGCTCGTTTTGAATGTTCCAGACATAAGGGCCCAGCTGGAGTTTCACCAGCTGCAGTCACTACACGCAGGGCACAAAGGAAGCCTCCTGCTGTCTGCATGTTCTGGGTGATGGCTCAGCCTCATACATCCACTGCCCCCTGAACTTGGCCGCTCTGTGTCCTCATACTCCCTGATGTTCAGGAGCAGCTTGCTCAGTTCCTCAGGAAGAGCAATGTAACAATACAAATACACTGATTTAATGCTTTTAAGCAGCATTATTGATTGTAACTGCTCCAAATGAATAAAATATTCTGTAATTACGTGACTGACTTGTGCTTCTTGGTTTAAGACCATTAACTTTAACCCTTGAACCCTTCCACCTTCATCAAAACCAAAGAGCCCCCAGCCTTGCTTCCCTGTGCCCCAACCCATCACCCAAACCTTAAATCCAACTCTCTTCCCACAGGCTTGCCACCCCAGCCATTCCCAGACCCAGTCCTGGTTCAGGCTGTCAGATTGGGTGGCAAATTTAGTTCCAGGACATGCTTTAGCCCCATCTCAATTCATAACCACCAAAATCCAATCTTAGTCCTAAATTCAATTTCACGCTTCTAGCCAGCCCTGGATTCCAATGTTCAGTAGGGCTAACATAACAGACTTCAAATGATGTCCAAAAGGAGTTCATAAGACTGGATAATGATTGGTGTTAAAATTACAGTTGTGGACCTGGACTTCAAAGACCAAGGACTTCAGCTCACAGCAGCCCGCCGCAGAAGTCTGACCAGCAGCAACATGGGATGTTAATTTCAAACTGGCATAGGTCATTAGATTCTAATAAGCTGAAGACTCTGTAACCTCTGGAGTACCTTCCCTTCCTAAATCAGGCTACAAGCCCAGAGGGCATGAGCATATATGTCTCTGGCCATGAACACCAAAGGACTCCTGTGGTATTCAGTTTACACTCTAATAAACTCTAAATAAACTTTATGGTGAGACACCATAGGAATAAATTCTAAGTAATATAATTTTTATTTTCTTTTTAATAATTATGATATTACTTTTTAAATGACTTAGGAAAATACAAAGGTTATGAGAGCTGAGAAACTTTAATGAATTAAGTTTCATTAGGTGTATGCATGCAAACTCACTGTAATTCGGCCCTTAACTGTGTGACAGCATTGTGTTTTCACTTGTGTTATTGGACATACAGGGGAGATATTCACCCCTGATATAAGACAAAATATATCTGGGTAGTTAATAACGGTATAATTAGTAGGATCACCACCTCAGATGCTGGTTAGCGAATGGGGAAATAATTCCAGAAACGAGAAATAAAAGCATCCTCATTAAAGAAAACAGATGTTGAAAATGCAAAACACCATGCAAATGTAAGTCTTGAGGCATGAATCCAAAATGATCATCATCTGATATCTACTTCTTAATATCCTAACTCCAGTTTGAAGACCATACCACTACCTGAATGCACAACAGCATTATGAAGATGATTAATTTTAAATGGTGAATTCCAACTAATTCAGATTTCACAACTACAGAAGCATCAGAGTGGCTGCAATGAAATACATCACTCTGCAGCTGGGAGAAAGCTGAGGCGAATGAATTAAAAAGGTGTTTCCGAGAGGAACACAGAAAGAAATACCAACGAAACACACCCATCAACTGGGAAAAAATAGCAAAAAAAAGATGATCCGGGAAATATTTGACAGTCAGATTTAGCAAGCAGGCATTCAAGCTCAACAAGAAAAAATTCAGAAGTAAAAAATAAAGCACTGAGACTATCAGCATGATTAAAATGAGAGGCTCTTTTTTTTCTTTTTTCCAGTGCTGAATTTGGATTTAGATGAATGCCCACTGGAAACAAAGTGCTGTACATTTTTGCACCACAGTGACGTCAGTACATTCACTGCTGAAACGCTTCAGTGCCTACTGCCCGTGTGCTGGGTTTGACTCACTTACCTGCTGCTCTCGGGCAACAAACTCATGAAATCACGAGCACTTTGGTCTCGATGCTTTCCAAAGGAATTTTCTTTGCTGGAAGATGAAACAGGCGATGTAGTCACTCACGTGAACACACTTCATCGGTAACACCTTGAGCACAAGACCAGGAGTTATGAAGACTGATTCAAATGAGATCTGACTTCCTTGTGAGGGCAGTGATAGATTCATGGTGCCCCCTCTAGAAAGCAGTTGTTATAAGGACTAATTAACATGTGCCATATAATTCTGCTAAGACTGAGAAAATTGCTTAATAAAACTGAATTCCTGAGGGGTTTATGACTATGATCCTCTCAGTCGGGGCTTTCATTAAACGATGACAAAAAGCTACAGAGCAGGTCAGATATTAAGCCAGGCTTCAAAGAAGGGCAGTGTTTGCAAGTTACAGCACTGAGCAGGACGAGCAGTTCTGAAAAACCACAGGCAGTGGCAGCTTTCTGGCTGGGAGCAGTTGTGAGAGCATCAGGAGTTTCAGCAGTGATCCCACCTGAACGTGTTCAAGTCAGCACCGATGCTGAGAGATGCTGAGAGCTGGTATGAAGTGAATGGCTCTTGAACACTGTTTCACAGCACACTGGAGTGACTTTCAATTAAAAAAACAAAAACAAAGCGAGTGACAGGCAAATCCTGTAATTCTTTATTAGCAGTGGTATAGTAGAGTGAATGTGAACTCAGATGTTATTCTTCCAGATGCTGTACAATCAAATCTAGATGTGTTTGAGTCAAAGAGTTTCTCAAGCAACTGTGATATACAACATGGCAGAAGGATAAAGAGGGGCAATATAAGAAAATAATCAGATAATCAGTGCAACAGCAAATCGTATCAGCGTACTGACTTTGCTCTGCTCCTTGGGGGAGGCATCGCAGAAGAGGAACATTAATGACAAACCAGCAGGAAGATGATGAAGCATCTTTGTAAGCAACCACAAGATGCATCAAGAGTAGACTAGACAAAAGCCTCTGAAAAAAACTAAATCAGAAGGTAAAGGAAGCATCACAGATCAGTTGAACGCAACCATCATATATATATATATATATATAGATAGATAGATATAGATATATATAGATGTATGTGTGTGGGTGTATATATATATATATATACACACACATATATATATACACCCATATATATATACACATACATATATATATACACACCCATACACACACACACACACAAAATATTGTTTTACACTCTGCTTTAACTAAGGCCAATGCCAGCTAGAACGTTAGGGACATAGAAAAGTGAGTCCAAAGTTCGCAAGTTTACTAGCTGTGTTTGAGTTTTTCAACCTGCTTACCCTATAAAGTAAACCAGTATTTCCCGGGGATTCAGAAAAGAGCAGAAATGCAATTTTCCAGTCACATCGGGGGACCAGTACAGGTGAGAGAAAGGGCTGTATAGGGCACTCTGTCCTAAGGAGCCAGGGAGATGCGAACATCAAAGAAACTGTTTGCTATGCTATTTCTCTATCCTGCTTTTAAGCCACAGGCTAAAGAAGATTGCTGCATATTAGTTATGTTTCTCATGAGTAATGAGAGACTAATTATGCAAATTTACAACATTACCAAAGCAATCACAGCTAAATTATAAGCAGAGTCTGCCCTGTTAATGACTGTGACTCAGAACAATTCCACCATCCTTTCTATTCTTAGAGCAGCCTATGAAGTCCATCTCCCAAGTCCCCCGTCCACAGAATGATAAACCCTCAGATCTCAGAGCTTTCTGTGCCACCACAGCCATGCAATGGGGAGGCTAAGCCTCCGGACCACCACTCTGCCTCAGGAAGGTCCTCTCATCGCAAAGAGCTGAATGGATAATATGCAGTAGATTACATTTATAGAGGACTGCTGGCCCACAGGTCCGCGGTGAAGCGACTCAGTTCTGCACATTACATGAACAGGGACCTCTGGTTGCTGGAGGAAATGTTCCAGTTTGTCGAGCTTTGCGTGGTATTTTGCTTCCATATTGTACAAGATTTGCAAAACTTGTTTTCATTTCGATAAACACCTGCACTTCCTCAATGGCACAGGGTCTGATTTTCTGCAAGCACTGGAGAATTCATTCCCATAGCACTCCTTACTTGTAGGACAAGATGGGTACAAAGGGGCACGAAGAACGAAAGAGAGAGTTAACTGCACTCAGTGAACTTGTTAGCCTCCTGCCTCAGGAATTTCCTAGGCTTGCGCCTGGGATGACATTTGCTTTAATGTATACCTTATATAGGAGGAGATGATGCACCAAATAGCTGATTGACTCACCCATAGCTGCACTGATTCACAAAAAGATTGGCCCTATCCCATATTTAGGCAACGTTAAGGCTTCATCCTACCACTGATGAAGGCAACATCAAAAGTACAATGGACTTCAAAGAGGCAGGCAGGGAGCTCTTACTCCAGAACGCTTAGCAAAATGGCCTCTGAAAGGCAGCTCTGCTGTAGTCTTTAATAACACACACTGGGCACAAGATAGTCTTACTGGGAGCCAATAGTCCTTTCCACTTCCACCACTGAGCAGTATGCAGCAGAACAGCATGTCCAGAAGGCCGTGGAACTCTGCAGGAGGAGCCAGAAATTTTAAAAGAAATGATTTTTTAAATGTTCTACTGATTTTATATCCTAGAAAAGCACGTTAAAGTAAACAGAAGGTTTGGAAAGAAGATTGCATAATAAGAGGGAGTTTGTTTCAGTCGTTGTTTTTCAGTTTTCCTCAGCTGCTTTTACCTCCTGCAGCTGTGCAACACATTGCACGAATTTATCTGCAGATTTGCCTTCTGTCGCTCAGGCAGAATTGAATCCCGATGGGACCCCCCCGCACTGTGGCTTCATTCTCAGGGCTGTACCGCGGCCGCGTGTTGTCCTTATGGGAGGTGAGGCGGCCCTCGGAACGAGAGGAAGGCGAGCAGCCCGCAGCCCGAGCCGAGCCCCGCTCCGGAGCTGCCGGCGTTCCCGAGGCAGCAGCGCCGCCTGGCGCAGTGCCGCTGTGCTGCCCGGGTACCGCCGCGCCGCTCCTCCTTCGGTCCACCCACGGAGGCCTTCACAGCCGTTCCGGGAGGGGCAGCCTGATTTGTGGGGGTCAGCCAGCCCTCGGCGGGGGGTTGGAACTGGGTGGGCCCTTCCGAGCCAAAGCGTTTTATCATTTAATTATTTTCCTGCATCTCCCCCCGCTTACGGGGCAAATTCCCTCCTCACTGCCCACCCCCCCAACTCACCCTGAGCTGCTTGGAGGGCACTTCTCACAGTCCCAAAATGGGGGATCGCTCAGTGAAAGTGCTATTTATCACCACAGACAATTAAAAACTCATCGTTTGCTGAACCAATAATTATTACCGATTAACAGCTGAAAACCAGTTAGATTAGGTTAAGGTAAACAATTCGATCCGATCCCAACAGCTGGGCCTGCAGGAGCTCAGAGCAAAGGTTTCTGAGAGCACCAAAATCCCATTTTCCTCTCGCAGAGCCCGCAGGAGGAGATGGAGGCTCGCTTTGCCCAATGGCTGCTGCATTGCCAAGCCCACCTTGCTTCCCGTTGTTCTTCATCCTTACTGCTTTAAGGAAGGCAAACATCCGTCCTTGGTTCTTTTTGATGGGGTGTATGTGCCAACCCCTGCTGGGATCGGGGCTGCAGGGGAGAGGTGGGGATTGAGAGGGTGGAGATAAGGGGAACACGTGAACCTGAGAGAGATTTTTCCCCCCCTTTTTTTTATTCTATGATATATTTTGAGGTAAGGAACCAAAGTAATACAAAATCAGTAGGTTATCTTCCCCATGCAGCCCAGGTGTTGTCCTCCTCTCCTGTTTGATTCCCACTGCAGGCTCAGTGGGGCCGGCCTTAGCTCCCAGTCTCTTTCTCCAGCCCCTGGAGGAGCAACCAATGACACCAGTTTTCAGGGGCTTCCAATGGACACCCACAGTGTTACATTCAGAGCTATGTAGCTATAAGTCAGCACACATAACTTACGTACTCAAGCTCTTGCAAGGAGAAGGAAGAGGTGATTCAACTGCTTCTATCATTTCATTAATATTGAAAAAGAAGAAGGAAAAAAGCCTTCTGAAGTAAGCCTGTTGCTTAGCAAATCATTAACGGCAATCATAAGAAATTCCTTGGAAATGAGAATTTGAGGAGCCAGAAGGAAGTTGCACAACTGCCTTGTGGTGAAGGCAGCACTTCTCATAACTCCAGCAAGGGGCCAGCAGTGTGACCCGAGTAATGGTAACATCTCCTAATGGTGTGTTAGAAACCCATGTCAGTACGGCTCCTGCGGAGCACTCGAGCCCTGTGGGCTGCAGACACCCAAGCTGCATAATCACTGGGAAAGCTAACACAGTGCTTGGTCTTGTCTGAGTGTTCAAAAGTCCTTAAAAGGCCATAACTGCTATTGAAGGAGGTAATAATTATTTTCTCTACTTGACAAACCAGGAAAATGAGATATGGAAAACTTAACTGATGTATGCAAAATGTTCCACTTTATAATTAAGAGCTCAGAGCTTCTACCTTTGGGGTCAAGCTCCTGCACGGCTTTGTGTTTATATGTTATGCAAACTGGATTACTTTAAAGAAAGTGTAAAATGAGGCTGACTCCTGAATTGTTCTCCTGGTTCTGTCTCTGGTCTACTCAACAAAATGCAAAAGGATGTGTGTAAATCAAGCCACACCTGCTGCACACCATTGTACTCTTTAATCAGCTAGGGAGCAGGGAGTTCCTATGATGAAGAGTACTTAACTGCAACGAGCATTGCTACTATATACATATTTACATGTATCCAGAAACATGACCATTGAGAACTGGGAAGTTTACTCAGGAGTGACTAAAGCAGAAGGAAATGGGCAAGGGACTTTACAGAGTTTCTTATTCCATCAGGATATGCTAAGCCTGAAAGTTGCATTTCTGTTTTTTTTTTTTTTTTCTGAAAACAGATCCCATCCTACCCCGTGCATCCATTGCACCGTAAGATTCGAAGCAACAGCACCAAACGCTGTTCTAAGAACAAGAGTTGTGGTTACTCCGTATAGTGGGAGAGAGAATTCTCATTCATACTGCCAAAAAATCACATGATTATGTGGAATTACTGTTATTTATTATTCTACATAAAATATATGGACTACTATAATATTATATATGGCTTTATATTACAGTGATGAATAGCTGCCATTCTGTAACTCGTACTCTCATCTTTGTCAGAAGAACAAGATAAATTTGGAACCAACACAGTAAGGACAGCTATGAGACAAACTTCTGTCAGATGGTTATAATTTCAAAGATCACCTGCTTCCTGACAGCTGGAAATCTACCATGTAATTAACAGTCACATACGCAGAATCACAGAACAAAGAGGTTGGAAGGAGCCTTTGGAGATGCTCCAGTCCAACTCCACTGCTAAAGCACATTCCCTACAGTAGGTTACACAGGACAGAGTCCAGGCACGTTTATCAATACCTCCAGAGAAGGAGACTCCAGAACCCCACTGGGCATCTTGTTCCAGGGTTCTGTCATCCTCAGACTACACAGATTTTTGTTCATGTTTAGATAAAACTTCCCGTGTTCCAATTTGTGCCCATTGCCCCTTGGCCTGTCACTTGGCACCACTGAAAAGAGCCTGGCCCCATCCTCTTGTCACCGACCCTTTAGATATTTATAGGCATTGGTAAAATCCCCTCTCAGCCTTCTGTTCTCCAGGCTGAACAGTCCTACATCTTTCATCCTTTCCTCAGAAAGGGAGATGTTCTAGGCCCTCAATCATCTTGGTGGCTCCCTGTCTCTCCTGTCTTTTTTGAACTGGGGAGCTCAGGACTGGACACTGCACTCCAGATGCGGCCTCACCAGAGCTGAGTAGAGGGGGAGCATAACCTCCCTTGACCTGCTGGTCACTCTCTTTTTAATGTACCTCAGGATACCATTGGCCTTCTTGGCCACCAGGGCACACTGCTGGCTCATGGCCAACCTGTTGTCCACCAGGGCACCCAGGTCCTTCTCCGTGGGGCTCCTCTCCAGCAGGTCATCCCCTAACATGTGCTGATGCATGCGGTTAGTCCTCTGCAAGGGTAAGACTTTACACTTGCATTTGTTCCACCCAGTAAGATACCACTCTGCCTGACTCTCCAGTTTGTCCAGGTCTTACTGAATGGCAGTACAGCCTCCTGGTGTGTCAGCCACTCCACCCAATACAGCCTATTTGCACTTATACATGTTATTTTTTTGATGCAGTAAAAAATATACATTACATACTTGTCACGGCCCAGAACTCCAGCACATCAGTGCATGGAGGATTCATCCATCTGGTGATCTGAGCCCACGCATGGAAACTCCAGGCTCCAGGAGCTTTTGTTGCTGTCAGTGTGGGTGGGACTGGTGAAAAAAAAGCCTCCTTCAGGCAGCCCTAGGAAAAGTCTTGCATCATCAGAGACAAGGTAACGCTGCTGCGACTAGTGCAGCCAAGATAAGTACAGCATGTTCTTCGTTGTATTTTCTTGTTTTTTGTTTGATTGGTTGGTTGTTTTTTCTTAAAGCCAATGTGCACAGTCAGACTAGAAGATGCTGGTATGAGTCCTAGGATTTTACAGCCTTAGCAAATGATTACTGTTACTGTGGAAGTAACCACTGGTTAACACTGGGATCATGTATGCGTGTGAACTTTTGAATGAGGGCAGCATGATATTTCTGTGTATCTACAGTCAAATGCATGCAGAATGTCATGCAAGGAGCTAAAATCTTGGAGTGATTATTACTATTAAAGCTATTAGAGGCTGTCCAAAGGAGGGCTACAAAGATGGCGGAGGGTCTAAAGGGGAAGATGTGAGGGGAGACTTCACTGCAGCCTATGGCTTCCTCACGAGGGGGAGCAGAGGGGCAGGTGCTGATCTCTTCTCTCTGAGGATCAGTGATAGGACTCAAGGGAATGACATAACGCTATGACAGGGGAGAGTCAGGTTGAATATCAGGAAAGAGTTCTTCACTGGGAGGGTGGCTGGGCAGTGGAACAGGCTCCTCAGGGAAGTGGTCATGACACTGAGCTTGCTGGAGTTCAAGAAGCATCTGGAGAAGGTTCTCAGACACATGGCCTGATTTTGGATCCTGTGTGGAGCCAGGAGCTGAATTCAGTGATCATCATGAGACCCTTCCAACACAGGATATTCTGTGATTGGTCACCAGTGAGTGACCAAGGCAAGTGTAAAGATCCACTCTGTCCTAAGAAGTGAAGACCATAACTGCAGGGATTGTGGTGATGATTACATCAACAGACAGTCAAAGCGGAAGCTCTGTAATTATTGTTATGACTCATGAGGAACTGAAAATTTTTTACTGTGAGTTGACTTAATGATAACGTAAAAGTAAATATCCTGAAGATTAAGAGAGGTAACAAAAAAAATTCTTGCTCATAAATGAGAATTTTTGGCTGTAATGTACAGCTCAAGGAGGAAGTCAAACTCTGCAGACAAGCCAAAATACAGCATTAAACATTTTTTTTTCCCTGTATTTTCTGCAGTGTAGTTAACATGTGATGAAAATAATAACTGGGGGCCTGCTGTTACTTGCAGGCAGATGGAGATTTCCCACCAAAAGTGTCTCCAAGTGTAGTTGCATTTCCCTTGCTCTAGGTCAAAAGGCATGAACAACTGCTGGAATGGCACACACCTTGGTGGGGCAGAAACTCCCGATGTTGCATGCCCTCCTGCTGCCAAAAAGTTGTTTCTTTATCATTCTAGAAGGTCATCAGCACCATTCATCAGTGTAGTATCACAGCAATTATCATTCATAGGAACAACAATATAGGGTAATGAGTAATTGAATATCTTATCTTGAGGGCTCCGCCGCTGAGAAGAGAGGTCTTTGCCCATGCAAGACCAAGGATGGTGATTGCTAATTAAAGTATTGGACACAACCATCTAACTGTGCAGTGCAAATGTCAGTGCTTACACGCAGCTTAAAGTCAGAAGCTAAGGATGCTGCAGGAATATCTAATGAAAACAAAACTATCCCATGATAATACAAAATAAAAACTGCAAAATAATAATCTCATTACAGAGAAGCTCAAATGAAACGTAGGTTGAACAGTGTTTATGTTGGAGAGTGTTCTCCAGATGTTCTCAAGTTCTTGGCACAAGGCAGGCTGAAGTATGGCATAAGAAGCACATACACTGCGGTTAGGGCTGGAGTTTCTGTCCTGAGCAATCGCATGCACTTACAGCCACACTGCAAACCTGCAGACAGTTGCTCGAAAGAGAACAGTGTACTGATATGAACTCCTTTGTGGCAGTCAGATCAGTCCAAACAGAGCAATGACTTAAACCTTGTCAGTGATTAAAACTTTTATCAGTACGGTGAGGTAGGTTAGGGATTGATTCATACTGACTCACATGCTGTGAGCCCAGTATCAGCCCCAGCGCTGATGCAGGTGTTGTGATACAAAAATACCACCTAAAGTGGTGGTAAAGATTCAGAAACTCGAATGACATTGTATCAGCAAAAAAGCATTTTTGGCCTCACTTTGGGCGTATCAGTTGTATCCACGTTTGCTGCTATCAGTACTTTGGTAAAGCGGTTTTTGCAAAGCATTTCTAGAAGAAGGAAGGAAGGGGTTCGTGGGGATTTCAAGCACAGCAGGTCTCAGCTGTCATCTCCCCTGCATCAGCCATCACAGAGATGATGATTCTATGTTTAGATAGGATCACAGAATCGTTTGAGTTGCAAAGGATCTTTCAAGGTCATCTGGTTCAGCTCCCCTGCAGTGAACAGAGACACCTACAGCTCCATCGGGTGCTCAGAGTCCTGTCCTGCCTGACCTTAAGTGTCTCCAGGGACGGAGCATCCATCGCCTCCCTGGACAATCAGTTCCAGTGCTTCCTTGGTCATAAAATACTTTTCTTATATCCAGTCTAAATCTCTTTCTTATAGCCCCCTTTAGATACTGTAAGGATGCCCTCAGGTCTGCTCCAAGACATGATACACTACATTTTAAGATAGCTCTAGGAACCCTTTTGAGGCACAGAAGCCATTACTTTGTTATTGTTTTGTTATTATTTCAGCAAGAATATTCCAAATGTCTAGCTATTGCAGTGGTGGCTGTCATCCGAGTACAAATGATAAATATCCTTTCTAATCAGCAAGGAAATTCATGACACTAAAGAAGCTTTTCACTTTATTTCCCCTCTCGGTGCCCCGCACCCCTCCTGCTCTCCGCAGCTTGTCTCTGCCTGTCACTAGAGGGCAACGAAGGCTTCGAGAACTCATACTCAAAGCTCAGCATCCTGAAAACCCCCCTTTTTTTTTCTCACTCAGTGTGAATCAGCCGGAATGGCGAAGTGAATACGGGCATCACCTCCAAAGCCTCACGTTGTGAAACGGCCTCAAAGAGACGCTGTGGGAAACAGCTTTCACAGCAGAAAGCTGTGGGAACACAGCTCGTCCCTCATTCTCTGGCTATGCTCTTTGTATGGGTATACACGTGCAAGTAAAATGCTGTTCAGCTTGGCTTTCAGCCTTCACGTGCACATCCTTGCAGTGCTTATGAGCTGCATGTGGGTATGCTGGTTGGGAATAGGCCATGTTTTGTTCAATTCAAAGAGGCAAGTGGCATCCCTATGGAAAGGGCCTTTGGTTGTGATGCTGCTGCCTGATCAGCAGCTCCTCGTGGATAAGAGAAAGGATGGCAGCATTTGGTTGTAACTTCCTGTACAGTTCTGTACAGATTCTTTTTGCAACTTTTTGTCCACTTCTGGGCTCCCCAGTTCAAGAAAGACAGGGAACTACTGGAGAGAGACCAGTGGAGGGTCAGCAAAGATGAAGAGGGGCCTGGAGCATCTCTCCTATGAGGAAAGGCTGAGAGACATGAGTCTGTTCAGCCTAAAGAAGGCTGAGAGAGTATCTCATCAATGCTGATAAATACCTAAAGGGTGGGTATCGAGAAGATGGAACAACGTTCTTTTCAATGGTGCCCAGCAAGAAGGCACAAACTGGAACACAGGGAGTTCTATCTGAACATGAGAAAGAACTTCTTTCCTTTGAGAGTGACAGAGCACCAGCACAGGCTGCCCTTAGAGGCTGTGGAGTCTCTTTCTCTGGAGAGATTCAAAACCTGTCTGGACTCTTTCCTGTATAAACTGCCACAGGGAACCTGCTTTAGTAGAGGGGTTGGACTGGAGGATCTCTCAATTTAAAACCCTCCTAAGCTTTTATTTGTCCTTAACTGAGGGTTAACTGAAATGTAATTTCATATGTATAAAAATATCAGCACAACTACCAAAGCCTCACAAACTTGCAGAAACACTTATTTATATAAAATATTAGTATTATGCTGTTGAGTTGCACAGAATGATTTTGAATGGGCCACATCTACACAAATTGAAGCCTATCTGTAATTTCATGATTCTGCAGACCTTTTTCATGGGCAAAACCCCAACTGAACCAGAAGAGAAAAATCTTGAACAGGAGGACCAAATTCTCTTTCTTTCTTCCTTTCTTTCCTTTCTTTCTTTCTTTCTTTCTTTCTTTCTTTCTTTCTTTCTTTCTTTCTTTCTTTCTTTCTTTCTTTCTTTCTTTCTTTCTTTCTTTCTTTCTTTCTTTCTTTCTTTCTTCTTTCTCTCTTTCTCTCTTTCTCTCTTTCTCTCTTTCTCTCTTTCTCTCTTTCTCTCTTTCTCTCTCTCTTTCTTTCTCTCTTTCTCTCTTTTCTTTTTTCTTTTTTCCCTCAGGAAAGATAATGACTAGATCAGTTTTTTCTATTAATTATTGCTGTTGTTTCACCATAGGGCAAAGATTTGAAGAGGAGACACAGACGTTATTTCCATCATGCTCTGTGGCCTTACTTGAGATGGTAAGAAGCAGCTGAAAGAATAGATAAAATGGTGGAGAAGTGAAGGAATGATGCTGGTAGAGTACAGGACTAATTCAATGTCAAATCAGTTAACTTCAAAGTCAGAAGAATGGAGACATGTGAGACAGATAGATTAAAAAATGTGAGTATTTGAGAATTTGGAGTATACGACGAAGAGCACAGATGTTTTAGTAGCCAGAGAGGCCACAAAATACTGCAAGGAAATCTTTGTGAAGAGGGCTGTGCTCCAAAGCAATCTTAAACCAGAAGCCCTGAAGCTTCTGCTCCAATTTCCTAATTATTCTGACAATCAAATCAGACTTTCCAGTTGTACAGCTCTTGAGAAACGAGCACACGCTGATTACATGAACAAGGAGCTCACAGCTAATGACAGCACAGAGAATCATTGACACAGTGTTACCACACATGTTCACCCCAATCATATGACAGTTTTACAAAATGATGCAGTGTTCAATTGGTACAGCTGCAAAGGTTCCATGGAGGTCAGCTTTGTATACTTTGTAAATGTAGATTAAAACCACACATCTGATTCAAACACAATCTTCAGAGGCAGGGGTGTGGCTTTGCTAACTTGGTAGGAATTCACTTCAGGCCAGGATCCATGTTGGGTGACAAAGGCAGCCCCCAGAAAACCACTGCACTACACACAAAATACGGATGATGACAACAAATTGGGAAAAGAAGAAAGATAATCTCTTTATTATTGCGGTTCCGATGAATGTGTGGGAAAAGCAAACAAAGCAAAATTCAAAATACACACCAATATGTACAGACAAAAGAAGCATTATCCAGAAGGGTTTCTCCTATGGGTGACTCACGCGATGGATCTGAGAGTCCCTGAACAAACCCATGCACAGTGCCTTCTCTCTCTGTCCACAGTCAATTACCGGATCTGCAATACCAGCTAGAGGAGGGTGCTGGCTGGGTAATGCAATTCTCCTGGTAGGATTAAATTGAGAGGGGAAAATTTAATCCATCTAATTACAGCATTCAGCCATGAAGAAGCAAAAGGAGAACTGACCTGCTCAGCATTTTATACTTTGGCTCTCCACTCAACGTCTTATCATTTAAAGCCATTTCTGTTTTTCATTTATTGAGTCAAACAAATTAGGTGATATTGGTGTATGAGGAAGTCACATAAAATCACTTCAAACCATATGGAAGGCATTGATTATGAAAAGTTGTTGAGATCAAATTGCTTCTGAGCAGAAGATGCAAAACAGCTCCGTTCCTGCTGGCTCTGCTGTCCTTTCAAAAGTAAGAAGCAGAAAACCAAACCTGCAGCATCCAGATGCCCAGCAACCTGGACAAAGCCCAGAACTTCTCCATGGATCAGAAAAGAGACATATAATACAAAATAACTGGCTTTCCAAATCAAAGAACTCAGAAATGCTGCAAAAAGGAAGGGAAATAGAGCAGTCAGAATGTCCACTCTGCTACTTGCCCTTTCCTTTCTCCTTGCCAGGAGTCCCAGCTGCTTCCTGGCACCCAAAACACCAGCCACAAGGAAAGCAAGGAAGCTGAGATTTGGTGTAGCACTCCATTGCCAATATATTAAAGGATGTTCAATGAAAAATCTCACTCTTACAAATGAAGATGATCAACAGTTGCAAGGTTAACACAGCCTTCCGCTACCTGATGTTCTTTAGATCAGCAGTTTACTGAAACTGATGACAGTAGCTGAGGGTTTTTTTTTAACAGCATCACTTCTCAGCTCCTTCCATAAGCTCAGTTTGATTTCTCAGCCATCAGATGGAGGCTTTTTGAAGTTCCTTTGAAATAAACCAGTACTATATTAACGTCCACCAGCAGCTTTGGTAACACTGTAATAATAGAAGGAAAGCAGCAGGGCTGAACATGAGAGTGCAGGACAGAAACAGAAACCTGAGCAATTGTGGGAAAAGACAACAGATACAGGCTGACTATCAGCTCTGATGAACGATAAATCTACTTTCAATGGCTTTCCCGTGCTATGTTTAAATTAATCAGATCTGAAATAGAGGTTGGGGTTATTTGAAATGAGATGAGAAAGAAAAATCAGGGAGAAGAAGAACCGAACCTCTCCTCTCTAGAAGGAAAGTGGAAGTCTTCCCTACATTGGCTACAGTAAAGAGTATTACTAAAAACAGGGTAGCCTTTACTGGTAACATAAAAGGAAAGTGGGAGGCAGGGCGTAAAGTGTAACATTTATTATGGGAAAATGGTGACAGGCAGAACCTGCAGAAGAGCACATTGTCCTATTGGTGCACCGGCTTCAGTTGGCTTGATGTTTCTGATTCACATCTATCTGCTTTCTACAGAAAACACATGGAGATAGCATGGAAATATGAGTGCTACTGTCAGAACGTGCTTATGAAGCACAACTACGGATCTTTACAACCAATAGGTAGCACAGAGCATTCCACTTGGTCTCTTGCTTACTGCGTTAGTTCCAAAAAACAGCAACCTCCAGAATTTTATATCTAGATAACACTCTTCTCTATTTCAGCTGCTTTACGTTTTACTGTACCTGATTTCCTCTGCCTGTGCTTCTAATTGTCCCTTCATTTCTCTTCATCCAGGGCTTACTACCACTAACAGGAGTTACACTTCAGAGCTGACTTACACTTACTGATCTTTTGTAAGCAGCTTCATGAGCAGATGAAGAATGCTAAGGAACATTATCACCACAATTGCTATAAACAATAGCAATTTGCAGTATATTTCCACTGAGCCAAATAAACAGCTAACTTGACTTTAGTGTTGCATATATATCACAAGTTTGAACAAACATCAGTATTTAAGAAGTGATAGATTCTATCTGTAGCAGTTTCCTGGTAACCAGTTACGATGTATGCTTTGCTTTGTTCAACACTTTATAAAGGGCTCTACTGAACACATTTATTAATTAGGCAATAAGGATTCTTCTTTTTCTGTTGAATGAGAAATCAGCTTCTACAACAATGAGACAAGCCAACTTACTTCTTGAGGTGACACGCCTGGTAAGCTCACTGCATGCACTTCCTTTTAGTTTACTGAAAACCACACATGTCAGAGTCCCCTATTTAGATCACAAAAAGTACAAAAGTGAGACAGAGAAAAGGAACAATTGCTAATGGGGAAATGTTTACAAATCTTACTGTAAAATATGATTAGGACCTCTTTGTATTACAGAACTCATAAATCTGTATTAACACAGAAATAACTTCTTTTTGTTTTGAGTACCATGACAGCTCAATAAAGATCAAGATTTCCAGAACCTGCTTGTTTCATTTATTGAAGCCCAAGCAGAGCTTTTCTCACCAAGAACTACCACAGAAATGCTCCTTTAAATAATAAGATCCTGTGGGCCACAAGTAAATGCAACCCAGTATTTCACCCTTGTAAGCAATTCAGCTTGAGGATTTCTCAGAAGTCGTTTTTCTGTGCTAACTACAGGAATCTTCCCATCCCTTTTGATTTGTGGAGAAAAACAACCAGAAAGTGATCTTGAAACCTATCATGATGTGATGTGCTGGCACCCAGTCAGCTGAAAGCTTGGTCTGTCCTGTCCAAGGGACACAGAAATGGCCTCTGGTTCCTGACCTCTCCATGAATCATCCCAGTGTTACTGGGGCGAAAAAAAAAAAAAAGCAAAAACACAGTAGAATTACTTCCATTTCAGTTTTTTTTCAATGCAGCAACTCATGGAGCATCTGAAGGAAAGGGGCATAAGGGATTGTGAATGCGATCCACAATGTTTTGCTATGAAACTGCTCCAAAGAAAACCAGATTATTGTTAGTGTATTCAGTCATCAATAACTCAATTCTTACCTATGGCTCCAGAGAAACCTCCAAAAAATTCATGAGTGTTCTCAACTGAACTGAACTCCTCATCCATATTCCTACAGCACGTGGTACCACTTCTGTGCTATATTTGCAAAGACCACACAGTAAGACATACACTGTGTGTGCCTATGCAAGCACACAGCTGTCAACCAATGATATAAAACCAGCTCTTAAGACGACCCAATAATTTCTATGTAATATTTAAAATGCAATTCTAACAAAGTTTTGACTCCGAAATGTTTACATCAGAAGAGTGTTTCTTTCAAAAGCTTTGTCATTAATTTTTATGGGAAAATCTGTCTTTATATGGGAATGATGCATTAAGTCTGTGGGATCTTCTGTACGCTGCACCTTAGTGCCTATTAAAGCCATTTGACGTGAACAGGTCAGAAGGAATATGAAGAGCTCGTTCTCGCAAAGGACCCAACCCAAATGCCAAAAACAAGCTGTGAGTTCTCTCCTTAATTCTTTTTCACTTTGCTTTCTGTTTGCTGTGGTTATGGGAAACAAACACTAGGTGTTCCATCCTTACCACGGAGCGGTATTTTTCTTCAATCATCAGCTGCATCTGAGTAAGCAGAGCTATTTTTAAACCCATCTGGCTCAGGAAAGCAATCACACAACTGCAGAGTCATTCTCAGCCCGGGGAATCACTTCTCTCTCGGTGTGCAGCGTCATGCAAACGGGAAAGGCATACAAACAGCATCCTATAAATTTTCTAGAGCCTATGACTCAGTATGTGCTTCAGTCTCACTACCCTTACCTATACCAAATTTTCTCTGCAGTTTTCCTGTAATGGCACTGCTGTGGTTATGCCCAGGTTCAGTCCAACTTCTTCCAGTGACAAGAACATTTTAGAAAGTCACGAGCACAGCTGTGACTGCCACTTTCCTGCCTGACACATCAAGGGCTGAACAGGGGACCTCCAGAACGAGAAACGTGACATGTTCTTGTGCACCGAAACGTCAGAGCTCGGGCTGCCCGCTTACAGCTTCTGCTTCTCTTGCCTGGCACACAGACTCGAGTGCTCAGTGTTCTGCTGCACAAAAATACAATTGAAAATAAGGTTCAGAACACTGCAAACTGAATGGAGTCCAGCATCACATCCGAAAAGTGCATCGTACTTCATTTTCCCAGTAAACATCCAAGAAGCAATGCACCCGGATTCACTGAACAGACTTTAAATAGCCTTACTATCGTATGCAGATCACTGTGATATGACACTCAACCAAACACCAACACGACTCACAGATTAATACGAAAAATTAAGTGCATCCAAGTAGAGATGTTCTTTACAGAGGGAGAGCCATTTGTGGAAGGCTGCACACGTGGCAGGATGTCAGTGTATAAATGCTGACCTCCTGACACACAATTAGTGATGTCTGACAGCAGTTCTGGAAAGTGAAATACCAAAAAAGTGATGGTGATAAGTGCTGCCAATCCTCTCAGTAAACACGGGCTCATCGGTTTCATATGTAAAGCAAATTTTCATCTTTCTCTTCTCACTTATACAGTGCAACACACACACAAACAACTCTTGTGAAAGTGAATGTGCTGAGCATAGGATACAGGTTCAAAACCATCTGCCAGGAAACATGCTACGTGCCTCAGGCTGTGAGAACAAACGTAGAGGACACAAAGCAACCCCTTCTTTATCGTGGATACTTTGATACAACAGACACCTTCAACACCTCAGGGCAGTAGGACAGGATGGCACATTCCATGTCCGTGGCAGGATGGCCTCTGTGTATGAACCACTTACAGTGCTCTTTGGATCACCACCACGAGTCAAAGCACATACTCGTGTCCAACACAAGAGGTGTGGGTATTTCCCACTTTGCTTCCATACCAGTTGCTGCACGCACTTATCTGCCCAACTTATCTTTCCCAAACATCAACACCGTATCACTTTCAAAACAGTAATGCACATGCTGGGAAAACGAAGAACATCTCCCTAGCAGACTTGAAATCAAAACTCAAATGGGAGACATTTGTTCACACTGCCCAGGGTCACCTTTCTGAATTAACAGGAGTAATACACTGTTGCCATCCCCCACCATCCTGAGTGTGATATGCTTTCTGAAAGGCTCCACTTAGCCATTTCACCACATCTCACAATGTGTTTCATTCAACTACCCAGCCTAAAGACAAGCCAGGAGCCACAGAGAGAGATACAGACCAGATCAGCATCAGCAGTTTGGGCAAACTCCTCTTGCTGTTGTGCCTCAGTGAGAAACAGACTGTGCATTTCCCATAGTGCCAGCAGCAGCCCAGCAGAGCCCAGCTCTGTACTGACAGCAGCACAGCATTTGCTAGCTCCACAACCTGCACAAACAGCACCTCACTGCTCTACAAAATACAGGAATAAACACACAGGGATGACCCTTAAGAAAACAGCTCTTTGAATGCCATGTGCTCTGCCAGAATTGCTACAGAAAAGCCTCTGGCATGACAGCATCATGGCTCAATTGTGGCAAAAACATTCTGCAGCTGTTATGGAGATATGCCAATACATTTTGAAGGTGTTGTTCTTGCAGAATCTGGTTTCATTTGGCTACACTGATGTGCAGGAGACACACTTTTGAATGGTTGCTGAGGTTGGAGACATTACTACCAGAGATGGGAAAAGGAGAGACTGAAAATTTTACTTCAAATAAAACCTTCTGGTACAGGTTGGCATTAATCTGTAAGTGAACACAGGGAGGAAACAATAATTGTTTTCTGTTCTAAACACCATTTTTTCTATCAGCAACAGTCACACAGGAACTCTGGCCCTACTATCTGACATCCATAAAGTTGCCTCTTTGCACTCTTTTCCAAAGCCTTTTTGCTGTTTTGTAGCTGAAGCATTCATGCTCACTATTTCAGCTTTCCTCATTCTAGAATGGAGGAAAAAAATCATTGCTTTCTTTTAAATGAAACTTGAAAGAGCCTTCAAATGCTCCAAAACAGCGGTGTCCTTCAGCATCTCTTCTTGGAGTAACTCTGCTTGGGATGGAGCTAATTCTCTCCCTAACAGCCCATATGGTGCTGTGGTTTAGATTTATGACCAAAGAAGCGTTGATAATGCAGAGGTGTTTTAGTTATTGCTAAGCAGTGCTTGTACAGCATCAAGGCTGGACAGGAGGCTGCTATGGGACATGGCCAGCACAGCTGATCCACACTGACCAAAGGGTCAACTGTAGAGTGCCCTACAGTATCCCTGAAAACCAATAATGCCCAAAGCCCAATTTTCTCCTCAAACACCAATCAACCATTTGGACGCTCCTGTTATCACACCAGTGAACTCCTTCACTCCACTTCCTTTAAGTTTACAAGAAACCTATAATTTTGCCTACAGGAAAGAACCGTGAACAGAGTCGGATTCATTATCTGGCAAATTCATAGCTTTTCTTTCATTCTGAGACACTTCCTGGACAGATCACAGGAAATCAGAAATGACAGAGATTATGTTTCACTTTTTAAAGCTTCTGGGTCAACTAATGGCCATCACCATAGCTACGGAAATTCAGGTAGAACTACTATAAACTGTAGCTTTATCTGTAAGTGACAGTAATGGTGGTGCAGATGTGATGGACTACAGGCATAATAGAAGAAAAGTCTGTGGGGAGAGACAGACAAACTAACCTGATGAAGTACAGCTGCTCTCATATAGCTGGAAAAAAACCTTCTCCAAACCATACCTCCCTTGTAACAACATCTTTCAATGTGTTAAAAAGGCCTAATTTCAGTAAATAGAAGATAAGGACAGTATTTCAACCAGCTCTCAGAGGAAAAAGTGTACTTCCTGATCAGTGACATGGAAACCGTGTCTGCAATGGATATCCCTTAAGTTCAAAACCTGTGCTTGTGACACTAATCCTTTAGATGTCTGTCTGTCTCCATACACTTGAAGTGGAATGTCACAGTTAACTTTCTCACTGCTGATCTCTAAGCATTTCAGTCATAAGAAGAGCAAGGCATCAATAAAGAAAAATTATAATAGGTAATCCTGTTAATCAGTTTTAAGTTAAAACTTGGAGATTTTGTCTAAAAATTAAGTCTAAATGAAAACCGAGTATGGCCTTCATTCTGTGGATCAGATTCGCAATAATTTGTTGTCTTTTTGCCATTAAAGCATCTGCAACAGTAAGTCATTATTATTTCTGCAAGATTCAAATGGCAAAGCAAACATACAAATTAACAGACTTACTCAAAGTCAGGCAGTAAGCTCAGGGAAGAGACACTAGAAATTAGTGCTGTAGTTCTCCATTTACATTCTCAAAGTCAATCCATTAGATGATGAGCTCCCTCCCCGTTAAATATACTAGTCATTCCATCGAGAACTTAGAAGAGAACGATAGCTCTTGAGTTCCCTGTGGACCATCCTCTGAAGTTTAGGGCAAAAAGAAAGTTCCACAATTTTGCCTGAGTCACCTGCTCTAAGACACATTAATTCTGTAACAAACATAACATTTGGCATACACATAATTAGCTGGAGAAAGCATACTATTCAGATCCAACAAGATTTATTCCTTTTGAACAGCAAATCTGAGTTCTTACCTCTGAAGGACACCCACAAAAAACACTGCAATGGCATTTTTAAGGAGTTATCACTTTGAAGAAAGATGTTTCTTGTGGTTTGTTTTAATTTCCTGTAACCACACACACCTGCATGTCCACATTGGGCTCCTTTATTGTGTTGAGGCTGAACAGGTACTGCTACACAGCCTCCTTGGCCATAATATTTGTTCACACTCCTTGAACACTTTCTGAGAGTAGGAAGTGTCAAAATCACTTTAAAATGTGACAGACAACATTTCTACAATTAAGATTACTTAGAGACTGAAGGAACTGGGGCTGTTTAGTCTGGGGAAAAGGAGGCTGAGGGGAGACCTTATTGCTCTCTTCCAATACCTGAAAGGTGCTTACAGCAGAGCGGGGTTGGTCTCTTCTCACTGGTGACAGGTGACAGGACGAGGGGAAATGGCCTTAAGTTGCGCCAGGGTAAGTTTGGGTTGGATATCAGGAGAAACTTCTTTACAAAAAGGGTTGTTAAGCACTGGAATAGGCTCCCCAGGGAGGTGGTTGAGTCTCCATCCCCAGATGTGTTTAAAAACAGTTCAGATGTGGTGCCCAGGGACAGGATTTAGCGGAGGGCTGTTAGTTAGGGTAGTGTGGTTAGATTGTGGTTGGATTTGGTGATCTTTAAGGTCTTTTCCAACCTGAGCAATTCTATGATTCTGTGATTCTATGATTATGCATATTCTTGCTTAGAACAGAATATATTCAAATGAGAGTTAAAGTTTTCAGCAACATCTTATCTCTACAGCATTATTTCTTCTGTTTACTGCACAAAAGACTACATCAATGACTTGAACTTCAAATAGCTGAATGCTGCTTTCCTGCATCCTGCCAGGATGATTGCTGCATTTTCTCCTTTACAGAGACTCCGAGAGATGGAGCATCAGGGAATGTTACCATGCAGTGTCCTGAGAGGCAGGAAACTAAAGAGAATTTGGGTAAACGTTGTTATTTATGTGGAAGTGGGGGAGGGAGCAATTGGTGCAGTAAGGGCACTTCCACTTTCTTGCTCCATTCACTGAAAGCCTGCCAACCCTTCTTCAGAATTCTATTTCTGAACACTGTTTCAGCACCATCTAGTACAAGGACATCCTAAGAAGCCTCCAGTATCTCTGTTCTGATTTACACATAGAGCCATCTACCCAAGTATGATTTCTTTTGAGGTTACTTATGGGAAAATTCCAGTCTCAGTCATCCTTTTAAAAACAAACACTTACAACATGTAAATCAAACATTTCTCTCATCAAACCCCAGGGATCTGTTTGTTCTCTGGGTCAGAAAAAACGAAGATAAGAAATGTGTCAACTGATGTTCTAGTTAGAATGAGTGGTCTGGGTCAGAGACACCACAGAGCCTGCACTCAGAAGCTTCATAACACGGTATTGATATACAAGACAAATTCACACAGAATCAGATTTTCACCTGCAACCTTTTGTTTCTAATCTCACAATTGGATGACTGGCATTTAGCCATGGATAAAACATCTTTTTTATTTCTTTTTCCTTCTTTCTTTCTTTTCTTTTCTTTTTTTTTTTTTCCTGTTTTCTTTTTTTGCTTTAGAAATGGCCTGGAGCTTGAGGAAAGGTAACAGGAATCAGATAGCTCAAAGCACTCTGTATTCATTAAAGCACAGAAATTCAGTTGGTCTATACAGGATCCCCAGAGGATCTGTCACATGGATCACATGTTCAGAATGTCAGGGCTGAGGAGTTTTCTGCAACCTGAAAAGGGTTTGTTTGGAGTATCAGTTTTTAGGAGAAAGTGTCCTATGATCTACACAAGTCAGAACTTCTCACCAGGAATAGATATGATGGGCAAAGCCCTTAGTTTAATAAACAAGCCCAAAGAAGTCACTTGCTTGTAAGTAGAAATGGTGGTTGTAGTGGCGTAAGTCTGTGAACATGGAAGCTGTCTCAAGTTGTTGAGAACTTCTGAGCTTCTCACAGTCCTATAAATAAACTACAGCTCAAACTCAGTTATGTCATTGATAGAGCTGCAAGGACTGAGCACAGTGCGTCAGCTTCTCAGACTGAGAGAGCATCGGCACTAGAAATAAACTGCAGTGTGCAAGGAGAGTTCCAGAGAACTGATACTACTGAGCCACGGGCAAACAAAAGAGACATTGCAAAAAGTAAAGGTAGCAAGAAGAAAGATCCTGCCAAAAAAGACCTAGGGGTGCTGGTGGATGGGAAGCTGGACATGAGCCAGTACTGTGCCCTTGCAGCCCAGAAAGCCAACCATATCCTGAGCTGCATCAAAAGAAGCGTGGCCAGCAGGGTGAAGGAGGTGATCCTGCCCCTCTGCTCTGCACTGGTGAGGCCTCACCTGGAGTACTGCATCCAGATGTGGAGTCCTCGGTGCAGAAGAGACATGGACCTGTTGGAGTACATCCAGAGGAGGGTACAAAAATGTTCCATGGAATGGAACACCTCTCCTATGAGGACAGACTGAGAGAGCTGGGGCTGTTCTGCCTGGAGAAGAGAAGGCTCCGAGGTGACCTGATAGTGGTCTTTCAGTATCTAAAGGGGAGCTACAGGGAAGAAGGGGACAGGCTCCTTAGCAGGGTCTGTGGTTACAGAACAAGGGGAAATGGCCTTTCAATGGCCTAATTCAAGCTTAAAGAGCATAGATTTAGGTTGGATAAAAGAAAGAAGTCTTCTACAGTAGGGGTGATGAGGCACTGGCACAGGTTGCCCAGAGATGTGGTTGATGCCCCATTGCTGCAGATTTTCAAGGCCAGGCTGGATCAGGCTCTGGGCAACCTGATGTAGCTGCGCATGTCCCTGTTCATTGCAGGGAAGTTGGACTAGATGGCCTTCAGAGGTCCCTTCCAACTCTAAGGATTCTATGATTCTATGATTCTAAGAAACTAGAGCAGGGCCTGAAGTAGAATAACTGCTTAGCAGAAGTAATATCCATCACAGGACAGGTAAATCTGAACCAAAAGACAAAATGCAGCAAAGATCTAAAGCACTGAAGTTTAATAGAGCAAAACAGAAAGACTATTGCTTGGATATCAAACTGAACTGATCAAGAGACATAAATAAGATATGCAGAAGTGCATATCCTGCTTATCTACTGCCACCCATAAAGATGAGACTGAACTAAGTCCAAATACAGGGAAAAGGAAGAGTCAGTGAAAAGCAAGTGGTTTGCTTCAGGTCTGTCCCATTTCATGGCTCCTCATTCTGGCTTTTCCAGCCACACTGTGATTAGGAACATGGGTCTTGGGAATTTGCCCTAAACAGCAAAACACTTCTGGTTTTGTCATCCTCCAAAGTTCATATCGGACATAAAACACATGGAAAGACTTACACTAGAAATAAATGAAAACCACGCTATTTCTCCTAATGACACTAAACATTCTATGTGTATAAACTGAAAACATGACTGAAAGAAGAATGTTGCAATTCAGACCAGAAACCCAAAGCAGAGAAATAACCACATACATACGTAATAGCAATGAGATCACCCAGCCTGTGAGTACTGAACGTCCCCAGAGTAACCTCTCAGGTTTCCCATTCCAACTGTAAAACATGTAGAACAGTGAATTCACAGAACAACCAACACAGTAATGTATATAAAGGATGTTTGCAGAAGAATCGTAAACATGGCTGCAGATTGGTGTTAAGTGATGAGTCACACAAGTATAAACTCTGTATACGTTTAGCAGAAAAAATCAGACTGTCAAACACATGCAGGGCTCTGAGTTGGGCATCTCTTGTAGTGATGAGTATTTGGAGACATATCAGGGGGTGTCACTGGGGCCAGTAAGCCAGCACTGGCTTTTTACTCCTGTTTGCACTGCAGAGTCAACAGCAAGGGAAGCGTGGACTGCTGTTGATCTGATATCATACAGCAACAAGAGAACTGCTTGCCACTTTTGAATTAACTCTGTTTAATAAATCAGCCCAAAGCCCCGGAACATCTTATGAGTACCATTAGGCCCTTCCAGGCCTTCCAGGACCACTAGTGGTGATGTGAGGCAGCTGCAACCATGGTTGGCCAAACAAAACCTGCAGTTCACAGCTGAAAAAGGTTCCTTCAGAAACAAGCATAACTCACCCCAACGGCCTTCAGCATCCTACCCCCACAGAGCTGCACTTCTACATACAGAAACTCATTCTTACCACATTTGCAGACATGTTGCAGATTATGTTCACATTATGTATAACCATTATTTTCGGAGGAATCATTCTTTTTAGCTATAATTTTTTTTTTTTTTAAATTTCTTACCAACTCTACAAATAACTCACGTTTCAAAATGGGAAAATAAAACTGACCCCCCCATGTGTACAGACACGTAATGCAATCTAACGGCACTGTTCACACTTCCCGCTTACCAATTCCCCCAGATAGGCTTAATCTCCTTGTTGTTTCTAGGGAGCACCTCATCACTTCTGTTCACACACAGGAATTGTAACTGTGGGTTATGATACATGAAAAAAAAAAGATTTTATATAACTTCTGTTAACATTTCTTTCCATTTATTTGAGGTTAAGTTTTACTGATATGGTTTTAATACGCCTTTGCATTGTATCCAGAGAAAGGGTTGAAGTGAACGTTGCCTTATGCTGCAAGCTGAGACAAGTGAGGCATGGAAAGTGAAGCTTTTCCATTGCACAAAGTAGCACAGAACATACCTGCTGTTCACACAATTACTTGCTAATCAGAATTACTGCACTTAACAAGCCATCATTCCACTCTCTAGAACTGAGAAATGCCAGACGCGGTGCTGCTCAGCACACCAGCTGCTTTATCAGCAAATGTGCCTAACTGAAGGCAATCCAGGAAAAGCCGTGTTGCCACGAGCACGTCGTGAGGTCTGACTCACGGTTTGGCACAGCTTCCAGTCACTGAATTCCCGAGAATTCCTCCACATTTCAGAACTGACAAAAGGGAACAGTCATCCAAGGGCATTCCCGAGAGCATAAGGGATCAATTTCTCACTCAGGACTTACGCAGGGCAAATTTCCCTCAAGCCAGTGGTGTTTTCCTCTGCCTTTACTCAAAGATCTACTCATATCAAGTTTTCAGTAATCAGATGCAATGCTTGATTTTAACATACTGACACTATATTAAAAACACAACTGCATTATAAATTATTCCTTTTGATAACTACCTCAGCTTCCTGATGTTGGTCTAAAGGCGTTGCTGCAGGCACTTGGTGTTTGCATGCTGGACTGGCAGGAAACCAAACAGATTTCTCCATTACTTGCACTTTGCCATACGTTTCTGCAACAAATTCCATCGGCCAACAAAAGCAGTTTTGCTCCAAGTTTTTCACTCAGGTTTGACTGCGGTACAACGATACCGAAAATGGAAATTAAGGTCTATGTTGTGTTTTTGCTTTTCTTACTAATAGGTATGAAAGCTATAAAACGTTGGAATTTTTTTAAGGAGAAACTTTCATTTCTTCCTAGGAAAAAGTGTCTTAGGGCTGCAGGACTTAACTCTGTCTTCAATTAAAGAGTCAAGAACTGCATTTCTGCACACGCCATTTTTCAGCATGTAATCACAGAGCATCAATATCACCAACAAGATGAAATAACACACGTACCACAGACCTGCATCTTGGGCAAGTGTTCCACCATTTTCTGTCACGTGGGGTCTTCTATTTCCATCAAGTTAACTTGTGTTTTTATAAATAGCAAAACTAACTGATGATTCTGAGTTGGATGTTAGGAAAAAATTCTGCTCGGAAAGAGTGGTGATGCATTGGAACGGGCTGCGCAGGGAGGTGGTGGAGTCACCGTCCTTGGAGGAGTCACTGTGGCACTGAGGGACGCGGGCAGCAGGCATGGTGGGGATGGGCTGAAGTTGGACTACGTGATCATGGAGGCCTTTTCCAGCCTTAATGACTCTATTGCATCCAATTTTGGCTTAATCCTTTCTAGCATTATTGAGGTAACAAAATAGCGGCCTTCTTTCTGTTACTGATAATTCAGGCTGGGAGGTCCCTGTGTGCTCAAAGCCTCCCCAGCACTTCAAAGTCTTCACAGGGAAGATGTTTCCTTTGCATCCAATCACAACACCTCAGTTGACACCGCCTTCGCAATGGACTGAAATGAAACCGGTACCACCAAGCACCCGGGCTTCACAGCTCAGCCTCTTCTAAATGCCTCCTGTTCTGACTCCTGTGTATTCCACACTAACTCTTCTTCACCGTGTCTTTGCAGTGACCGACCCCGTTGGTGCTCACACACAGCTCTGCCCTCCCTCACACGGTGCGCTCCCTGCGCTGCCGCTGGGCCTGCGCGCTCACAGCGAACCGACAGCGGCCGGGCGTCCGTACGCAGAGCCTTGCTGAATAGTTACATAAGCGCACACAGACGTGCATTTATTAAGCATCACAAACATAAATCACACGTAACCAGGGCTTTGCTGTTGTAGAGCTCAAAGACTTGTCCCTCCCTCGCCGTTTGAGCAGCGTGGCAGCGATCGGGCCGTGCTGTGCCACCCCATCCACCCGACGAGCGCGGCAGAACGAACGGGCTCAGGCGGCTGACGGGGTCTGCGGGCGCTCTGCTCACCGCCACCGCACGGACGCCCGCTGCGCTGCCCAGCGCCGCTTTCTGCCGCCTCCAACGCCGCCGCCTGAGGCGACGGGACACCCACCCGCACAACGGACCTCCGCCGCCCGCTCCGTCCCGCTTGCGCTCCCCTCAGGGGGCGGCGGCCCAGCGGCGCATGCGCGGCCGTCCAGCCTCAGGGTGGGCGCGGGCCGAGGTGTGTGAGGGGGGGGAGGGAAGTCCCCTTCCCGCGCCCGGAAATCCCCGCAGCTCCTGCTGGGACGGCGCGGCGCTTTCGCAACGCCGGGCGAACCCCGGCCCGCAGCCCCTCGCTCCTTTGTAGCTCTCGGCGCCGTAATCCCCTCCTTCTCCTCCTCACCCCCGGCTCCCTGCCCGTCCCAACCCGGCTCCCCGCGCGGCGGGGTTCCCCCGCTCCGCGCCCCGGGGCCGCCTCCCGCTCCAGCCCCTGGGGAGCGCTGCCCGCCCCGCTGCGGGCTTCCCCGCTTCGTAAGCGGCGGCGGGGCGGGACCCGCGGCCTTAAAGGCGGGAGGCTCCTCCTGCGCTGGGGAAGGCGGAAGAGGCCCTCTCCGCGGTTTGTATGCACCTGGCCGGGCTACCGCTCGCCCCGGAGGACGGAGAGAAGGGGCGGCGGTGCGAGCGGAGCTCGTCCCCCGCCATGTGCTCGGTGAGCGAGGCCGGCAGCACCGACCCGCTGGTGGCCCGCTTCAGGCAGGTGGAGGAAACGCTGGAAAAGCTGCACCGGGAGAACAGGAGCCTGAAGAGCAAAGTGCCCCGCTACAACGCGCTCTGCACCCTGTACCACGAGTCCGCCCAGCAGCTGAAGCACCTCCAGCTGCAGCTCGCCGCCAAGGACGCCACGGTGCGGGAGCTGAGGGGCAGCCTGGCTCGGCAACAACAACAACAGCAGCAGCAGCAGGCGGGGGTTGGCGAGGCGGGGGCCGAACCCGCCCGCTCGCTGGTGGAGAGCCTGCTGGAGCAGCTGGGGCAGGCCCGGGAGCGACTGCGGGACAGCGAGCGGCACTCGGCGCTCAGAGTGGAGGCGCTGAGCCAGGTGAGGCGGCGCGGGGCGGCGGGAGCGAACTGTGAGGGACGGGGAACTGAGGCGGGAGTGGGGCGCGGGGCTGACAGGCGGTCCCGAGGGCTGTCCGACGGGATGGGCGCTGCCAGCGGGGTTGTGCTCCGTGCGGCTGTACTGCGGACTCGTAGCGGGGCACTGTGTGCCTTCACGTCACTGAAATGTGGGAATTCTGTATCGCTTGACTCGAGGACGGGCTGAGAGAGCTGGGGCTGCTCAGCCTGGAGAAGAGAAGGCTCCGGGGAGACCTGAGAGCTGCCCTTCAGTATCTAAAGGGAGGTATAAGATGGAAGGGGACAGATTCTTCAGCAGGGTCTGCTGGGATAGGACAGGGGGAAATGGTTTCAAACTGAAAGAGGGGAGATTTAGATGAGATATAAGGAAAAAGGTTTTCTACAGTGGCGCTGGTGAGGCACAGGAACGGTTGCCCAGCTCTGCTGGATGTGCCGTCCTCGGACACAGCCGCGGTCAGGCGGGATGCTCTGAGCACCTGAGGGAGCTGTAGGTGTCTCTGTGCATCGCAGGGCAGTTGGACTGGATGGCCTCTAAGGCTCCCTTCCAACTCAGAAGATTCTGTGAGCTCCTTGCACCGGGTGAAGTAGAAACAGTTGGTACAAATGAAGCCCAAACGATGGGTAGCACTGCTTTCTCCATCATTTTTGTGAAAGCAATGGCTGGCGTTGTATTGACAATGAAAGTACTTCACTGTTAGATTTGCACTCTGCATAGTGATGAGGCAGAGTGGGGGAGGTAGGATCTCTTCTGATACAGCACAGAGCTGTGCCCCCTCCCACTCCCAGACACTGTTTCTGGGGCTGTCACTAAGACTTTCCCATGCTCAGTCTAAGAACGCTTGAAGAATTTCTAAGCGTTTCTTTCTGTATGAAGCCATATAAAGGAGGAATTTCCAAACCAAGAAGCAGTACTTAAAATTGAAACAAGTGTTTTTGTCATAAGCCCTCTCTTGACCTAATGTTTATACAAAACGTTTTCCACATTTGACACTCACCTAAGATGCATGTAAATGTGTTCAGGTCTGGAAATTCGTAGTAAGAGATGATCTTAGTGGTACTTACAGACGGGTGGGATCCAAATGCGTTCTGAAGTCTGGTGCTGAATGCCTTTAATCTGTAGCAAAGGGGAAATTCAGCACGATGTGAAAGAATGTAAATGTTAGTAACAAGAATGAGTGCTATTTCTGTAACTTAGACTGAAAATTACTTCTTTAGAAATAAGTGTTTTATTCCTAATCCAAAATGCTGAAATCAGTGCCACTAAAAATAATAACAAAAAAGACACTTTCTGAAGTCATTGGCCCATGTGGTGGCAGTGCTTCCTCTGACTTCAGTGCTCCTGAAGACCTGGGGGGGGGGGGGGGGTCGAGCCAAGCTTGACTGCTTGCTCAGTGTCTGTGCTGGCACCCAGGGCAGTGCCAGCTCTGCAGAGGTCTGCCACCCACTGGCATCCTTTGCTTTTTGAGGATGATGGGCACAGGCTGCTTTTGGCAAAGTCAGGACTGGCATACTATGGATGCGTGCTACTTGAGTGTGGTCATACCTGTCTGTAAGCTGGCTTTTTCCCTCCCAAAGAACCTAGATTAGATGCTAACTTGCTGCAATGTGGATGACCCACAGTCTTGATTCAACAAGAATGTGCAGCAATGAGATACATCTTTGTTTTATAAGAGTATGCCAGGAGTCAGCTATTGCCAATAGCTATTGCTGCCATAAGGATTTAACTTTCAGTTTGCTTGTCCTTTCCTAGGTGGGAAAGCTGCTGCTCTGATTTGCCCTTGTCTCCGTTCCAGGCAATAAAGATGCTTGCTTTTTGTTAAGCTGACTTAGCAGTTCCAATTTTCTTTTGTTTTTTGAGGCAAATCTCTACTAGTAGTCTGATCATTAATTTAGAATGCAGGACTAGTAAGCGTTTCTCAGTCACCACAGTTACTCCTTTTAAACTGCATGCTTCCTGGAAGTTCCATCTTGGGTTTGTAGCTGCTGCAAATGGGCTCCATAAAATCTGGGCACATTTTTTCACGTTTCTGTGTTCTTCACTGTGCTGACCAGGAAGTGCTTGGATTGCTGCCTGGGCAGTTCCTGCTTCTGACTGACTGACTGATCTTTCAGTTCTAAGGTTGTGTGCTTATATAGAAATGGATTTATTTTTACCTTTTAAGTACTTTGCAGGGAGTATAGGAGCAATATGGAACTACTGCAATCTAACATTCTATCTTATGCTTTGGCTTTTGTGTTCACTTCACTTTAAATAACTTCCTCCTCCCTTATGTTTAGGAAGTGCAGAAGTTGAATCAGCAGCTAGAGGAGAAAAACACAGAGATAGAGAAGATGATAAATCAGCCTCCATATGAAAAGGAGAGAGAAATCTTAAGGCTTCAGAAGAGCTTGGCAGAGCGAGAGAAGGCTCAGGCCACCAGTGATGTCCTGTGCCGGTCACTCACTGATGAAACTCACCAACTTCAGCGCAAATTAGCATCCACAGCAGAAATGTGTCAACATCTGGCAAAGTGTTTAGAAGAGAAGCAAAGAAAAGAGAAGGGGAATTCGGATGACCAGATTGCTCCTGAAAGGTCTAATCAGGTATTTTTACAGCTGCTATGTTTTGTGCATGTACTACTGGCTTCTGAGCTATAACTATTGTATTATAACAAATAATTAGGGAGCAGTGAGAAACATGCCTTCAGATAGTCTTGTGTGGTGAAAAGACTGTGATGGCAATCTCTAAAGACCTGACTGCCATAAGTTGAGGGTCGAAGCAGCTGTCAGTCACTTGGGTTCTGGCTGTCTCATTTCTCTCTAACTTTTTTTTGAGATGATGTGAAGAGGGCATTTACAACCTCAGCAACTCCCTGATTGCAATTCTTTCCTGCATATACAGCAGGCAGATACCTTCCTGAGAGTGAAGAATGCGTGCATCACTAGATGGTGCTGTATTTTTGAAGGTGCTATGTGATGACTGCTGTAAGCATCTAAGTCACAAAATAAGGAATAGAAATACTACTTAAAAAAAAAAAAACTATTAACAACTGTATGGCACGTGGCTTTGCACGTGTAGTACGGAGCTACAGAAAGTTGGTTAGGAAAGAGCAGGTCAAAATGTCTTACCTATTTTTGCTCCGGGGTTCCCCTTTGCCCTCCCACTCTAAGTTAATGCTTCTCTCCAGCAGGCGTGTTTAGACAAAGTGCTTCACGATAGGAAAGGGGCAGAAATGTCCCTGGTGGGGGCGGGGGAGGTGCAAACACCTGGATTTTGCCACACAGTGTTGTGGCTTTACAACATCGTCACCTTAGTTGAAGCTTTTCAGCGTAGGGTAGAGAGTGTTGTTCCACTCTTCCAGAAATCACGGTGGGTTGCAGTGATGAAGTAATTCATGAAAATACCATAAGTGAGTAAAATTAGACGTGCTGCCTCTAAAAGCAGATAGGATGAGTATGGTGCTATAGCACTGTATAGCATATAGTGTTCTGTCGCATGATTTTATAATGTAGTGATAAGGCTGTGTTTCAGATAATTGTGCACCAATGCCTTTGTGATACATACATGCATAGGACATTTCCACTCTGTTAGATACTCAAGGAGCACTCCTAAAGGAAACTTAATCACGTTAAAACTACCTCTAAGAAACAGATAGAGGTGGGGTTGGTATAAGAAGAAAGGACTATATAAGGGACTTGAAACTTCCAGTATTCTCATACTTGGTATAATTGATAGACAGGAAACTTGATTGACTTTGATGTATGTAATAACTAGCTAACCTTGTCCAGCGGGGACTTCCCTGTTGAAGAGAAATTTCAGAGGCAAGTACTAGCTGATTCTAGGGAATTTTGTACAAAAGTGTTCTATATTACTCACGTACACTGGGGTTTTTTTAAAGCAGATGTCACTACTGTAAAAAAAAAAAAAAAAGTTGTATCCTTTCAGTCAATTTAGAAATTACTATTAAAAAAGCTGCTTACTTTCTCGTAGTAGCCAAAATTGACAGTAATAGCAGAGCAAGATGAAGACGTGTGTGCCCTTGTCATGCATTTCCCCACTCCAAATACGTGGTTTCCAATAACTTCATGTAAACTGCCAAGTGCTGTTGTCAGCACTGTAGACCCTTTGGCACATGAAGTTGGCCTTGCAGCTTTAGGAGGCTTAGAGTGGGATATGATTTTATGAGACAGACATATTTTAAAGCAGTACTGAGGTAGTAAAAAAAAAAAAAACCTGATTACATTGTGCTTAATAAGATGAAAGCTGTAGACTGTCCTCTTAGTATAGGAAAATATACTATACAGAAAGAAGGAGGCAGATGTATGTATTTGTGTTCCTGATAGCAAGTACTTAGAAAAGAAATTACCTCCAGTGTAACAGCATAGCTAAATAACGCTTTATTTTTCTGAAAGTTACAGGTATTAGACAATGAAACTTCACTTCAAGCCCTTATCTGCAAACTACAAGATGAAAACAGAATGTTAAAACAAAAAGTAGCTCATGTGAGTACTTCATTTTGTACAAAATAAAAACTTGATTATTCTGAATTACAGTATTTGGATTAACCAGGCCCTACCCATTCCAAACTTAAAGGCCAGTTTAATGCACTTCCCAGATTGTTTTAGGCCTTTCAGCATGGCAGTCTTTGTTCTCTTGGCTGAGAACAGCTTATTATGTTATTTTAAATCTATTTTTGTTGTTGAAAATACACTGCAGAAGGAAATGGCTTTCTTATTCCTTCCCTGCATCAGTATCCCACTCCAGAAGAATGGCACTGGTCCAAGGGTGACTACCAACCCTTCCTATTCCATATGATTTAATACTGTCTCTGTGACTTGGCAGATGGGGACAGCTGCCTATGAAGACTCAGCTTATAGCATAATGACCTTCCACTCTCCCATGGAGTAGCTCATTGATACTCAGTGGTTGAGTCAGCATATTATATACTACATATGTAGAGAAATTTGGGTCCTGCCCATATAGACAATCTATGAAAGCCTGGAAGTTTGCATCTTCATGTTGTGATGCTACTGGGTGTTCTTTCAGGTGGAAGACTTAAATGCAAAATGGCAGAAGTACGATGCTAGTAGAGATGAGTATGTGAAGCGACTCCACTTGCAGCTGAAAGAGCTGAAGTCAAAGCTGGAGCAGCAGCACAGCATACCTTCAGCACAAACCAATTCTGAGCTGATGCAAAAGGAGATACTCCGGCTAAACAAGCTACTGGAAGAAAAAATGAATGAGTGCAAAAAATCAAGGAGAGAATTGGAAGATGTGAAGAAGGCGAGAGAAGGAGACAGTGAGCGCATACAAATGCTGGAGCAACAGGTTAATTTTTTTTCCTAGATGTGGGAATTCTTTCTTTCTACCCAGACCTCAAATCTTTTCGCCATTTGTCCTGCCTCATCTGGCTACTTAGCAACACTTGGAAAAAGAAACCCTACTTAAAGAATTACATGCAGTTCTGCTGCCATTAAAATATTATTGTTATTGTTATTTACTACTACTACTTCTCTGAAAGGGTGGTCAGGCACTGGAATGGGCTGCCCAGAGAGGTGGTGGAGTCACCGACCCTGGTGGTGTTTAAAGAGCTTTTGGATGTTGTGTTAAGGGACATGGTTTAGTGGGAACCATTGGTGAAGGGCGAATGGTTGGACTGGGTAATCCTGTGGGTCTTTTCCAACCTTAGCGATTCTATGATTCTATGAAAGAAGGAATCTCAGCCTCAACTATTTAATCTCACCTGCCATACTCTTAGTAAAATATTAACATAATTCTTTTTCAGGTCCTAGTTTATAAAGATGATTTCACATCAGAGAGATCAGACAGAGAACGAGCACAGAGTAAAATACAAGAACTTCAGCTAGAAGTTTCATGTCTGCAACACCAGCTAGCAAGAAGACAAGAAGGCAAGAAGGTAAACAAGCGATACAACAGTTTTTCAAATGAGAACATCTCATCTACAATGTACTTCTAAGAAAACATTAAAAAAAAACTCATTACTTCTAAAACCATTTCAGTTCAGTGCAGTATCACAAACTATTGCTTTGTAGGTTTGTCTTCTAGTAGAAATGCATCCCACTACATACGTATCTCTTTCCAGCCCATTTTCCCTCTTTTCACTGACTGCAGTAATTGTGACTTGTTATTATAAGGAAGAGAGGGAAAATTGACTTTTGTAACCGTGGTGTCTTTAAAGTATCATACTAGCTCTGTCCTGTTTTCTACAAGTCTGCTTGACTTTTTCTTAATAAAACTTCAAAAATGTCACCTATTCTATTTCCAAACCTTCAGGTAAAGACATAAGCCATGTTTCAGATTAAGGTGGTAAAGGTATTTTGGAGATATACTTTTATTCTTTTTTTTTTTTTTCTCAAGAGCTCTTCTTTCTCTTTCTAGGACTCCAGAGACACAAGTAGTCGTTTCAGAGTTCACACTGGTAACCAAAATCATATGCATGTACAGACAAAAGTGGAACACCTACGAGGCAGCAGCCCAGGCCAACCAGGCGCAAGAAGAACAGCCTCACAGTCTGAACAGACTTCCCCACCTGCAGACAATGGAAACTCAGGATCAGAGGGCAGGGCACAGGGTGAACTTAGATGTCCTCACTGTATGAGATTTTTCAGTGATGAACTCAGTGATGAATTTCTCAAGCACGTTACGGAGTGTTGCCAATGACAATGTGATGTGAGGCGCATAAATCAATCACTACTCTATAGCCAGTAAAACTTGGCCCATCTCCTATAGTCCTAACCCAGAGTAATTCAAATGGACAGCTCTTAGGAACTAGGAGGATGAACAGGATCTACCTCTTATTTGATTTCACCTTCTCGTGGACTGCATGAAAGACTTTGAGAAAAAGCAAAATGTTTTTGTGAAGAACTTAACAACTGCGAGCACCGCAAGCACAATGCAAATTCTACTACAAACTAAAGAGAACAAAGTGTAGTGGTAGCTGGCTTGAGGCTGCAGTTTGACTCTGAGTCTAATGGTTCACAACAGTCTGAAGGCTCGTGGAAAAATTGTCACTGAACTTGAAAACATCATTCTCTTCCAAACAGCTCATGCTGAAGAGAATGGAGGAAAGAACAGATTGGCATAAGATAAGAAAAATCTTCTTGTACTTTATCTGGATTTAAAGTGAAAGTATTTTCTTGGAGATTGAAGCTGAACTTTCAAACATCTTACCTGAAAATCCTTCTGTTCAACTAAAATCAGGATAAGTAAAGAAAAAAGTCAAGGGCTGGTTATTGACTAACACTAGCCTGTCTCTTTGCACAGAAACAATGTACAGGGATATTTATTTTTTTTCTGTGCCATAAATAATTTACACGTTTGCAAAGGTATTTGTGTAATTATTGACTGTATTCCAATTTTACTTAAGTATTTTTATAATAAAAGTGGTTGTGCAGTCACTTTACTGTATCAGTAGTCAAAACTATCTTTTAGTGTATTTAAGTGTAAAAGAGTCTGTTACTTAGTGGCTAACTAAATGTCACGGTTTCAGGTATGAGTTATTCCAGTCCTGCAGCGATAACCAGCGTCTCAAACTATATTCAAATATGTTGAAAATCACCCATTTCAGAGGACTAATGACATTTCAGATGCATGAGAATACATTTAATGCCCTACCCTGCTGCACAACATTTGTGACTATGCCATTGCTAGCTTATATTTCTTCGTGTCCTGTCTACACTGGAGACAGTCCCTCAGCTGTATGAGGAAGTTGTTTTGAGAAGAAAGACTAGACATAACAATGTCTACACACTGGGGCTGGAGGGTTTTTCTCAACCATAGCTCCCAGTATTTCTTCATAGGTCAGAGCTGGATGGTGCACAGACAAATATACTAAAGAAATCCACCCACCTTACTTTAACACCACCTCTGTCGTCTTCTTTGCTTCCTGATCAGTAGCGCACTTGAAGAGGATCGTGCATTTGCTCAGTCTATATTTGCATTATCTTTTTCTCCCCCCCCCCCCCCCCCCCCCCACTTCCAGTAATAGCTAGGATTTCCTACAGCATCAACTATCCCTTGATCTCCCACACAGAAGAGTTTTCTCCTGCTGAACAGCACCTTGCTAGGAATTAAGTCCAGTCTCTTGTTTATTTTCCAGTGCAGCACTGAATCTTCATCAGTTTTCCTCTCCCTGTTTCCAAGTAGTTTCAACATAATATAAGTGAACAAAGTGTTCTTCGCTGTGGTCCAGGTTCACAAAGCATGAGAGGCAATGGTACGCTCCTCTTTCCCCAGCATACATAATAAAGCACCGCCGTATTGCTGTCCGTATGATTAACATCTGGATGGTTATGGAACAGCTGGAAGAACTACAACTACACAGAGGGAAAGCTGCTCTCCTTGGATGAGAGGGAAAGAAATTTCCCTTCCTTGGGACAGCAGTAGTCCATCTCGTGGCCTGGAGCCAATCCTTGAGCAAGACATGCAAGGAATTCTGCAATGAATAGTTAAAGACAGAACGATCTTCTCTAAGCAAGTCTTAAGTCTGCTTTTTCCACAATTCTTTTACAGCCCAAAGGAAGATGATGATTTCTGCCAGTATGGCCTTACCTGGGCTATTACCAGAAAAAGATGCATGGACTGTCCCATGCAGTGTGCAGGTGCAGTGTTCTCATTACTGATCTGCTCTTTAACTAATTGTAAGCCTGTGAGTGCTAGTTTGATTTTTCCCATCACAGCACACACAAACATGCAGAGATTCTTCTTTTTTTTTTTTTCTTCACGGTGACCATTTTAAACATTGCCTTTTAAGGTCTTAGAGATCAGATGGAGCACACAGAATATATGCTGAGAAAAATATGATTAAACTTCCTGTGGCATAAGCTCATCTCTCAATGGTTAGTTTATTTCTTTTGCCTAGCGTCTCACTTACGGTTTTAAAGTACATTAATACTGCCCTCTGGGTATAGCTGGACAGACTGAACTGCAACTAGTAGATATGGATGGAAGAATTAGATACAGGAAGCTGCAGTACAGACATCACCAGAAGATATCCTCGATATTCTCCTTGTTCCAAGTGCTGTAAATTAGTTCCCTCCCTGTCAAAGCTGAAGGTTGGAATGCAAATCCTGGAAAAGGAGGATTCAGGTGAAATGAATGCTGGGAAACTGGATATACCTACAAAGAGGCCCAGCAAATACAAGCTGATGAAGGTATAGATGAAGCATAGCTTACAGCAAGTCTCTTACAACCTAAAGCGACGTGATAAAAGACTGAAGTTTGAATATCAGCATCAAAAATCCAGGATAGATCTGCTACCTCCCAGCATAAAAATCCCTCAGCTTTGGGGCTATTTTACTACTTCCTATTTTCCCCCAACTCTAGTAAAAAGAACCTTACCTATTTCTCTGTCTTTGTGCTAACCAAGAAACCAATTAGATACTGCAAAACTAAACTACCAGCATCTTCTACAACTGTTTGACTTAGATTATAAGGCACACGCTGTCTGTCCTAAAAAAGCTGTTACCCAGTGCTTTGCCCTCTCCTCAGCCAGCATAGCACACACATCAGTACTACCCAAGCAATTCCAACCAATGCCCACATTCACAGTGAAGCTGTAGGCTGGAATATATAAGAACTGTCAGCTCCACTGCCCCAACACTGAGGTAAAAGCAGCTGTGAACACCCACGATTTTTGTGCCCTTCACATTAAGGAAAGCTCCTTTGGCCTCACGCAGTTTTTTCTCTGCCACTTGGACTGCTGTCTGTGTAGTGTGCATCTTGTTTGGTCAAATGGTGAAAGCAACGCAGCTTCTTTCCCAAAAGAAAGCAATGACGGTGCATGAGTAAGAAAGGAACTGCGTAAAATGAAAGCAACTTGAACAGCATAAACTTTATGAACTTTCATTAGCCATTTGTACGACATATGTTCGCTGAAAACACATCTGTAAAATCGCATAGACTCTTGAAACCATGCAGAAAGTCTGTGTGACCATATGGGACTCAGTTCCTTATTTGCTGCATCAGTTGCCAAAGGCATCCAACGTAACCAAACCCCATTATCAGGCCCATTCTGAGTTCTGTCAGTCTCTCGGCACTGATGAGCAGTACCCTCACTCGAGAGGCAGAACAGTACTAAAAGGCAGGCAGATGTACCCCTGTAGGTCCGTGGAGTCTGGAAGGAGACAGGTAACTGTCTCCTCTAGGCTTTGTATGAATGTGCTACCACACATTCAGAGATGCCTGGGTGTATTTGTGCAACTACCTTCATGATTTAGTCCATCCCTTCTCCTAGAATCGCTCCCTTTTTAGAATCGCCCTCCTCAAGTTTTGCTCTCCAAAGCAGCACAGGTTCAGAGCCAGGATTGGCTCAGGGCTCCTCAGCAGCTCTCTCACTAACAGTGTTTTCAGATCGCAGATTCAGTCTGAGTGCTGGCAAGTTAGTTTTCATGGCTGCTGGATTTAACAATACCATATTTTGGATGGGATTTTAAAGTAAATGCTGCTTACTTATAATGCCGGACTATGCCGGCTGCCATGCAGAAATAGGCCCTTAGCACATCATCATGACAGCAGCTGTAGGCAAGAGTGACTCACTGAATCACAGAAGAGACAACTGGGAGAAGCCTCAGCAGTGAGTCCCCACCCCAAAAGCCCCAAGAGAGAGAGATCAACAATGAAGTTGTCTTCTGCAGCACAGCAAGTACAGAACTACAGAACCAAGAGCCTAAAAATCCTCTCATTTTTCAGCAACTTTAAGGCAATGTGTTTCTCCCTCAAATGATTTATAGGGCATCAGATCTTTTAAAGCAAGCCTTAAGCGATGCCTCAAGATTAAGTGCTCACTAATGATAAAACCAATGACAAGAATAAAATTTGTTCAAGAAGATACCTATGTTCTATGGCTGTTTTTTTAACTTCTATTTCCTGTGGCTTTGCTGCATGTGTATATATAGAAAGCAAGGGAAATTCCAAACAGCATGCCACACCATCGTACTCAGAACAGCAGCGCTTCTCATTCTAAAAAAAAGAGAAGTCTCAAATTCTTTTTCTATAAAATCAATGTGAATTCAAAGCACGTTGTAGTAAAATTTCTTAGTAGCATGCTCCAGTAGCAATCAGCCCGTGAGTCTCAGCTAAAAATCTAAAGCATGAGAAATGCCTACACATTATTAGGTCAAAGCAGCAAAGCAGAGCGATACCCGGTTAAGCAGCTCTCACTGCTGCTGTGTGCTCTGACTTCTCACCTTGCACCTCACATCCCCGGCTAAGGGCAGTACCAGCCGAGCTCACTCACTGCAGCTTTCTAAGCACACACTGCCTGGGGCGTCAGAGCTCCAGGAAGGTCAGAAGAGCTTCTGAGGCTGCTCCTCCGGTGGATGTTGAAGGCACCGATGTTCAAAATGGCTCTGTGCACACTGGTGTACCTCTGCTCCTGCTGCCATTCAGTGTGGTCTCTCCTTTTCTCATTCTTACACACACTTTTACCTCCTCTTTTAACATTTATGGGTGAGAAGCCATTGGGGGAAGAACCTTTCATGACATGTGCTAGTTGTCCGGTGTCTATAATGGCTGCTGACCTCCTTCAGGAGCTTGTGGTATTACCACAGCACAGCACAGACAGCACTGGACCAGTGGTGGGGTTATGAGAAAGCTTATTTCTAGAAGGCACTAAAAAACAAACCAACAAAAACACAGTGTTAGAAGCACACGATTGGCTTAAAGGCAGTTGTTCCCCAGGCCAGTCCCCAGCACCAACCTGGGGACCAGGCCGAGCAGCGAGCAGGACGGCGCTGACTGTTCGTGCTGTCACCCACCCACTCAGTGCCACACCAACGCATCCGATCTCTTTGCTAAATCTGTAACGACACAAAAAGTATCTCCTCCCCCCTCCAAGAGGCACCTTACCATCTTGGCTATATGCACATATCATAGGCAGCTTTCACAAGGCGGAGCACACGTGTTATGAACCCTGCATCAGCCCCACCGAGTCTCCTCATGGGTGAGGGATCAGCCCGTGCCTGGCTCCAGCTGTGCCCCCACAGCCCTCCCCAGTCAGGGCCAGCTGCAGCTCACTCCACAGCAGCCATCTGCACCAGCCACCTGGGTCCCAGCCCAGAGAAGCAAGGTGACACTCACAAAGCGAGGCCACACTACAGGGCAGGGCCTTCACCTCCCTCGGGACACAGCTGAGCCCCTCTCACCTGCTCCACATCTCCTTGGAGCAAGGCACTGAAGCACATAAGAGAGGGGAACAAGTGAAGAAAGGAGCTCAGCCACCCACAGCCCTCACCCCCACCATCACTTCTGAAAGAAGATTGGGCATCCACACAGGCATGCCCATGGACAATTGAACATCAGCTACCAAGAGACAGGAAAACTAGGCAGGGCACAAGACCACAAGTGCAGATCTGGTTTGATGGCTCTCAGCATGGTGTACCCAACTCCACCTCCTGCAAGGCCTGGTTGTGCCTCACCAAGTGGCAAAGACAGAGCTTTCCTAAGTGCCACCCTCTGCAGTGACTCACAGGTGACAACCAGACACCCCCAGAGAGGGACGGTGATCTTTGGACCTGGCTGCCCTGATAGAGGGCCTCCCTTCCCTCTAGCAAGAACAGCCCTAGTCTGAGCCCTATGCTGGAGTAGTGTTGAACCTTACCAGCAGGAACGTGCCACCTGTAGATGCACAAACTCAGTGACCAACTCTAGTACTCTTAATTGCTCTTAGAACAATAACAATAACCCTCCAGTTACCAGCATTCATTTGTTCAGGATGCTCTTGGCTGGGTGAGCAGATTGTGAGGCGAAGAAGCACAAGAGGCCAGAGCATGTGGAAACCCTGTTAACATGGGTTGTGGCCTCCTGAGAGAGCAAGCACGACCCAGAAGAGCAGCACCGATCAGTGTCCCAGACAGGAAGCTGCAGCACATAGCACCTGTAACTGTGAGATGAGGCCTAACATCAGAAATGAAAAACAGCCCTCTGAAGAGCAGGTGATGAGATGAAAATGAAAGCAACATAGCATTATAGAGGAGGGAAAGAGGAATGCAATGACATGAAATCAGGTAAGAGGCATGCATGTGCACAAGTCTGGAGCCTGTGCAAAGACAAGAAAGGAATTTAGTCTTTAGTTTTTCATCTCCTCAGTGCCAGTCTTCTGTCACTGGAAGAGAGATTCTAAAACTGTTCCAGGTGTTGTACTGAGAATATTAGGCATCCTCTGACACCTGAAAACTACTATGTGCAAAGCAGGAATTCATCTCTGCAGAGAGGACAGCTCTGCAACACCCACTGCCTGCAATGCCATAGAGCGAAGCCAGTCTGAGAAGGAGAATATGGCGAAGACTGCTTGAAAGAGACAGCAAGACAAGCAGGTGACACTGAGACAAGGCAGTGAGACCACAGCACGCTGCTTTAAAGGCAGCTCTGCACACTAAGTCATCTTTTTAGATGAATCTCTGTGGCTGACATGAGGAGCCAGCGTGGGGTGCAGGCAGGCTTTCCCCTCCCACACAAGATCCATCCTTTGATAACCAGACGTGGAATCCCCTAAACTTGCTGCACAGTGGCAGCTCCTGGGAAGGCACAGCATGCAGTGGAAAAAATTGATTAGCACAGCCACCGCCACCCCAAGAATGACTGGCAACTGATTTTGTGAACTCTTGAGGCTTTGTTGTGTTGCACTTACATACCCTTCGCACGGTGATGTGTCCCCTCCCACAGAATGTCAAAGGCTTCAGCTCCTAAGAATAACCATTCAGGGCAAAAATAGCATGTGCTGTGCAGTGCTCCCATGCAGGGGGGCATTTCATTGGTCTCATCATTCCCCTGAACTCAGGATTTGTGCTCATCTGGCCCTATGTTCCCATCTCCCACTGGTGGCATCTCCTTCTCAGGTAGTTTTATCTCTGTGGTTTCCAGGTGACTCTTTCAGGGAAAGTTTACTGGAGCTCCGTCCTTCCTGAAACAGCAGCAAAACTGAATAACCACATCCTCTTAGCACAGCCGAGGAACTTCAAAAGTGCAGTGTTGCAAAACAGTGTGGGGACACACTCCCTATTGTCTCTGCTCTACCCTTGCATGCACTAATATCAGTTGTTGCACACAGTGCAGCAATAAGGTTGAGAAATACTTAAGCAGTAAAACCAGCTCTCAGGCTGACTGCTGCTTTTTTTCCCCCTGCTTGCAGTCAGCTTTGGAGTGAATCCATGCAGAGATTCACTTGCACTGAGAGTACTTGCAAGTATTTCTATTTTGCTGCAATAGTTTAAAAACAAATACTCAGAATAGACAATAGCTTCTTCTAATAGGGAAGTTTCTTCCCTAATCAAAGGGGAACATAATGCCCCCAGCACCTAGAGAAAAGGATCCCCATAAATAAGAAGCTAGGTTTGTGTACTTAGAGTGATTCTTCTGCATCTTGGAGCAGTCGGCCTTCAAGCTGGTGTTAATGCTGCTGTAAGGCTTCATAGTAAGTGGTTAATGTTTGACTGGACTTGGAAAGTCAAATTCCACTTTCCTCCTGTACTGTGCAGCTTTCAACTCAAGGAAAACACATGGCTGTGATTCATTTGAGCACTGAGCTTCTTGGCAAAACACAAGTTAGCATTTCTCATAGAGGGTATGCTAACACAAATCAGAACAAGCTTTGTGCAAATACTGCAACTACTTTGATGCATTTTCAGGGAAACACCCCTATGATTTGACTGAGAAAGTCCTCTGAGCTTTCCTGAGCATGCCAAAAGCTTGAGTTTTGTGCCACTTCTGTAGCCACTTCACAGAGTGAAGCTACAGGCTCTGCTGGGGCTCCTCTTCCCACAGGTCTCAAGCAAGCTATGTTTTTCCTCCCCGCAGCTGACACTGAACAAGCAAGCTGTGAGATGTGGTTCTGCACCCGAGCCATCCCAGTTGGCTTTTGTGACTACCAGCAAGCAGTCACATCCACCTGCACCTTCAGGCAGTTGCGGATTCCACGTGCCCAGTTTGAAGAGACAATTTCTGAAGCCTAATGCACCACTACTGTTTAAGGCCACGCCAATGTTTGGGGTTATGTGCTTGAATGACTACAATGATCGTTCTGTGCAGAGCAACTTTTAAGTATATTGAGAAGCTTTGAAAGCTATGCCGATTGAAAATCCCCAGTACAGAACAAGAACATCTCTAGCATGCCCAACACCATCCCATTCCTTGCTTTCCTTGAACAGGAAAGTTCAGAAGCTGCTGCTCCACATCAACATTTCATTAACCCATATTTCCAAATAGGTGTTGCTTTGAAAAGCAAAAGCTCAACCAGTGAGGAGTTCAGAGAGCCACTTGTGACAGCCCTTCAGTGCACCACGCCAGCACAACCTGTAGTTCCACTGTTGCTTGTACAGCTGCAACTACTCCAATTAACAATGCTATTACTTAAGAATGAAGAACAGTCTGATCTATACAAGAGGCTCAGAGCTGAGGCAGTTAACAAGCTCAGCTGCCAGCGTAAGCAGTTCAGGCTCCTTTTGCTGGAAAGCCAGAATCTCTGTGAAGAAAGAGCCACAGAGCGTGGGTTCAGAAGATGGCAACTTGTACTCATGTCTGGAACCCAGGATTTCCACTCCAGCTCTTTGCAAGTGAGAGGTCAAACATAAAAGAGGGTAATATAAACACACCGAAAGGTTACAGAAGTTCACCGATGTGGAAAGCTAGGCTGACTGCAAAGATTTTTTTTTTTTTTTTTTCAGATTATTTTTAAGGAACCAAGCAGTGGAATCATTTTCAGGCATTCCTTAAATTAATAACGGAAAAATCTGTTGCATGAACAGAGAACGATAGGAATTAAACTTCACAGAAAAGGTCAGTGGCACAGAGCCAGCACTGAAGGGAAAGACAGAAGGAATATTGCTGGAACTTCTGAATGAAGACAGCAGGCCTGAGCACAAATCCTTTTTTAAAAATCAAATTTATGACTGTCACAATCCATGGCAAGGTTGCAAAAACCACTGAATAGTTGGGCAGAAAGAAGGAAGGTTGGAAGGAAGCTCTGCAGATGGTTTAAATCCAGCCCCATGCCAAAGCAGGCTCATCTACAGCAGGTCGCCCCTAGGGCTGCAGCCAGCTTGGTTTTGACCGTCACTGGAATGGGCTGCCCAGAGAGGTGGTGGAGTCACCGACCCTGGTGGTGTTCAAAGAGCGTTTGGATGTTGTGTTGAGGGACATGGCTTAGTGAGAACCATTGGTGAAGGGCGAATGGTTGGACTGGATGATCCTGTGGGTCTTTTCCAACCTTAGCGATTCTATGAGTCTATGATTTGTCTGGACCACATTTAAGCAAGAATATCCAAACAACAACAAAGCACAAAACAAAATAAAATGAAGCACCTGCTGATTTCAGTGAATTGTTATGCTTTAAAGAAAACAAGTAACAGACCTATTTCTCTCCTTTACCCAGACCTCATCCTGAGAGAGATTCATTCATTCAACTGCCACACACAACATTAGAGATCTACAAATAAATATACATACTATGGACATACAGAAGAGATATCTAAAACCTCAGCTGAAACAGAACCCCAAAATTACAGTTATGAAAGGAGTCAGTGCTTAACAATCAGAAAAAATGGCTTCTTTGGCACAGTTTCCAAGACTAACACTACTTCAAGTGCTTGTAAGCATCACAACGCTGCCCATTGCTGGCAGGGCTGGACAGTGAAGAGAAAAATAAATCCTCCACTGTTTTTTGTTTGGACACTAAATAAATCCCTCAATGCATAGACCTGTTTAGAAATCCCAGCTAACAGACTGGTTCAAAGAGAGAGCCTTGAAACCCTTTGAGGTCCAAGGCGGGTACCTATCTGATAACTTGCATCCCCAAATTACAGTAAGGTAAAACCCCGACAGGATGTTTTCATAGATCTGTCCTTAGTGCATTTTTTTTTTTTTTTAAATCAGTTATCCTTTATTTTCTGACTTCACAATCTGTAGCTTCTGGGATTTTTTTTTTGCAGCTTATGAAGGTGTTATGGTAAGCCTGGGGTACTGCAACTATTTCCATTTGTTTGTTGTGTCTGATTTCCTCACTACTCTATTGGATGATCTTTCTAAAATTGTCCTTCTCTTCGTCGTTGCTCTCCCACTTTGTGAAGACTATGAATCACACCAGATCATGTGCAAACCAGTGGGTGATAACAAAAATCCCTTACACTTGTTGTCAGTTTTTGGAGTATTCCCTCCCTCGGTATTAAGATCTTGATGTGACTCCTTTGTTCATCAAGGTGAGGAAATAGCAGCGTTGACTAAGACCAAGCAGTCACACTGGAAACTCTCACATGAGTTTGCAAGTGCATCATGAACACGGCCTTGCAGCCCGAGTGCACGGAGGTGACCCGGTGATGCTGATCTTTGTCTAACTCAGAAACTACAACTGCCATTGTTTTCTAATCCAAGATCTGAAGTGCTGATACTTACAGTGAAGGAAGGAAGGGTGTTGCTCAGCACCAATGTTACTGAACTGCTGAGTTCATGTAACATGAGTAACATGAGTAACATGACAGACATATATAATTGTACTGATCTTTTGTGTGTTCATTTGAATCTCATTTGGGTGCATATTACATTCAGGATTAAACTGAAAGAGGAATACAAAGGAAGAAGCTGGACTCTAACCAAGAGGAAAGTACTGATACCTAATACAACAAGTGTACAACAACTCTGCCTCCTTTGCAGGTGTGAGCTGTTAACAGCACTTAAACAACAAGTGAGAGTGACAATGGAGGAGCATGAGTTTAAACCAGGGAGTCTTGGGATAAATTAGTTTTTCCAAATGGCTGTGCTGCTACCATTCATCACCAAAGCACATATGAGAAGTTGGTTAAATGTTTTGAATTCTCAAACATATGTGGTCTTGTTTGGGAAGTGATGGAGGACAGATGAAACTCCAGAAGACCAAAAAAGACAAACATCTTTAAAACAAAGAAAAAAATAGTCTAACTTCAAATCCCTCACCTCCAGAAAAGAGCAAGCATATGAAATCAAGTTCCTACCTGACAGCAAGGAAGTGGTTTATTCTTGACAAATCCGTGCTGGCTGCTACTCATGGTCAAACTGATAGATTCCTCCTTTTACAGAATAGCAGCTCCTGGGGACAGGAAAAAGAACAGATATCATAGAATCACAGAATCGTGAGACTGAGTGTCAATGCCCTTTTGACATAGCATTTACCATAAGTCAACTGAGAAAAGTATTACTTCAAAGTGTGCAAAAACCAATCAGTTGAAGAATATATCATCTAGGTGACTGAAAGATTGGTCCTGGATCAAATACACAAATATTCCCATTATAACCAATAGAGGTAGGTCAGACATATTAAAATTCACATGCAGATTCAAGCTAAAAGGTGTTAGCACACAGCTGACAAATCAGAACAGCTTTGGCAAACTGGACAGCTGGTTTGGAAAACACAGACAATTCAGCAAGGACGCTGCAATGTTAGGTAATTTCAGGACTGATAAATTGCATAAACACAGGACAAGGAATCATTAACAGGGCAATTCCACGGAGCAGCTCAGAGGCTGGAATGAGTCACAGATTGCTGTAAATAAGTCAGACATCAAACTGCAGAAAACAGGAGCTTTGTCAGCTTGATGTGAAGAAACCCCTCTGTGCTACATAGCATTAGCAAAGTACAGCTGCACTGTGGTTTGAAACCTCTATATCAAGAAAAACATGGGGAAAACAGGCAAAAGAACAAAGGAGTTTCTAAGGAAAAGATTAGGAACTATGGCAACAGGTCAGAAGACTGAGGAAAGCCAGGCTGTACCCTTGCAGAAGGCATGGAAGCTATAGTCTCCTTCCAGCCCAGCAAATTTCATCAGCTTTCCCAATTGGAAAACTCCTTGCAGTCTTCCCAGGAAAACTTTCACCTTCCTGCCATTGCTGGGCCTTGGGCTGCGGACCTATGGTCCCTCCTCCAGGAGGATTGTGAAGCCCCATGCCAGCTGGCAGCCCTGCTATGCTCTGCAGGAGCGTCTCCAAGCCCAGTTCAGGCACTCCCTGGGATGGAGAAATCCCTCCCTCCATTTCACTTGACACCAAGCACAGCAGCTCCTTGCAGCTACCCCACCCTTCTCACACACAGCATGCAACACGCAGCACTCCTGTACCAAACTTGAAGCAAGCCAGGCCATGCACTGCCTCCCATGCTTGCTCACAGCACTGCCCACAACGCATCGTCCAAATCCACATATGCAAGTTAACACAACAGCACGTGTCTGGGGAGAGCACACGTGCCTGTTTGCATCTGGTGTCAAGGCATAAACCTTTTCTGCTGTAGGGCACTACTGTGGCCAGCAGGTAGCTCAGGGATGCCTTTTGATTCAGTCCTGAACTCATCAACACTGATAGGCACAGGAAGGAACGTCAGCGTGGCTCTCCCGACTCCCTGGTTCAGATGAGTTTTCTTTCAGCTTCTCTCCTGGAAGAGCCAACAGTTTAACTGAGGTTAAGCTTCAATAAATATTTTTGTTCTTCTCGGTCAGCCTTCTCCAAGATGAAACTAACTTTACAAAACCTCACAAGTATCTCCAGTCCTGGCATTTTTAGTTATTTCAAATATCTAACCCTGTTTTAATTGCTTCCTTAAACACTGCAATTTGGAAATGACTTGGTTCCACATTCTGCAAAGTGCCTACCTAAGAGCTGGGAAGCTGTGCTTCCTCAAACTCATATAAAATACAGAGGAACATTTTGTATCACCACGTACTACTCAGGACCTCCAGCAAATTAACTTCCTTATTTGCCTGAACTGATAAAAGACAGGGAAGGTTGCTCTTCCAACTTTCCCCAGCCTCCAGCTGTGCAGACCTACGTCATTCCTCTGATGCACGTTTCAAGAAGCTGAATCCCTTCTGACAGCTATTCTGCTCCTCTTTGCAGCCCCCTCTTTCCTTCTCTACCTACCTAGGCTGAGCCTTTCATTTCTTTTCTCTTGGCCCTTGCTCAAGGCACCTTTGGTGAGCAGATATATGGACAGCTACTGTACATGCAGAGTCAGATTCAGCTGTAGCACCCTCCTATCAGTTTTCACCTTCCTTTTTCTCGACACTCCGGCAGTGGAGTTATCTTAATAACTCGAATTTGGATTGGGCTTTAATCAACACTGGTGACTAACACAAAACAATAGGAGTGGGAAAAAAAGTACACTCCCTGTGACTTCTCTTTTCTAGACTGAACAAGTTCAGCTCTCTCAGCCTGTTGACTGGAGCACCTCTCCTGTGGAGACTTTTTAGCCTTCCTCCAGACCCACCCAAACAGCTCCATATCCTTCTTGTGCTGGAGGCCCCAGGCCTGGAGGCAATACTCCAGATGGGGTCTCATGAGGGCAGAGTAGAAGGGGACAACTCCCTCCCTCTCCCTGCTAGCCAACCCTCTTTTGATGCAGCCCAGGATACTGTTGGCCTTTCAAGCTGAAAGAGCATACTTCTTCTCATCAGCTGAAAATGTACATCCTTCTCTTCAGGGCTGTTCTCGACCTAACCTCTGCCCAGCATGCATTTGTGATTGGTGTTTCTTGACTCAGGTGTAGAACCTTGCACTTGCCCTTGTTGAACTTCATGAGGTTCACACGGATGCATTTCTCAAATCAGTTAATGTCTCTCTGGAAGGCATGCCATTCCTCCAGTGTGTCAACTGCACCACACAGCTTAGTGTTGGCAAACTTGCTGAGACCACATTCAATCTCACTTTCCGCATTGCCAGCAAAGACATTAAACAGCGGCTGTCCCAATACTGACTCCTGAGGAAATGCCACTCATCACTGGTCTCCACTTGGACCACAACTCTGAGTGTGACCATCTGGTCAATTCCTTATCCACTGAGTGGTCCATGCATCAAATCCACGTCTCTCCAATTTAAAGACAATGATGTCATGCAGGACAGCATCAAACACTTTGCACAGGTCCAACTGGATAACATCCACTGCTTTTCCCTTACCCAATGCTGTCACCCTGTCAAAGGCGGCCACCAAATTTGTCAGGTGCAATTTGCCATTAGTGAAGCCATGTTGACTGTCAGCAGTCGTGTTTGTTTTCCATGTACCTTCGCAGCGCTCAGGAGAAATGCCAGAAAAAATAATCCAAGAAAACAATGAGTAAAAGCAGGTGAAACAGAAGGAAACACAACATTGTGTTTGCCTCAGCCCCAGTACGTGACTCCACAGACACACCAGAGTGGATGGAAGGTGACAGAGTTCTTCAGAAATCCAAGTCAGGTGCTGCAGACTGAGGTTTCATTTTTTTTTTTTCAATGTGCTGTTTCAAAACAAGGCTCTGTACAAATAAGTTATCTGTTACTAGCCTCTTAGTTCTAAAAGAGATCAAAATGAACGGTTTCAGAAATAAGAGCAACGTTCTTTAGAACTCATTAAGATTCTATGGAAATTCATGAAAAGCTTCAGCCATAGCACTGGTGACCTCCTCCTATTCGCTTCCAGAGCTCTGCTGAACACCTGCATTTCTTGGTGGACTCTGACCTTTTCATAGTCTTTTTTTTTTTGCAGTTTTTGTAGGATCAAGAATGCATAAGCACATAACAGTGACATACTAAGTCTTATGCTTTCACTTTCCTATAAAAGAGAGAGCAGTGTGAGCCAATGACAGAATTCCTCAATTGCTGCAAACGTCATGGCAGTTTGCATCCCTTAAGCCTGCATTTGGGAAGGCTTTTGAAATCAGATTCCTCATGCAGCACAGGTCAGACTGCCAACATCAGCTTCCTGTTTCCTTTTAAGCTCTTTTCTTCTTAAAATCAAAACTATTTTTTCCTAAAAAAAAAAAAAAGAAAAAAGGCAATTTTACTTTTGTAATCAGATGAGTTATCAGAACTCTGAAGCATGACTCAAATGGCCTCCTTCAAAATCAGAAAAGGAACATAAACATTTTTAGGGAAGATTTTCCTCTCCATTGCTCAGAAACTGGATAGAGGATAGAAGGGATAGAGGGAAAAGGTGAAAATGAGCATGTACTGGATCTGAGGGCAATGGATACTGTCACTTGTAATAATAACAATATAAAGACATCTTCTCCCTTACTAGTAAATCACCTTTAGAAAAAACACAGATCCATGTCTTACCTGTTATCTGCTGGGATTTCCTCCCACTGTAAGTCTAAACTAGTACTCAGAGGAAGAATATCTGTCATGAGCCATTCCAGGAAATGCTACATCCTTTGCCATTTTAAGATCTGAGTTCTGAGCTCCCTGAAGATATCAAGGCAGGGATCAGATGCCACTGCAATACAAAGTGGAGTGGGGAATTATCAGGAAAGGGTCCGAGTCAGAAGCCAAAGACACTGTGTTAAGTTATAAATCCATTTCTCATTGCTAACTGAACAGCTTGGGTCACATTCTAATAAATGAGATACAGACAACACATAAAACATACAAAAAGGGAACTAGATGGAAACAGATACAGAAAGGTTGCCAACCAAAGACTAAATAAGCTTAACCTTTTCACGTAGGAAGAGAGATGACTGATGCCTTAAGTTATACAATCATGAGTGAACAAGAAGGTGAACTGAGGATTATTAGTCATTGGTTTTTGTAATGCAAAAATTTGGCATCCAATGGAAAAAAAAAACAGAATTACCGCATGAAAAAGATTAGATTTGGGAATTCACTGCAGCAGGATGTTTGGAGTAGCAAAAGGATGAGTAGTGTGAAAAATGATTAGATGAATTGAAGGAAGAAAGGCCTTGTGGATTTTATGCACAAGTGAGGATGCATCACCTGTCTGAGGAAGTCCCTCAACCGTTAACTGAAGAAAGCCAGCAGGAAATCCTCAGGGAAGCTATATTAGCAACAGGGCAAACAGTCCTCACCACGTTATTCACTACTGGCCGCTGCCAGAGGCCGAGCCTTAGGGCCTTTATCAAGGATTGCCCCTTTGGCAATTGTATATTAGCATGCACAGAAAGGGAGCAAAACTCCATACTGCTTTTTGTTCCTGCTCCTGGGAGATTCTTACTGCAAGGTCAAGGACTCCGGGTGGGGATTTGTGTAATTAATTTTAATTCTGCTCATTCTAACAAGATCAGAATATCCGGAAAACTGATAGAACAAAACTCAGGTTAGTAGATCACATAACTCACTCTTAGAACCATGAATTATCTGCTGGTGCACGTATAGCAACAACCATTTGAAAGAGAAAGTGAAATTGCCAAGAAATGGATATTACAAAATACCTTCGTGGATCCAGATACCCCTACTCAATTTTTCCCAGAATATGCACCAAAAAAGGCCAATCCAGGCAGCAAAATCCTGAATAGATAGATATTCCTATGGTACAAAGCAAACAGAAACAGTTGGCTTCTGGCATTTATCTACACTGCTTTCTTCTCTTAAATTATTCCCATGAATTATAAAACATCTGAAAGATCAACAAATAGATTTGTTTATTTGCAAGACACCTTCAGCTCGTCTGTTCAGGAGAAGTAAACGTGTTTGGGGTAGAGTGGACCTCAATCTACCACCAGCACAAATACACAGTAGCCTAAAACTCAAGTTTTCTATATCAATTTCTTTAAGAGGGACCTTTTTGAGCGAGACATTGTAATTGACTTACAGCACACACACCGGTGAGCACAGCATTTGGTGAAAGTACTTAGAAATGCCCTTTACAATAGGCAGACTTAAGAACAATCTGACAATGCATCTTGATTTAGCAAACAAGACAGAATAGCAATTCAATTCAAGATATCTGTGGTGCCGCACATCACTCTCCACCCACCTGGGAGATATGTTAGTCTCTCTGAATAGACCAGAGCAACATAAATTTGAATTTTTAGCATCTTCCCCACATCCTCCACCCCCAGGATTTTTTCTCTGAATGCCCACTGCATGACCTGGAGGAAGATGCATGTTTTGTGGTTTCCTATTGCCATAGCAAAATGAAATTCCCTTTGGTTAACCACCTGCCAGCTCTAGACCATGGCATTTGCTTCAAAACCCATGCAGACAGTTATAACCGTCTCAGGACTTAGTCCACAAAATACCACTGCTGGAGATTTGTTACTTACAAAAACTCAGTGACGTTGTACCTTTCTGCGCGAGCAAAACTCATTCTCTGGAGTTATCTGAACTTGTCCCCCCCCCCCCCCCCCCCCCCCGTTTTATCAGGGTAATTTTGAACATGACCATGCAGGAGAACTGAACATTCACTTCCTCCTCTAGCTTGCTGAAATTCCCTGATTTCATCACACGCAGCATGCTGCAGAGCCTAAGGACACTGCACAGGAAGCTGAGAAACACGCTTTTTAACCAGAGCCAAAGGATAACAGCTGCACGGGAAAGGCTGATATATGCTTTGCTGTAACTTATTCAAACAAGTTTTGCAAACAGCCATGACCCAGGGGGCACACGCACACGAGAACATACTAATTTATCATGAAACTTGGGCTGACAGAAGCAATCCCTGCTGGCAGCTGTACACTTCTCCTAGAACATCACGTTTTTCAACTTGTCACATCACAAAACATGATGCAACAGAGAAACTCACCGTGTCTTATCTAATATTTGACTAGGGGTTGCAAACCATTCCAGGAATGAAACAAAAGTGCTAAGAGTCCTGTTAGTCACTGTGATACCATAATGCTCAAGCGTTACTTAAAGGGAGACATATTTCATGTTTATAATGCATAGTTTAGCAAGTCCTCCAAGACGTGTCGAGAATCACCTCAGGTGATTTGTCTCAGTGCTGGCCCTGAGAAACCAATACCACCAGGAACCAAAATTGTGAAATTAAGGGTGAAGACGTACAGTTTTCCTCCTCCTCAGCCTCATTTAAATAACTTTAAACACGCTGGCCTAATGCACCTGGAGAGGAGGAGCAAATCTACAGGTGTGCAGCTTAAAGCAAACTACCAGCCACATTAATGTCTTGCAGAAATGCCAACTTTTCCTGTTATTGCACTGCTACCTACCAGTAGGGTTCTGCTTGCCTCTATGCTGAGAGCAACCAGCACCAAAATCACAGTCCCATTGCCGGGAACTGCAAACATACGGTGTTATTTACAGCTTCTCGTTCCCGTAAGATGAAGTCCATCTTTGGACTCCAAAGAGCATCCATAAGTGCATCAGACTACGTAACACCGCCGGGCACTTCCATTCATTCATTCAAAGAACTAACCAAGTCATTCTCTCTCCCTGGACTCCTCTGACCGTAAAGGAACAGGAAAGGATTTCTCACATTTCCTTGATAGAAACATGGAAACATCATACAAATTCACCCCGCAGACAAAAGCGCTGATGTCCAAAACAAAAAGCAGTGGCTGCACGCTCAAAGCTGTTACAAAACCATCAGTGTTAAAGTAACCCTTAAGGGCTGGCGTCACCGCATAACCAAGAGGACTCAGAAGCAATGTGGAAATTCCATCCTTAAGTCATCAACTGCGACATCCTCTGGCAGTTTTCATCACTGGTACATCACGTCAAAAGAAATCTTTCATCTTGCAGTGTGGCCTCTTTTATGGCTTGTTACTTGAACGTTACGTGTGCACTTCTTTCTAGCTTAATGTGCAGCCAGAGGGCTATGGCTTTTTTTTTTTTTTTTTTTAAGCAGATTTTCAAATTCTTTTGGGTTTTCCCCCTTGTCTCCCCATCCAACTGCTGCAGTCTGTACCTGCGGTCAGAGCTGCTCTGTGCTAGACGTTATCTCGCAGTCACGCAACCAGGGCTCTGCCTTATCTCACAGCCACGTGGGGCACAGCGTCCATCCTGAACAGGTTCCTTAGCTGCTTGTCCCCCAGGCTCCAGGCCTATGCCAGATGCTTACAAACAACGGTGGCTGCTTTTGTTAGTTTTAGTAGGCAATCCATGAACCACAACCAGGCTCCTGATCGTGTTTCTGAGCCCCAGAGATACACAGTGGTGTAAAGGCTTTGGAGAGGCAGGACAGTGTTGAAGCAGTGCACGGACAAAAGAGAATTGACCACACCTGACAATTCACACTGTGTCAAAACATCTTTTGGCCATAATAGTTTCTTCTTTCTCCCACTCCAGCCTGCCTGTAATGCTTTCAAACAATTCCCCTCTGGGCTCTGGCACAAGCCATCTGTCCAAAAGAGAAATGTATACAGCAGCAAACGTCAACCCTGCAAAAACTGCAGGGGAAGGATGAGGCAGAGAAGACTGGAATGACAATCTCCTTACACACGATACCACCTAAACTTCTTCACTCCATCATGATAGTTCTAAAGCATGAAAACCAAGAGATTTTTGTCCTTTTCCTTGCCTGCAGGAAAGAGCTTGAGACTTCGGAGCCTTTGGAAGATGCTGACTGATAAGTGTGGGGGTGTGGGGACCCCAGTGCAGGCATCGCACATGGGTGAGCTTCCACCCACAGGCATGGCGACACAACAGCAACCTGGTGTCTGCAGTTCCTGTGTATTGACAACAGCCATCTTCAAACCTGCTCCACATCCACACACATTCTAACAGACAGCCGCCGTTAAGACCTCCTGGAACAGGGGGAATGGGGCTTCCTTAGAACTTCAGCTCAGCCTTCCTTCACGTCTTTCTGACTTCTTGTAACAAGGAAAAAGAGTTGTGCTTCAAAGAATTCCTGAACCAACATAGGTAAGACACTAAAAGAGAGGAAAATATTTAATGCAAATGTAATTCATTCAGCGCACTACATAAAATGTAGCATAGCAATCAGACCTAAAGAGATTATAAGAAAGATATGACTTACTAGAGGAAATAAATACTAACTTAAAACAGGTAGAAGTAGTATTGGCTGTTTTGCCAACCAACACCAGAAGGAGAATTTGGTCCTTCACTGATTATTACAAATCTTGAGCCTAATTATTCCCGACAATGAATTGCAAAAGAGTAGGGCTGGAAAACCTCAGATAAACCTGAGGAGTCTGAGCCAACCAAATTAAACAAAAGGAACTACACAGGAAGAGACACTTCCAACAAGATGCAGCGTCATGCAAGCCCACGGATTCTTATTTTAATCTACAAGACTTTCTTCTTTTTAATCAACATACAAGTTTGTTTTTGTTCCATGAGGATGTTTGTAAATAGTGTGCAAAAATTCTTGGATGTGAGAGAAAACTTGAACAGCTTCAGATGCTCATTAGCTGCCGGACAAGACAGCGTCTGGGCTTTTCAACATAAATTCCAGTTTCAATCCTGATTTTGTGTAACCTACATTACCTCTCTTAGGTCTTGTTCAAATGATTCTTTGTATCACTAAGTTGAACCAACAAATTAATACCATCCTTTAACAACCTGAATAGTGAACAGAATACAACCAGTGGTTTTTTTTTCTTTTTTCCATGCTTATAACAATTTACTGTATAGGTAAAATGCAGAATTTTGTTTTTCTTGATGCCATGGACAATTCCCAATTAACAGTGATGACTCACGTCCTTTGTTAAAAAGTATTACTTACAATTAGCAAGTTGAATCAAATTAGAAACTCTCACTGAGCATTACTGACACAGATACTTTCAGCCATCTTTGTTTGCAATATCTAAAATCAGAGATAGCGTGTTAGCAGAATGTCTACTAAATAGCATTATCTTTTAGCAGAAAGAAATAAGCCTAAAACTTGCAGAGGAGAAAGATAAATAGCACACAACTACAGATAATTTGCAATTTCCCCAAACTGGGCACCAACTAGAACAACACTAATAGTACAAATGAATCAAACCCTCATTTTGTACTGATGCTGAAATGACTTCACGTTTTAGTAAACATAAACAGTAGGCACTGGAAGGAAGAAAAGGATCGTGACAGGTAGGCAACAAGAAACAACTTGAAAAAGGTTCCCATTCATTCTCAGTTGTAGTTCAATCTAGTCAAAAGTCAACGTGTCCCCAGTGTACAACCTCTTCAGCACATGCCCAGCCTGGATGATCTCCTGCTATTTGAGCTAATTGCTATGTAGATAGAAGCCATGTCCCTCACCCCCACCCCCATATAGATGAAAAACCCTAAGAGGAATTGATATGGGGCTAAGCGAAGGCTGGCTCTTTGAGGCAGAGGCAGTGGAACATCTTGGGATTTCCTATTCAGTGTGTGCATTCCCATTGCAAAGCAGTGAAATTCTCAGGGCTGTGAAACTGTGCCACTTATGTGATCTTTCAGACAGTTTTGGGGAGGGGGATAATTCTGTGCGACAGTTCTGTTACTGTGGTTTGGTAAAAGATGGTTTCCTGCAAGGCTGGGCCTTCAACACACGTTTCATAAGAGAAAGAAAAAAAAATGCAAAAGGCCTGACAAGCAAGCTAGACACAAGCTTAGACTCTCCAGGAAACCACAAAGTAACCTTTCTGAAGATGGTAGAGTGTGCTATTTCTACACACCTCTATCGTCTTTTAAGATGAGTGGTGGAGGAAGGGCTAGAGAGGAGAGCTCTCTCATGAAGGAAGCAACAAGTGGGAAATGCCAAGCCCTGCTGAAGCCAACAGGAATTTAATCAGCAGCTTCATGGAACTGGGGCTGCAGCCAAAGACACAAATCCTTCAAGACAGGAACAAAGACAGACGCCCAACGTCAGCCTGGGAGCATCGCATGGAAATGCCCCAGGATAGAAGAGCAACCTATGCGTGAACAGTGGGCTGGAATTACCAAGCTGGCCAGAATTACTGCAAGATTAAGCCACCACAACCAGACTGTGGTTGAGGTATGCTGATATCTTAAGCAAGTCTTCTGCAGAGCAGGGAGGACGAAAGGGTGGAAATTGTGAGCGGGATTCTCTTTGAGCATTGCTAGCCTTCACCACAAGGGTTTGAAAACCTCATGGTCAAGAGCAGAGGTTAGCCTCAACACTGCCTGTGTTAATGTGCTCTATATTTGCTCCAGCTCAAACAGCTGTAATTGAGAAACACGTCGTTTGTGGAACATAAGTGTGAAGCAGTATGGTTCATCTGCTTCATTTGCTTTTGACACTTAAAACTGGGCAACATTTCAAAAAGAGATCAGCTAGGAGAGAGAAAGCATTTGTATCAGATTAATGGCTCTCAAATGACAGTGAACTCATCTTACCCTCTGCCTCACCTCGTGTTTCACATTCATTCTCTAGCAGTGAGGAAAAACAGAAAGCTGCATTCATTAGGCTGAACTCCAGCTTTATATTACACACTTGCAGTGCTGGACACCACACAAACTTCCAATTATGATTGCTCTACTAAGAGCTAGAGCAGAATCAAACACTAAAAATGAAGAAATATCAGTTAGTCGAAACTGGACCTTCATCTGACAAAGGCAAAATACCATTTTGCAGAAATTATGAGAATGCTTTCACCCCTTGCTATTGTAAGATTAGGCGAAAAAGCTCTGCCATTTTCTATAGCCTGTGACAATCTGACATAAAGAAAACAAAATGGAATATTTAAGCATAATCGTATCATAGAACTGTAGAATGGCCTGTGTTGAAAAGGACCACAATGACCATCTAGTTTCAACCCCCCTGCTATGTGCAGGGTCACCAAGTACCAGCATAACATTACACATCTGTCTTATTCCTCAGTGCCCCCCTTGCCCTCCAACACTTCTCAGTGCCTTAAAGACATGCTACATGGGTGTAAGCTACATGGGTGTAAGCTACATGGGTGTAAGCTACATGGGTGTAAGCTACATGGGTGTAAGCTACATGGGTGTAAGCTACATGGGTGTAAGCTACATGGGTGTAAGCTACATGGGTGTAAGCTACATGGGTGTAAGCTACATGGGTGTAAGCTACATGGGTGTAAGCGTCTATGATCCCAGCCCTGTGCATTTCATTTCCACCTTGCACATTCCTTAGATATATTCTGAACATTACAGTCTTTCAATCAAGTGACAGATCCTCTTCAGCAGTAGTTCCAAATATATTCATGTTTTGCATTCAAGTCACATAACATTTATATACATATATATGTATAAATATATATATATATATATAACAAATATATATATATATTTGACAGCTACTACCTCAGCAAAGAAAATTTGCTTTTAAAAAGTCTTTTGTTCCAAGTGGAACAGTAAAGCCATAAAGCCATGGGGGGGGTGGGGGGAAGAAAACTCCTAGGAACAGTAATCAGTTTGTACTTTTAACACACACTGCTAGCTTGATTCATGAGCAACTTCACTTACTACAAAATTGTTTAGTCCAAGTCTAAGTGAGTCTCAGGCTTAAACATGAAGAGGAGCCAGCAGACAAGGTAAGATGTCCCATACTCAGTGACTAACTTTCAGCAAGTCATTTAACTTTGCAGTTTATCTCCAGTTGACCTTATGAATGTCATGCATGCCCTTGGCATGAATGTTTATGTGAAAAGTGCTAAGTAAGTGTAAAATAATCTTATCAGAGCACTGTTTTTTTTTATACTTGTTTAAGTAGCATAAACTACAGTGAAAGCTTAGAGTTACAAGTATAAACACACTCAGAATTAAGAAGTTACTCTCTCCAGCAAAGCATCAAATCACTTCCTTTGCTTACATGCTATGGCTGCGTGTTTACATCATCACCAGGAGACCCTTGCCTCACTCAAAGCATAGCATGGACAAAAGCATAGCTGGGGACAAAATTGCTGTGGGAAAAGACATGGCTACACCAGGCATTCTCTAACTGGAGGCATGAGGTATGATTCAGAGAAATGACAGTAAAAATCCTTAATCCTTTGCCAATACTTTGATCTCTCCCCCCTCCTGCTGCCTCTGGTAGAACACTGCTTATAGTTTCCATCAGTCTCTGGTCTATTTTACTGCAGTGTTTTAGCCAGAACCAAGCATTGCAAGGCATGTTCTTCTGGCTATAGGCAGGGACAGTGAAGGAGAACACAAACCCAAGCAATTTGATCACAGCAGCTCACTCTGACAACAGCTGTTGCATAATGCAGGGAACACAGCAGAGACATAGGTGTGACAGCAGACAAGTGCTGTGCCATAACAAGCACATACGTTAAAGAACATGGACCCATCTCTGGAGCTTTTATAAAGAAATTCCATCGACAGTGGGTAGGAGTTTAAGGAGTGGAAGAGGAAGGGATAAACCACAACGGTCAGCTGGTTTCTCTTTTGAAAGATTCTCTCATACCATGCACAGCAGACGTCCCTCAAAGAGAAAGGACAAGGAGAAGCTACTGAGATACTACAGCAAGTGAGCACATAGTAACTTCCACAGCTATGGAGAAGTGCTCAGGGGAAGTGTACACTGAGCTCCTAATAATTGTTCTAGGATAGTTCCTCTTCAGATAGTCAGGGCACGGTTTAGGAGCCATCACAACCTTACTGGAATTCACCTGAAGAACCCTGGACTTCTTATAATTATCAATAGTTGATGCACATATCTGAGTAGAGATGAGGATGTGGGAGCCAGGAACTGCAGTCTTCCAGCTTCTGAGAAGAGGAGGAGGAAGTGACAGGTCAGACGCTATCTGATTCTGCTCCTTTAAAATGGAGAGAGGAAGAAAAATTTCTTTAGCTCTTCCTCACTGGGGATTAATGCTCAAGTCCACTACATGACAGACAGACAATCCATCACACAGAAAAGCACTGAAGATAAGCAAAATCTGCCAGAAGTCTGAATAGGAGTTATTACAGAAACAGAACACACGCGTATATTTATGCAAGAATATTAAGTAGGTGAAAGAATGTGCTTTCCATCTGAGATACAGTGCATTTGCAAACTGTTTTGAAGAGTGACAAAGCCATAAGAGGTAGACCAGCATAAATCTAAAGATGCACAAAGCCACTCCATACCATAAAAGCTGCATATAATATGAAAGAAATAGATGAGAAATGTCTCCATAGTGTCTGAGCACATAGGGGACAGGAAATTGACAGTTTCATTGGAGTCAAAACACAGACAGGGTGCAGAAGGCATTAAAAGACATCTCAGCAGCAAGGAAAATGTTGGTGCAATCATAAAGAGCACATACACACACACAAAAAAAGGCCAAAAGCATAAGATATTCACCTTGCTGGGAAGGTCTGCTCTCAGATTTTGTTGAATATTGAGTTTGTAAACAATGCATGACCCAGAGCCAAAAAAGAATGGATTGGGGACTACTCCAGCAAAATAGGCATCCCAAAAGACAGCAGGAGGCTAGAGAAGATGACCCGTAAAGGTCCCTTCTAATCTGAGTTATTCCAGTTATAAATTTCCCAGGTGGCATCATAAATTCTTCGGCAATCTAATGAAAAACTAAGGTACAATGTAATGGCAGTCTATCACCTTAAACACAGCTGTGACAAAACTGAAAAGCTGCTACACAGAAGGACAGAAGACTTAACATACCAATGCATATTAGAAATGGTCATTTTAAGTTCACCTGTAGCTCCTACCATATATATCACACTGCCAGAAGCTAGAACTATACCTCTAGGCACCAGCATCTCAGGTGAGAACACAATGGAGCCAAACACAAAGTTGCCCTTTTAAAACATCTCTCTAAATTGGAGAGATATGAATTTGAAGGGTGGACCATTTAATGGATGAAAAAATGGTTGGGTGGTAAGGCAGGAGGTTTGTGGTCAGTGGTGCTACATCTAGGTGGAGGCCATGACAAGTGGTGTCCCCCAGTGGTTCCATCTTGGGACCGGTGGTCTTCAGCATCTTTATCAATGACATTGACAGTGGGATTGAGTGTAGCTTCAGCAAGTTTGCAGACAACACCAAGCTGAGTGGTGCAGCTGGTATAATGGAAGGAAAGGATGCCATCCAGAGGGACCGGGACAAGCTCAAGAACTGGGCCTATAAGAATCTCATGAGATTTAACAAAGCCAAAAGAACTGTGTTGCACATGGATGGGGCAATGTCAGGTACACCTACAAACTGGGATAATCCACTGAGAGCAGCCCTGCAGAGAAGGACTTAAGGGATCTGTGGACAAAAATATACACATGAGCCAGCAGTGTGTGCTTGCAGCCCAGAAGACAAATGGTACACTGGGCTGCATTAAAAGAGGGGTGGCCAGCAGGGCAGAGAGGAGATTGTTTTCTTCTATTATGTCCTTGTGAGGCCCAACTGGAGTACTGCATACATGCCAGGGGCCTCCCGCACAAAAGAATCAGAGTTATTAGAGCAGGTTTAGAGGAGGGCCACAAAGTTGATCAGAGAGCTGGAGCACCTCTTCTATGGAGAAAGACTGGAGAAAAGAGAAGGCTCTGGGGAGACCTCATTGTGGCCTTCCGGTACTTGAAGGGAGCTTATAATCAGGGGGGAGATAGACTTTTTAAACTGCCTGATAGTGATAGGAGAAAGGGAGATGGTTTTGAACTAAAAGAGGGGAAATTTAGGTTAGATGTTAAGAGGAAAGAACTTTTTACTCAGAGGATGGTGAGGCACTAGATTGGGCTGTTCAGAGAAGCTGTGGATGCACCATCCCCGGAGGTATTCAAGGTCAGGTGCTCAGCAACCTAATTTAGTACCTAATTAAGTGGTTCACAACCATGCCCACAGCAAAGGGGTTGGTCCCTTCCAACTCAAGCCATTCTATCACTCTGATGTCAGAAAAACTGTTAACATCATTGCTTCCCCCCCATCACTGAGAGTTGGCATCAGAGACCTGGTGGCTAAATTTTATTCCCATAATACTGTAATACTGAAAGGCCCCTAACCCTTAGAGCAAGCACGTACACAGCTTCAACAATGTAGTAAAATAACTAATTCATTTAGGACAAAAAGGGAATAACAATTTTCATGTGGAAGACACTCAATCCCACTCATTGTTTTCGCTAACTTTTCCATTAATACAGAGCCTCCTCCTTCAAAGCTCCTCTTTGGAAGCAACTATTAACATGGAAAAGGTTTCTTAGTACAAGTCATCAGCATCCTGCTGCTGCTTTGTAAAATAGCAGTATTTTGATGCAATGCCAAAGTAACCATTAGCACAAAGGAGTTTAGAAAAAATAAGCATACAAGACCACCTTCCAAAACTACTTACATCATATTAATTTTACATCAAAGTAATAACCAGTTTGAAGGAGCAAACCTGCAAATACAGGAAAATCAGCTCAGCAAAGGGAACAACCCAGACAAAAAACTAGGAAAATGAATAAAAATATGATGAGCATCTCATCAGTTCTCAGGCCCTTTAATTGAACCACCATCAAGATAACTCCATGTATACGTTCCAAATTCAAGTAATAATGCAAAGCTGCTGCAACTACACACTTACTCCCAGTGCTACAGCAGGAGGCAGCTGAGCTGAAACTGTGTGTCTTGAGACAATGGAAGCTTTTAAAGTTGAAGCCTTTTTTCAGACCCTTCTTGACACCGCAACATTCTCAGCTGAGTACATGCACTCATAGAAGCTTGCTTTAATGAACTGAAAGCCTCAACTTCCCATTGGTGTGGCAGCTGGACTTTTTCTGCAATGGAAATGATTGTCTAGGCAGCACTTGCGTAGGGCTGCAGACACCACCGAGCCGTTCAAGTACCTTTTATAATAAAAATGAAACTATGAGGAGAGACCATTCATTCTTTACCTCTGAATCAGGAAGTCCACTCATTCAAGCAACCATCAGCCCGCACTGCAACTGCAACATTCACACCATCCCTTCCACTCCTCCTCCAAACATTAACTCACAAAAAGCTTTTCAGAGGCGTCTTTAAGCCCACCAGGAAAATCAGCGGGGGCTTTTAGTAAACGCTGCTTATAGTAGCCTAAGGTCAACAACTAATTTCAGCCAGGGAAAACCCAATGCCATTTATTTAGTATTTTCTTAACGTAACACAGATTGTGTAGGTCAAAAAAGGGAAAGGCCTGAAACAACCATGATGTACCCAAAGTGGAATGACATTCTGTGTCAACAAAGAACAGCCCACAACAACGCTGACAAACATATCACACTGCATGCCAATTGCTACACTATTCTGACGAGAATCAACACTTACCACAATGCTTACAACATTGTTTTGTCACACAGTGTAACCTCCCGTAAGAACAGAATCTCTCCTTCAAGACTGAGCTAAACCAGGAACTTGACCATCCAGTGCTCATTAGCAGATACAAGTTATTTGAACACAAATTGTCAAAGAAAAGTTGCTGATTTAGAAACAGGAGATCTGGATTCTGTTCTCATCTCATTGTTCTGAACTTCAGTTCCTCAGGAGCTGTGGTGACACCTAGCTCACTAGAAGGAGCATCAATGGCTTGAGATACTTAAAAGGTACTAAACAACCCCAGCAACAGCCCAGAACACATGAAAAACAGTCCTTCCTCTACCACTGCCACAGGGATAGATGAGGAACCATGAAAGGAGAAATAAGTAGGTAAAGATAGTGGAGATTAAAAAAAAAAAAACGTGGGGAGAGAACAAACAAAATGAAGAATTGGCAATGCTGCTTTATTTGCAAATCCTTTAACAGCAGGAGTTAATACATGCCCAGAACTTTCTTTTCCTTTTTTTTTTTAATTAAATATAAACAGAACTTAGTGACATGAAGAAAAGAGTTAAAGCTAGAAAATGAACAATAATTACTAAAATGCCAATTTATTACAACTAATAAGTCATTAAACAGGCTGCAAATGGAAGTTGCAGCCTCCATCCTAAAAAGTTTAAGGCCAAACTGAGTAAACATCTAGATAAACTGATCTGTTCTCAAAGCTAACTCTGCTTTGAACAGTTGCATTACTGCAACTGAGGCTTTCACAAGTCCTTTCTGACCTGAAAAATCCTATCCTGTGTTCCTATTCTGAGATTTTTTCTGGTTTCAGCCTCTGACTGAAGATACCATCCAGTTTTTCAAGGCTTGCAATATGGACATGAACACAGAAAGCACTCGGAGTTAAAATTCCCCCTGTAACCAAGTAACTTTTTTCCCCAACATAATGGAAGCCAGCTTTGTGATCACCTGTTGCCAGGTAATGCAGCAGCTTTGAGAGTGTACCAGAGAGCTGGCAATAGCCATACAGTCTGCACAGAGAAGGTGCTTGAGATCACCTGGTGTGGCCTCACCTCAGTGGGTGCAGGTTTGGACACCACGATAGAAGGACGTAAAACTGTTAGAAAACATCCAAAGGAGGGCTACAAAGATGGGGAAGTGTTCAGAGGGCAAGATGCGTGAAGAATAGCTGAGACCCTCTGTTTTGTTCAGCCCGGAGCAGAGGAGCTGAGGGAAGGCCTCACGGCAGCTGCAGCTCCTCACAGGGAGCGGAGGGGCAGCACTGAGCTCTGCTCTCTGTGACAGCGACAGGGCCCGAGAGAACAGCATGGAGCTGTGTCAGGGGAGGGGCAGCTGGGGGTGAGGGAAAGGGTCTGCACCAAAGGGTGGTGGGCACGGAACGGGCTGCCCAGGGCAGTGGGCATGACCTCAAGCTGCCAGAGCTCCAGGAGTATTTGGACACCACTCTCAGAAATACGGTTTGAATTTTGCATGGTCCTGCGTGGAGCCAGGGGCTGAACTCCATGACCCTTTCAGGTCCTTTCCAAATCAGGATACTCTATGATTCTGTGATTTCATCTATAAGGAATGCCCAGGCTGTAACATGTTACACTTCACTGCCCTACCACTTATTTCACAGGGCTTACTGCACTGTGAAAATTGCAGCCCATGCTCCACGTTTGCAATTGGGCTATCATACAAATGCAGTAGGCACTGACATGGTGACTTGGCATCTTGCAGCATGCATGGCCTAAGTCTATCTCCTTGAACTGTCAAACTAGACTGAATCATACAGAATTGAGTCAAGTTCAAAATCTGAATGGGAAGCCAAAACCTCTGTAAAATGCCCGTTTCCTGATGAGCAGAAGCCAAACCCTCTGCTGGGTGCAGACTTTCCCCAGCCACCCTCCCATGCTGCCTGAAAGCACCAGCAGCAGCCAGCCCCAGCCCTGCTGGCAGTGAGCAGGCACAGGATGCTCAGCACAGCTGCTCTTGCTCCACTCTCCAATCTGTAATCACCCTGCTGTGCCACGAGTCCAGCTGGTAATGCTCTCTTAGAGCACATTATCTGTCTCCATTGATCTGTGCTAAACATTCATTTTCTTAATTAACAGAGAGATTACAATAAGAATTCCAGCCAAACTTATAAAACTATTCTATTTTGTCCTCCGGTTTCTCCCACCTCTCCTGGCTAGAAGCCCTCAGGAGACAGGCAGAGTTTATAGTATTCTTTTGTCTAGTTGGCTGTCCCATATACTTGGGCAGCAACAGCAAACTGCATTGGTCGTGTTTTCGTTGTTTGAACTGACACGTCAGATGTTTTCCTGCCCCCTCCAGAGCACAGCTGCTATGCTTTGCTCAAAGAGCTCATCTACTGTCTTATCTGGCCTTTCAGATACGTGCACTGAGACACCATGCATGGGATAACAGGGACAAAGCAATTGAAGTTATTTAAAATCTGGATGAGGTTTGAAATAGTCCTGATGCTGATCTCTATTCATGAAAAAGCATCTACTGCTGGCAATGGCAGACAGCAGAAGATGACTGTGACCATAAACAGGAAGCTCACTTAGCTGCAGAGCAGATGAACTTCTGTACAGGCCACACAACTCTCACTATGGGCAGAGTATTTCCTTTCCAGGGCAGCTCTTACTACTAGGGACTGCAAGAATTCTACTAAAAAAGGAGCAGAAGTATTTCAGCAACTCATCCTAGGGGAAGAACAGTACAAAACCTCCAGATTCCAAAAGGATTGGATCCACAGAAATTACTCTTGTGGCTCCAACAGCTGATATTCAGACAGACTGTGTTTTAAAGACGAGGCTTCCACAGTGTAACCAAACTTCCTTGGTTACCCAGTGGGCAAATGGGAGATCACTGACATGAGCATCACTACCTCACCAAAAGGTACTTGAACATTTCAGGTTACCCACTGGATCTTATCATTCTGAAAAACTTGCAGCTTTTGCAATCCTGGTAACCCCACTTTGGCTAATGCAAAGCAGTCAGCACACTTCTTATCTTCTGCTCAGATTACAGCAACTCTTCATCTAAACGCATCACACCCTCCTTACAGAAATCCAGTATCCAGTGCCTTGTACTGCTGGATAAAAGGACAGTTATTTCCTTGACTAAACACTCCATAATATCAAAGGTAAGGGAAAACTTCATTTATTTTTTAAAAAAGTAAATAGTGTCAAATTTCATACTGAATTCTCAATAATAAGCTTGAAGAGGCAACTTTTCATCCTACTGGAATAAAGCTATCCCTCCAGACCAGAAGGCCTAAATACACTTGCCAAAGTATTTACATATTCCTTGTCTCCTTCCCTCATGTTAGCACAGCAATAGGCGATTTCAATTCTCTCTACACTTCTCAGAGGGAAATGGCAAGATTTAGTAGCTGCATTAGATGAATCCATTCTGAGCCAATCATCTGAAATTAGCCCACTCTATGCAAATGAGTACATCTGCTATGAAACAAGAATCCTCACTCAATACAAAACTTACTGCTTCTAATGAAAGTTCTTAGTTTCTCTCTATTAGAGAAAGTAAGGTGAGCAACATAAGCCACGTGCTTTCTTGGAAATTCATTTATAGTGGGTACATATCATTGTCACTGTACACAGTAGACAATCACTGCTTGAAATCACATTTATCCCTCAGCTAAACTGCTTCTGAAGTATTCAAGATGTAAGTCATAACTTCTTCATACACAGGATGGTGATATTGTAGCAGTTAAGTCCATGCAGTACTGACACTGCAGACACAACTCACATCATTAATTAGCTTTTAATGCTCCTATCACCTCATTTAACAGTTGCTGCTAAAATTTTGCATGACACCTTTCAGATGAAAATTTCCCCCCATACCTCCCATTCTGTGCTCTAGGGAACAAGCATTCTCCAGAGACATGAGAGCCATTTAATAATGATTAAAACATCTTTCCATGTAGAACAGTGACAGGTAGTTTTCAGATCACTTCACAGCTCTCACTCCCTCAAGGAAATGTGGTGACAGGACAAACTGCAACCAAATCAACCTGATTCCCTGATGTGGTAAGACCAAAGGCAAAATTACTAAAACTAGGAGCAGGAAGGGAAAGGTGCACAGAAAACCAAAGCACTAAGGGTCTGCATCACTGCCTGGTCACAGCTTTGAGTTACACACTTCCTGCTTCATCAAAATCTTTATGAGATGACAGAAGACCAGGAAATCAACAGTTCCTACGTACCTCACTGACTATATCTTCTCCTGCATACAAAATGCCATTACTATGCGTGGAACAAAGGAGCTGAATAAACACCAGATCCTCTCCCCTTTATTTCATCTACGACCATGTAGAGAACAGCTAGGAATTTTACTTCATTTTGACCCTATCAAGCTTACTCACAACAAGGTCTGACTGTGGTAGAGGCTGCTTTATCTGGTTTTAGCCAAGCATCTGTCCACACACAATAAGAAGTGCTATGGCATAACTGCAGCCTTACAGGCATATGTGAGATAAGAGTTTAACCAAAGAAACTAGAAAGTGCAGTACTAATTCCTAAGATCTACAGCCACAAAGCCTCCACAGCACATTATTGCTTACACAACCCAATTTCTTCATAAGTACTTTCAGAGAACCTCAATCACAAGGGCTGTTAAAAGCAAGAAGGAACAACTGTTGATACAGCTTGGGATACGGTGGTTTAAGTTGCACAAAAGAACAGAACATTCAGTACACAGAACACCACAAAGCCAAAAGCTCAAATGCTTTACACTGTGCAAAATCACCTCTTTCTTTTCTCTTAAAAATTTTAAATCCAGACCCTATACAAGCTCTCACAATGTAAGTCAGGCATGTAATCCAGCCATAGCTGCAGGCCTCTGCTGAACTGGGTTTGGTGTTTCAAACTCCCATAGCAAATCGGGCAAAGCCATTTTCCCCTTTGCACACTGCCCTTTCTATGAAAGGAAGAAAGCGTCTCACCTCTTTCCTGCCCCAGTTATTCCAGCTGTACACTGCTCTGGGAAATCAGAGTCAGTCTTGGAGATATTTTAAATACAACCCAGCTATTCATTAGCAATTATAATAATGAACGACCAAATCTCAGTTTGGCAATCTGCTACTGAATGACGGGGTAACGGTAACTGAGAAATACTGTCAGCAGGTTGAAGTAAAGCTATTTCAGAAAGTGGATTAAATCGGTCCTCTAACAGAGCAAAGCAACTTTTCCAAAAAGCTGTAAGCCATAAAAACTTGCACTCAAAACTAAAAACTTCTACATGCTTTACAAATTAAGGTACAATGCAAAAAAAAAAAAAAAAGGAACTACTAAAGGATTTTTTTTTTCCATCGTGAACTCTTTAGTATACATTTTACAAATATTCTTAAATTATCTTTTTTCCCCTTCTTCATTTACTCACAGCTACCTCATTTTGGTTCTCAGAGAAGATAAAATTAAGTTGAGCAGTGCAAATTTGTTGAGCACAGCCATGAAATAATGGGTTTTATAAAGTTTAGGTCTACAAGATAATGTTACCACAAGCAGAAAAATATAAAGAGGAAGTAGGATCTGAAGTCAACATCTCTGTGCAATGTCTAAACTCGACACATTTAAAACAATATCATCTTTAAGACCACAGGCCTGTTGCACCATTTAATCGCACACTGAAACAGAACATCAATTTTCATACACGTAATTGAAACAGGTAACACGCATGCTTTTCTCATTTATGTTGCATTATCTCCTGCAATCTAACACACAGAAGGCATTCCAGACCATACCCAAGAAGCATTAGGCTTTTGCTTTTCTCCTCCTCAGTCATTTCAAAACACTATCACTTCCACAATTTCTCAACCAGCTGCACTGTTTCCTCATTGGGCTACTTTTGTTTGGGTGAATCTGTATTGACAGAAGTTAAATATTATGAAGAGTGTCTGCTGTACTGCCATAAAACTGCTATAAAAAATGAATCTGAGGTATAGATGATAATCTCCCTGTTTAAATACAGAAGTGTTTTTGTTTGTTTAAACAAGAAACTGAGCAATAAGCAGAATCTCACAGCCAAGTCTAGAAATTACCGTCTAAGACTGTATTTGGGCTTCAGCTCCCACAGTCTCATACCTTTACATGCTCATGTATTGCTGGTATGAGAGAAGGGAATTGGCAAGCAGGCCAACCCCTACATCACATTATTTAAAAGATGGACATTGAGAGACAAACATACCTTTATATGGGTAATGACTTCATTCTAAGACTTCTCTTCTGTGTTTAGTCTACTTGCATGCGTCACCATGCACATTTTGGCAAAATCTTGAACTAGGACATCTCTGCCCAGACCTAATCCATTCAAGACGCCCTCAGTTTCTATGCCTAAGATTTTCCAAAGCATGCAGAAATGATGCTCCTATTGCACAAGCATAGATTGATGTAAAAAAAGTATTTGAATGGAGAAAAGAAAAACAAACAACACACCAGCTACCAGTAACAGAAGCAGGAGACTGCAAATTCAGACCAAATAAGATGCCAGCCCTCTCTAGTAACTCAGCTGTGGCACATTTTGATTGCCCAATAGTCAAGAGGCATTAAAAAAGGATTTCAGAAAAGCCATTACTATAATGATCACAACTGTTGGTCTTTGAACTGAAATTAAGAAATATTTTGTAAGAGAGTAACACTTCTGATGTTGCTTGAGAATTATTTCTCATACCACTCAATCAGTACACTAACCTGCTTAATTCTCACTTTCTCACTTTTTCATCTCCCTGTGTAGTGTTACAATCCCAGCTGCAGCTCATCAGAGAATTTCAGTAACATCTGAAACTTCTTGCAATTTTACATGTGCATTATGTTAATTCTTTCACCAGTGCACAACTACCAATAATGCTTTTGTATCAGTTTACAGAGCAGTAAAATACAGTCCTAAGCAGATAAGTGATGTATTCAAAACTACTTCTTGCAGGTTGACAAATTGCTATAAAGTGTTTAACACCTGGCATAGCTCAGATAAGGAGCAACACATTACCTAACAGACTTAAGCCTTTTGCCTTTATTCTGTTCTCACCCACTCTGTATATACTTAGAAACATTAGGCCAGCTTATCACAGGATTACACAGAAACAACAGGTACTCCCAGGTTTCCTTTATTTTTAAAAATGCAGTCAATACTCCATTTTACACAGTGAAGACACCTCTCACTCAAGGAACATAACTCGTGGTATTGAAAGAATAAGCTTTTCTACAGAAAAGCATTCAGATATTTTCCCCACCTGGTGAAATATGTAAAGTATGATCACAGGCTCAAAGGCAGCTGGGAGAATGAATGACTGAAACAGTTTCACTGTAGACCACAAATGGTCTGGGCAAGTAACATACGACCCAGTTACATTATTGAAAAGGTTCATCAGTTCTTGAAATGGACTTTTCAGATACGCCCTCAGAGTCTCAGAAAGGAAGACTACCTTTTAAAGCTTGCAAGATGGATGACAAAGAAAGATGCAAGTAGAAGCTGCACATAAGATGAATGACAGCAAGCTGTGTTTCCATTATGCTTTTCAAACAGAAGAGTCTGTTCACTTGCTAACCAGGAGGCAAAGACTTAATCTGCTGGCTGCTATAGAAAGTAAGAGTAAACTCAATTAAGAAATTGAAAATATGACATTGCATAACAGAGTAGAGGAAGGCAAGAGTACTACTACTCCCACTTCCAAGAAACAGTTCCAGCAATCACATATTTCAGGACTGCAGAGCTGTGGTCTCACTTGCAGTCATGAAAATTCACTCACTAGAGCAAAGAACTTATACCCTGATATAATCAACATATGTCAGCAAATAAGGTGATGAAATGGTATATAAAATTTGTCTTTCCCCATTAGTCTGTTAAAGTTGGTCCAAGAGGAGTTGTTTCTCTTAGAAATTGGCTATTACTCATTTGCTCTTAACTTATCAGTGCCTATAAATACCTGAAAGGATGGCAGAACCAGGCTCTTCTCAGTTGTGCCCAGTGCCAGGACAACAGGCAGAGGGAATAAACTGGAGCACTGAAGGATCTATCTGAACATCAGGAAATGCTTCTTTATTATGCAGGTAGTGGAGAGCTGGCACAAGGACCAAAAGAGTTTGTGGGGTCTCCTTCTGGAAAAGCTTCAAAAGCTGCCTGGGCATGGGGGCTTGGGCACCCTGCTCTGGGTGGCCCTGCTGGAAGCAGGAGTTGGACCAGAGGCCCAAGCTACTCTCAGCCATTCTGTGAATCTGATCCTGTGAAAACAAGACCAAAACAAAAACCATCAGAAAACCTCATCTTAATTGCTCTTAGCAGCACTGTAGAATCCAGTTAATGGTCAAGTAACAAATGGACAAAAAAAGCTGCAAAATGTCCCGAATACAGTGTGTGTGAGATAAGGCTTATGATATCCAAATACATGATTCAAAGTGACTTGATTTCCCCCCACTTTTTTTTTTCCTTGGAAGAAGAGGGCTTTGGCTCATTGGGTATTGCCAGTTAACAAAGAATCATTCTCCATTAAGTTGATGTAGATGAGTGGTTTGCAGCATGCAATCTGCTGGAGCAACAGCAGGCAGCAATACACTTATCTGGTCTGATGAGTTCAGCATCCCCAACTTGCCACTCTCCAGAGCCCTGGATTTAAATACTGTACTTTAGTCCTAAGAAAAAAAGCACCCTTAGACAACATCATGCTGCATACGTGCATAAGACTACCATCCCAAACCATTGCACTAACTTGAGTCAACTGTCCGCTTAAAGGAAACCAAAATTGGAAAGCAAGTCTAGACATCTTTCCCTCAGAAAAATCAGATTTATATAAGCTGTGACATACTATATGTAGAATGCATGCTAGTTCACATAATGTAAGTTGTGGATAATCACATGAGTTAATTGCTATAGTATTTTATTAATTTTACCATGTAATATTATGCACCCCTTTTTCCTCTACAGGTGCTAGATCTGCCTCCTGCTTCCTTTTATAATAAGGACAAGCTGGATATAAGTATTTTTGCAGCAAAAATGTTAGCTTCCTATGCCATCTTTGCCATTAACATATTTGAAACGATCATTTTATGGATATTAGGGCCTGCCAAAGATGTTGGCTTGAATTCTCCGTTCAGCTTTCAGGAAAAGCGGTGAAGAAAACGAAGGCAGGTGTTGACACAAGATTACCACATGCTTATCAGAAGTTAATCTTCTGAGGATTTCTAGAGAAGAACTGTGAAGTTGCTCTCTCGTGCTGTGTTGCATCTATGCAGATTTGTGGATTGCTGTACTTCTGTCACACAGATATACTGGAATGAACATTTAGGTTACAGGCCCAGATTTCATACCGAATGCTCTCCTGGTGACTCTGCATAAAGGACAGCTAATCACATGATACTATTACATATTTCTGATCAAAAAATACATTTAGATTGGTAGAAGGTTTACAAAAAAAAATCACTGTGGAAAACTCAGAGTAGATGATCAACATACCTTCTCTCTTCTCATTTTACCATTTCTATAAACCACAGGACAGAAATCGAACACTATCTACTTGAAAATCCCATTTGTAACTACCATCTTTGTAAGCAGAACAATAACATTTCTTCTGGACAGTACAGTTACAGAAAAACAAAGCTTTACCTGATACATTTTTCATCAGCTTATGTAGATTCAGAGTGCATCGACAGGTACTTTCTTCAATATCTCTAAGCACTGAGCTACAGGAGGCCCAACAATACAGCTAAAAGCTGCAGCAAAGCTGAAACTGAACACACAAATATGAAGAACAGAAATGACGCCAGAGGTCTGGTGCTATTTCTTGGTTCAATTGGAAAAACAGAAAAGAAAAGAAGAAATCTTCCTTTGAATAGTTGTCTAAAAAGAACAACAGCAAGAAATTTACTGTATTATAATGTACTTATAGAGGTCTCTTCTACTGGAAGTTATAGCTGAATGTACTGTGTTTGGATTTAACACACCTGAAGCCGCAAAGCATTTTTGTGTCCAATAAGAAGCTTTAGTGTTGCATTTCAACATATTTCACATCACTACTTGGGCACTAGAGAAACATGCTCACAATTCAGCAAACCCTTATTAAAATCATTCAAAGTGGCAGTAATTAACTCATTTGCCCAAGGCCACAAAACTCATAGAACTGAGTTTATTACTTTTAAATCTCATGCCTCCCAGACTGCTCTGCACTTATCTTCACTTAATTAAAAACTGAGAAAAACAAGACTTGCCTTTAAGTTCTCATCAAGGTGCAACAACAACAGATCCGTTCAGATTTGTTCTTCGTGCTTTCTGTGCACTGCATGCAATCACATCAGTTATACTGATAACACACGATGAAGCTTCAGGCAAGTATATTTGAAAAAGATAATTAACGCAGACATATATTCCCTAGGACTTCCCAAGAAGTCCTTCTGTTCTCCTAATTGAGGATTTCAAAATAAAGAAAAGCAAGTCATAGTCATGTATCACTCACAACATCTTCGTTAACAAAGAATAAGGACCACTTTTTCCCAATTTATTAGCAGAAACTATAAGGAGTTTTCTAGCACCATTAAATATAACTCAATATTCTTCAAAGCTTTCCTAATCTAGAGAAAATGGAATCTGCAGCATTGTTTGGTCACATGACATCAACTCATTTTTCCACTCCGTGCCCCAATTTTAGATCAGACATAGAAGGTACAAGTGATGACACACACTGCCACCTTGTGTTATAGTTCAGAACTGAGAATGCCTGCAAAGCTTCCCAAGACATCCAGCTTCACGTGCTCTAATAGCATTTTTCACAGCTGCTGTGTCATATTAAAAGCCTCTAAATTGTTATTTAACTAAGACTTAATTCAGGCTGCAACAGATGCAAGTCTCAATGGCCCCAAGAAACAGCAAAGCTCACTCTTCTCCAGTAATTGATGCAGGTATTTTAAACAGTACGCAGTATTTGCAGAGACAGCAAAAGCTCAATGGCATAGGGTTTGAGATGCTATTCCTCCAGCACAGGTAAGTAAAAATGTTAAGTTACTCCATTGTATGCTACAATACTTCATTAAAAAAACCTGAGGCTATGCTATTACTTTCCTTCTCAACTTGAACCTGAAGAGTAACAAAAAAGTTTTCCCCTTTAAGCCCCAGGTTAGTAATTTAATAGTGGGTATTGTATCATCCCCTCCTCTATGCAAGGAAGACTGAAATCTCATTTATCTACAATGGCTGAATGTAAACTGAGCAACTATATTCCGGGCGAGCAGCATAGTCTAGGATGGGAGCTCCAGGACTGGCAGAAGAGGGATATGAAATTGTAGGTATCTCAGTGGTTTGTAGCCAAGCCAACCCTCCTGCTACATACTGGCCTTAAAGGGGAAACGGAAGCAACAATTCATTCAACGTTCTCAAGTCTCAAGCCAAGTGCAGTTGTACAGTGTCTTGCAAAGCAATCTCAAGCCCAGCAGCTGTATCACAAAATATGTTAGCAGGCAGAAGAAAAAAAAGCATGGGAATGGTTCTGGGAGAAGGAAACTAGTGGGCCTTGAAACTGCATTGCCCTTTCACATATATATTGAATGGAAGTTTTATTCTCTGTTAAGAAAATAAATTTTACGTAAGGAAAATAAAAATGGAAGACTGGCCTTATAAATTGGGTAAATATGGTCATCCAAATGAAACGTAGCTCTATTCTGAATAGTAGGCTATCAGAAAAACATTTCTAAGTGCATTATCTTTACATGGATCAAGACTAAAATGCAGCCTGTAAAACACCACTAAATTGTAAAATACTTACACAACAGTAACACTGAGCCTACCTACTTCATTTCCACACTAATATTACATTGGAAATATCTGTATCACCTTGTTTCTCAAAGTATCTATTAAGATAGAAGCATTATAGTAATTCACAGAATTCACAAACAACTCCAGCATTCAGCAGGAATCTTTGCTGCATTAGCAGACGGCTTTTCCCATCACGTGAGGTGGAAAACAAGTGTTCCCAGAGCAACATGCTAAAATTAAGTAGCACTCACCGACCAATCCTGACAGAAAGTCAGATTTAGTTCAGAATACCACTCTCTATCCAAGTACATTTGTTTCTTCCCTCACCCCACCCAAGTAGAAAAAAGCAAGACACAGGTCTTCTGCCATACTAATGTATTCCATCTTTCAAAAAGAAAGACATGATTTTAATATTACTTAACAATATGTTAAAAAAGTAGCCAGTTAGGCTTCAGTGTTAATACAATTATACACTCTATAACAGATTTGATAGTGTGAGTACTGTTCTTTTTTTAAATTTTCTCATTCTGCAAGTATTCTTACACAAGCTGGCTACAAGTCAGGAAAAAAAAATCAAAACACAAATAGCGTAACTTGTACACTCTTAAACAGTAGATTGTGAAAGAACTGAGGAAATACTTGTCCCGTAAGAGCCTCTTTTTCATGAAGTCATGTCAGGAGAATTTTGGAGCAGATGAAAGCACAACTGACTAGGTCCATTCCTTTGTCAGGAGTCAGAATGACAAAACATAGCTAGATGCAGAAGTGACAGGAGCCACTGCAGATGATGCAAACTAGTATTTTGGCCTCCACCCAAGCCTAAGCAATTTAAAGTCTTTGAGGCCAAGGCATTCAGAAGGAGATGGAAAAGAGCTATTGTTTCATCTCCAACGGCATACAGCTACAATCAAGTAAGTCTCACTCACAGACTACAAGCACACAAGCTAACAAATTCAGGTAGAAAGTGGCAATTTTTCAGTCCGCAAGAATTATCAGGCCAAAGGGTTCAGTGCAGATCCACACAGCACTGGGGACAAGGCAAGGCAGCACTGGCTCAAGACCAGATAAGCTCTCAGCACAGCAGGACAGGTAAGTGGAGTTGTCGTTCATTGATTCCTGCAGGATTCCCTCCCCATATCGTGTCATTTCAATGTGCAGCAAAGGTGGTTTTTTTCAAGCTAAAATTGGACCAGTTGATGGACAGTCTCTGCCTTGTCTGTCTGGCAGAATCCAAGCAGAATCTGAAAAAAAAAGTGATAAAGTGAAACCAATATACTTCAAAAATGAAAAAGAAAGAGAAACCCACCACTGATGGCATCCCTTTTCTGAAGGGCAGTTCCCATTCAGAAGGGCAAAACTTAAAAAATTATATTAAAAAAATGACTTGCCCATTACCCATATAGATCAGAAACTGGTTCTTTTAAACACCACTGTATTGGCAAGAGTCACTGGGAGAAGAAACAAAGAAAACTGCATATTTGTCAGCACAGAAGCTTGCTCAGTATTAACCAAAACCAGAACTGACATGACTGTATTTACCAAAACCCTTGCAACAATAAGAATGAATAGTAGGTAATTTCTAAAGCACAAGCATCAAGGGCACAGAACACTGCTCTTTCCTCACACCGATCTGACTACAGCAAAGTGGCACTTGAAATGACCATTTGAGGAAAGGATGTTTGTAATACAGCATATAAATAGTCTTCAGCACAAAAAATCCACTTAGTAGTATACACTGGGCACAATGCACATGTAGGGAAGCACTTTTGGAAAAGGTTGGCATGCACTAAGAAACAGGCATTTCAGGGACTGTTAATTCATGCTCAGGTCCTCTACTGAGGTCTGGTGTCACTTGTTTGGGCTAAAAGTTCTATGACAGCATCAAGGTAACTCCTATGTAAAGGAGTTCCCTCTATGGAAGGCTACATGGTTTCTCCAAGAACTGAAAACCAAATAAGAGGAGCAAACAGAAGGAGAGAAAGAGGAAGGGTACAGTGGACAGCCAGAAGAAGCAGATTTCTTTTGTTCTTCCCATGCCAAAGTTAGAAGCAGTTTGCAAAATTAATTCTGAAGTCAGGGTGTAATAATGTATCTGTCGCTCTGCTCCAAAGCAAGAAGAAAGGATGATAAATTAACAATATCAGTAGAAAGATGAATTCCTGTGGAGCTTACTGCCATGGAGAACAAGCAATGTTGCTAGCTTGCTATTGATTATATTGGAAATTATTAAATGATATATTAAAAGTGTCTCCATGGTGTTTGCCTAGAACGGCATTTATGGGGCATTTCAGGCATCTCTTCTAAACATGAAAATTGGTATACATGAAAACTGTACAGTTACACCAACTTCCTAACAGATGAAAGTTAAATAGATCGTATCATTGAGTTGATTAAAACTCATAACTGTACTGTTTTATGTCTGTTCATCTGGAATCATGTATGGTAAGCTCTTGTATAAATTTCAGCCGCACTTTTACACAAAGAACGCATTTCTTCACTAACACTATTTAATATGTCGTGTTCCAGCTATAAAACCTACCTCGCAATCTGAATAACAGAATCTGTCAGCTGGCACAAGCCAGCCATTCAAGAGTGGAGAGTATGTATTTCTGGATGTTTCAACTTTAAAACGCCACAGCATTGACTTAAATAACATAAATTTCGTACAGAAATAATACTCAGCACAGAGAAGCAGCTGTACTTTGCAAGATTCAGATTTGTATTACTTCCCAGGCACACAGACTACCAAAAGTATGTAACTTCAGAAAACATTTGACATCTATATGGAAAGCCTGATTTTAAAAACAAAAAAGCCCTACTCTTTAAAATCAATGGCTTTAGTTGCCTTGTGAAGCAACCATCGATTCTCAAGTATTCAACTGTAGAAAGTCGATTTATCTATAACCTTTTTTTTTTTTTTTTAAATCATGATGGAAGACTTAAGACGTATTCATGGACAACTAGCATAGCCAGCTACAACTGAAGAACAGACATTTGTGTAGTTTACAGTGCTATGGAAGATGCTATATTATGTATGTAGGAGCTGTCTGCCCTTATTTGAAGAACTTAAACATAAATAACATGTGATGCATAAGCTCCAAAAGCAACCAAAATGAAAAAACAGTCTCCAGTACCAGTTCATTTTATTGTTATTGTCACCGCACTAGCATAAGCATCCCTCTTTATCATAAGTAGAAACTAGTATTTGCAGTTGGGCTATCTCTATTTTATGTGCAGTATAAAATTCCAAAGTAAGAGCTCCCATAAACATGTAAAGAACTCATGAAATAACCTTTTGAAAAATAGCATCTGAAATGCAAAAGTTGCTTGTTCAATAAGTAACACCTTACATAGTATTTATCACCTTTACATTAAAAAAAAACCAAACAGTAGCAAGTATTTTGTCCATATTTTATCCATGTGGATAATAAGAGAAATATTCAAATTTTGCTCATATTAAAAAAAAAAGAAAGCTGGGGATATTCTGAAAATCTTGATGAGAATCTGGGGGACACAAAGACAATCCTAGGATTTGGTCACTAAGCATACTGGAAGAACCACAACAGCTTTACATGCAGGAATTACAGCACTTTACCTTTTAAAATACTCCACTTCTCGCTCTGTTTCATCCATTTCCACACTGTCTAGATCAATGTCTTTGGGTAGAAAAACATCATCTACAAAGGGAAAAGGATTATACTGCATTAGATTCCAAGGAGGAAGGGGAGAGGAGAAAGGAATAAGCTGGATTAAATATGTTTTTTTTTGAGAACTGTCTGAGCTTTGTGGACCAGTGATAATTCATATTTAGGCTGAATTAATACAAACCTGTAATTGAAAATGAGTTCTTGAAAACCTCATACTATTATCTTGGCTCAGTCTTTAAAGGCGTTACATTGGAAACAAAGAAGAGACAAACTAACAGTGAATTTACTGATCACACGGATCGCAAAAGATGCCAAAAGCCTGGAATACACACGAGAAACATCGAATTATATGAAGAGGCATGATGAATCAGGTAGGAAATGAATTGTGCTTGACTGCCTGAACTTTGATGGCCTCATTACTATAAAGGCAGCTTTACAGAGACTGAAGAAATTGTATTTCTAAAGAAAAAACTTAAAGAATTCTGGTTTTGCAGAACTGCAGTATACCCCCTGGGACCTTACAGGTTGCTCGTGCAAGTCATGCTATTTGCAATTAGGATTCTTTTTCAAACATTCTTCTGATGTTTTAACATGGTCAAAATTGAGCATCAGCTATTGTAGCTACTGGTATACTACACTATCCCAGCACTTCTTTTTCTTGTACTTTCTATCACAAAAAACTTCAGAAAATGTAATTTGCAGCAGAAACCAATTTGAGAATTCTTTCCTCTAAGTCTCCCTTTGTATTCTACACCATTCTCATTTCTGAGGCAGACTCAGAGCACATTCCAAAGACAGAGAGACTCAAAGCACGCAACTGAGAACACTCAGCACACATCACTGCTTTCCAGAATCCTTGGAGATATGAGAGCAGATAACTCTTCCTAAAGACTTTCCTGACAGCTCAAAAATTATATATCTTTGCCTCACAACTTACTTCTGAAGAGCCTGAAAGCCCTGTGCTCCCTATATTGCAGCTTCTTCAAAAAGAGGAGTCAGAATGCTCTGCCAGACTATTTCTTCAAGAAACTGAGATCATACCAGAAGCAATGTTTGATGGCTTAATGTTTCTTCTGGAAACAAAAGTCTTTGTTACCTCAGTTCTACTATACCTGTACATCTTTTCACAGCTGACCTTTTGTGCCTTTGCTAGTTTAGTCCATCAACCCAGCATCTTTAAGAAATTACAGCCAAAGAAAAATTGCATATTACACCATCTTTCTTTTAGTTCTAAAGTCAGAACCAGTCCAAGTGGCTACCCAGCCCAGATCCAGAGAGTTGTACAGTTACCTCTTTAGAAAATCAGACTCATCTTCCTACATTTCCTACATTTGAACAATAGCTTTCAGAAATTGTTAAATTTGCTTGTTTTAATAGCAGAAAAAGCATGTGTCTGTGTGTATATACATACACAGAGAAAAAGAGAGGAAAAGATGCAAGTGACCTAAGTTCCTCCTACAGTATACTACCCACCCCTATGCAGAAAAGCTTGGAGTTTTCTCTTAGTTAAACGACTGGAATACACTGTCCGCTGTAAATTAAAAACTTACAAAAAATTAAAAAAAAACAAAGCAAACAAAACCTCACAACAGTATAGTATTCAGAAGAACTAAAGTATAGGACAACAGTGTTCAATGCTGTACACTGGTGCAGATTGCCACTGGAGGTTTGAGGTGTTACACGCTTGCCAGGCAGCACAGCAGCATGAACTGCAGTATTAAGTCATTCTAGCAAACACTTCACTCGTGCACTGCTGCCGCTCAGCTGTGTGCTCCCAGCAGACATTTCTGTACCACAGAGCTGCCCTGACCAGCAGCCCCAGGAGGGACCAAGTGCACTCAGGAACAGACCAGTGGCCCAAACCAGCAGATAGACTAGCATGCTGCCAAAACACATCAGTTAGCAATGCATGTGTTCATCAGCTTTGATATTAGCCTCAGAGGTTCTGAGGAAAAGAAAACAAAACAAAAAAAAAACAATGGGAAGAAAATTATGTCAGTGTAACTTGCTTGACTGAACTCAAAATTCTATGCCTTTATTATTCTTATCTGGTGTATGAAATCTATTTCCCAGCACAAACTGATATTCACATGGAGAAAACACTCAATATGTTTAATTAAACAACATTCCACTAAGTTTTCACACTTACCAATTAAAAAATTTAGTAGATTAGTTTACTACACCTGTTAATGTAAATAGTATATGAAAATTATTACCACTAAGAAAGGAATATGTATGATTATTCTTTGACAACAGAATCCAATAGTTCTCCTTGTGCACCGATGAAGACCAATTTTAGACTAAATTCAACTCTATATGAGGAACATCCTTGCTTTTACACAAGTTCATAATGGAATTCAGCATGCTGCTTCAATATATGGAATATTTCTTAACAAACGCAGGCTTTACAGACAAGACTGCCTTTCTTAGCAGACCAAACCCTACAAAAACAGTGGCATATGCTACCCTACTCAGGCTTTAAAGCCTTCTACATCGCTTCACTAGAAGTATATATGCATATTCTAAAAGGAAAATGCTATCTTCAGATTGTGCATCACCAATGAGCACCCTGAAAAACAAATTGAATTCATAGTAACTTGAGCTTTTCCTGACACCAATTTCTCTGGGTTTTTGTTGTTGCATTTGTTTTACATTACCAGATTGACTAAAGAAAGATTTTAAACTTCTGGACTTAAGTAGGAACAGTAAAAAAGAAAATGAACAAGCAACTTCATTTTTCTTACCAATGGAATTGTTGACTTTGTCCCCCTTTTTCTTCTTGTTTTTCTTGTTCTTGCCTTTTGGTTGAGGAGAGTCTGCAAGTATTAGCTTATTATTCTGCTGCTGTTCACTTGGTGAAGGGGATTCACTTGTGATGGGTGCTTTCTCTTCCTTTATGTGGTTCAACTGTTTTTTGTTGTTGTTGTTGTTGGTTAATTTCTTCTCTTCTTTTTTAGGTTCTGCAAGCACTGGGAGTTCTGCTTTTGCTTTGGATTCTATTTGGTTTCTGGTTTTAGTCTGAATCTCAGATGCTTTGGAGGATTCAACAGGCTTTTTCACTTGTTCAGCACACTGTTTGTTTATTTGCTTTAGTTTCTGTTTGTTGTTTCCTTCTTTATGTTGATGCATGATATCAAGCAGAAAAGAGAGGGGCTCATGCTGCTTTACACTCCCCTCTTTCTGATAAAGCAGTTTTGAGTCTCTAGTGTTCACAGCATTGGATGGTTCACAGCCTGTATCCGAAAGCGGCCTCTGCTCTGTGTGATTCACGTGTCTTGACAGTGAACCAGAGGAGGTTTCTATCTTTTCTGATTGCTCAAGTGTACCATTCTGAATGTCTTCAGGTGCATTTGGGACAGATTCCTTTGCTGTCTGGCAGTTTTGAGTAAGCACGTCCACCTTCTGACAGTCTTTATTTGTTCGCTCTTTCTTCTTTTTCTTTACAGCCCTCAACTGCTGAAGTTCCTGAAGCCGCTGTAGCTCTTGTTTCAGCCTCTCTTCTTCTTCCTCCTCTCGCCGCCTCTGCTCTTCAAGCAACTGGTGATGCTCCCTTTCCCTGGCTTCTGCTTCAAGTCGAGCCTTTTCTTCAAGCTACAAAATAACAATTAGATTACTGGAAGTAACACAGATTACGGAAATGAGAGTTGCAGCTATCATTACTAGTTTGCTATGTGAACATTTTAAGTCTCAGAATGTTAGCATAACCAATTTATTTGATCCACAAGCATGTAGCAGGAAATAAATAACTCCGTAAAAAAAAAAGTTGCCTTTTAAAGTACATTAAAATCCTTTTGGAATTTCTGTGTTTCTGCAACACATCTGACTGTTGTCAATACCAACTGTTCAACTTCTTTTTGCTACTGCTAAGCTTAACTTCATAGCAAAGATTTTTATAATCACAAAAACTTGTTGAAAATGAAATTTCCCACTTGATTCTCTCATCTATTTGTGTACTATGGAGGTAACCGAAGATGGTGTCATATGTTGCATCACTTATCTGTTCTCTTGCTATGTATGCCAGCAGCTATTCTGTTTCAGTGTTTATTAACATTAGGGGAAGTAGTCATTAAAAACAACTCAAAACAAAACACCAAGCATATCACAGATGCATTAAAAACTGTCAGGAACAGTAAGGATGGTGACATTTTGTTACCTGTAAGCTCATAATCACATACAGCAAAGATATAAAGGACTTTTACCAACTGTTACTGCAAGTTCCTGAAACTCTGTGCAACATTTATCTTGCATGATAAGCAAAACGAAAGCTGTACGCTGAGAACAATCGTATTCTCTTCTCATACATTTCAAAGCACCTACAGAGGATTCCTTTTCCACAGTTACAGAAGTTATGCAAAAAGCCCCATCACCCTCTTATGCGAATACCAGGTCTTCCGAACCTATGGAAGCATTATAGCATGCAGACTTAGTGCCAACAAACTAATCCACAAACAAAATATTTACTGTGAAGTCACATAACATGATTATCAGAATACATAAACTTTCAGAAACCAATCTCATTACAGTTTAAACTTCACACTTAAGGTTGATAACTAAATTGCAATAAGAAAAGCAAATTTTCTTTTTGTTCTACTTAGAAAAGACTATTTGCCTCTGTCAACTCAGCAAATGCTGGTTTTAGAAAATAATTTCCTTGTTAAACTTAAAAGGTTTTTGTTGTTGCTTTATGCTTTCACCAATTTTCATTTGCAAGTGATCTATTTTCTTTCTTATTCCCCACTCCTTCGCAGCTTTGCACTTCACTCTGACTTAGGATGGCCCTTCATGTCATCGTGAGCCCCTTTCAAGGCGCCCAATGCAATCATGCTACACATATCAAAACTTCACTTCTCCATTTCCATGAAAGCATTGATCTTATGTTTTTTGGCTTCCAACATTCATCCATCATAACCATCATTCCAATAAGGAAACACTAATTTTCTAATTTCCTGCACTTCTAAAATGCCCATTCAATACAGCAATCAGATTTTTATTTCTGAAAGTTAAAAATAACTGTGTGGGAAATTCCCACATAAAGATCACTTAAAACTAAGAACATCATAGCAACATTGTGAGAAATCTTCCTAGTCTCAGTAACTTCTAAGACAGCATCAGAAAAGGTAAGTAAGCCTCACTTAAGCAAACAGACAGCACCATCACAAACAACAAAAAAACCAATTAGGCCATTATTATCAAGTCAGCACATGGTGGTATACTTACAGAGTGGGCACAAAACATGCTTACAGATTCGAATATATGAGGTTTTAGGATAAACACACTTTTCTCTTACCTTTCTTTGCTTATGTCTTGCTCGCTTGGCTGCCCGAGAACTGCTAACTGGTTTGGTTTCAGAGCTGTTTATGAACTGTAGCAAGTCTTCCACCTTTCGATGGTCAACAACACTTTCCCTTTCAGAGATCTGATCCGGTTTCTTGGGCTGCTCCTCCTTCCTTTTGGTCAGACGTAAACGAAGTTTTTCTCGCATCTCTGCATAATTTCTACTGGTTGGTGCAGCTGGTGGCTGAAGGACATCAGAGAAATATCTAATGACTAAATATAAAAGTTCCACTGACCTAACACTTTCAAGGTTTCAAAACTGTAGAGACCTTAAAAAAACTAGAAGTTCAAACCAGAACACTGAATTCCATGTTGTTTGTAGGCGTACCTGAAGGTGTATTTAACAGGCAACAGACCTATCAGGCTTGTTGCTAGCTTGTGAACTCTATTTTCCAACTGGAGGAATGACTAATTTTACAGAGGAGTACACAAGTGAGAAGACAAAGGTCTTCAACAGTGAAAAAAGACACTGGTATTTTCCTGCAACCTGTGTACCATATTTGAAGATTCAAAAGAGCAGACATCTGCTACTGTTTTCAATTTCCATCAAGTCTCTTTCGGAGTTTGGGCTACATGGGCCTCTGGGTTGATTACCCTGCCTCTCTATGTGGGGCAACACTAGTTCAACTCTCTACACCAGCAAAACAAAGCCTGTTATTAACTTCTTCAAAATCCTGTAGCATTCTGCCACTTCAGCACATCAAACAGCTCACCCTGCGATTGGACAGCTGTCAAAAACAGATGAAACACGGGCATGGTGGGAAGGTGCAGCAAGAAACAGGATCCCCACCTTGCCCCTTTCAGCCATAGGGCAGGGCCTTTAAATTCACTTCAAACTTTAAGATGAAATAGATGCTAACCAAATACATGCTCAATAAGCTGAACATTTACTTCAATTACAAAAAACGCGAGACTCAAATTCCATTTGTGACCTGATTATTAAAAGCACACTACATACATACGAGTAAAACAAGGCCAGTAATGAAATATAATTTTAAGTTAAGAAAAATTTTAATGTGGCACCCTTAAATAGCTTTCAGCATTTCACTTGTGAAAATGAATTGATTATGAGAATTAAGAGCTACGTAAGGGTACAAAGTGAACTTTAAGATGCTCCATCCAAATCTCTAAGCACTAAAATAAAGAACACAAGAGAAAGGATTTTGTACAACCCTTAACATTTAATTTATTTAAAATACCTTTTAAATGCAAGTCAGCACTTATCAAAACGCTCCAGTAAAGCGCATCGTTTGTAATAATAAAAACAGAATATACTGTTTGGGTTTTCCTGTGATAAAAATGTTATTTAAACTTACGCTGCCTGAGTTCTTCAAGGATAGTTGGTTTTTTTTAAGTATCATGTTAAAGTGAATACTTCGAGAACTGAGATTTCTATAGACAGAATTGCTACAAATGTTTTTTTTTTTAATAAATCATCTTCTATTAAGTGCATTTTTACTTGAACTTACCACATTATTTATAATTACACTACTCTAGATGAGTGCACATACTTGTGAAGATATCTGCATGGCAGAGTGCCCATTTGCAGTTTCACAGTCAAACATAGTATCTATTATCCAAGTCAATTGCTTGCTAAATCTTTTAGCCATTTTTATTACTTTTTATTTGCTTTCAACTGGATGGTCTTGTTTCAATTTTTCACGTCAAAGAGAAAAATTATTTTCTGCCCACACACCAAGCTTCCTTTTGCTACTTATCTCTTCAGTGAGTTTCAACACAACCCCCACTTAGCTGTAGTCTAATAAGATCCATGCAACTGATGATCAATACATTAAAAAATGCAAAATAAAATTGAAAATCCAGCAACTTACTCCGCCATGGCCGAAGAACTCACAGTAACAACAGTCACAGTATTTTCCTTCCTTCTGGTTTGTGGATGTTGAGGTACTTGAGCTATGCTCTGAACAGCTGTCTTCATCTTGGCTCTCCTCTCCATCATACTGTTGATGATCATAAGTGTTACTGTTCTCGCAGCGATGGCCCTCACAATCAGGATCACTGTGTGAAATTAAGTAAATTTGGTAAAAAAGAAAAAAGCTCTGGATAATAATAGAAATAACATTTGAAAGAAAAAAAAAGTATACAGCTATATGTACATCTACCAGGAACAGTGACTCTCAAACTGGGATGTCAATCACCAGTGACGTATCAAATTCTAAGGCCTTCATACAGTAGCTTTCAAATGGAGATGCTCAAAACCAAGCGGAAAGAAAAAAATCATGCATGGTAAAGTGATTTATGAAAAACTCATTCGGCGACTCATTAGATCAGTAGACTACAAAGTGAGCTGTGGTACTGCTCTTCCTTGTCTTATACCGGGAAAAATAATTTCAGAGGCAGAAATCTTTAGCTTTAATATGGAATGGTTTTGAAACTGTCACCTACCTTACCACTTGCACATTGCACAGCTCTCTTCACACCACAACATATTACTAAAATCCCCTGGTTCTAGGCAGATTTTTTTTCTCAACTTAAAAAATTCAGGATTGGCTAAAAACAAGATGCTGCCACTAGATCCTGATTGCCACTAAATTTTTAGAGGAGGAAAAAAAAGCAGGTCTCTTCAATAAGCAATTATACTGCTATGTAACTGCTTATTGAAGAGACCTGCTTTTTTACCCCCTCCAAAGGACTGCATAACTACGTGCCCAACATTTCATGGTTTCAGAAGGACTGAATGACAGATGCAATCTTGTTCTAACTGTAAAGAAGTATTTAACTTAATGGAAGATCTCATCTGGTGTTATTACTCCTTTGTTCATATGTTAGCAAGGTGAAAATGCCATAACCTTTCATATCTACAAAACATATGTGCATCTTCTTTCTGAAGCCAGAAACTCACTCTTCCAGCTCCCCCAGAAAAGGAGTTTTATCAAAAATTAGCAATCAAAACGAAGGAAAAAAAACTGTTTAAATTCAGTATTCTAATTAGGGGAGAAGTATAAGAAAACATAACACATAACAATAGGTTAACTGCTAGCTAGCTCAAACGTTCTGGCTAGTCAGTCTGAGCAATTCAATTACTATTTTCCCTCGTCTGTTGAGAGCCAGCATTACAGTGCCCAGCAGAACAGTGAGATAGCACGTGCTATGGAACAACAGATACAACTCTCCAGAAATCAATGCTTCACTGATTCTATCACCCAAGCGCCAGACTTACCTGCAGACACTTGGTGGGGCACTTACAGAGCTGTCTGTGGTGGAAGTAGGAGGTACAACCGTAGTAGGACAAAGACCTGAATGGGGATCCACAAAACCAGGGGCTGTTGCAGCAGTTTTGGGAAAAGAAGGAGCAGCAAGGTTTGGAAGATGGGGCGTAGAAGCTGGAGACAGTGCAGCAGGAGACAGTGAAGGAAGCGATGCTAAACTGGTAGGACTATTTCGTGGTGCAACTGGTGCAGAATGTCTATGGTCTTCTTTATTAATATTGTGGAACACTTCACCTAAATTTGGAGGGAAAAAAGAAACTGATTACAACTGAGAGAAATTAAGTCTCCAATTAATTACCCCATCAGTCACTCAAAGTGGTAGATTTTCTCAGTCTCACTAAAAACTACAAAGTATTTCCTGATCTGCCTACTGGGAGTCCCAAACCCTAACATTTAAGATGCTTTAAAGATTTCTTCTAGCTAGGAATACAGACACTAAAACTCAGGAGTATTAAGAACACCAATTAAGGATAATACAAACTACAACAAACATACATAGAACTTTGAGTAGTCATATGTACTGGAGTCAGTTACTAAGAAGTGTGTGAATTACAAATCCTTACCTATTGATGAAGGTCTCTTGGATGATACTTTGAATTGGTTGCTGCTTGACTGCACTGTAGTAGCTGTGCAGGAGACAGAAGAAGTAGCAGAAGAGGTTGCCATGACAACTTTGTTAGCTTCCATAAAGGCATCCTGGAAATTGTACAGACATTTCTTCTTTGCAGCATTTTTCTTCTCTTTGCCATCAGTAACTGCTGATCCTTCATTGCTAGACGTGGTGGGAAGTGCTTCGGGTCTTATTTCTGAGAGTGCTGGTGTTAATATATCATTCCCTTCAATTGAAGCACACAGAATAATCATCACAGAATTATAGAATTGTCTTTATGGTACTCAGAATTAAACATGTAATAATTTAGATGTGATGCTACAAGATCAACAAGGACACTTTGTTCATGTTGGCTGGATCAGACCAGCAAAGTGATTCCCCCCCCCTCAACAACCTCTTGCCCTGAATACAGGTGTAATAAAATGTGCTACTAAGTCTGAAAGCAGAAGTCAATACCATTAAAGTTAGTTTTAAGAATCCTGCTACATGTGTTAACAAGTAGCAAAGGTGCCACAGATCTATATACATTTATACTTGAAGAATTAAATTGGATACTTTATTACATACTAAGTATGTAAACTTCAATATCTGAAGTCCAGATTAGCCATGCAACAACTGCAACATATGAAGCAGCAGCATATTCTTCTATCAAAGTGATGCTATAAATCTTTAATTACTGGTAACTCCAGCTAACTATAGGAACACCTTCATGATCAGACCTCCCACAGAAGCTTGCCTGCAACCACCTCTCAGAAAAGGTACTCCTAATTACGTTTGCACATAGACAAGCTATACTACTGGTGAGATTTTCTGGAAGTTTTTCCATCTCTTTTCTTTTTAGTATCACTTTAGTAGCTTGATACAAGCAAACAGCAAACCACTCTGAAAAACAGTCAAACATAAAACCAGGCTTCCTTTTTCACATAAACTACATTTTAGAAGAGGTTTTCTACTTCTTCACTGTGATGTGAATGGAAAGACACGTACACACTTATTTCTCTATTTAGTAACCTCTTCTATTTAACTTCAACCATTAATATCTCCAAAAGCTTCCTGGCTTAAATTAATCTCTTCCTAGGTGTATGCCTCTATTGGAATGACAAGGTTTATCTCTGTGCAAGGTAAGGAGGAGAATGCAGTACCACATTACGAGTGCTCTTGCAGTCCCGTAGGAAATAAGCAGATCTTTGTGGCAGATTAAAAGCAACTTAAGTTCCCCCTGAATTCCAATTTCTTTGCAATCCTAAACATTCTGAGATGAAAATACCTCTACAATGAGCACAGGTGAAAAACATTGTGCTATTCTTTTGCCTCTAGCGTCCTATTCCCAAGATGTAAGAATTTATTTTCCAATTTTCAGTCCCACTCAAGTAGAAATGGCAGCAAATCCCTGCCAGATCCCATCTCATTAAGAACATGATGATGAAACCTATCATTCCTGGAAATAAGTGCCACATTCCACTGCATGACATAAGTATTTGAACTAGTCGGTGTCAAGTAATATCAAAACCTCACCAGGAATTGTATCAGGCAAAAACGTAGCAGGATTCCAGTTCTTGTCATTCATCATCTCTGATCCCCAGAGACTTATAAATTTAGAGCTATTCCAATCTGGAGTGCTCCCAAAACAGCTTGGATAAATATGATCTTGGAGAGATGCATTGAATACTTGATGCTTGTTTGAATGATTCTGAACTGGAGCTGGCGGTAATGCCTACAAAAATAGAGAGTATTTTCCTCATTGATATTCTGTTTGCTTACACAGTCACTCCAACAGCAACATTCAAATCATAAATTGCTTCAATTGTGAAAGGCATTATAACCTTTATTACCCCTAGCTTTTTATTTCCCAGAATGATAAAAAGATCACTCTGTTGATTTTTAAAAGCAGACAATGTATTACACAGATTTTATGTACAAGGGTGTATTTTATAATAATAAACATTTCCTCCAAATTTTGATAACAGATGAATACAAAACAAAGTATTCTCCAAAACCATTTGGATTAATATATACTGGTGGACCTTCATTTTTCATCTTAAAGTATTTCTGTCGATGTAGAACTTAATAGGAATTATTACCTTCCAAAGCCCAAGCTGCTAAAAACAGTCCTCTGTGACATGACAACTATTACTACACAAAACAGCTGTGATAAAGGGATTACTAACACTTCAAGATTGGAAACAAGCACAGTAGAAAAACAAATAAAACACTTTTAACTGAAAGCACCATTGTCAACTTGATTATATTTGTCTGCTCTTTCCATCTAGAAGCATTAACAGGTTCCTGACTTAAAACTTCACAGGCAATGAATGCAACCTTCTGCTCTAAAAAGCAACTGAAAACAACAAAAACAACAGAAATACTTTTTCCTGGTTTATAAAGGCAAGTTGTTGCTCAGGGTTCAGAGACCTCGAGCAATACAAGCATTACATTCAATGACCACCACATTTAAAAAAGCCAAAGGGAAGTGATTCTACAGTTTCTGCACAATTTCTGCACTACATGAAATGCAATGAAAAGCTATACAGATGTAGACAAATATTAAAAGTATCAGCTGAGTTCAGTAACATTTCAGACACTAACATCTAAACACAGTGAAGAAAACTCGTCATATACCCACTTGCTCTTGTTTTTTTTTAATCCAGACATTTTCATTATCTGACTGATCTGGAAGGTTGAAGCAGCTCAAGCATCCTCCATAAAAGAAAACTTGCACATATGGGTACAAAAGAAGCATCACAGGGACAGAACAGCCTATCCATGATATAATGAACCAAGCCCTGATCTGGCAGAGTTTATTAGTCTCTTTACTACAAGCTCTGCAGAATTCATCTGGCTGTTCAAATACAAAAGCTCCCTAAAGCTTCAGCTTCCACATATGTCTTTCTAGCTCCTGCACAACAAAAACACATGGAACCCAGCTAGTTCAGGTGCTGTGCCAGAGCTAATAGATCAGGCCAGTATAACAAAGCCACTCAGTGCTAGCAGCTTGCCATTCCACATGGGGTTGCTGGTGTAGCCTCAAAAATACACTGCAGATGTTTCACCATGCAAAGATCTTTTGAAAAGAATGACAGCAGAGATAAGGGTATCACACGGATGGCAGCTTGAGTAGACTGTACAAAGGGATGAGGAAGAATGCAGGAAGGATGGCAGAAGGTGGTGCAACAACTTGGGATTTCAGAAGAAAGGCTGTAGGCTGTTAAGAAACGTCAATAGAACACAACAGAGAAAGAAGAGACAACGAGATAGGACAAACAAAGCTGATGTTAATAGCAATGCTAAGAATTGATTAATGGTCATCACAGTGAGCTAATCTTCCCTCCTTGCAACCACAAGATCTCCGGATCAAAAAACAGGAAGGTGAGAGGAATGCATTATAGTAACCACAGTCTTTGCCCACTTAAGCAGGGCCCATAGTTCAACTGAATGAAATATGCGAAATGGCACCATATCAATGTCAACTCCTAATTTTTGATTCATACTTCCAAAAAAAGACACCAGGTCTTACTCCTTGCTCTGTACCTCTTTCTTTTTCTTTTGCTTTGAGTCAAAAGAATTTTGCAGAACCTGCAAAAAACCAATTTCTCTCAAAGCACAAAAATCTTTTAAAAGACTCCTATGCCTAACTAACTGTCTAAAAATAAAACAGAAAAAAGTGCTAGCATTTTGAACTAAAAATCTCAGAACATTATTGCCAAAATGGAATATTAAATTTTGACCTCCAATATATATTAAATGAAGATTTAATTAGTCCTATTATACTGATGAAAGTCTCATTACTCTTCCCACCATTCAAGACCCATTTGACTCTAAAATCCTTTCTAATGAAAGCAAGGAAATTATCAGTCTTTCTGATGCAAGCTACTCTTAGCTCTGCTGTGTGAGCCTTTCTCCAGTTCTGACCATGCCCTATTCCTTACACTTCGCTATTCCCTCTAAAAGGGCTCCTATCAGAGTCCAAACAGACACAATTTAAAAAGCAATGTTTACAGTTGTACAGATACTCAGTCATCTGCTAATTAAACCAGCAAACAGTAATTTCCTAGGATCAGGACACATCTACCTAGGCAGGCTTACCTTATTGTGTGTAAAGGGGGAAGCTGTATACAAGGTGGGATGGATAAGTGGACGAGGAAGGTGGGGAATTGTATGCAATGGTATATGTCCATGGATATGAGGATAAAGATGAAGTGCAGGATGTGCAGGTTTTTCAGGATTCATAAACTGATGGCCAGCAGGCAGGCGTCCAGTTGCAAGTGCAGAGGCTGTTAGACCTGAAGCTTCTTGTTTGCAAACATGACATTCACAAGCATTTGGACCTTGGTCAGCCTGTAAGTGCAAAATAAAATAAAATCACTATACTTGACAATACAATCAGTTCCCTAGATCCATTTTTTCTTAATAATCATAAACATGGTTTACTTTTGAAAACATCTATTAATAAATCCAGAGCATCCACAAAATTCCTTCTTTATGAAAAGCATTAATTAAAAGCACAAATGGAGGATCTCTATCTTAGTTAAGCATGGAATGCTCTGGAGATTAACACAGTTTGATACCAGGTTTAGAATACCCACTATCAGTGACAATAAGATAATTTGTATCAAATTATCAAGGGCAGACAGGAATAGGAAACCTTGATAACATTAGATAGTTGCTAGATTAATTCCACTATAAAAATGGAATTGGATTTTTATATTTCACAATTTCTCAAATATATGGAAAAACAATACACACAACAGCAGTAAGAGATGATGAGCTGTCGAAGTCAGAAGAAGTCCTAAGACTTAGGGAGAGCATGGACACTAAAAATCAAGGGAAGGGATTTTTTCCCTTAGCTCAGTGCTTGTGAGATAACACCTGGTGTGATGGGCTCCTCAGAAATGAGGACACACTGGAGCAAGTCCAGCAAAGGCTCACAGAGATGACTTAGGATTTAGAGCATCTATCAAGGAAAGGCTGAGAGGGCTGCAATTGTTCATCCTTCAAGGAGAAGACTCAAGAGGATCTTACCAACATGCATAAATACCTGACTCAGGGGAAGGAGGAAGGCAAAGATAACAGAGCTTAGTGGTATCCCATGAAAGAATGAGAAGAAAAAGGCATGGATTGAAGTAAAGGAATTTCCACTCCAAGTGTTTATGTACTTATTTTATTGTGAAGGTGGCTGAATACTGAAGCATGTTATCCACAGCAGCTTTGAAGCCTCCAATCCTTGGTGACATTCAAAATCCAACTGGACACAGAGCTGAGCAACCTTCTCCTAAAGAGTTTCCTTTGAGTAGGGGGGTAGGACCAGACCATCTGCAGAGGTCCCTTCCAAATTCAATTACTATGCAACTGTCTTACAAATAAAGGGAAATGTGTGCCTTACTGGAATATTTACTAATCTTAAGGCATCTTTAGACTCTACAGTCTTTAAAGGACTCAAGTACTCTGGAAGAAAAGACACTCAGGAAAGAGTGAGCTCCGTTTCCTTCTCTCAGCTTAGTACTTTTTCCTACCACCGTCATTCAACATTTTACTGGAAGACAGTTTTTACCAGAAGCAATACAGAAACGCTTCCCAGATGTTACTTCTTCCCAGTAATGAGGCTCTACACATCTTTTCCAAGAAGCAACATTAGCTTCTTAGCTTAGCTTTCTAGAAAAGAATTGACAGGTAGCATTTCTCTGCAACATGCATGCTTCCCTCTCAGAAACACATAACACTTCATCTTAACTTAGAAGTATTACAGCCTTTGACACAAGGTATGTTTCAACATCTGAGGATTTCTTAAACCAAATACAACAAATGAGTGAATTAGACCTATTAAGAGCAAATGCAACTTTCTCCTGAAACAAGTATTATCAAACAACTAGTAATAATCTAATAACAAATTAAAAAGAGGAAAAATAAACAAAAAAGCAATGTGGAGATTCAAAATCTGATTCTGACCAACCATTGGGTACTTGGTATGAAAAAGGAATTTAAAGTGGAATGAAGAAAATGACAGAATCAATTAATGACAGAATCACAGAATGGTTGAACTTGGCAGAGACCTCTGAGTCCTTCTGGGCTAAGCCATGCCACAGCAAGACCACCCTGAGCAGGATGTGCAGGCCCACATCCAGGCAGCTTTCAGAGATAACCAAGGAGGAAACCCCACAGCCTCTCCGGACAGCCTGTGCCAATGTCATATCATGCTCACAGTGGAGAAATACTTCATGGAGTTTAGATGGAACCTTCTGTACTCTCATTTGTGCCCACCACCTCCTGACCTGGCACTGGTCACCACTAAGCAGAGTCTGATTCCATCCTCTTTGCACCCTCCCTTCAAGCTTCTCATCCATCCGAATCCCCAGGTCCTTCTCCAAAGGGCTGCTGTCAATGAATTCTTCTCCAAGCTAGTGTACGAATCCACCAGTGCACAAGACCACCAGAATGCTCAGGCACAATCTGCCCTTGGCGAAGCAGTGCTGACTGTCTCAGATAATCTCTTCATCTCCTATATGTCTTAACACGCCTTCCAGGAAGATTTGTTGCATGATCTTTCCACGCCTCTAGTTCCCCAGGTCTTCCTTTCTCACCTTCTTAAAAATGGGAACAATATTCCCTCTTTTCCAGTCACTGGGAACTTCACCTGACAGCCATGATTTTTCAATGTGATGGAAACAGCAATGAAATCCCTGTGAACATACTCTTCCTTGGGCTGAACAGTCCCAGCTCCGAGCATCTCTTCAGAGAAGAGGCAATCCAGGCCCCTCCATCATCTATGGTAGCCCCGTTCTGGACTCCTTCCAAGGTGCCAGGTCTCTCTTGTAAGGGAGGCCCAGAACTAGATACAACACTCCAGGTGTAGCCTCACCGATACTGAGTAGAGGGGAATGACCACCTCTTTTGAGTGCTGATACTCTGCCTAATGAAGTCAGGAAATTCCAATGGATAAAGCAAAATGATCTAAAACACACAAGTGAAATGGATCACGTGAATGAAGCATTAAAAAATAAATACTCAGCTTTGACAAAAAATTATCAGGCAAAAAAAAACGTCATTAGGAGTGCTTCAGAATATTTTCTTTCTTTCGCCCCATAGGGAAGAGAAAAAATGGTTAAATAACGTCTTAGGGAAGTAAACTAAACTGCAGGGTAAAAGAAAAGCAGACTTATATAATCTCAGCATCATCTGATTTTCCACAACAAATGTGAAATCTGTTCACCCATTTCCAGCTAGCTTGACAAGCTAGATGCCTCAGCACATTTAATTATGGCATCAGTAAGTCATACATAGAAAAAAGATTTCTCAACATGCTTGTTGAGAGAAGTTGTAGCTTAATACTCATGAATTCGAGAGTTCATGAAGTCCAACCCCTCTGCTAAAGCAAGTACCCTACAATAGGTCGCACAGGTAGGTGTCCAGCCAGGTCTTGAAAATCTTCGTAGAAGGAGACTCTCTGGGCAATCTGTTTCAGTGCTCTGTCACCAATACCACAAAGACCTTCTTCCACATTTTCCTATGTTCAAGTTTTAGATCATTGCTCCTTGTCCTATCACACTGCCAAGAAGAGCCTGGCCTCATCCACTTGTCTCCCACTTCCTTTTAGATATTTATAAACATTTATCAGATACTTCCTCAGTCTTCTTTTCCCCAGGCTGAACAGACCCAGGTTACTCAGTCTTTCCTCATATGGAAGATGCTCCAGGCCCTTAAATCACCTTTGTGGCCCTCTGCTAGACTCCTACTCTTTTTTCCACTGGGGAGCCCAGAACTGGACACAGCACTTCAGATGTGGCCTCATCAGGGCAAAGTAGAGGGGGGAGGATCAAACCCCTCAAAGATTTCCATCGGTGTAGAATCCTTTGTACAATAAGAGTAAGTGATACTTCCTCTCTCAAAGTTATAGCTGTAGGATAACTCAGATTGAAAGAAACACAAAGACAAGTCCATCAGACGAATTACTTTGATGGTCATGGAACTGTTTGTTCAGCTGTTAAACCAGACCCCACTACCCGCAGAGCAGACACTCTGGGCAAGGTTCTCTGTGTGTTTTAGTGGGCTTACAGTAGAGAGCGCAATGATCTTTAAAAAAAAAAAACAACAAAAAACATGCAAACACCAAAAAAGCCCACAACAAAAAAACCCGCACACATTATCCATACAACAGGCATACACAGGGTTTCAACAAGGCAAGTTAGTCCTCAGATGTGCAATTAAAAAGTGCCCATTAAACTACATGATCTCATCATAATCCCCTCAACAGCAGTTTCACATAACACCAACATTTAACAAAGACCAAGCTCAAACCTCCAAGATATGTTTCTTAGTGTCTGGTTTTCATTCATATAAACACAGAGATAGAAATCACTTCTACTGAAAGCATCTTCAATATAACTAATGTGTTTCAGGTTGTGAAAAAAGAAGGCTATTACCTAGGACAATATACAATCAACTGAAACATAGTTTAGATATCACAGCTACCTATTGATAACTCAACATATTCAAAGTTAAAGGTATAATACATTTACATCTTCAACCTGAATTATTATTATATTTCAACCTGAATTATTGTCAAATTTCTGATGTTACTAATAGTTTCTATTTTTTTCCTCATAGGTTACAATACCTGTTGACTAGGGTAAGAAGGTGGTGGACTATCCATTTTTGCTTCATCTTTCCTTAATGCCCTTTTTCCTAGAGACATTTCCTCTTTTTGAGTCCCTGGTGGCTCACCACTACTCTCCCCATCCGCTTCTTCATCGTCTGCTTCTGAGGAACTGCTGCTAGTACTGCTCACCTGAGGAGACTGTATAACATTAACTCATTAACATGGGAGCAAAGGACAAGCTTTTCTTCAGCAGCAAGATCCAAATGCCAGACAAAAGAAGACAATCTAAGTGTTGTACCTCATCTTTCAATGCCATGTTTTCATCTCCGCCATTTAGCTCACTGTGAATTCCATTCATGTTGGCTACCACTTCTGCATCATCGTAATTATTCAGTGGGTAGATATCAGCAAACTTTGCTGATAATGGCGCAACATCTTCATCATCACTACCACTGAGAGAAAAGACAGAGGCTGAGATAAATCCCAGTGCTCAGTAACCTCAGTTATGTGAAAGCAGTCACCAAAATGAAATAAAGTTGAGAACATCACTTGTATAAAAATCCCAATGAGGAATTCGACTATTTTCTTTTGAGTTAACTGACCTTATTTTTCAAATAAAAATTAAAGTGTGAAGTAGCAAATATATATATATATACACACAATACATCGAACAAATAACTGCAAGTAATCAACACTTAACATGTCAAAGTAAATCTTGAATTTCTCAACTGCAATTAGTTCCTAAATGACCGCTCACCTAAGTGCTCTCCTGCTAACCTGCTTTCAGTCTTAATAGAAGTCTTCTCTCCCCTTCTACAGACAGCTAAAACATGCACGTTTTAGTACCCATTCTAGGGAAATGTTGTGAAGATTCTTTAGTTCACGTTTTCACAGCAATCCAAAGCTCTTAAAAAAGAGCTCTCACACTGAACGCTCTATTATTTTGCATTCTATGAGACACTTCACCAAAATTTAAGTGATGGCACCGTAAGTCACCCTTCAAACGTGCAATGAGGAAATAAAACAAACAGGCTTAGGTCCAATACAAGAAATGTCTCTCCCTCAAGAAACAGTGATATTTCCCTTAAAAAAAAAAATAGACTATTTACAGTATATACTTGGATTCAACTTGATTATTTTCTGAATTCTGCATTCTTTGTTTCAATTTCAGTATCAAAGCTCATGAGATTTTATAGAAATAGCAAAACACATGCTTATGTAGCAAACTGTATTGTCACATATTGCCACATAACCTGTTTTCAAACTTGCCCTAAGTTGATACAGTAACTCTAGTCCTATTACTGAAGCGTAAACTATACATCACAGTGAACGCAACAGGAAACTGAACTTAGTGAAGTCATATTCATCTGTGCTCCCATCATTCGTCACACCACATTAACACAGTTCTAATGACAATTCCTTGACTGTAGAATCATCATGTACTTCAGCAGCATTCCCACCAGTACTGAAGGCTTTTTTTTCCTCCTCTTTCTTTAAAACATTCTTCTAGAATTTCACCTGATTAGAGACTGATGGCTAGTTCCACCCGAACTCCACACAGAAGTCAGTCAACCAGTTTTACACTTTCAGAATGATGGTAGAAGCAGAAGTCTACCATCAGACCAAAGCCTCAAACCTCACTGTGATAACAACAAAATAAAAAAGGGTGGCAAATACTTCTGACAGGGAGAACTCTGGATGCAATTCTCCAGTTAACACACTGTCAGCAAGCCTAATAAGTGCTTTGTAGGAATTAAAAAAACTCATAGGAAGTGACTATTACTCAAAGAAAAAATATCACCATTTACTGTGTTCAAATGAAGACAATGTGCTATTTTAAACTGATGCTTTAAAGCATCCTTGTAATCTCAAAGCAGAGAAGTACATATGATGCATACATCCAGCAGTGCTGTTAAGTCCAAATCTTTGGAAAATTAAAAAAAATCAGGATTTTTTTTTTGTTCCACAATAGATAAAACTGGACTTGAGGACTTCTGAATTCAGTACCAGGATTAACTTATTTTCTTACAATTTTCTGATGTAAAAACAGCATTATCTAATGATGGTCAGCCTGTACAACTTGCCTTCTTAAGTTCAATTCAGTATTCCAAATTTTTAAAACTGAGAACTTACAAAGTTGGTGCAGAACCATTGTCTGCGAGGATCAGCCTTGGATGTTGCTGAATCGTTATAGGTGAGCTGGAACCCGATCCTGAGCTTGCTGAAGACATACTGGGTGGGCGGATCTCAGATAGATAATCCGGAGCAGAATCAATCTGCAGTGGTAACGGGTTAATGTGGATATCATCCGTTATAGGAGAATCCATGATGCCACACGTCAAAATGTGTGAAAGGCTGCAGTCATCACAAGTACATCTGTTCAAGAATTAAGATTGCAGACTTTTATGACCTTCAAGTAGCATTCATTTCAAGTAACCAGACTCCTTCTAGCAATAATGTTTCCTTTTTTCCTCTAACACAAGAAATGAATGATTTATTATGATTTCAAGTTAAAAACATCTGCTCACCTTCTTCTATAATTACAGTTGGGACAGTCAGGCATGCTCAAACGTGACGACAGCATGTGCCTCATTGTATCTGTGAAGTTGTTCTCCCCAGCTAGTGCTTTCTTGTTATTAAGCTGAAGTAAATTATAAAGGCATTGTTTTAGTAGTGCAAGTCTTTCTGTCAACAATTCAATTGCATATCAGATTAACAAATGGCATAATAAAAAAGGGCTCTTTGGGCAAGATATTTTAAAAGAAAGTTTTATCAAAGCAGCGTTTTGATCACGAGTTCAAAGATTCCAAGTTATAAACAACACACTTATAGCACTCAAACTTCAAAGAAACTGTGTTTCTTCTATGAAAAAGTGAAGTAGTGATGTCCACCTCCTTTAGTCATTTAAAAAAATGCACCCTGCATGGTAGTTCTGCTGACACACAATGAACTTGAGGAGCTCTCATCTTGTTTCACAGTATGCACAAAAGGACACTGATGACAAATGAAGAAAGAATGCAAACTCATCCTTATCTTGCAAAAAAAAAAAAAAAATTGGGACTAATTGTGTAGCCACAACTAGATAAACTCAAGCAAAGAAGCAGCTGCTCAAAACAAGATTTCACCACACCAGTGAAAAAAAGAAAATCCAAATAACCTCCAACTGGCAGAGGCCTAATCCTGAAAGCACTGAATTTCATTAGATACCTACAAACTTTAGGTTAAACAAGGATGTGCCTAAGCTTCAGGCCTGACCCTTACCTAAGCAGCCATTTGCTTACAGCTCACTTAAGCCCAATTAGGATCAAGTAAAAAGAGGATTCTTCCTCAAGTCCTCCACGAAACCCTGTTCAACAGATGCTCTAAAGTTGTGACTAACAAATACTTATGTTTCATATAGAAAAAAAGTACTGATGACTGTTTTGAGCAATTTAAGCTTATTAAAACATATAATAATACACTCTAATTCATGACTAGCATTTCTTTCCATACAGCGGTACACGAACAGAGATCCAATCTTGGCTTTCGTCTAGTCACTCTATACTCTCATGGAAAGGATAATACATCCTTGAACACTTTCAGGCTAGAGAATAGAGTGCGTCTTAAACAGCAGATACTGGGAAGTACTGCTGGCCCCTCCCTGGCTACAGCTTAAAATCAAGCAGGTAGCTCTGCTCAAGCTTTACCCCCAGAACAGATTTAAGGGCCATCTCCAGGGTTCCCATCTCCGAAGTCTGAATAGATGCAATCATTGTGCCCTGCTGCTGTTTGTTTCAATCCGGAGCTCTGCATACACAGGAGAATTTGATACATTCTCAAACACAACACTCCCTATCACGTACATCAAGGCAGCTCCATGTTCAATGTATTGGCTGTTTTGGATCCCACATAGAGGCACAGAGAATTCCCCTTCTGCAGCATCAAGAATCTTAACACTGCATATTCAGTGCTAAGACCATGGTGTTTACGTTTTTACCTTTTACTAAGCTTATGTACTCTTCTTGTATCTCGCTTTGTATTTTAGCTGATCAAGTTTAAAGCCTGGTATAATCAAACAATTAGATCATATAGAACTAGTACAATATACTACACTCAAACATTTGCATTTTGAAAATACACAAGGAGCATTAGTATTACTTAATATGGTTTAAAAAAATCCTACCTGCTCTTCAATAAAACGTCTCTGTTTAAAAAATTCCCAGTCTTCCTTCAGCATGCGTTGTTTTGTTTTCATTGCCATCTAAAACAGAATTTAAGGACAATTCAATGGTTAATCACAGAAATCATACGCTTATAGTCAGTTGTTCTATCAAGGCTTTGTGAAATGTAACGTACCTGTATCATTTTTAAAGTACTTGCATACTCAGTCAATACGATACTTGTTTTATTTACTAATCCTACTATTTGAATCAGTTAAATAAATAATTTTTATTCATTTACACTTGAAGACAGTTTTTCCACTATTATTCCTTAAGGATTTGCATGTACTTGCCTCTTCCCCTTCAAAAATTAAATATTTTCATAGCATTTTTCATAAGTCGTGCTTGGCATTAAATCTTCTACAACTCAAATCCACTGAAATCCATTAAAATGTAGCAACAAGAGTTTTGGCAAGGCCTCAACACAGGCTCAGTGCCAACCCATGTACCACATGTAGAACTAACCATCCAACCTATGAGTGCAAAAAATTAGAAGAGTAAACATAAAATGAAGTAGTGACCTTGACTAACACCACTCCCTTTATCTCAATATATTTCATGCCTATGATTTATATAAAACTGGAAAAATATTTTATAATTACTAGGCCTTGAGTCACACTGTAAATGCAGAGTCCATAACTTTTTGTACAGAAACAACTTTTTTTTTAATTTAGTGAACTCACTGACAAAACCCAAAAATTTCCATGAACTTTAACAGAGCAAAACACAAAAACAAAGCTTCTCTTGTTGTACATTGCACCTTTTTAACAGCACTAGTTCATTGGTGAGTAAAAGGAATTATTTAGGTTATCTTATCCATTTTTTTTCATTTATTTTGTTAAGAAAGATTTCTAACACTAGAATATACCAACCTCCTTCATAAAGATTTGTTAAAAAAAGAAATCAGAGTTCAGTAGGTTACAGCACTGCAAGCTTCCTTTTTTCTTCAGAAATACACCTCCCAAAACTCATACTTGAACTGAAGTTGTATGCCAGAATATTAATTTAAGTTATTGCTATTATCATTATTTAACAAGGGAAACTGAAATTCTAAAACTGGGAATATGAAACAGAGTTAAGTGGCAGAGTTTCACCTCATCAATTTGTAACGCAATCAGCAGCATGCAATTCTAATTACTACTGTGAATTTTGATTTCCCTTGGCACTGTGAGGCTACAGTAGTAGCAAAAAAAAAAAAAAAAAGAGTTAATCGTGTTCATGCATGTGCCTTTTCAAACAGAACAGCATGTATGAAATATCCTTGAACCACTGGTACCATTTCTTAAACACACTACTAATTACTGCAGAGCCTGAGACCAGAAGAGAGATTTCATCTTGGTTGAACTATCACCATCTGAGCACCTTTAAGCCTCATTCAAAACCAATAGAACTCATAGCTTTCGATGCCCAAACACGTTAACATTAAAGCCATGTACCTACACTTGTTTAGAACAGCCAGTGCATTAACTGGGAGCTGCCTACTCAATCAAGGCTGCCAAGAAACTGACAAGGAAAACAGTACGGTTTAACTCTTAGTACTCTTAAGTATTAATGGAAGAAGGAGCTGAAATTAATGTTTTCCTACTTCCAGCTTAGCAGTCTTTCCTATAGCTCTGTCTGCAATTATCTTATTAACTCCATGAATAACACGGTATCACTTGTACCATCTCCTCCCCCCCCAATGAATATTTGTTATTTCAAGAGACAAAAGCAGATTCAACACAAACCACAGGATTTGTGCCTAAGAAATCTTTTGGGAAGGGGATACATATAGAGATACACATTCAGAGGTATCAAAAAGAAAAAATTACATTTCAATCCTGCACATCTGCAGCAAATATGCTAGCAATGCTGCCCAATGGAAGAAAATGTCCACCACCATGCTTCTTCCTTCTGACCTGTTTATTTAAAGGCTAACAAATGTTTGAGATCAGACAAGCGTAGAGTGAGACAGGCAGGTGAATAAGTATTTTTTCCCTCTGAAACAGATTTAATCATAAAACAAAACCAAGTTTGGTCAGGACTGACATAAAATAGTAGATCTCCTACAAGAAACTCTGACGTTTGCAGATGTTTGGAAGCATCAAGCATCCTGTGATGCTTCAAAATCTATCAAATGTGGACAGTACCTTTGAGCATCCTAAATTCCATTTGTCAAACTGATCTATTTTCCTACCCTGTTTCACTAGAAATAAAAACCAATTATTCTTATCACAAACTCTCAGTGTCCAAAAACAGAGAATTTTTTATTTATGTAGGTAGTATAAATACAACAAAACAACACCAACAAATATACCCGTAAAATACAGAAAATATTTTCTACTTTGCTCACCAGGACTCTAAAAAGCTCAGAGAGCTGAGCAAGAAACTTCCTGTGCTCTCGAGGCGCTGCGCAAAGGCAGCTCTGTATTCCTTCATTCTGTGGGAGCCAGCAGTATTAAAAATGGAAATGCCCACAAAGTACACATGATTATCCAGCCATCACTTATGGTAACGATCCAAATATATTTCAGACTTCTCATGTTAAATACAATCTAAATTTGGCAAGGAAAATACTAGGATCTGGAGGTACAGACTACGTTTATTTAATCTCTTGTATTTCAGATACTTTGAACATCTTCCTCAGACCTTAGCTAGTCACAAATGAAATACAATATGAACAAATGATTTGCTTGAGTTTTATTACAGTGTACTCCCATGAAAGAGGAGTCAGTACTACAAGTCTGTGTGTGATACAGCTGTCTTACAGTCTTTAAAAAAACTGCATTACTCGTATAGAACAAGCATCAAAACACTGTAGGAGAGATCTGTATTATCTCCACTGATGCCTTGTCTAAATTTGAGGTATAGTTCCAAAGACAAAGAAGGATCATTTATCTGTGTCGATCTGCATGTTCTAACCTTTCATACACCAGCAAAAGAACTTAACTGTTTTGTTGAGCCAAGAAGCAACAAATAATGAACATGCATTCACAGTTAAGATCAAGTTTCCATAGTAGCTGGGCTCTCTGATTTCTACTTGACAAAAATATCACTGCAAATTCAGGTAAGATGGTCATACTGAACTGCACATTTTTGATTAAGAAAGTATAATCACCACCACAGCCAACATCAACATAGGTTTTAATGAGAGACTGTGAAAATTATTGTCTATGTGTAAATAACCAAATTTTATAGGATGTATTCATTTTTAAGTTCCAACATGATGAGAACTGAACTGGGTTCCCTTTCTTACTGAAGAGGCAGCAATGACAGCCAGAGCACCCTGATACCACAGGGAAAATGAACTGTAGTAACACAAGAAGTGAAATTTCACTGAGCTGCCATCTATTATTTAGGAGCACAAAAGCAGCCTGACCAAGAGAAAACTTAGTAACTGATAGCTCAGTGATGCAGACCCTAAATATAGAACAATCTCCAAAAATAGTTAGTTATGCCCTATCTCCATCTTGAAGGCACTGAAATTACTGGCAGAAATTTACTTAAATCTTCATCAGATAGAAGAGCCTCGGAAGGACATTTACAGTGTTACCATAACACCTGAAAACATTTTACTATTCATAAGAGGAGCACAGCGTTAATAAGATTTAAATTAGATCTCCATACTTGTAATGCTCATAAAACCTTAAAATACAAATGGACATATAAAATTCTATCTTCAGTCACTCGTGTTGTTTGAACTAGGGACAAAAAGTGAGTAACTTTAGGAAAACATAAACACTTCCCAAATAAACAGCAAACTTTTCTAAAGCAAGCCCTTGATAATATACAAATCAGTACACTAACACCAAGTTCTGTAACACAGCAGACACAGAATAATCAGCTGTGAAAATTCACAAGAAGCAGGTAACTACAGATGTTTCAAATACTCATGTAGTGAGACTTAGAAGTTCTGCTTTTGAAAGCTGTACAAAGGTCACTGTCACACTACAAAACATGTATAAATACAAGTCATTTTAAAGCCATCTCTTCTTATTGATTTCATTTAACTGAATTATTTTTGAAGCCTAGTGTTCAGGGATTTTTGTCCCCTAGTAACAACTAGGGAAGAAAGTTTCATGTTCATGTATGACAAGTGTTATATAGACAAAAGTCATTCAAAAATATTCAAAGACTATCTCCAAGCCACAGCATAACAACTTGCTTCAATAATTTGATGGTATTTCTGTAAAATTACTGTTCCATTTTGGCATATTGGAGTTCTTCTCTATTTGGAAGACTGACCTCACTAAAAAGGTTACATTATGAAGCTTCAAAGCTCTGGCAAGCAATACCAAAGAAACTCATTACCAGAGGCACAGCCTTCCATGGGCCACTCCCAACATAATTAGTCATGAAACTGTTTACACAGTTCTTACCTGTTCATCAACGTAATCATCTATTCTTTTCTGGCATTCAAGCCATGCTTCAGCAACTTGCCCCATTTCCTGTTCCAGTTGATGATACCTTTGTAGCAAGGTACTATACATATCTTCACTACAGGAATCATGTGTTGTTCCAAGCCTACAAGATCAAGCAGCACTAGTTACACATGAGATATTGGACTGGAAAAAAAAAACCAACAAAAACAATCACACAGTTCTACCAGCCTGTAAAGTGTTGAAGTGCAATTATTGATACACCTGGGCCCGTGTAGCTGCTTGCATCTCAAGAAGAATATTTTTAGTCATTTTTCAAACAATACCCAACAATTGTTCCAGCGTTCTATAACCAGTAACAGCAAGAATGTGGGAAGTGCGATCTTTCTGGAGCCTCTTTCCCATGGGTAACCAGATGTTAATCCTTCTAAGCAATACTTATTCAAATTTTGATGCTTGATATATTTATCCTTTCAAATCCTACAGGTTAAATATACCTGTTGACTATTTACTGAACAGTTAGATTGGTAAAATAAAGCCAGAAGCTTGTTAAATTGAACTCTCATGATCAATGATAAAAACATTACTAGACAAACTGGAGATCCAGTTGGGGAAAACACTGTGAAATGATGCAAGAGAGATAACTTGGTTGCATGCAGTAATTTACTGTCACTTGAGATGCAACATCAACTTCAAAATGCACTTATGCCATTCACTGATGGCTGTCCCCAGAAGAGGTCCCAGGAACAGGAAAAAGACTTCATTTCCTTTCCAATACTTCCAATATGCTTTCATAATGTTTTTTTTTGTTTGTTTGTTTGTTTTAAGGTATTTGCTGTAAAGCACATCATCGCAACAACTCAAGTAAATAAGCAAGCTCCCTAAATCTTGACTACAAAAATAAAGAGAAGGCAAAATCCTCTTAGGTATAAGTTTAAAGCACGCTGAACTATAATGACCTATGAACTGGTACAGACTAAAGCTTCTCAACATTACCCTTACTGGATAATTAAGGAGAAACCAGTTGATACTTAACGAGGCACAGAGGTTGTATGTTGGTCAAAGGACTTGACAAGCCACTGCCAAAACCAAACCCCAAATATCTTAACAGTTGACATTAAAGCAGAGATCCAGCATTTCTGGGAGGTTTGTCACAGATTTCAACCGCAACTGGAAGCTAATCCAAACCAAGAACCTATCACCCTGCAGGGAACACAGACGTATCCAGAAAGGAATTCCTGAAGGAATGTGCCTTTAAAACTTGACGATAGCTGTCACTACAGTGAAGCTCTGCAAAGAAACAACTTCTGTTGCTTAGATTTGAATTCCAGACACATTTGAGAACAGGTAGATGCAAGCAATCCAACACTTCTGTTAAGAAATGACTCTACATTTCACATAAGACCATTCTCATGTCCATAGGTGAAGGAAGTATCAACAGCCTCAATAAACCAGAAACTGATGGATCAAGAAGTGCAGAGAAGCCTTGGCAGAAAACACGCAAGATGCCTGAGGACAGCGTCACTGAAAATGGTACTGGAAAGTCAAGCACAGATCAAAGAGATCAAAGGGAAAGCATGCAACTGAACAACATGTTGTTTAACAGAGTGACAGTATTACCTGCCTGAAAGAGAAAAACAGGGTCTTGGTAGTAACCCAGTACTGAGTCCAGTGACAATTCAGTTTTCCTGCTTTCCTTTCTAACAACTGCTAGCAAAAGCTTAACTCAGAAGTTCCTTCATTTGCCACAAGCAATATTGCTTGCAATTGAGATGCTTAATCAAATTGTTCTCGTAGCTTGGAAAAAAATACCCAAAACAACGTACTTGGGACAAATACACAGAGAGTAGTAATACCTTGATCAGAAACACGTCTGAGAGGTCAAGAAGAGCAATGCATTGCTGTACTTTATGAAGATTAAACAGAACTCAAGATGAATAACAATATTTATTTACATTAACAATACTTCTCCTGAACAAAACAAGCGCTTTCAGGTACACAAAACACAAACAGAACCATCCTGATAACAAAGTATACATTTTAAAGCCCTGGGAAATGCAATATGCCATCTCATCTACAAGCACATAGCAAAGGTGGTTTCTTTGTTTTGTGTGTGTTTTCTTCTAGCCACCTACTCACTTGTAGAGAAATGGAATCAGTACCAGTGCCTTATGGCAAGTGAGGACATTACAATTCATCAGCATTTTAATAGGACACTGTCATTTTACTAGGTAACCTACAAGGAAGGAGATTAGGGTAGTAATTCTTCTGACAAGCAAGTCATGACAGTAGATTGCTCAACTGAAAACAGATAAACAAGACTTTTTACCTATCAAACTGGACAAGCAGTGGACTGTTTGTTTTGTTGCTGCTGGTTGTTTTTTATTGCTTTTTTTTTTTTTAAAGCAGTGGTTGCAAACATAGATTTTGCTTTCTCCTTTAAATTACAAAAGTGAAGTTTAAATCTTTACCTTAGCTGTGACACTAATGTTGGCAAGCTATTCTGCAGGAGTGGCTCAGAAAATACCAGATTTTCAAACAGATGCTTGTTGTGCAATTCCCATGTCACCTGAAATTTCTTCAAATGTTCATTTTCCTATAATGAATAACAACCACAAATAAGCTCAGATCATGAAACACAAAGTAAAGAAATGCTTTTTTCAGGTCAGAATATATATATATGTATATATATTTTATTAAACCCATCAACCAACAGGCTGCATTATCCAGTTGAGATATTGTTTCATTTTAATATTCAAAATATGGAACAGCTCTTTAATGATTTATTAATGATTTAAATAGACATAGCTTCATACCTTTTCTAAATTGTCAAGGACTGGGAAAAAACAACAAAAACAGACTGTGCTGTTGAAAGCTTCCACTCTTTTCTGCACTCTAAGATTTATTTCATGAATCAGTTATTGTTTCTCAGTTCTTTTCACCTATCTAGTAACAAACACATGATGACAAGCGGTAATTTTTATTTAAAATTGACATAAGTCAAGTAGAGAGTTCTTTCAAAGTGAAATTGCTTTAAAAATGCAGGTTTTCTAAATAGCCAAGAGACCAACTGCTCGCTTCTTTCATAAGCAGAATGTTCTTCTATTTAAGGTTACTTAATATACAAATGAAATTCAAGGGAATTTCAAAACATAAAAAGTAAATCTATTACTATGATATCAAAGACAGGAACAATTTTTCTTTCAAGTTAAGTTCTTCCATACACAGATAGCAGTAAACAGCTTTTCCTATAGCAGGACTCTCATACAGCAAAGTTAAACGCAACTGTTCTATCAGATCAGCAAGCAAGGCCTACGCACTATAGCCTTGAGTAGCCAGAAATACAAGAATACTTCAGAATTTCACTTTTGTTAAGCATGGTGGTTTAAAAAATTAATATGCATTTATATAAGATCTAAAATACTAAAATATCAAGATTTAAAAAAAAAGAATTGAGAAGTTTGAGGTTCTTCTTTTAGTAGTTATTATTTAGACGTTGCTTTTTCCTGCCTCCCAGTTGCACAAGAGACATGCACCATATCAGTTTGAATCCTCTAACTTCAAAATATTCACAACTACTATAAAATGCTTTTTTTAAAAAAAAGATTTGTAACACAAGAGGCCTTTTGCTTTACTTTGAATTTTGTCAGAAATTGGAGAGGAGACATTGGAGAGGACAGGCTGTCTTTATCCCACTTTCCTATAACTGCAAAGTTTTCTTGAATACTGACTGATAATAAGCACCAGGGGAAAAATATGAGAAGACTATTTTCTGGTCAGCTATATAACTCTGGCACTGCTGAATTCATTACTGGCGAATCTACCGTGATAAAGCAAACCTTTGTACTATAATCCATTCGCTTTGCAGCTGAAAATTCCTAAGTTCCCGTGCCACTCAGCTTGAAGAGTTACTTTCTCTACAGCACCTAGATTTGACGACTTAAAAGATGCCAGTTAATGGGAAATGGCAGCGACCACACATCTCCATCGAAGTGATGAAGTTGGGAAAGACAATACGGCAAATAACAAATACAGACCACTGACAACAGAAAAAAAGCACCAAATACGCCTGTGTTTCTACACAGAAACTTCTTCCTGCTTTGGTCAATTTCATTTCACAACAGTCCCTCCTCAGAAGTGACACTCAGGTTCCCCTCCGTCTCATCTTTCTTATCTGTTACTGCTCTTTTCCTTTCTTGACATTCCCAGGCAATCACTTTTAGCTATTTGGCAACAAAAAAATTTACCACTTACAAGAAAAAGGAAGTGCTGGACACAGCTATTGAAAATGGATGTACAGGAAAAGGCTTAAGGACCAAGGTTATTAATCAACAGCAACATTTGTTTACTGTATTAATTGCACACGATGGTCAGTTAAACAAGAACAGATGATTTAAGGCTACTGCTCATTTTCTACCTGCCAATACAAGTCAGCACAATCACCTGACAAAAACAGTTAGGCAGAATATTAATTCCTGAGAAAAGGTCATCTTTCCAAGTAGCAATTCTTGCTTTTAAGGAAAATAACAAAAAAAAAAACATTAAAACAATTTGATTTAGTGCTACACATAAAAGCCTGCATCCTTTACATGAGGTTCTCAAGAGAAGCGTGAAAATCAACAGAGAAATACTATAATCATTCTTCAGTGGAATTATCTAAAATTTTGTAGATTTCAGAAAAAGTACAAAATGCCACCTTTGCCTTCACACAATTTTCAGTGCATTCATTTAAAGAGATATCAGACCTACTTTTGTGAAAAATGGAATTTGCATTTTCAGAATGCCCTTCACTTCCAACCATGTGCACACACACCTTATATTTCACAAATCACAGATGACTTCTTAAAGAACCCAGAAACAGCTCAGCTAGCATCACTCCTAGCAGGTTGTTTTCTTAGTCTTACCAGAGTAACTAGGAAGGCGCTGATTGTGCATGCTGCCTGACAGAGAGCACTGTATTCTTCAAGTAGGAGTGAGATGAACTGATGTGCCTGCGGTGGCCCTTGTATTGCTAATGTTGATGCAACTTTAGATCCCAGTGACAAGTGTCTGAGCAGACGAACCTTCATTTCAAGTACATATTCTCTAGCTTGCTGTTCCAACCGTTGGTAAAGCTGATATGGATCTCTTTCACAAAGCCTGTAGTTTTAGAATATTTGTGATTAAAAAAAATATCTAATCAACAATTTTCACTCTCCTAAAAATATTTAGTGGTTATCATCATTATTACAAAAAGAAACAATGACTAAGGTTTACAGAACTACCTTGGGTTTGGGAGAACGCAGCCCCGTTCCCTAACTCTACGCCATGGAACTCAATTCCTATGTAGCTTTAGGACTAGCAAAGGATGTTTGCACCCGAGGAACAAATTAATCTAGGACCTCAGTGCTTCACTGCTAGTTGTGAGCTAAAAACCCTTACTTATTTTGCATACAGCTTTACAGACGTACTTCTTTACAACTTCTTCATATTCTTCCATACAGCCTTAATAAATGTCCCATTTAGAACAGCCAGATCTGGGCTCAATTAATGTATGTAGGACAGTTCTTTACCTCAAGCCATTGGAGAAGCTTGACACATTAGGCAGTCAGCATTTGCCTAAACACAAACTAGCAAGACTGGACTCAACCGTGACTGCTTTGTGTGACTCCTCTATTGTTAAATTCAAGTGAAAGAGACAACTCATACAATTACCACATTTTTAAGACAATCACTCAAACTCATTTTCATCGAGTTGCTTACCCTACATTGCAGATATTCTGTACAAAAGCATCTTTTACACTTTTATTAAAGCTATGTTAGTACACAGAGACATATGGGATTCACAGGGCCATAAATAATATCCTTCACAGAACATGACTTTTGGTACCACTTAGCACATAAGCTGCAATCGTTAGAAGTGACAGGTGATTGTATTTTAGTTTTGTTTTGAATCCAGGGTAGAGACCAAAACTTGGGAGCTGTATGTCCTAAGGAAGAAAAGTAACATAAAAGCTCCAGAAATACACTGCCCTCTAAACATTCTTTCAGTCATACAGTAAGAAGCATTACAGATATTGTAAGGCACAGCTTTTGAGAGGGTCAGGACTTCCTGCAAAGGACAGCACAGAGCTGTCTGATACTGGAATGAGACATGAGTTTGAACCACATCACATAGAGGAAAATGGTTCTTTGGCTCCTGGGTAGGTGCTTTGGTGGCTACACCAGTTCCAACACTCTAGAATTTTGTGCTCCAGTTGAAGCAGCATGTGAACACTGCACAACAAGGGTTGCCTCCTGCTGATGGTGTGGTCTGGACACAACTACTTGATGGGGGGAGATAACATGAGCCTAAACTGGCATACAGAAGAAGAGTTATATTTTAAGAGAGTTCTCATACTCAACAAAGGTTTAGTCACCAGCCTCTAAAAGGACTTCCTAATTCATAATCCTCAATGGGCACTTAAGTTAAAAGCAGGAACAGGATCCCAGCCAGCCATATTCAGAGCTTTCTACCAAAGCTATACTCAGAATGAGCCACTGGACATGATGGCCGCTTTGAAGCACTTTAAAAGTGAAATTGTACTATATAAAGTCCCGTGGCTTGGGGTTTAAGCATCTGTCTCAGATTTTTGGAGCGCAGGGAAGTGAGGAAGAACAAAGAGATTAGAGAAGTACTTACAACTTAAATGAATAAGTTCACTGCTGCCTAGTCCCTGCTCTTCCCTCATCACTTATAAAATAGAGTACTATTGCACTGTCATGAACTGCTACGATGTACAGTAGGGACAGTACTTGGCACAACTGCTTACTTTCAACAAAGCAGGTAATTTTTTTCTTGCCAACTCCATTTAACACAGCTGAGCATGAAGTTATTAATAAGGAATTTGCCTTTTAAATTAGCCACAGCATATTTGGCATGCTACCTACATCTTTTTATTTTTTTTCTTTCTATTCCTTTTTAGAAACAAACAAACAAAAAACATTTTCAGTACCTACAATGACAAGTTCTGCTATATTTTTGTGTGACATCAGCATCACAGACTGGACTCACCAGTGTCTGCACTATCCAAGCATCCTAACTTTATTTCATTATTTGAAGACCACAAGAAATTCTAGAGTGAAAAAAATCATCACAGTAGTATTGAAAGCTTTCTTCTTTGGGATCCTTTTCTTGCCTTTTAGATTTTAATCATGTTTCTCAACAGTGACAAACAGTTCCAGAGAAATTACCTATGTACATAAGAAAGCTACACAGTACATGCTACAGTTTTCAAAGTTTTTCCATTAAGGAAAACTCTAGCTGTGATTCAGTTTTAATTAAGTAGACACTACACTACAATTTAAGAATCTTTGATTTCAAAAGCTATATTGCATGTTTTGATCACTTAGTTTAAATAAACCAAGTGTGACTAACAGGAAAGCACATTGTATTACCCTACAGTTACACAACTCAGATTCAAGACTGAGCACTCAGTTTTTATGGTAGAAGCACAAAAAGCTTATTCAATTATTTACTAAGACTCATTCAGAAATACAGTCACAAAGAGCTGTACTAGATTAGAATCTTTCAAAAGTTTGAAAGCACTGTGTCAAGTAGAAACTCTGCTTAAGAACTATGGTTACTTATTCCAGTCAGAACTTTGTAAATTAAGTTAAGTACAGAACTAACAAGAGAATCTTTGACCATACACTAAACTGGACAAAAAATTAAATGAACATGATGGAGCACTTAGGAGAAGTGTAGCTGCCCCTCAAGGAAAAAAAAAAACAAACCAACAACCAAAGAATTCAAAAGCACATCGCTGACTTACACCTAGAGAAAGATGCACTTCCAACTTCTGAAATGAAAACAAACTTCTCATAATCTGCCTCACCTAATGATCAACGACCAAATTTTTCCTTGTCTAACTTCTAGCTGCTACAATTACTATAGAATGCAATCACTATTGTAAAACCAAGTTAGTTCAGCAAGGTAAGGTGTTTCATGTGGGGGAAATTCAAGTTAAAGAGTGTCTTATTAGTAATAGTAATCATCTCAATAACTTTTGAGGATTAACGTTTCGGGGATCTTTCCATAATTGTGCACTAATATCCCCATTGCAGATGCATACAAACATTTTTCACGTATTTCACACACTCAATCCAGCACTTTAAAATCCTGCATGGAATACAGCTGACTTCTCTAATTTTTCATTCTAGTGGAGAGGCAATCATTCTAAGCCATCAGACTTACAGCTGGTAAATAAAATTCCGGTAAAAAAGATACACTAAGTAACTTAGAACTCATTAAAAAACACCTCTTAGCAATTAATAAGTAGTTTTTTGAAGTGCTATACCTATCCACCAGCTCTTTCATTCCTTCTTTATCTGGTACCAAAGATTGGTCTTGGTCGTCTGCCAAAGGGGTCCCAGCTTGGCGATATATACATCGAACCATGTATCTTACTTCTGACCAGTAATTTTGAAGCTGCTGAGATTCACGTTCAGTCTCTGCTGAAATTTCTCTGCAATGACAAAACAACCCTCTCAATTTGTATATCACACAATAGTATTCCTACTATTCTGAAGACTCTTCTCAGGAAAATAATGTCTAAAAACACCTAAAGAGTACATGCCAAAAATGAAGTAAAGAATTTAATAAAAGCCACCATTCCTAAGTTACTGTTATTGTCAGATAGCCCCATTTAAGTAATTTAAGCATATGTTGACAAATAAGCTACAAGATTGCTGATAGTCTGAGTACAGGCATTATTCTAAGTCTGAATTCAGTTCTTACCTGCGCTCATTACAGGCCTCACAGTTGCATGCTATGTCTGAAGGAGAGGAATTGTTAAGATCGGCAGCAGGCACTGTCTGCGCACCAACAGTTATCCTTCCTCCTCCTACAGATTCCTGCTGTGATCCACTGTTTCCAAGAGGCATGTGCAAAAGGAAGTCTTGGCTCTGAAAGGAAAAAAAAAATACTGGTAGCAACTTTGATTTGCAAGATCCAAGCGTGAAATGTTAATACGCAGGCAAATAACATGGCAATTCTTAGTGCTGAATATATTTTGGGAGAAGACTCAACCAGCCACAAAGGATTTATCTTTGAAAAGCCCAATAAATGCACAAGATGGACTGAGAAAGCCAGCAATGTAAATAGTTTCTTTTCTAATAACTGAAGCACGTTGGTTATAATTATCACTTTCATGCACTCCAGCATAAACAATGAACTAAGCTAAAAGAAGGATTGCATCATCCATGATTAACCACATAAACGAGTAATATCTCTTCAGTCTCTTATTTGACAATATGTTTGACTCTTCTAGTTTAACAACCCATTCCACAGAAAGCATAAAATCTCCTTGTATATAACAGCAAGACATACTACTCGACCGTAATGGATGTTAGCATCAGTTCCCTGTAACAGCAGCTTTCCATCTCCTGTGTGTACTGCTGCTCACTGCTAACAAATGACACAGTTCTCTCCAGAGGCTGCTGGTATTTCAGTCTCCAGTTTCTGCTCCTCTGTGCTCCACCCACTGAACCACAGTGCTCCTCCTGCACCCTCCCCAGGTTGCCACCAGCCGTCTGGAATGCCAGGCAGAAACCTCTCTCAGATTAGGTAGGAGCAGGACTGAACGGATTTCTGCACTTCACCCCAGATCCTGGAGCAGGATGAAGACAGATATTACAACAAACTTGTACACACCCACCGCCAACAGCATGAGCAGCTACTGTGGCTGGTGCTGAGGCAAATGAAGCATCACAAAAATCAAGGTAACGACAGCAACAGCAGTCTGAGCACAGGAACATCTGCAGCAAGACACTCACACTCTGGCTCGCAGCGACTGAACAGATTTCAGAGCTTTCTCCCCCCACCCCCAAGCTGTTTTTTCCAAATGTGACTAGCCATTTAATCCATTGAGGTGCTTTTTCAACTTGCTGGAATTGGAGGACACTTTGCTTTTAAAAATTCCTCTTGCCAGATACCATCCACTTTGATCTTATCTGGAGTATATTTAACTTAACAAGACTTTTACAAAGCAAGTTCTGCCTTGCTTGCACATGCAGGATGACTTCTTTTCCATTTGAGCTCAGTTGCAGTGAAATGTGTCAGAACTTTTTATTCAGTTGAACAATAATGTGCTTCAGTCTAGCTGTTCTTTGGCATCTCTAGAACACGTTACTATCCAGCTACCAATATAATCCCCTTTGATATAATCTCTTTGGATTAATTTCCCTAAGCCTTGTTAACAGTAAGAAAATTAGCAAACTTCAGCTGTAAGCACCAGTGATATACTCTTATATCTTCTGTATTATAACCCATAGGAACTCATATGTTAATATGAGTTTAACTGTATACGTTGTACAAAAACAATCTTACTTCACACTAATTTGCTTACTGAAATCAAATCTGTATGTGGCTACAGGTTATTACCAGAAATATAAAGCTTCCCAAATCATATGTGAAGATTTGTTTTTTTGGTGTACTATTATAGTTCAACTCAATTGGGATTTGCTGGACATGACATGAGACTTTTTGTATCTCTGTCATGAAGAGACAACTCTTTGTGAGGTTGAATTCTCATTTGAGAATGCATTTTAACACAATTAATAAAAAAGCAACCACTAAATAAGAAGCGCAGCTTGAAACATTTACACTGGATATTAAAGCATGTTACATGCACACTGTAAAAAGTTGTCCCTCTTTCTTAAGGAAAAAAAAAACAAACCAATAACAACAGCATGAGAAACTTCTCTATTCAGATATCCGAATCTCAGGCTTGAAAGTCCCCATTTTTTGAACACATGGAAAAACTCACCTGTTTCATTTAACTCACAGAAAAAAAACCTCAAGATCAGCTAAAATACTCTCTCCGCACTTGCAGTTGAAGTGGTTCCAAAGCACAAAGTAGCACTCAGCATCTCATAGCACATCATCTTATTCTATTGAAGTACTTCAACTTACCACAAGAGATTGCTCTATTGTAGCATGCCTCTCCTCCTTTTCGACTGTTCGTCTACAGTCTGGACACACCCACAGTGGAAGATGCAGCATATTGTTTGCTTTTGGAGATGTGGAAAGTGCTGTTTTGCTAGAATTTTTTATTCCGCTCTCTGAAAGCGAACTATCTTTGCGTTCACTTCTACAAAGAAGACAGTGCTCGCCAGTTGTATACGGTGCCCTTTGGCCCAAGCCAAAGGTAAATGGTGTCTACAAATAAATGGCAGAAGGGAGAACTGGTTACTCACAGAACGCATACCTGAAAAAAATCTTCTGAGAGCCTCAAAGTAGAACTTGTCATCATTCAATGGTGAATATTTGGATTGTCTTAAGATCAAATACCGCAGTCTTAATATCAGTCTGGCAAACAATTGTGATTATGAATAAATTCAATCTAAGAAGCAATTCTTCCAGGGATACAGCTTTCCTTTCTAAAATAATTCAGCCTAAGAGCAAAAAAAACTTTTAAGTAAAAAAGGATGATTTCTTTTACTGTTGTCATTCTCAGAACGAAAAAGAAAGCTAACAGCTCTGAAGGTCACTGTCACCTCCCTTTTGAAATACTTGTTGAAACAAAGACACTTTTAGCTAAGCTTGTTGCAAAAGAAAAGCTTAGCTTTGCTTTAACAAAACCAATCGATGAAGCCTTAAAATCCACTATCGTGTATTGAATAAACTTACGAGGGCAGAGGCAACCAAAAATTTACTTTCTCTTCCAGGATCTACTGTGCATGAAATTGTGGTTCAGCCCTGAAATTATGATTATTCATCAAGACCGACGTTCTAAAACATGTCAAGAAGAGCAAGCCAAACAACCTCACAGGAGTTCAGCAAAGTTATAACTGATGGAACAAAACATGGACTAAATGATCTTGAAGGTCTTTTCCATCCTTGGTGATTCTACAATCTTCTACGGGCACAATCTCAGATTTGCCCCATGTGACAGCTACTAGCTCTGCCTTAATTACTAACACCCTCCACGCAAATCTCAAGATCATGGAAACATTTGAGTTAGAAGAGATCTTGAAGACCATCTACTTCCAGCCCCTTGCCACGGGCAGGAACATTTCCCACTAGATAAGGTTGCTCAAAACCAAATAGAGCCTGGTCTTGAATGCCTGCAGGGATGGCACCATCCACAACTTGTCTGGGCAGCCTGTTCCAGTGCCTTAGCACCCTCATACTGAAGAATTTCTTCTTTATATTTATTCTCAACGTATCCTCTTGAAGTCGCTACCCCTTGTCCTATCATTATTCTCCCTGATGAAAGAGCTCCTCTCCAGTTTACTTGTAGGCCCCTCTTAGATACTGGAAAACAGTTGTATTCTCTCATAAAGGAAAGGCACATTTTAAATAAAGCATTCTAGCATCTATCCACATACTACTCTAAATTCAACACTATGATCACTATGGGTGAAACAAGTTCTCCAGAGCAAAGACCTAAGTCAAGCTATAACACAACTGATTGTCCTTGTCTTCACAGTAAGTAAAATCCATTCTCTGTTGCTGACATCTGAAACAGCACAGCATTACTGAGCCTAATTTTTATGTTGTTTGCATTTACAAAATTAACTCAGCAATATGGAAAGAAAGACTAAATTCTAGACCATAAAGCCTCCACATTTAAATAATCTTCCCTAATACCTCTCCTTTCAGAACTTGAGGATAAACTTAATTTAACAGATTTAATTAAAACAGCTAAACTCCTACCTCAGTGACATCATTTCAAGAACTCACACTTAAGCACAAAATCAAATACACAACTTTGCCAGGTGTTAATGCAGGTTTTCAGCTTTTAAGAGGAGAGACTTGCTCTGCCTCCCATCCCTTTACTGGCTCAACAAGCACAGATTTCCAAAGTTAAACATTCCTCTTGACTGCATTACAGATCTTATGTTGATGCCTAAGCCCCGCACAGAAGGCACAGTGGGATCCCTGAAAGTTTCCTTCTTAAAATACATTTCTGAAGCCAGATTAAGTTTCTGTGGATATGACGAAGACAAGTTTATAGCTTCTGAAGGCAAAACCTTACAAACATCAGCAGCAAAACATCTTCCAACAAGGAGGAAAAGTAGAGCACAACAGTGTAAATATCTAGAAGTGAAGGCAACCTGACACTTTCACTAGGGTAAGGTTCAGGGTAAACAGACCCCAGACACACGCTACAAGGACTTCCAGAAGCTGCAACTTCAGTTATGCAAGTTTTATCAGCGTCATTTAACAAACAAAAACACACAATGGCAAATAGAGCAGGAATAACCATCTTAATGGCTGCTAACTCACTGGCTAAGTAAAATCCTAATAGAGTCTCCCAACTGGGCTGATGTTCACAGCCAAAAACTTCATAGAAGGATTTTAAGTTCCAAACAGAGAGCTAGTTCCCAAAGCAAGATGTAGTCAACTGCTAAGAGTGAAAAGTGGGATGGTTACACTCCCAAGTGCTCTCACTAAGTAGTTTACTTCTACCAAACTGATAGCTAGAATCATAGAATTGCTCAGGTTGGAAAAGGCATTAAAGATCATCAAGTCCAACCACAACCTAATCATACGACCCTGACTCCAACAACTTTCCACTAAATCATGTCCCAGAGCACCACATCCAGATCAGTTTTTAAACATATTCAGGGATGGTGACTCAACCACCTCCCTGGAAATGACACCATGACAAAAATCTATACCACGTAGATCACCAACTCCTGTAATAGCTTTGTCACACTAAAAGCAAGATATGAATTGCCATTTTGTATTTAATATTATGAATGCAGTGAAGAATCGTGAACATTTCAACAGCAGTAATCAACTTTCTCATCAGCTTGGATTTCAGTCATGCATACATTTTTGTATTTCTCCTTAGCATCATCAGAGTTAAGGGTACATTTTAAGCAAAGCAAGAGACTTTTTCCACCAGTCAAGCTTAAAGAGATGGATCTCTGCAAGAAAACATCCAGCCTCACTTTCTCTCTCTGAAACATGTTCAGATGTAACATTCATAAAGGAAAGCTGGAAGTAGGACAAGCTGGAACAGAAATAACTGCCTCTGCTATGTATTTAGATTTATTTCCAAGAATAGCTTTATTACCATAAAACTGCATAGCTTTTTTCATACTCATGTCCAATTTCAAGCTTATTATAACAATAAAACTTTACTTTCACTGCTTTTTAAAGCTTGAACTGTGAAGTGATCAGAAACTGACTTCAGTTAGCAAAGTCCTTAATGCAAACAGAACTGCAGATCATTTTCAAGGTTTTTCCTCTGCATGTTACTGTAATTCTCTCTCCCATTAATGGCATTCTGCTACCATGCACACCCACAAAATCTGGCTGTACTTACCTGAGAAACACCTGTGAACTCTGATCCAACAGAACTGTCTGTAAACTGTGTACCATTTAGTGAAACCTGGAAAAAAAATGAAGAGCAAAATGGTTAAAATAATCAAGTTTTATGCTAAAAACAGCATTAAAATTTTTTAATAAAATTAAAAATAATCATATCCCAAATCTGAGGGCTGATAAAACAGCTTGTGAAATTTCAGTGATTGACTGCAGACATGGATAACTTATTTTTGTAATAAAATTCTACAGATGCAAAAGCAAACAAGTTACATATGTCAAGTTTTTGCAGTACAGCTGCTTTATTAGCAATGTAACTCTGATCAGAAAGAACTGATACAAGAAAAACTGAGACACGAGCAAAACAACTTTGTTCCCTTCTGTATTTGGTTGTTTGCTTTCTGCTTTTAAGCTTCTATTGTGAACTGAGACAATTACCAAAGATTCCTTCCTTTAGAAAGCTGAATACAATACTGCTTAGAAACACACGCTATGTTAACTCAGAAGACTTCCATAGGAAGCCACTGAATTGCATCCAGCTTTTGCATTGCAAAAGCTTTCCTCCTACGCCAGTTATAATTCATACAGAAATCTCTCAGATCTCTTCTGCACTGAGTGTTACAGAAACTACACCAGATAGTGATGAAGTGCTTTTCAAAAGCCACAAGTGTTTTCATAGAGTATTATCTGAGGATGCTAGAACACAAGCAAAGTTAAGACAGTGTGCAAACTGAAGCTGATGATGGCAAAGAGCCCTACACCACGCCGATGTGAAAAGAAATGTAAAGGCATCTGATTGAAAAAAAAGGGAGGAAGGGGGACAGGCAGCTAATTTTCTTCCCCCACACCATCCCTTTTTGCGAGCACTGGTTCATCAGACATAATTTAACTCATGCCTCCATTCCACTTCTAGCTTTGGTAAACTCTTTTTGCTCTCCATTTTTCTACCTACTACTGTCTGATATTATTTTTAAGACTCCTTCCAAGACAGCTACAGCAACTCCCCTGTTTAACTTGGGAACCTCCGCATCTTCTGTAACACAGGGACACATCAGACAAAACTGTAACCCTGCTAACAAACCCAGAACTTAAAATGAAGCCTCTCACAACACTAGGTAGCATCCTTCAGTTTCACTCATCCACAGGATCAGTGACCAGCTGCTTCATAAATCAGTTAGATTTCTGGAAAGCCACCATCTTCAGCCAGACTTTTCAAAAGCAAAGTAGAAGATAAAACACAAACTTCAAATAATTGCTAGGAAACAACACAACTAATTATTATATGAAGACCTTGAAGAGTGGGTATGTGGGTATTTTAAGAAACACCTCCATCACACTCAACTGGAGCAGCTCAGATGTGGAATGATGGTAACAAACAAGGTAAATACTAATAACAACAACCACATAGCGAACTTGTTAATTCACGTTTTGGAAAGTGAAAAAAAAGAGTCTTTCAAATGAAGACATGCTTCTTCAAGGAAAGAAAACTTCCAAGTACAGTAGGCTGACTGGTCAGTGGGATATATATGCCTTTAAAAACACAGAACCCAGCTCTAATTTTAGAATTAAGCTCTAAAAACATTTTTTCTGAGAAAATCCTAGCACACAAATTTGTCCCAAATCCCCACTTTTTCATTAAGAAAATACATTTATATTCTCTACACTCAGGACTGCAATCACACACAAAAAAAACATCAGCCGTAGTATTTAAACATGTTGGTGTTCGGTGACCATAAGAGCACCCAGAAACATCAGAAAAAGTCAAGAGAAAAAAAATTGGGATGTTTCCAATATCCAGTAAATGGCAAGACAATATTGGATGTCAGGAGTGCCTGCTTCACGGAAAAAGTTGCCTTTCTTTTGTCAGTAGCACTGTGTCTCCTGATCTGAGGCACTGTGCATTATTTGATTCAAAGTATTAGTATAAAACTCCCCAAATTTAGTAACGATCTTAATATCTGGAAGAGGAACAAACATGAAGGAACTTAAAGCAAGAGTGTTTTTTTTTTGTTGTGTTTTGTTTTGTTTTAAACCTCACAAGATGAAACAGAGGGAATCATCAAGAGTAAAATGTCTGTAGGCAATGAGGAGATTTATGACATTATGTGAAACAGACAAAATACAAAAGAAAACAACACAGCAAAGACTTCAGAATGGGGAGGAAGGGAACAATGACGTAACAGGGAAGAGAAGGAGATGGCTGAATAGCATATTAGAGGAAATATTAGAAGAATCTTGTAGTAGTCGTCCAAACGGGGCTGAAACAATAGCAAGCTTAAAACAGACAATAAAAATGCAATGAGAGACTCTCACCCAGAAGTTAAAGAAACGAGGAAAAAAAAAAACCTGTGAAAACTACAAGCATCACCTTTTTCAAGGCACATGAGTAATAATGGGGAGTAGAGAGCCTGGTAGGACCTGTAAGGTTAAAACAAACAACAGATGCATAAAGAAATGGTAAAACAAGCTAAAGTCTTGGCAGAAACACTGAGCGTGGTCTTCATGTTCACTATGGAGGAGCCTCCATAGTAGGTATGGAAGGTATTCTCCCAGGGAAAGCCTTGATGAAGAATGCACTGGAAGATCTGCTTCCAAGCAAGGCACAGCTCGAAGGGGTGGGGGCAATAGGATATACGTGAACTAGCCATCAAGAGCAGATGACATTCCACTCAGAGCCCTTGAGAAGCCTATTGATCTAATAGTTGCACTGATAACTACAGTATGAAAACACGTGCTTCCTATTTCACCGCCACCAAAGAAGCAAAAAATACACTTTTTAAAAAAATATTTATTAAGTTCCCAAAGCAAACCATGGAAACTTCCCTTGTCCTAAGCCTGTAGCAAGAAAGTCCCTATCTGACCAAGTTAACCAATAACATCAAATTCTTCGCATGACTCAAGACACTGCAGGATGGCAGAAGGACCTTACAAGATGCAGTTACCGGGCCATATGCTGACAGATACAATTCAGTGTGCACAAATTTAAAGTAAGAGACAAACCAGACCATTGTCACATCTGGACAATCAAAAGCTCTTAAAAAAAAAAAAAAGAGTTATATGTATGTGTGTGCATACATATATATATTTATATCAGACATGGATATCCATTTTAGTTGTTGTAAAACTTCTTGTTTCAAAAAGCTATTTTGTACAGGTAAATGCCAGAAGGAAAGCTGACGTGGATCAGGAAAACTGGAACTGTACACATCTACTCTTCACTGTACATTAACTGGAAAAAAGAAATATCTTTCTGTCCTTTCTACAGATATTATTTACAAAGGAAAAAAAAACTTTCTTGCAAGCTGTTGCTATGATAATTCACCTCTTTAAAACCTGAATTTTCTGGAAAAGAGGCTGACTATTTGGCATAGGATAATTTGCACCAGAGAGTACAAAGAAAGTGAGAATCCCAGTCATGACCAACACTCTGAGCTCACCTGAGTAACCTTGACGAACCAGTTGAGCAATTAGAGTGCACACACTCAAACAAAGTCTGTCATAATCTGCTGTAGCAGCGTGTCGTAATCAAAGCCAGAGCTGAGGGGTGAATTACTGCACTGGAAATGCACCTCAGGCTTTCCTGGAGTGGAAGCCTGGTTATGTCACACTCCATGAAAGAAAGAGATGCAAAGTCACATGAAAACTCAGAAAAAGAAGAAAAGCGGAGGAAATAATAAATTAAATTCAACTAATCAGCAATGAGCCCTCAGCAGTTCAACAGCAACACAATGCTGAAAAAAAAAAAATCACAAAAACACATAACCATTAAGGTTGGGAAAGTCCAATGAGATAATCTATCCCAAACATCAACCCATCACCACATCCACTAAACCACAACCCTCAGTGCCACATCTGTATGTTTCTTGAACACCTCCAGGGACAGTGACTCCATCACATGTCTGGGCAGCCTGTTCCAAATGCAGCATTAATCAAATTTCTCCTACAGGAAAAAAGATAGGAAGCACAGCATTGACTTTGTCAAGTGCATTAGGAATGACACAGACTGGAGACAGCAATGTCACTGAGCACAGATTAAGGTTACATTTCATTCTACATGCCCCAATGTAACAAAGGTACTCTGTACCACTTCAGTGTATTCCTGTATTTTTATAGGGAGCTGAACAATTACATTTGTTGAAACACCTGAACCTACGCTTCCTATGAGTGTCACAGTAACACCAAAGAAACATACTGCTCTTATCCCTGACCACCTTTCCACTCCCCAGAAAAGCCTCCCGAAAGCCATCAGAGTATCAAATCCATTTGACTTGCTCTCCTGCCTGTGCATGTACCAAAAACATTTCCCACAGCTGCTCTGCACCCAAGCTCTCTGGGGAGCACCCATCCCAGCACTGCAGTTCCCCATAGCAGCACCGCCCACCCCCAGCAGACACTCTGCAGATGGCAGCCTTGGTGCCTCCTGGGTGCACACCTTCCTTGTGCAGCCCAGCGGAGCTCTGCCTTGGGTGCTGTCCAGGCCCAGGCTGAGCTGCTCCCCTCCTCTTCAAGCCACAGCTCAATCTGTCACTGAGCTACTGCTGGCAGATGAATGGAGCTGACAAAATCCTACGTGATTTCTGGATATGCAGAAAGTTTTCTTTGTGCCTTGGGTTCGAGAGATAAGAAGATATCCTAAATTTTCACTTTCTGAAATCAGATCTTTGCCCCATGCCCACAGCTGATAAAAGGACAGGGCATTGTGGAAGCCAAGCACACAGATAACCTCAAAGAATGATTGTTAAAAGTGCATGAGATATAGGTTCAACACGAGATTAAATCAAACATGATACAGGATCTGTGACAAAACACAGAAGGGTTATTCTGAGCACACACTACCATTTCTCTCTCCATTCCTTCAGTACCAAGCACTGTCAGACAGGACAGCATGCTGGCCAGACCTCTAGCACAGCAAGGTTTGCCAATTGTTTGGCAATCCATTTCAAACATTGCTCTGTAGTGTTATCAGTAGTGACTATAACCTCTGCAGCTAACCAGTATTACATTGTATCTCCAATGTTGTTAACATTATATATATATATATATAAAATTATATGCACACACATACATACACACACACAGTAAACCATCAATACACCTCCCTGGAGGTGACCACCACTCCCTGTCCATGGTCATGGAAATCCTACCCCAAAGAGGCCCTTGACTGCAAAGTTTTTGTAACAGAAAGCAGATATCTACACTTTTTTTTTTTTGTTTCATTTTGCTTTCCTTTGTTAAACAACTAGAGATTTTTGCAGTGAAAGGTCAAGCCCTTTTAAGAAACCATACCAAAATAATATTTAAAGAGGATTAAATATTCCTCCTAGCACTGGAGCATGGTGAATGCAAAATTAACAAGCAGGAAAGTAATCAGCAATGCATAACACACTTCGAGGTTTATTAGCACAGCAATGCTCATGAAACTCGGGAAGCTATCAGAGTTAACTACTACTGTTTTAGACAAAAAGAAATCCTTTTGGATTTAATTCCAGAGAGCTCTTAAGGAGTAGGTTGTAAATTGGTGTAAATATGTGACTCGCAACAGTGAAGAGCTTGGAGGTTCCTACAAGCATAACCATGGTTTAACATGACACAGCAATGAAACTGTCCTGAGCTTCATTTTTAGGGGGGCAAGTTGTATAGAAATAAGCACCTGCAAATAGTTTTTGGTCATTATAGGGATAAAAGAACAGAACATCATAGTATCCAACACTGATTTAGAAGTAGCAGCGTTTTGCTTTGGAAACTATACTGATACTATAACACCTGATGTGAATGTGATAATTACACATTTTAGTGACACTTGTACTTGTTCACACACGCTGGCTTGCCAGGGAGCCTCAGCACTGCAGGGGACAGAGGAAGTGATTACTGAGGAGCTGCAGGAGTCACCGGCTGAAAGGCACCAGGAGGGAATGCTGGGAAGGTTCCCACAAAAACCAATCTTTGCTCCTACCAAGGATTTCATAGTTACAAATAGAAACCAGAGAAAGCACAGGTAAGGTGGTGATAATCAAAATTCAAGTATCTGTATCAGTTCAGCCAATTGATTAATTGTGTAGACCACTAATCCATTTTACCAAGCATGGTATTTGGAGCACAAACTCACAGCCTCCTATGTGATCTTCTCTGAGCTTTATTCTGGCACAGTCCTAACTGTTGAGATGGGAAAACTTTCCAATTAAGAAAAACATAAGCATAAATCAGTCGGTGATACACGTCAGCCCCTTCATATTCCTTCAACAGCAACTGGACTGTTTGCAATTTTACAATGAATCCCCCTCAATTAATGAAGCCTGGGGAGAAGTAAGCATTCCAAGGAACGTTACAGGCTTTGGTGATTCTTGTTATACCCCCAAATCTGCAACACCGAATCCCAATGTTATTCTCAAATATAGATGAACTACCTCTTAGCTCTGAAATAATTAAGTAGGGGGAGAAACAGAAATTGCCAGAAGTTGAACAGCTGCCAAGCCCATTAGTGAGAAATCTGGCACCAGTTCCAGATGGCAGAAAGCCTTCCACATCAATACAGCTAATGTGTCCAGTTAATCCATACCTATGCTAGAGCCCAACATACAGCACATTTACATTTAACAGCTATTGTACTTAACAGAAATCATTAATATCATAGCGTGTCAGAGAGCTCAGACATTTCATCTCACCATACTGATCTCAAGTAGAAATGACCAAATCTCCACTTGGCAGCCAAGGAGTAGCACACGGGAACTGCACGAACCCCTCGAGGTCACAGAGGACGTTTGGGGAACAAGAGGAGTTTGTGGCAGAAGAGCACATTAGCTGCGAGATGCATCATCCAGCCACGACAACCAGCACTATGGCACTAACGCTGATTTAAGATGTTGTGTACAGACAGGTGGCTGCGGCAGGCTGGACATCTTGTGACTGCAAAGCACAGCAGCCAGCTGCAGTATGATCCCTGCATCCTGCTCAGCCACTGGGAATTCTGTACCCAAGCACTAAGCACGGGAAATCAGCAGTAATGGGGAAGGAGGAAGAGAGACAATGTTGGCACCACAAAAAGATGATTCATTTAACTTGAGAGAATTTGCACTTGTTTTGTCTGTAAAGACAAGCAGAAGACAGAAAAACGCTGAGCAGATAGCTCAAGTACTGCTCTCAATTACAAAACCAAACACTCATTTCCAGAAGCTAACAAGGCTGTTGCCAAGTAGGTCACTCATTTCACTCTTTGAAAGGTAAAGCACGGTATCGTTTCAACATGCTAGGAAGAAGATATTAAAGCAAATCTATTAAATGTCTGAGATACACCCGACAACACATAATCATCACATTAACCCAAAATCAGGCACTCACTATCCAAGCACCTCCATTAAAAATATCTACTAGCAAAGTGGCCTCTATCCAGTTTAAATTATGCCTCCCCAAAACAAAGTTTGTGTGATCCCAGGTGAACTTCCTTTTAGCCAATATAATAGGTTTTTTTGTTTATAATTTCCTCACAAATGCTCATTATTCATACACTATCAAGTCTATAAGACTTCAGTTCGGTGACACTTCTATTGGAATTTTTGTTTAGCTGGTGCAGTAACAGGGACTTGCAGTGCTTTGTCTATCCCTTAAAATTGTGGAATTGGACTAACTTGCAAGACAGGTTCTTTGAAGGCTTCCCTTTGACAAGTCCTATTACTAAAAACTTGTCACTTGGATTTATGTAAACAATCCTAACTCTGTGGCTTTATAAAGAATATACCTCAAATAAATTTGTCTCAGTGATAAATGAGGTCAAACAAGCTGACAAACTGAGGCAGCTTTATGCAGAAAACTTGATCTACCCTGCATATAAACCATGAAACAAGCTTACTATGAATGGTTGAAAACCCCTGCAAAGTGGTATCTGTCATCTTGGGAGTGGGAGAAGGACAACTTGTGCTTCTTTTCCAATAGTGGCTCCTTAGGATGTTCAATATTAGGTGAAAGATCTCAAGAGACTTTTCAACAGGCTGAAATAATTACAAAGGAAATACTTTCTCCAATTGAAGCATTTATCGCTGCAGAGGTTCAGCCTTGAGAGAGAAATTATTAAAAAAAGAAAATTGAATTATTAGGTATACGCTGGATTCGTTCAGAGAGACCAACACCCTCTGGTTTAGCAGAAGAGTTAAAGCAGAAGAGTTAATGCAGAGGTTGGAGTTTGGTGGGGAGGCTGTCCGTGTCTCACCCTTGCAGGGCTACCCAAAACCAAAGTGATCAGCCTCTCCTTCCTCCTGCTAAAACTCAGCCCTCGGTTACCCCACCAACTTGGGCTGGAGGGGGGTAACAAGTCAACCTGTATACAGCTACACTGCTTAACACACAGCATAAAGATTCATAGTTTGGGAATGTTAAAGGCATTTGTTTTTCCACTGCTTGGAAAACTGCTAGCCATGCACTGTTAGCAACTCACAGATCAAATTCATAGGTTAAAAAAAAAAAAAATCACTGTGAAAAGTATACATAACCAAAGTTTTGTTTTGCTTTTAAGATGACTTAGAGACACAGGAGAAAAACAAGCTCAGAAATACAGCAGGAAGGAAATAGAGCATTGAACAAAGCAGAATAGCTTTAAAAAAAAAAAGCTTGCAACTTTAAGTTCTTTAAGAATGCAGGTCCTCTGAAAAACACTTCCTGTGAACGTACACAGAATTATTTATTAACCAGATGCATTTTTTTTCCTTCAGGTCGTCAGAGTCAAGATACAACATTTCTACTCTAACACAGTAATCAGAACAGGCTGAACTCTTAGCAGCCTCTTAAATTCACAAGCCACAAATCCATCAAACCTTGACAAAACGATATGCTCAGAAACACAGTCATCTTAAATGACATGAGCTACACTGCAAGAATACTGGAAGTATTCTAGGAAAGGTTTGGTTGTTTCCTTTTTCCCTCCCCCACTTAAACAGTATCTACAACAGGCAACTTTGAAGTTGTACCTTCAAAAGAATGCTGATATCCCTATCCTGAAAGGAGCTTTAAAGGAGCCATGTCTATATTTTAGAGTTCTTCCTCCTGCACTCTCAATTTCTTTTAGCTGAATCAATCTGAATTACATCCTTCAGGAAATGAGCACTTGTTAGGAAATACAGAGTTCATGAGTTATAGTGCCAACAATAGGAAAATGTTAGCACATACAGAAAAAAGTTATGATATCTACAAGAATAAGCAGCGTTCATGAAGAAGAATTTTAAGGGTACTTGGATATAGATCAGACTTTCATAATACCATGACCAACAATCATTTAACTTTTAAGCTGGACATTACAGAAACATTATAGTGGAGTTTTACATTTGTTTTCATTTATTAAACAAGGAGAAATGTATTCCTTGGAAACTAATCTCAATGATACAGACTTGAACTATTAACTCTCTGAAACTTATAGTTGGGTATTATCCATTCTCATGTCAAGCACAGCAATAACCTTCCCCTTTTCTTAAGTCTGATGTGATAAGTAATCACTATCAAATACTGTCCTAAGGGAAAAAAAAAACCAAATACAAAAACTAAATACACAGTTGCATTGTAGAACCAAGTGTCCAGATCCTACTTGAAGTGCTGCCGAAATCTGTAGACAATCTAAGTTGAATTCCACCAATACAAGCAAGCCTACATAAGTGGTACTTAAAAATATTTAAGTACTGCCTACCATGTGAAATCTGTCTAACAAAGGCCAAGGATCTTCCTGAATGAATTCCTGCTTGGAGGCTTTCTCAAAAGACATGATCTAGCATAAACCCTATTTCAAGATTGCAAGAAGTAAGTGATCTAAACCAGAATTCTCGTAGGCTCAAAAGAATTAGCAAATTTTATTACATTTGTTTACTCCCCATCACCTCTTTTTCTTTCGTTATGTATTCAGACACTTCCAGCTGAGTTTATTCCTTCAGAGAAGCTGCAAAGTTAGAAAGCAGGCCTTTGGAAGTCAGGAGCACCCTCACCACAATCCTTCCTACCCAGTAGTCAGAGGAGCCGGTATTCAGGAAGAATTCACAGCCAGATACAAAATAATCACCCTATTCCTCTACTGGATACTATTATGAGTCATAGACTTGAGGCCCAGGCTACTTGGTGGAGTTATTGTAATAAATCCTGTGTATCTTTCTGCACATAGGTGCCTTTGGCACTGCAACCACAAAGATCTATCTGTCTAGGTGGGTTACATGATACATGGCCACACTTGCATCAAGACTGTCTGTTCACCCTATATCACCTGAAAGACTTTTTTTTTTTTTAATCCAAGACACTATGCTCTTTAGAAACTTCACCGATAAAAGTTTCATGTTTTCTTCCAAGGCAACAGAAACACGAGTTCACAGCGTTACCACAGCTCCCTGAACCCACCAGGCACGTACCCATTTACAGCTGCAACAGTAATTAATAACCAACAGCTTTCCAGGACAAAAAGATAAAAGCTATAGAGAAGACACAGCCTTCTTGTCCCTGCAGCCCGACACATGTCCTTCCCGGAGGAGGACGCAGGCTTCCAAGCAACAGCTATTAGTGGCGTGGTGAGCAGTGCTGCCCAAAGCCTCCCGTGGTTAATGGTTAATTGCCTTTCAGTGGGGAAGGAACGCTACAGGAGAAAGCAAGAGGTCCTGGATGCTATGAGAAACACCTATTACTTGCAGGTCTGATCTTGTCTTTGCCTTCCTTTGAGCCCAAAGCCATCCGCCTCAGCTCATAAGAGAGCTTAAAGTCTCAGAATGATAATTGACACCACGTTTAAAGCCATAAACACGTACCAGCAAAATACGCATCATCTACCATAGTGAAATTCATACTGTACTGCAACAGATGAAAGATACTGCCCTTGGGGTACAACAGTAAGTAGTTTTATCCAACTGTCAAGTTTCCCTTTTTAAACAACAGTGTCACTCCATGCTATTCGACAGCCTCAGCCCATGAGCCATTTTCCCACAGCATCACAAACAGAAAACCTCACTTTCAGAACAAAAACAAAACATTAATCTTGGTCATAAAAATCTATGCTTAAGTTTAATGATAGAGAACAAGTGAAAATGGAATTTAGCATAGAAACGTTACAGCTTACTTTAACAAAATGATGAGATGTCTGCGTGTTCACTGCTCCTCTGCTGTGACAGAAAGAATCAAAACCCTGTGTTTTCAAGTAGAAATGCCATACAAACCAGAAGGCCACAAACCTTAAATCTGTGCTCATCCAGCTTGTGATTATATCTTAGTTCTTTTCATAACTAAAAAACAACAACAAAAAAAAGCCTTTTCCAACAAAACCCAACAAATGGCAGGATGAGGCTCTCAGCTCTTAAGCTGTGCAGCCAAGAAACTACAGTATGCCTGTGTGCTATCAATTACTTGGCTGAATAAGAACATTCATTCAATTAAAGCCAGCAGCAATTAATACCATTATCTTCTCCAAAATTTGCATTGCATCCATCTGGGATACTGTACGGAAATTGAAAAGCAAGTATTAGAAAATGTTTTTTTTTTGTGATTGTTTTTAAGTATTATGACTGTGTATATCCATACTTTATGATTTGTACCGATAACTTTGTCTTTCTTTCATCTTAAGTTCTTCCCATCATCTCTTATACTTCACACTTCCAACTGTCAGAGTTTTTACATTAAATAACTCAAAAGAGTTCAGGGCTTCACAAGCATCTCCTGCTGTATTTGCAACCAAACATTCTCTCCAAGTTGAATTCTCTACCAAGATTTGGAAGTGAATGGGCAGAAGGATTTGCCTATACTAATGGTTTGCACTCATCCCAAAGGCTGCTGAAGGGAAACATGACTCCAAGATGCACTGCGCTGCATTTTTTAGACACTGGAAAGTGTCAGTGCTGCTTCACAGCCCTCAAAAATGCTCACTCACTATCCAAAGTTTTGTAAAAGTATTGACAATTGGAAAGATAAAGTATGAAATAAAATCAAATTTAACATTTAGCCATGATGGGAGGAGGAAGAGGAGAAGAATCATGTCTTTTAATCATTAAAATGCATTAATTAATTGTGTTTTAAGAGTTCCCTGCAAGCATTAAATGCAGTTCCCTAGTTCACAAGTGAAATGGCAGCAGGAATACAGAACAGCAGAACTTAATAGCAGAGAAGCTTAGACTTGACTGAAGGAGATTTGGGTCTGTACTATACGTGCAGCTACCAAAACCCAGGCTTTTCCAGGTAAAAAGGGAGAGAAGGAGAATTTGTTTCAATTGCACATCTACAAAATTCATTAGAAGCACACACTCCACACACAATTCTTCCCTTCTTTGTAGCCAGATATGACACATCTCAACAAAATCAAACCAACTCCTCTCAGGTTCTGCCTTCCTTCTCATAAAAGGATGTCCCACAGTTTCATAGTAGATATGCAGCAGCATATGCTAAAGAAATACCAAAAGCTAATAATGATGGTTCAAGCACTTGCTCCTCCCCCCCAAGTATAATGGGCAGAAGTGTTCTGAGCAGGCAGTTAAAGCACCACAGAATTCTCTCAACCAGAGTTGGCAAGAACTGACCGTGCATATGCCTTTTTTTTTTCCCCTAGGACAGAGCTGTCAGATTTTAATCTGCCTTTCATACTTCAACCCCAAACAAATATTCATAAAACTAAGAGGACTGACGCAAAACAAAAATCCCTGAGAAGGTCAGCCTTTCCCTCTGAAAAATAAGTCGCATTTATTCAAATGCAAGTTTAAGATACCAAGGACAAATATATAGGAATTAATTTCTTGACCAGATAGCTTCAGAGATACAACTGCAGATGCTCTAGAACAGGAACTGCGTTATAAGATACTGGCCTTATCTGATGAATCAGGCACACTGGTAAAGGGTTAAGCACACTCACTCCTGATAGCAAGATCTCCTGAGACATGAAGGAAAGCCATGCATAAGAAAGAGCATTTACAGAAGTTCCAATGCAATACAATATTTGAAACCAGTTATGTTTCTTTTCCCCCCACAACAGAGAAATGAAGCTGTGAGGTAAATGGCACATGCTGTATTTGGACAGGAACAGACAACTAAGGCAGAGAAAGTTCTCTGGGTCTAGGTGCCTTTAATTCTGCAAGATGAGCATCAGTAAGATGCAGAGCCCTGGTATAGTAGCCAGACTTCACAACAATCATCAGAATTACAGAAGACACAGAAACTAAGTGTTAACATGGGAATTGTAACAACCAGTTAGAAGCCTTACTTGGAACACGGAGCTAACAAACTGCAAGTTGAGCTAGCACCCATATCAGAATATCCATCTTTGCACCTCATTATTCCAAAATTGTCCAGCTCAAGCTGTTCACTGTACATTCATACATGATGCCATTTATTAATTTTCTCATAGCCAAATGAAATACACTACTGAAACACAACATCTGGTGTGCTTCACCTTCCACTCTTCTAGCTGTTCTCTGCCCTCCTTCAGCCCCAAGTAACTCACTGCAGCAGCTCCTAAGAGAAGCAGAAATTACGTACACCAAGTCCAACCTACAGGCAGATACGTACTTTCTTCAAGTATCTGTTCACTGGTCTCTCATCACATCAGCTACTGCTCCTGATTGCTCATTCATTCAGGCACTGGTCACACTGCTAACACAGACCAGGCACAGGTAAGAAGCAGTTACACATCCCCGCACAAAGCAGAGGCTGAAGCTGAAAGTTCCCAACCAGCCCTTCATATCACAACTCAGACATGAACTAATTAATCACGCAGACAACCCCAATTCCATGTGTTTGGATATGGTACCAGAAAGAAACTGCTTACTCTGATCCTATGATGAGGCTCTGCAGGCTGAAAAGCAAGAATGAGAAAGATTTCAAGGAATTAAGACTGTCCTGTTTGCTAACTTCTTTACTGAAGTTACTTCTTTACACAAGCAAAACACAAGTGTTTCAAGATAAGCAATGGAAACCCAATAAAAGACCAAAGAAGTTAGAGAATGTAATTATTCACATCAAGTCGATGTGAAACAAGGAACCAACCCATCAGTGTTACCGATGTGCACATTACTGTGCAATAGAAAAGGAGACAATTCTTTGCACATGGTCAGGACAGATCTACTGCCTTAAAGTCTATTCCCAGCTGAAAGGCTAACAGAAAGAGGATACAATCAGTTCACAGAAGAAACAAATACCAAACAAACTAATTCTAAAAGCCCAGGTAAGCTAAGCCTTATAGCTAAAGATATAAATATCACAAAGCACACGAGCACTACCAAGCTGCAAGCTCACTACACACCATCTGAAACAGTGCATGAGTGGATGATACCTCTTCTGAGCACAAGGCAGAGTGAGGAAAAGCACAGGACCTCTTCTCACAAGGAAGTAAGAACTTAAGCACCCGCTGCAAACAGAACACAGAACTCCACCAGAAGTTGAAGAACTTGATGACTTTTTGTTTTAAAATATATACCAGAGTCTCCCTTTAGCTGCAGACAGTAAGAAAGAAGTGGTTGACAGTAAACACTGAGGGACAGTTTCATTAGAAGCAACAATAAAGTCAATGGTTATTGAAGAGGGAAAGGAAAAAAGAACAGCAAGAGACAAACCAAGACAGATTTAACATCATTAAATAAGAACTCAGAGAAGATAAGTCTAAGGCAGGGAAGAGCTAAGTCTCAAATGGCATAAAAGATACAAAGTCAAGACAAGCAAGCACAAGAGAACAGAAAACAGAGCAAGAGAATAATGACTCAGAAAAAGCACAGAGAAAAAGAATAACATGCATAACAACAGCAAGAGAACGGAGGGGACAAATAAAAAAGGCTGAAGGCACAAAATGAAATAATTCTCAGTTTGAGGCTGCTATGCTGAGTACATTAGAAATAATGAGGAAGAATCTGTCCATTACTGAAGAAGAAAAAACATATTTAGGAAGAATAGGTCCTCACTACAGACACGACCTACAAGCATATGATTCACACAATCAGTACCAACAAATGAGGAAAAATACCCACTCAAAGAGTCAGACTACCATTGGGAACAGCCATATCGTGGGGATTTTTGTTTTTGCTTTTTTCCTCTTCAAGTTGGCTTTATCTGATAACACCCAACCGAGTTGCTTGGGAAGCCCTCCAAGTCATCTCGAAATCAATAATACCATCTTCAAAAACTCAGAGGATGCCCAAGATACCAGCAGTTTAGATTAAGGTGAACATAGACCCTTTCTTTAAAAGGAACAAAATAAATAAATAAATAAATAAATAGAAGGGAATAAGAAGGACAAACACCCGGGGAACAATTCTGCCTTGCTTCAGTTCCTAGAAAAGTCAAGTAAGTATACTGAACCTGTTACTGTTAAACACTTGATATTGAGAAATTTTCCATGTCAGACAAGGGGGAAAAAACAAGCGTCATGATTTACTTAATTGATCAAGTTTTTGACAGCCTTACTCAGGAAACTGTTTAATAGACAAAAATCAAGATCTGGATAGAACTGCTGTGAATTTCCAAATAGATACAGGCAATAGTATACATGAGAGTCAGCAAGGTCAGACTTGCAAAAAGGCTAATGCTACAATGGGACACATAACTAACTTATGTGACACAACATAATCCTTCCACCTAATACTGCTCCAAAAGGTCTTAGATGGGAAACTGCAACTCATCCTGAGCACAGTTCAAGGCAGACATGAACAGCATGGAGAAACACTACAAGAGAAGAAGTATGACATCTATGCAATATTACCTGTCAGGGAGGGTTGAAGGAAGCAGGGACACCCAGCTTACTGCAGGGAGGAACAGTCAGTTCTCAAACAGAACAAGCAATGAAGTACTTGAACTGCAGCAAGGGAGAGTCAGATCGTACAGTAGAAAACTAACAGTAAAGCATTTCAGGACAAAAATAAGCTGCATGGTGAGGTTGCGGTGTCTCCATCAATAAGGTCATTATGAGAACACACAGGCAAACAGCTGACAAGTGTAACCAATGCTGTCTCCATTGGCCAGGAGAGGGAGAAATGAATGAGATAAGAGGGAATGAAACTTGAAATTAAGATCTTACAGCACAGATAGATTCAGGAACATTACATTCAGCCCTGGTATGAAACGGGAAGATAGTTTTAAAAGTGCAGAAGGAATCAAAAGGCTATCTAGCAGCCTGAGCTCCCACTGAGAGTTACGGAGTCTAATAAGCTCGGATTATGAGAAAGGAACTTGAAGGGAATTCTGTCGCAATATACAAATACCTTGCAATAACAAAACATCAGATTCTGAAGGGCTCCTTAACAAAAAAGCCTCCAAGACCCACACCCACGAACCGCTGCACCTCCCAGCTATTCAGCAACAGTATCTTTATTACCCAGTGACACTGAAGACAAGTATTTCGGTAAGATTGTAACAAAGCATTTTCACAGCAAGCAGCTATTCCAGACCAGCAGCAAGGCTACCTATTTAGCTAGCACCAAGTTCAAATGGTAAAGCACGGATATAGAACAGCTATAAGCAATAGTGTAAAGTGAAAATAAATGAAATAAATGAAAATATAGACCCAGAATAACTTTAAACTTCTACACAAGATTACTGCTTTTCATTCTCATTATAAAACATATGTCAGTGAGGTTTAAAGAAATGCAATGGACATAGTATTCAAACCATGCATCATTAAGGTCATGATTTCCCTGGAACTCTGAAAGCCGGTATGTTGGGTGGCCAGCAACAGCCCTTCCTAAAACATTAGATAGTAATTAATATTTAACTTCATTACGATGCAGTGTTCCTCAGTACAAAGTTCCTGCCTCTCCTACTTAAGGTTTCAAAATTCAGGCTAGGGGAGAAAAGCATATAAGTATGGAAGCTTCCAGGACAGAAAAAAAATCATGACCTTTTTACACTGAAAATGTAAGTTGTTGGGGTTATGTTTGTTTGTTTAAAGTAATGTGTACTTATACACCACGAAGGCTTTAGTTTGTCCACTCTTCCTCCTGTGTTTGAGCCTCTCAGCCAGCACAGCGCTAACAGAAAGCCCCATCAGCCCCAGCCCACTGCTCCGAGCTGCCCCAAATCACAGCACACGTGGGTACAATTCCCCACAGAGCCCACAACAAGGAGCACAGAATCACAGTCAGTGCAGACGAATCATGGGAACAGCCAGGAAAAAGAAGCAAAGAAATACAGATGATCACACAGATAGAACCATGAAGTTCCTTCTGACAGTATGCAGAAGCATTCCATCTCTAGCTCAGCAACAACAACAAAAACACTACAAAATTCATCTGGTATCTATTCCAATGAAGATTCTGTTCTCAACTATGCACTTTCTATAGTCACATACATAAGTTATGGCCAATCAAGTGGTGAAAAACTTCCAGTCAACCTCAGCTAAACCACTAACCTGCCATCTGTTGTGGTAGCAGCGGCTTATTGAAGATAAGCAGCCTGGAAGCATTACTGCAATTAAGAAATCTTTTGGTCATTAACTCCACACCAATTAAACACTAAAGGCTGGCAAAATTGTACTGCGGCTCAGATCTGCTTTTTCAGGCAAACTTGTGCTCCCAAATGACTGGCTTCACTGTGCAACTCAGTGCTAAAAGAAAATATCTTCAAACATTCACTTAGGGCTATGAGCAGCCTTAACACTCACATACGTACATGTTCTCCTAACCCAATAATATTTACATGCAATCAAAATCTGGTTCACACCTACACTTTGAGAGCAACATCATCAATCCACATTCAAGAATGCCATGTTTAAAAGAGCTGAGATACCTATGTGTACACATATGAGCATGCATGCATTCTCACTCACGCATCTGGCCGTGAAAGCCTCTGGGCTCACATGAGCACTAGCATTATCCAAATGCAGAGCCTCACATTCTCCTCTGTGGAACACTCCCTACAACAAGTGTGAAGCACCCAACTAATGGGTGCTTCTGTGATAAGGTTACAGAACCTGAAAGAGGTTTCCTAACTTTTTATAAGTCACATCCGAACCAAAGTTTGCTACGGTAACACCATTAATTCCAAGTATTTCTAAAAATCACACAACTACTGTTAGTTTGCTGCACCTACGCCAAGGGGAGAAAAAGAAATAAGAAGAAAAATAAACAGCTACCACATAATATTAAGAAATAGCTGAAGAATGTTTGTGTACAACTCAGCCATAGCACCACCTTCACAGCCTTGAAAGAGTTCTGCCCTGAGAGCTACTGCTACCATTTCTGTATGCAGGAAGAAAAATCATAGTTGAAAAGCAAAACTACTTTAGTCCCAAAATACAGAAGAAAGCAAAAAGTTTGCAATGACCACAGTCAGCACAGCGACTATAACGGCAACAACACGCACCTGTGTGCACTGCTTCTCTTTGAAAGAAGCATCAAAGACAAGAAGCGGTGGCAGCGCGCATTCAAGTCTGGCACCTCTGCCTAAAGCCTCTTCTTTTGTTTGTGAGGAGCTGCCACTGACAGCCTGACAGTACAAAGCTTCACGCAGAACAGGAGTCAAGGTAAAGCCTCGCAGTGCTCTGCAAAACATTACACGCACATTACTTTTAATGCACTCTCCAACAAATTCCAGTGCTACAAACAAGGTATGTTTTAATTAAAAACGAAAAGCATATTTTAAAGACTCACAGCTTGCATTAATAGACTTCTTCCATAACTGGGATACAATGGATTGCCTTCTTTGTGTCACTTTTCAATGGCAATATAATTAAGTTTTGGTCATGTCCTTCATAGGTTTTGAGTGTTTGTCATTAGTGATACATGAAAAAAAACCTTATTAGCCAAGTTCAATAGAAGTAGGTTACATGAAGTCATGCCCAGCTGATGTTTGAGAGTCCTTCCTTCCTCGACTCATTCATGTATCTCAAAAGGCTAAGCTTCTTTTCATGTAACACCAGTAATATTTGCTTTTTTACAGTTCTTTCTCCTCATCCAAATGAACTCTTCTCCCACGGCACGCAGGAGGAAAAGAAATAGCATTTTACTCTTATTCTTTCCTTCCTCATTCACTAACCACATAACAGACTTGTACTTCCTTAACTTACCAGAAATGGGTGGCAATTACCATTTCCTCTTACAGATGGGGATAAGCAGTATGCCAACAAAACCCAACACCAATCCCTGAGATGGGAATATTTCGCTATACACAAATTGCATCAAGATGCTGTTTCTGAGTCTTGGTCAGAACTTGGTCTCTTTGATAAGTACCCAGGTTCACAACTCCTAAACAGTTGTTAGTGGTGGTAATGGTGGTACAAGAAGATCATTCAGGGCTATTCCACACCAGCTAGACAGCCATGCTATTGCAAACCCGTGCCAAGTCCACCTGAGAGGCACATTACTACCACAAATCCAGATCATTTCTTACCTTAGATGGTCAATTCCATACAAAAGCCACCTCACGAGATGGATGGTCCTAACACAATGTGCCACATCTGCTTTTCTCCCCAAAAGCTGAGTATTATTAACTAAATGGGATTCCCACCACTGTCAGCATCCTAAGGCTTTTGTAGAGAAACATGCCTACTGCTCTATCCTTCAACCTCCAATACACTGTTTGGAGAATAATTTCAATGGTTACCTCTACCATGCCTGCAGATTTCCTAAAGAAGGTGAGCAAGCAGACCTTAAGGGGTAGAGGAAAAAGAAAAGTAAACAAAAACATCTCTCAATTATTCCACTGCTGTCCACAGAAGTCTAAGTGCTAAAAGCCCTAGCGTAGGCTTAAGCTGCTAGTGTTTACATTCCTAATTAAGAAGCAACACATTGCTATGGGTCCATGGAGCCCTTTACAGACTCACAGGACGACTACTGTATTTATTTCTATGGGGAATATATCAACTAGTGTTTAGTAAACCAATACCAATCAGTAGAGTTACATATGCTAGTGATGCATGACTTTATACACAGTATTTAGAAGATCTACCTTTTCAGCATACACACAGATGTGGGAAATGAACCAACCACTGTCACTACGCTGTTCGATTCTACTTTAATTTTTAAGCAGAGAAGCTCTAATTTCCAAAATGAGCAACAACTGACTTACGGGTGAACGTTGGCATAGCTGACATTGTGCTGCAAGGCATCATTTAACCAACACTTTTGACAGCATAGGCATAATTAGCATCTAGAAGAATAAAGATGGGTATCTCAAGATTTAGATCCAGAACAGCAAAGTCCCCTGGGCTGCCAACCGGACACACCTACCCAGCCTGGTACCTTTTCCCTAGAGAAGACAAGCAGGAGCTCTTTAGAGCAGCAAACACTGCTCCAACAGCTGATCACATCCTCCATCTGTTCGCAGCTCACAGACCACTGAACTGCTGCCAAATCAGTTAAAAAATATCCAGCCGCTTTTTCAAGAAGCTACTGCCATCCATGTGCACCCCCAGCAACCAGTGCTCGCTTCCCTGACGGCACAGGCTCCCAGCCCTCCTGCAGTAGCAGCAATCCACCACCCCAGCCACAGTCCTGAAGTCCAGATGCCACCGCTGATGAACCTGCTCTAGAACAACGAAGGCCAAAGCTCTGGACTCCAAAATACAGGGTTACAGAAATCTTCAAAGACTTAATTATTTACTTGATGACTGGGGTCTCACATTTCTGAAGCTCCTTCAGAAGCACACACTTGACTAATCTACTACAAAGCAGTTCAATAGATGGATATGTTCAAGGATGACTACAGCCAAGATGCACTGTGCGAGAGGATCTACTTCATGATGTGCCAATGTAACAACGCAACACATCTATGGAAGCATCCACAGCCTACTCGATTTTCTTCCTTGAGGTTTTAGACGAGAACACACATAATAGATTTCATAGAGGTACCCAGAGCTTTTCTTCCAAGAAATGTGAAATAGTCAATCCTTTCTTACTTCCTAAAAGTGAACAAAGGTTGGTTTTTGTTTTTCAATTCTATTTTATTTTTAATGAGAAAGCCATATCTGAAGAGGCAAAGGATAAATACAGCCTCCTACAGACATTTTCACCCTCTCCAACTTTGGGCACCCAGCTTGTACCAAGTTCCCATAGAGGTTTCTATAACAAAGAGTGGAGAGAGAGAGTTCTTCCACAGCATGATTCAGAAGTGCCTCTCTCTCAGGTACTCAAGTGTCCCTTATTATTATTAGAATGGAGAGAACTACACTTTCCCTAAGTTATGTAGCTTGTACAAAAGAAGTTCAGTTGATTATATAAGAACACAGCTAAAGCTCACACTCCAAGGAAGTCCCTCTCCAACACTATCACCAATCAAACACAAACAGCTCCAGTTCCACAGCCTCAAACAGCTCACAGGCAACCCCAGTGATTTGTTCCCCTGAAATCCACTTTCTAAGGAGGCGCTCAGACTAAGCTCTGCACCACTAGAGCAGCTGTATATTCTACATACCAAATTATCTGCCCTAAGAAAATATACTTCAGGAGAATTACTATGCTGCTCAGGCATAGCTTTCATACTATTTCTGGTTTATTTGCTCACATGGCTATGAGGTGAAGGTCAGTAATGTCATAGGCTGCCTTGAATCTTAACGATATAAAATTAAATAACTCTCGTGTCAAAAAAAAATGGTGTATTTATTTTATTGCATTCCCTGACAAGCCTCAATTTTGGCAGTTCCCATAATAACATTAAGGGCAGCATTATAAATGTCATCTCCCAGCTGAACTCTTCATTTGCAGCAGAAGAAACTTGTAGATTAAGTTATTAACAGAGACAGGGAATTGGATTGCAGCATTCATCTATCCATTTAACTCAAATATTTCCTTATTTTAATTATCCTATGAAGTTCTCACATATAGAATGCTCCTCCTCAAAACACAGCCATTCAAAGCTACCTTCGTCACCATTACAATAAAAAATTACCACAAGAAAGGAAAATGTAGGAACGGTTTTCATAACTCAAATAAAAGATGACAAATGGCCTCTTTTCCCCACATTGAAGAAGCCCCAACAAATACTCCATCTTCTCTGATTACCAGGATCCACATAAATCCCAGAACCCTGCCTGGCACACGCAAGAAGCCCTGCATATCCTAAGCAATGCAAGATGATTTCCAGTTATTTCTCCTAATAACTTCTTAACAACACAACTGTGGCAAATTTGTATTTCTTAAGGACCACCCTTGCTGAGAACACCTCAGGGAGTAAACGTTACCCATTTAGGCACCAAGTGCCACCAAAGTGAACTTCCACATGCACTCAATGCCAGGGAAGAAGAATAATCCCTTCCATACATGAATTGGAAACAAGAAGGGATCTGAGGGCTCCCCTCATGGTGGGACACCACTACAAAAGGATAAATGCAGTAACAAAGAAAATATGAGATTAAAAACAAAAAACTGAAGCTTCAGGTACTATTTTGGATCAATAAAAAAAAGGCAAGACTGGACTGAACCCTGAATGTTGTCACCAATATGCACCCATTTCAAGAGGAACTTTTCATGTTAATCAAACTGACCTAAACCAACAAGGTTTCATTTACAGTCAGGAAGCAAAAGTTGAGAGGGGAATGGAGTTTTTTTGTTTGTTTTTTGGTTTTTTTAAGTCAAAAATATCTTTTTAATCTCTCAACCACTTTATAACCAATGCAGCAATAAAAACAAATCCATTGCCTTCAAACAAAGCCATAGTAGGACACTTCACTAGTACTGATTAGGCACCACTGCCCAGATGCAGATTTTGGACACGCTTTCCCCACGTTTCATTTCACAGCTCACAACCAATTATTCTCGTTATCAATTGACCATGATACAGCAGGTGCAGGAGGTGGGGGAGAAATGGAGCCATCGGGGATTGGGAATACATCAAGGTCATGAGTACGCACAGGCACACGCTTCCCAGGAGCGGCATTACACGATCAGAACGAACAGCTAATAGGCATGCCTGTGGCCTCACATCTATTAGCAGAAAAATGCCTTAACTGATCATGAGAAGACACTAAGAAAGAGCTATTAATGTGAATGTTATGCAACCATTAAGCTTGTTTTAAATGAATCTAACTAGAACACTTCAAACTTTTAGCCACAATAGATTCCCCTTCTAAATTAGCAAGTTAACTCAAGCATACCACCTAAAACCAATCCTAATAGTTTCATGTGCTCTCTTGTATCTCCTTTTATTAAGGAGCAAGCAGAGCATAAGCTCTTCAAGGCAGAGATTGCACCTCCATTTAAAATAAAGCGAAAGAAAGACTGAATTGCATTTAGAGGAATAAATGTGCTCCTGGTCTGTCCAAAGATTCTTTTTCACATAATAAGTATTTTGAGTTTATAAAAATATCTGCTTCCTCAAACGGAAGTTACAGCACTACTTATTAGAACGATCTAATTTATCAGAACCTTAATAAAAATTGATCAAAATACATTGGCCTCTTTGGGGCTACACAGAAGTACAAAAGCTGGCTATTCAATCAACTTCTGAGCTCATGACAAAGCTCACTTTTATATACCTTTTCTTTTGAATGTTTGAATCACTGAATGGGAAAAAGAGAAAAGGGGAAACCTCAAACAACAAATCAAGCACAGATATCTGTAAAATGCAATCAACTGGAGCACTGAACTACAAAGCTGATGAGCAAACCTGCTCTACAGAGTGACAATGTACAGTCCACTATGAATAGAATATCTATTTAAGAAACAATATCTTATAAGAAAAGTCCAGCAAAATACGTTATGAAAATTATGACAGCTCTCAAATGCAAGATTTAATCATTGCTACACTTGGCAGATACAAACAATACTTTGAGAAAAGGAAGCAAGAAAATGGTAAAATGGCTTCTGAATTATTCAGCTGAATACAAGACAGGCAGGGCTGCAGCAGATCCCATCACAGCAGGGCAGCCACGGACAGCAGCCCTTCACCCCCACGTGCCCCAGCACGTTCAGTACAGCCCACATGCCCACAGCAGTACTCAGGGGTGTGCAGTTGTTGGTTAAGATAGCCCAACGCTCCTTACAGCACGAATAATCCAACCAACATCCAAAAATGTAAAGGAAGAAATTAAGAAGGCCTAATACAACATATTATTGAATTTAAAACAATTCAAAACAGACGGTATAGCCTTTTCCTTTAAATATATATATGAAATTTCAAAGTACTTCATTTTCTGATTAGAATGACCATCACCGGTAGGATACTTGATTCTTCCTAACACTTCTGTGATCAGTTCTGTAAGAAGAAACACTTGCGCTGAAACACTGCCATAGCATCTTTCATTTCACTACCATTCTAAAACATTTGCTAGTGCTGCAAAGGATGAATTCTGATACTCTTAAGCACGTGCACGGGGCAAGGTAGCTTCCAGCTAGGTTCCGTTAGGTGACGCCCACCTGAAGCTCAGAGCAAGGCTTAGCACGTACTCTAACACACAATCAGGCCTCCAGTCTTAAAAATAATACTCCAAAGATGACGTATAAGAGGTTCGATTAAAATATACTACTCAGCTACAACAGTCTCAGCTAGAATGTCAATTCTGGAATACACGCTTCTAGTTTCAACCACAAACAAAGCCATTTTATAAAAGATATTTAACATATACTTAATTCTAAACAATTATAGATAGAGAGAAACATGGCACACATACAGGATCATTTCTTAAACCTCTTCCTTCATTCCGTATTTTAGATAACTTTTGGGAGAAGCATTTAATGCAACTTCAATAGAAGAACACGCCTACAATATCCAGAACGGATGCCCTAAGCTCAGGGAAGCGATGCAAGATGGCACAGAAAAGCACACCAGCAACTAGGAAAAGCTGTAGAAAATATGAAAATCCCCTTTCCTTTTTTTCTGTCTCAATGTTTTACACATACATATTTGCTTATATTTCCAAATACATGGGTCCAGCAGAGAATTGGCTGCTGGTTTTCTTACCCGCTAACAGGAACTTTACAATGTGCTGTGTAAGATGCAAGTAAAGCAAGTCTGGTTACTACTTTACAGCTATTAGAGCATTGCTTACTTTCCATCCAGCCAGAACAAACATTGCACCTAATTTAGAAGCGATCAGTCATCTAAAATACACAGTTTTCTTTCTCAACTTCATCCAGAAGCAACATATGCTAGTCCTTCGTTCACAGAACGCACTCTTGTTTTGACCACGTACCCTTAATTAGCAAATCATTAACCATTAAGGATATCACATTTTCAAGTAAGTAACAAGTTAATGGTGATTTGAGATTTCACGTCTGAAACAAAATCATCATTTAACTGTTAAGTATGGGCAACTTCTGTGCCTCAGCACCATTGGAGAGGTATTGGAAACGTCGAGGAAAAAGCCACTGTGACAAGTATGGATAAAGTAATGCCAAATTTAAAGGTGCATCTCTAAGCACGGGCATTTGGAAACTGAGTGCTGGGATTTACCTATCTCCATTATGAACCAATTTTAATGTTTACTGTTTGATCAAATAAGATCTTTGCCACAGGTTTATTCTAGCTTAACTAAATGGTTTATTTGACAAATTTCTTAATGCCTCATCTGTCCACCAGCCTTCAGGCTCACTCCTACCACGCTAACAAGTAAAAGACAGAAACATTTGATGAAATCATATGCACATCTGAGAGAACAAGCAAAAAATTCTTAAAAACTAGGACAAAGTCACAAATGTTTCCAAAATAACATTGCACACACTTGGAAAAGTATGAATAATGTATTAGCATAAGTAATAGACTCAAGTCTTTCTCCAGAAATTTAATGCTGAAGTACTGCATTTAATTTGGGAAGTACAACTTATACTCTTCAATCAAAGACCCCTGAAGACTAAGAAATCTTATCAAGAACTACCTAGTCCAAAATGAAGAAGAAACGTGAAGTAGAAAATCTAGAAGCGCCGCTGCCTTTTAAGGCCAATTTCAGCAGAAGATCTGATAGAGTACAATTAGTTGACAACCAAAGTCCTGGACTGCACCTTAACCACAAGACACAAAGAGATCAAAACATCAGGGATAGTGGAGCCTTTGCTACTTGAATCACATCCACGTGCTGCTCTGCACATCACTCCACTGCTTGTTTCCTTTGGAGTTACCATGTTTATTCCAGTGATACCTAGGAACCTGTGCCAGGAAGAACTTGCATTCTAAGACATCAAACAATCAGATGCATTTCCCAGCAAGAGGTTTTACCAAAAATACAGTTCAGTGACAATTTGCAAAGTTACAAATAACTTCCACATCTCCTCACCATTATGCACAATGTTCTTCTGAATAAGTCATATAAGTGGTACCGTCCCAAACAGAAATGACTCTTGAAATAAGCATCAGATTAGAACACACAGATGGCTCCTCTGAACCACTGCGAGCCCTGGGTAACTAAAACATGATGGCACAAAAAGACAAGCTTTAAAGAAAAAAAAAAATGCTCACCTACAATTACCAAATTGCTTATTGACCTAGCAAAATAGATGGGAAATAAATGACATAGAAAGTTAAAAAAAAAAAAAAAAAAGACCATTCATTACATGATGGTATTTCAACCACCCCATAGCACAAAGGCCATTTCTTCTATTTCCCCCTCACGCGTACAAGTTCACGAGGGCGAGAGAGGAAACGGAGCAGGCTGCATGACACACATGGCCGGCTGAAGATGCTGTCAGCAGGAAATCCTTTTGTCAATATAATACCTCAACGCAACCTTTGTGTGGAGAGCATAAAAACCTGAGGTAACCTTTATAAGGGAAAAGCACATAAACTTATTTATTCTTTCATCACTTGAGCCATCAGACACCTTTCTAAAGGTTTAATCCCCAAGCAATTTCTTAGGGGGGGGGGGGAGGGGGAAAGAACCAATTATACCTACACTCTGCTCCTAGTAAGTGTCACCATCTTACGGAATAACGGACCAGATCTACACGATTTTGAGGCCCCAGCCCAACCTCCAAGGTAGCCCAACGCCTAACCGAGCTGCCCACTGCCGAGAGGGCTCAGCTCCGCACTCCCGGCCCTCTCCTCCACGATTTCCGCTCCCCCGAGGCCCGTCCCTTCAGCTCCTCCGTGAAGGTGGGGCCTGAGGCGCGGACCCCGCAGCCGGGGGCTCTCTGCAGGGCGCCGCGCCGCCCTTCCCCCACAAAGGCCGAGGAGCCGGGGCCTCTCCCATCCCCGCAGCCCCCGGGGGCCTCTCCCCAGCTCCCCCCACCCCCGGGCCGGCGAAGGGCAGCGAGGAGAGGGCGGATGGCACGACGAGCCCCCCTCCCTGCTTCCCTTCCTCCCCCCAACCCTCATCGCGCCCGCCCGGGGGGCGTGCGGATATCCCGGCGGCCCGCGCCTCACCTCGCCGTGTCCCGCCGCCGCCCCGCCGCCACCGCCCAGGGCTCCGCTGCCGGCGGCCGGGGCTGTCAGCAGGCCGCCCACCGCGCTCGGCGAGCCGGCCGCCGCCTGGCTCGCAGCCCGCAGAGGGACCGCTCCCGCCGCGGTCCCGGCCTTGCCCAGGCCTCCGGCGCCGCCTCCGCCGCTGGGTCCCGGCCCGCCGCTGCTGCCGAGGCCGCCGCCCCGCTTGTTCTTCCGGCGCTTGGCTCCGCGCTTGGCGTCGGCCGGACTCATCGCGCCTGACACCCGGGCGGGGAGGAGGGAGCGGGGGGGAGGAGGAGAAGGAGGAGGGGAAGGGGCGCGGGGCCGCGGCGAGCTGCCGGGTGCGGAGGGGGCGGGCAGGGCCGGGGCACGGGGCACCCCGGGCGCCGAGGAGCGGAGCGCACCGACTGTCACGGCAACAGGGACTCCCTCGGCCCCAGCGCCGCTGACCAGAGTTACCGTCCAATATGGCGGACACAAGGGGAAAGTGATCCCCCCTTACGTCGGGGGGCTCCCCCTCGCGCTGACGGGAACCCGCCCCGCAGGGCGCGTCGGGAAGCGTAGTTCTCTCGCGCCCCGCTGCCGCGCTGCGCGTGGGGCCGAGGACTACAGCTCCCGGCGTGCATCGCGGGACCCCGCTGGGCGCGGCCGTTGACGTCACCCTCCGCCGCGAGGCCGCCTGGGAGCGGTAGTCCCGCCCGCCGCCGTTAGCCCCGCCGGCCGACGTTGCCACCCCGGTCAAGGGACTACACCGCCACCCAGCAGCCGGCGAGCACCACGTGACGCGCGCCCCCGCGTCTTAAAGGGGCCGTAGCGGCCGGGCGCTCCCGCAGAGGCTGAGGCGCGAGGGGCCGCCTTCCCCTGAGGCGAGCCGGGCGGAGGCCTTGGGCTAATGCAGGGAATGGCGGCCGCCTCCTGCTACCCTCGTTCACATAAGCACCGCAAAGCTGGATTTAAGCGGCACCACCGACCAACACCTCTTACTAAAGAGCTGTGCAGGAGCCGCGTTTTGTCCTCCGTGGGTGTGGGCTGTGGGAGCAGGGCTCGAGGAGGCACCGAGCCCCTTCAGGGAAGGCTTAAAATGGAGGTCACGCACGGCATGCTGGAGGCAGAGGGCTCTGCTCCTACACGCTGCTGCCCTGGCCAGGTGGGGAGGCGAGCAGGCTGCCAGCAGGGCTTGGCCAGCCCAACCCAACCCACCACAGGGACCCACGTGGATCATTGAGTCCAACTCCCAGCTTCACACAGCACCGCCGAAAGATCAGACCCTGTGTCTGAGAGCGTTGTCCAAACGCTCCTTCAACACCACCACCACACCCCACAAACTGCACCCACAGCCACCCGGATCTGCCATGGCCATCTCTCTCTGTGGGTTGCAAACCTCCATCCGGAGTGGCGGTCAGCATCATTTCCTGAGATTGTTTTCCCTTTGTGGCACAACGTGGTGCTGCACGGACAGACCAGGACAGACCAAGACAGACCAAAAGATCAAATGCTCCAGCACTCCGCTTTGATGTGATTTGGTCGTGTGACGTAACATTATAGGCAAGTTCAGACACCAAAGTGTTGTCTTTCCCTTCACTGTAAGCGCACAGCACAGCTGGGCAACCAAAAGACACAAAGACAGTAAAACATCTAAAAGCTCACGGAAACAACGTCTCAGGACTTTGGGATGAAAAACAGAAGGAAGCTCTGATTCCAACATGTTCTGCTGAGGTGCTGGCAGCTCCAGAGATGGCTTCTATCTGTGCTGAAGGTGTTCCAGGCTCAGTTTGCCCTGATACACATGAAGGAGCTTTGCAGGTATACACAGGCATCAGTGAAACCAGGAGAACATGTTTGTTCATGGTGTGGTCTGGTAAATGGCAAGTTGGAGGAGCAGGGCTCCTCCAAATATCACTGAAGGGAGCATATAAACAGGAAGGGGAACAGCTGCTTACGAGAGTGGATAGTGATAGGACAAGGGGGAATGGTCTTAAACTGAGACAGGGGAGGCTTAGGTTAGATATTAGGAGGAAGTTTTTCACACAGAGGGTGGTGACGCACTGGGACAGGTTGCCCAAGGAGGTTGTGGATGCCCCATCCCTGGAGGCATTCAAGGCCAGGCTGGATGTGGCTCTGAGCAGCCTGGTGTGGTGGTTGGCAACCCTGCACATAGCAGAGGGGTTGAAACTCGATGATCATTGTGGTCCTTTTTAACCCAGGCCATTCTGTGATTCTATGATTCATAAACACATTCAGCACACACAGTGCTGTATGAGCAGCAGATTGCAGAATGACCAACCGTAAGGTCACGCAATGCTCACACAGTTGTGTGCAGCCTTTTGCCATGAATAAATACATTCTAGGCCCTGTAGCATAAACTCAAATTTGTCTTCTTAACATCTCAATACACAGCATTATTCTCAGGGTGCGTATCTTTGGTTTGAAAAGTTGACATGTCTTATTTCAGACCTATATGCAGCCAGCTTTATCTTCCCTTCAGAATTATATTTTCACATGGTCCCAGCTATCAGTGTCTCTATCCCCTATGTTACAGATAAAAAGCATTGTTATGAGAAACTATTATAGTTAAATCACTCAACTGCACAGCAGCTAAGTCAGCTTAGCCTGTCACCACAACATTTAATTCCAGCACTCCCATCATAGAAACATATACATTTTCATTTCACTATTCAGAAAATAAGGATCATCCATACTATATTTAAAATTCAGTTTTCAGCTTTAAAGACAATGGGCAGTACAGAACAGAAAGTTTTTATAAACTGTTGAGGTCGGGGTCTTCTTCTCAATCTGCACATAAATACAGAAAAATGAAGTACTTTTACTGTTCAGAACAGCACTCAGCTACCACACCTTATCTTTAGCTTGCAATTAGCTGCTGGGCCAGTAGGTTGTTTCTAAAATGAACTTGCCAGCTTGATGGTGGATTTGAAGGTTACATGAACTGGAGCAAAAGAGAGAGGAAATTAATTTGACTGCTGTGAGGACCTGTGACTAAATTTCATGCTTTTACTTGAATTAAATTGTTTAAAACGCTCAACCTCATCCCTAAGAAAACACAGCCAGTCTTTTGAGCAAACTAACATTAACTGACCTCACCGCTAACTTAAAGTATGGCATCACACTTTGGTGTTCTTCAGGGAGAAAAATTATTTGTTCTACTAAAATTTTTCAAATTTTCCAGGAACAGCATTTATGAGAATTCACTACGTCAACAGCACAGAGTGCTGCAGTGCACTCACATGACTTCCTTTGAACCAGCTGTATTTCAGTAGTTTTACAGTTTTATCTGTGAAGCATAAAGTCAATAAAAATCTGTGAGGACAGTCTTACCGGTCACAGTTACCTTTAAGTACTGCCCTCACAATGTCTGGGAAAACTCAATATGGTTTTACCCTCTCACTGGAATATCTGCACTGCTCTTCTCTTGCATACACATCTAAGATCTAAGGTACCTGTATTACTTGTTGTAGTTTAACCTGGAAGGTGGCTAAGCAGCACATGGTCATTTGCTCACTCCCCAGCTTGTGGTGGGATGGAGGAGAGAACTGGGGAAATATAGTAGAATTGTGGGTTGAGATTAAATCATTTACTAAGATAATGATGACAATTATGACAAATATATATATATATATGAATGTTTATAACAAGTGATGCACAAGTAATTGCTCTCTGCCTCCTGACCAATGCCCAGCTAGGCCACCAGACAGTGGAAGAGGGAAAGATGAACTCCCACCCCCTTCAACACTCCTTCCACACGGTGTCATGTGGTATGGAATATCCCTTTGGCCAATTTAAGTCAGCTGTCCTAATTCTGTCCCCCCTGGCTCCTTGGGCCCTTTGCTGTGGATGGCCTTAGCTGTGTACAACACTGCTTAGCAGCAATTATAAACAGTGGTGTGTTATCAGCATAGTTTTTCTCCTAAAACCAAAACAGAGCATCATACCAGACCCTCTGAAGAAAACAATTCCATCCCAGCTGAAACTAATGCAATACTGAACAGTTGTTGCAACTACAATTAAAAAATAGGTGATCTGCTCGTTGTTAGTGTTCTTCAGAAAGCAGTCTCTGTGTAAGGGAGGTTACTATTGATGGTTTCTTTGATTTCAAGAGGTTCTTAATTATGCATTTCATTCCCAATTCTGCGAATGCTACTTGATGTTGGTAATACACTGAAGTCCAAGGAGCAACTCACCTGCATGGCAGCCCTGACAAGAGTTAAAGCCATCCTTCTGCTCTCCACCATTCTTTAACTGCTGCCATTCACTGAATGATTGCTTTATTTACATTTCCAATAATCACTTTTGGGTCCTCCCTTTCTGCCAGTTTCCCCCCCATGGTTACAGCTGCACAGAGGCCCTGGGGCTTTGCGTTGAAATCAACGTTATACAACTCAAGGAATTTGTCAACATAATTATTCTGCAGCTAGCACTAATTTGTCTTTGCTGTCCAACAACCTGTCATTTTAATAGCAATTTCATTCTCTAAAAGCCTTCTCTACAAGAGAGTGAACATGCACGTGTATGGGCATAGGGAACTGTGTACTTACACAGAAGTAAAGAACAGCTGGATGATATGGCATGCAGACACTGTCTGATCACAAAGATCCTCATCACGGTGAGAGCCCCTCTCTGTGGTCAACACATTGAATTCACATCCCAGTGCTCCCTGAGAAAGCATTTGGGAGCCGCTGAGGGCTCATAGAAGAGCTCTGCCTGTGATCTCACAGCAATAGCACCACGATTACAAACCAGCACTGAAGCAGCACCACAGCAAACTGAGTGCCTTCTCATCAGCATATGTTCTCATGCATAGTAACATCTGAGCTCCTTCTACACGCATAGGGAATTGAAATCACACTCCTGGATGGCCTTCGTGGGTCCTAGGCACTGCCTCATTTCCAAAGCCTTCCTGGGATAAGGTTGTTGATCTGTCACTGGGGGAGTTTTTGGTTGCATGGTGGGATGACACAAGCAGAGCATTCTGCTAGCAGGCCTGCCTGTAAAGCAAATGACTGCGGGCTGTTCTTCAGGTGACCGCATTCAGTTTCACCTCACCTCCTCTGGAATTTGTTTCACAGCCAGATGTTTCAGCTGAAATATGCTTTATCTAAAGCAGAGAAAGTTAAGCAGAATAAAAGCAGTCTCAGCTGCTGTATAATAGAACTTCACTTCATTAGCTCTATGACCTTTACAGCTTTATGGCTACTGGCTTTTTTTTTTCTCTCATAATTTTCACTGGTCCTTAAACAATGTGTTTGGTAAAGCTGTGAGCACAGAGGTCTGGCAGAGGGGATTTTAGAGGGGGTCTGGCAGAGGGGGTTTTAGAGGATCTGCCATGGAAAACAATATCTCAGGGAAACCTGGAGTTTGTGACCAGTGTGGCCATGAAGATGTGTGATCTCTGGGTACTCATTCACAGTGCCAGTGCTGGAACACATCTGTGCTAAGCTGAGCTTACCAACAACACATACAGTAACACAGATCAAGCAAATGATTTTTTCCTCAGTAAATAAACGGAACAGAAGTCTGTTTCTTACCACAGGAGTCACAGAATCACAGAACTGTAGAGGTGGGGAGGGACCTCTAGAGATCATGGAGTCCAACCCCCCCACAAAGCAGGCCCCCTATAGCAGGCTGCACAGGTAAATACAACATGCATGCCTACTGCGTTCAGCAACTTTCCCCCAATATTCCTTTGATTCCCAACTCTTTTTCTTCCTCTGAATGAGCTCTCCCAGCCTGTTCTGAAGGATGGCTTTTTGAAACACCTGCATTTTTTGAGGCATTGACCTGGCCATTGAAACCCATCCGGTAGTAACGCTGTGCTGTGCAAAGCTGTGTTACTTTTTTTTGCATTGAAATATATTGTTGCCTCTTAGACGAGTTATAAAGAAACATTTTGCACACTGATTCAAAGTAAACAGATTAAGACCCTACAATTCGGTTTATCCTAACAAGAGCATGGGGCACACCTGCACTCGGGAAGGATGTACCTGCACACTGATGGCACGCAGCTGGGGAAGAGCCCCCCAGCAGAGCCTGCAGCAGCTCAGGATTAAGTGGAGCACCTTTGACCAGCCGACTTCTAAACGTTTAATCATAGAGTCATAGGATGGTTTGGGTTGAAAGGGATCTTTAAGTAATTCTAGTTCCAACCCCCCCTATAGGCAGGGACACCTCCCTCTAGTCCAGGTTGCTCACAGCCCTGTCCAGCCTGGCCTTGAATGCCTCCAGGGAGGGGCATCCACAGCCTCTCTGGGCAACCTGTTGCAGTGTCTCACCATCCTCACAGCAAAGGGTTTCTTTCTAATACCTAGTCTAAATCTACCCTCTTCCAGTTTAAAGCCATTTCCCCTTGTCCTGTTGCTGCATGCTGTTATAAAACATCCCTCCATGGCTTTCCTATAGGCACTCTCCAGGTACTGGAAGGCCGCTATAACGTCCCTCCTCAGACTTCTCTTCTCCAGGCTGAAGAACCCAACACCCTCAGCCTGTCCCTGTAGAGGAGGTGCTCCAGCCCTCTGATCATCTTCACAGCCCTCCTCTGGACTCACTCCTACAGCTCCAATCATTGAACACCTCAGCTTTCTCCATATCCCTCATGACCACACCTCCAGTTCCCTTCCAGAGAGGGCCCACACCTTCCCTGACCTTCCTTTTATCGCTGATAATGATGTGTATGAGGGATGAAGTTTACTATCCCAGCTGGAGTTTTGGAAGAAAATCTAATTTCCACCTTTCAGCACAGGTGTTAAGCTACGCAGTCAGAGCTTTGCCGGTGAACTGATGGAGTGAAAAGAATATTTCCACTGTGTGATTTCTTTTATCCGCAGAGCCCTAGTGAGGTGGAAAAACACAAGCAGCAGTTTCTTTGCTCATGCTTCCCAGCCCTGCTTGTTCTGGCAGCTTTATGCCCTGTGCCCAAGCTCTCTGTGCCTCTGAAAGCTATGATCTTTGAGGCTGCCCACTTCCTTTGCCTTCTGCCTCCATCGTTTGCAGATTGCCAATAATCCTTAAAATGAAACACTGGCAGACAGTGCCAGAGAGCAGTGCCAGCCTTTGGAGTTGCTTTGGGTGCTGGTCTCTGTTGGGTCAGAGTTGTTCAGCACTGTTTCACATGTTGCCTGCTCCTCTTCCTATAAAAAAGGGCATTGGTGCTCTTTTTACCCTTTCTTTTTGCCTTTTAGAAGATGCTGAATACATCCATCATTTTCAAGCAAGAATATGACAGCAGGAAGAGCAGAGCCTGCTTCCTGGCAGCCATTACCACGTAAAGTAGACATCTAATTTCATTGCAAGTTTTGTCAAAAGAAGCACATTCTGCTTTTGCACTCACTGATCCGGAGCTTTTTAACGTTATCTGAATGAACAGTGCAGCTTGTGAACCTTTCTTACAGCTTATCTTTCTGCTTCTTTGGCTTCTGAATCTATCACCACAGGGGAAAAAAACAATATCTCATCGCTCTTCTCTCATCTGTTACCTCAAAATGTCCCAAAGAATTTACTTTTCCTTATCACTGCAATGTGATACAGTGGAGTTGTGGTTGTGATAGTAGATCTCTTCATAATATGAGGATGCTCAACAGAGTGCATGGATCACCCACGTTTCCACTCTTTGCTGGAGAAATCCAGCAGAGAAAAGGGATGGGATTTTCTTGTCTCTCTTTGCGTCTTCTCTGAACTGCTGCTGCCTCTGAGTGATTAAATACCCGAGTTTTAATTGTTGTTCATAGAGCAGTTGGACCCAGAGTATGTGAATGAGAATGAATATGTTTCCTGTGCTCTCCCCACCTTTCTCTGATGATGGAAGAGAGGGAATACTGGATGGGACTGTGTTCTCCCAGCATGACAGCAGGGAATAAGCAGCAGTCTCAGAGACCATCTTTCTCCATCCTGGTTGGACAAAAGGAGGTGAGAACTTAGGCCTTAGGATGCTACAGTCATAGGATTTATTCCTAGGAAAGCCCAGTTTTTCCAATTGTTTTCTTATAATTTCATTTATTATCAGGATATCCCCAAATTAGTTCCAGAAGCTCTCTGGACAGCCTTAAAAATAGTGGGTAATGTATTGTCATGGATGGGGCCCCAGGCAGCATGGTCTAGTACCAGATCTGGAGGTTGGTGGCCCTGCCTATGGCAGGGGGTTGGAACTTGGTGAACGTTGGGGTCCCTTCCAACCCAAGCCATTCTGTGATTCTTTGGAAAAGATTAACTGGGGAGCAAATTACCCTCCTTGTTAAGGTGTCAGCAACTCCTGCAGCTTGGACTTTGCTGGACATGGCATTGCCTGGCTGATGGGAATGGCAGTGTCAGTGGGGTGAGGCAAGGCAGGCAGGGACAGCCACACCAGGAGCAATACCTGCTGCTGCCTTCAGGAAGCCCATGACCCTATACGCACTTGGAACATGTTCCAACCTCAGACTGGCAGAAGCCACTGGCCACGAGCTGTTTCAGGTTCTTGTTTTCTGCCTCTCCCTTCCCCACCTCTTCCACAGTGGGTCAGCCCCTTTTTCCGCCCCCTGCCTGAGTGGAGCCATGGAGAAGAGCTCCAGCAAAAGCCCTTGAGCCTGTCTTCTTCACACCCCAGGCAGTATGCAGACATCTAGCACTGAACCATGACACTTGGCTACATGACAGTATAGGGCAATGCTCCCAAACAAAGTTTTGCTGCTTTTGCTTCTGTCAGAAGGGTAACGTGAACAACCCAACACTATTCACTAGTCACATCCTGCATTCAGAATGAAGGTCTTGGATGCAGAATATACCTGCTAAAGCACTAAAAAAGTGGCGTATTTCATCGAGGGCTGAGATACTGAACATCTTCTCCGAGGTTCCCCAAAGCCTGGATCACTGGGGGCTCATGTGTGGTGCAAGACCAAAGATACAAAAACCAGCTGTGAAATTCCAGTCCAAACTGAGATCTTTACTGCAGTGAGTGCCTGTACTTCAATTGAAATCTTTTGTTGGCTTGATGAGATTATTTGCCTGCCCCTGGATTGTAGGCTTATTTCTGTTTTGTCCTAACTTCCTAACTGTCTTTTAATCTTCAGAACACTGAGCAGCTAATACAGTCACAGAATCATAGACTCACAGAGTCGCTTGAGTTGGAAGGGATTCTTAGATGCCACCTAGTCCTGCAGTGAACAGGGACACCTACAGCTCCACCAGGTGCTCAGAGCCCTGTGTGGCCTGACCTCGGGTGTCTCCAGGGATGGCGCATCCACCACCTCTCTGGGCAATGTGTGCCAGTTGATATGACACAAGGAGATGCTGAGCACCAGGAACCTCTGGCTGCAGGACCTCTCAGAGCTACTGCTATTCCAACCGTTTCTCACCCACTGCACAGTGGGGCTCTTCCCTGGATCAGTGCATGGTTTGCTGTTAACAATTGTATGGTATTTGCATGAATACAGCCTGTCATCATTCCGAGCTTTGCCATTCCCATGAGAGAAAATACCCAAGGAAATTTCCCAGGGGATGAGGCACATTCAGATAAGGCTGGCACCACTCCAAGGGCACACAATTGCCAGAGAAAGAGAATTTGCTTGATGAAGAATGAGAACATAGCTTGATTTACAGGCTAAGAGCTGACCCCGCAAGGGGTGGAACATCATCTTCCTTGCTGTTGGAGTAGGCTGAGGCTGCTGCACATCTCAGGCCCTGAGTTAATAAACACTGGCGTGTTTGCACAGTATGTGCTTGCAAGAGGCATTTCTCTAAGTGCAAGGAGGCAGTTTGCTGTCATGTGTAACAGCAGAATCAAAAGCTTCAGCAGGGCTGGGCTTCTTAACCTGCACTGTTTCTGGGCACAGACCGTCAGCGCAGGGCTGCTGCTGCTGGGTTTCGATGGTCTCAGTGTTACTGAGAACACCAAGAGACACCCTATAAATGCAGTCTTGAAGTCAGGTGCTTGGGTGAACCACTCCATTGATTTCTGCCCTTCTGATAGGTAAATAGTGGCAAGCTCGGCCACAAAAGCAGCAGCTTTCTGCCTTTTGTGCCAGTCTCCCTCTCACTTAGTCCCAGTTCTCTCCGGAATGTTGCCCAAAGGCTTTTGAACAGAACTGAGACAGTGCCACAGCATTAAATAGTCAGAAATTGTGTTTTCAAGGCTCGTTTTTCCCCATAGAATTAACTCCCACAGGAGTTAGAAGGGACCTCTGGAGATCCTGCAGTGCAACCCATGCAGGGCAGGTTCCCCACTGTAGGTGACACAGGAAAGCATCCAGGTGGGTTCTGAATATCTCCAGAGAAGGAGACTCCACGACCTCTCTGAGCAGCCCGTTCTGTGGTGGTTCATTGGTACCTGAGCCAGGGGGAAATGAAAAATGAGATCTTTTTCTTCCCACCTTTAAAACATCCCCATTATGGCAGCCAGTCCTTGCCAGCCGAAGCTGAAGGAGGCAGACGGGAGCTGTGTTTGGTTATGATAGCTTTATAAATGCTTATTTCACGCTGTAAGAGTGTTCCATCCCATTTCAGCTTCTCCAGGCCATATAACAGCTCTCCCTTTTGGCTAATCAAGCACTTCTACTCATCCCATTCAAAATTAAAAATACGACCTTGCTGTTGTGCCAGATAAGAGATGGGTGTATGATCAGAATTCTTTTATTTCTCTGTGACAGAATTGGAACCAGGCTGGGACAAAGAAAGGATATTTCATTACATGCCTGCAAGTAAATGGTATATAAAAGCACTCTGCAGTACATGATGCGCTTCAGCAAAACTGCACTGAAGGTTTACCTGGAAATCCTGCACTTGCCAAAGGAGGGGCACCCTTCTGCATGTCTCCATTTCCAGCAATTCTATTTGCCTCAGAGCACAAAAGGAAGAAGGGGAAAGTGGCTTTATTTAAGAACATATGGTGGTTGGATGCACCAGAGATAAAAAGAATGGTTAATAACTGAAATCCAGAAGGGAAAGCAGATTCAGCCTGACTGGATTTGAAAGCTTTGTCAAAGAGAGCAATTCCTCTCTGGCAGTGTGAAAGCTTAGGAAGCTGGCGGGGGGGGCTGCCTGACGTCTGCTTCTGACAGAAGACTTTTGGTGAAAGGATCCTTTAGAAATCAGCCTAATTCAGGTTATCCATCTGACAGCACTCGCTGCTACCTCTCCAGTTCGGGGCATACAGGGCCTGGGTGTCCTCTTCTGCCCATTGCCCAGCTGACTCTGGGCATTTATTTCACCTCCTCGGCCTCAGGTTCCCTTGTGCACCATGGAAGTACAAACACTCTGCAAGTCTTCCTTCTCAGTCTGCCCAGCACTTTATCCAGTGTTTTGTTTTCACAATAAATCATGGACGACTGGAAAGGCTCATTATCCACGGAGCAGGTTGGTCTGTCAAAAAGCTGCCTTAGCCAAACTAAGCGATGGTTCTCTCCTGCAAAACATAGCAGTAGCATCATGTAAGAAGTCAGAGGGATTATATGGTGGAAAATAAATGAAGCACAAATCAAATCTCTGTAAAACAACTTAAGAAGTGTTATCTAATATTGACAGCACTTTAAAAGCTACACTTGTTGTGTTGTTATCATGAGTGAAGATGGCTCAGCATCCCTGCAGCAAGCAGATCTATTCCCACTGCCTTGTGACAGCATTTGTGATGGTTTGCTGAAGCATCATCCTTCAAGCATTTATTAAATCAGTTTAAGAGCTTCCTTTTTTTCTTTAAGTGGCAGTAAAATACTCAAACAGTGCCTCATAGCAGTTTAATAAATGCTCGAGTTCTAGCAGTTACCAACCCATAGTGATTTTACTGTTAAAGCCTTACACAAGGTTGGCACCAATTACTGTACAGCTTCCCGTTGCAGGCTGAGATGCTGCAATTCAAAGGCTGTCGCAGTGAGCCAATGGAGCTGCAGTACCTCCCACCCAATGGAATCACAGAATGGTTTGGGTTGGAAGGACCTCACAGCCCACCCAGTCCCACCCCCTGCCCTGGGCTGGCTGCCTCCCACCACATCAGGCTGCCCAGGGCCCATCCAACCCGGCCCTGAGCACCTCCAGGGATGGGGCATCAGTTGGTCACTGCCTGTCTATAACTCAGGGAGACACCACTGTTTGACTTCACCCTAAGCATGAGCCATAATTATTGGTAAGAGCAGAAGGAAGAGGGAAAGTGGAGGAGATCTGAGACGGGCATTCCTGAGGGCACTGCAGTCAGTGGTGCTGAGGACCCGGTGTCAGATGGCTGCCAGCTGTGGAGATCACAGGGGGTTTTGTGGGGAAATGTGAGTGTACTTGGGTTCAGCCACGGGCCAGGGCAGGGTCTGGTTACTTGCTGTATCCCATGAAGAAGCTCAGCAATCTGAAGAAGGAAGAAGGGGCAAAGCCAGGAGGACGTGAGTTGAAAGCACAAGTTTGGTTAGGAGAGTAGTGGCAAAAGGCAAAAGGGAGGAGAAATACGTCAGATTTTTGACCTACTCCTTCTTTTACATCATGAGGCCCATGTGCAAGGGCAGTGCACCTTCGTGGGTCCCGTGTCCTACAGTTCAGCACAGGAGTGGTCTCCAAATACCCCACACAACTCATGAGGTCATCCACGCCTCTCTGCGCAAGCAAAGAAAGCTTCTTTTTTTTTTTTTAGATAGTACCAATTGAGGGGTTTTCTTAAAAAATGAACACTTTGGGTGCACCCCGATTCCTGTAACCTTTTCCTTTCCCACAAGTCCAACCTCAGAGTCACTACAGCAACGCCAATGCCTGTTTGCTCTTATTTCCCCGTGGACATCGCAGTGGGGGAGGTTGGCCTCACAGCAGCAGGGATGTTCCTGGAGCTCAGTGCCCGCCTCTGATCCTGTAAATAAAAACAAAACAATACAAACGGGGTTATCTTCCCAATGAACTCAGCTCGTTCTGACAAAAGAGTTCTGCTCCACCAAATAATTACACTAATTAACGCTTTTCACTTCATTCTGGTTATCGCATGCAATCCCTTCCCAACGCTCCTCAAGGCCACATCAATAGCACACAGCTCTTGAATAATTCCCCAGTGAACAGACAAAACGAGGGGCATCCCCTCAGTTCTTAGCAAAACAAATGCTACGCCTGTGGCTGGGTAAGAGTCTTCCAGTATCTAAAGGGGGGTATAAGACAGAAGAGGACAGACTCTTTAGCAGGGTCTGTTGTGAGAGGACAAAGAGAAATTGTTTCAAACTAAAAGAGGGGAAATTTAGATTGGATATATGGAAGAAGCTTTTTATGCTAAGGGTGGTGAAGTGCTGGCACAGGTTGCCCAGAGAGGTGGTTGCCCTGGAGACACTGAAGGTGATGATGGATGGGGCTCTGAGCACCTCACGGAGCTGTGGGTTTCCCTGTTTGTTGCAGAGGAATTGAAGCAGATGACCTTTAAAGGATTCAACTCAAACAGTCCTAGGATTCTGATTCCTTTCTGCTGCATCATTAATACCTAAGCCCTCTCCACGAGAGGCAGAGCATACACATTGCCTCCCTCTCTACTTTGTCCTCGTGAGGCCCACTCTCGAGTACTGTGTCCAGGTCTGGGCCCCCAATACAAGAAAGACAGAGAGCTGTTGGAGAGGGTCCAGAGGAGGGCCACAAAGATGATCAGAGGGCTGCAGCACCTCCCCTACAAAGACAGGCTGAGGGAGCCGGGCTTGTTCAGCCTGGAGAAGAGAAGGCTGCGGGATGACCTCATTGCAGCCTTCCAGTACCTGAAGGGAGCCTATAAACAGGAGGGCAGTCAGCTCTTTACAAGGGTAGGTAATGACAGGACAAGGGGAAATGGTTTTAAGATGAGGGAGTGAAGATTTAGGTTGGATATCAGGGAGAAGTTCTTTACTATGAGTGGTGAGGTGCTGGCACAGGCTGCCCAGAGAGGTTGTGGATGCCCCATCCCTGGAAGTGTTCAAGGCCAGGTTGGATGGGGCCCTGGGCAGCCTGGGCTAGTATTAGATATGGAGGTTGGTGGCCCTGCCTGCAGCAGGGAGGTTGGAGCTTCATGATCCTTGAGGTCCCTTCCAACCCAATTGTATGATTCTATGATTTTCTATGATTCTATGACTCACCCCAGGCTGGTGAGGCCAGTTTCCTGGCTGCAATAGCAGCGAATTCCCTCTGTGACACAGTGCCAGAACTACTTGTGATAACAAATGAGACGCCAAGGGCTGCAGTGCAGAGAGCTTGGAAACCTCCATCTGTGCTATCAGTACAAGACTTGAACCCATTTCCCAGACCCAGAACGTGCAGGAAATACTCACCCCACCATACCCAGGGCTGAGGAGTCAAGGTTGGATGTGAGGAATCAGCCCGAGCCAGGATGCCTGCACCTGGGTGTCGTGGCAAAGCAGAGTGCTCTGGAGCAGTGCCCTTCTCCTTGCCCTGCACAACACCCACCTCTCCTCTGGACACCGCAGAGAGCTGCTCAGCCGTTTCCAAGGTGATCCTGGGGTGAAGGCTGCCGCGTATTCCCTTGCAGGTAGCAGCAGCTGTAGCCAGGAGATGCCCTTGGACGGGCCATTGTTTGCAAGGAGACAGGGAGAAGCAGAAAGAAGAGATCTGTTTGTAATTACCTCTTAAAGACCAGCAAGAAAAAAAGACAAATTAGGGCATTTATTTTGTGAGATGTGAGTGCTTTCTAATGCAGCTCGAGCCTCTGCACCTGGGAATAAGCACTGCGACTCCATTGTAAACAACAAAATTAATCATTTAATCCTCATTTAGCACTGTCCTCTAACGCAATGGATACAAATGCAGTTGGTGCCTCCCACTGAGGCTGAGGTTACGGGAGGAAGGCGCTGTGTGGATCGAGGTGTGCGCTCCTTCCCATGCAGCACACGGCCCCTCACCGCCCCACGACCTCCTCAGATCCCAGAGAAATTCTTTGGGAATAACATCTTTCTGCCATTTCTTCTCCAGAGGTTTGCCGCGAACCAAAACCACATTTATTTTGGTTCAGCCTCGCTGGAGTCTTCCTACTGACCTCCTTGAGCTCAGAGTTTCACAACGCCCTGTGGTTTTGAAGGCAATGGATGATTGCTTAATAGATACATTTCAGTCGGCTCCCTATGAAAACAAACAGAAGCTCACCCAGGAAGATGTCTGTCCCCTTTTGGTTTTCCTTCTGATCAGACTGTGGGGAAAACATAAGTGTATCCTGCACATGCTTGGATACAGCCCACATTTCTTGCTGGCATCACGTTAGCATCTCCAGTAAGAGTCCACCTGTGCCACGTGCCTCCAGCAACTGATGCCAGACGTTGTAAAGGAGAATTAACAACAGCAGCCCCACGCTCAGTTTGTAGGTCTCCTCTTCCCAGGGAAGTTTTGCCCAGCCTCCTGGAGTCCACAATCAAATTAAACACTGGGAGATAATGAGCTGCAATACAGCACGGGCAGCCAGAGAGCAGTCATTGGCCCATTGGCACGTGTCGTCTTTGCTATGTGGGCTGGAGTTTCCAATAGCACCACGGTACATCCAGAGGGCACAATATGCATCTGCATTAGGGGACAGCATCAGTCCAGCAGCACGTGGTGTATGCTGGCAGGTTATGCACTTATCCATCAGCTCTAACGGTGCAGGGAGCAGCAGGGAACGCCAACGCCGTTTCAGAATTAGTCTCTCCTGATGTTTACATCTGCTCATGAACGTCACAGCCCTTTAGTCTGCCTCCAGCACGCCGAAATTCTGCAACACGCTCACTCTTATTGACTTATAATTCCTCAAAGCACATACGGGGCTTGGAACAGGCAGATGAGGGCAGATATGTGACGCAGCTTCCAGGAGCCACGTTTCTTTTTAATTAATCATACCCAGACCTGCAATGATACATCAGTCTGCTGTACAGCGATGTGAAGCTGATTGGATTTCCATGTAAAATTAACGAAGTGGAGGGCACTGCTGGAGTCCTCCTATCCAGATGTGCAGTCCATCCACCGCCGCTCTCCATCTCACGAAGCTCAGCCTTGAGCTCCCAATCCCTGACCCACCCCATGCCCTATTGGCACCTACTGACCTGGCGCCCCTCCAGGGCTGTGGGATTAACAACCACATTCTTTCAGCAGATGTCAGGAAAACCATTGCCTCCCCATAACCTCAACAGCGTTTTCAAAAGTTAATTTATTTCCCTCTCCTCTTCTCTTTCTTTCTGCAGTTTGCATTATCAGTCGCTAAACAGATGACGGCACGCTTCACCCCACCTCACAGCCCTCCCCTGCAGCAATGCTTTAAGTAATTCACTTCTTTACCTTATTACTCCAGCGTGTTGTCAAGCACAGCAATTTTATTTCCATCCAAACCACCACTCTTCCCCAAATTAATACCCATTATTTTCCTCTAGCAGAGTTTCAGCTCCTTTATAGCTATAGAAAGAAAAGATTTCTGCCCACCTGGAGCCATTAGGGGGAGATCTGTGAGACAGCGCCGTCTCAGCACCGCCCGTTAATCTCTCCGTTGGCACTGAGATCATTTGGAGTAGAACCCACAGCGCTCCTCCCTATGCACCACTGGGATCCCCAGCCGTCCCCATTGCTCTTCTCTTGGTGTCCCTAAGGCTGTTAAGGGCTGGAGAAGAACCACAGCACACACATAAGGGACGCACTGCCTTGTGCTTACTGGGAGGAAAGGGCACCAACAAAGCGCAAGGAAGAGCTCAGCCTACATCCCAAGCTTTGGACCTAAGCTGAAGCACTGTTTTCTCTGCTTGTGCCCCACACTGCATCCTGGTTTGGTGAACTGCAGTCCTCAGCATCAACACTGAGGTGAAACGGGGCAGCCACAGCAGCAGCACAACACCCAAAGGCGCCCTCAGAGATGTGGGTGTGCAGAAGGACACTGCGGATGGCTGAGGCTGCAGACGTGCATGCACGGAGGTACGAGCAAGAAGGTTACGTGGCAGCGTGACATTCAGCCAGGTGGCAGAAATAATGTTCGCTATAAAATCAGTTTATAGGAGAGCATAAATGTAGAGATACGAAGCGTTTGCTTTCAAAATCACTTTGAAACGGGCTGTCTCAGGCATCCTAATGGAGATGGAACAGCAACAGAGCCAGAGAGGCCCCACTGGGCAGCGTGGCAGCAGCACTGAGCGTGAGTGGCTGGAGAAGGCAAACGTGAAAAGATGGTAAAGCTGATGAGCTGCAGCCACCGGCAGAGCCCTCACCCTTACAGAAGCCCCTCAAATGTACTTCAGCCAGAAGCGGTGTGAAGCCAGGCCTCAGCAAGCACTCCTCTCATCAGTGCTCTGCAGCCCCTGCCCGGCGGCCCCGATCCCCCAACACACTGCAGGGCACAGAAGGCATTTTCTTCGATGCTGGCAGACTTACGCGATACCCCTCCATTACACCCATTGGCAGATTAGAAACGAAGCTTTTAAAGAGCCTTGCCCAATGAATGGCCAAACCTTTACCCTGGGCTGTTTTAAAATGCATCTGCCTGCACAGCAGAGAGCAGTAGGTAGGCACAAAGGTATGCTCGACCCACATCTGAAACACTGACAGCTGAATTAGAAGCTATGATCCTTTTCCCTATTCATAAACAATTTAGGGAAATTGTGTTGGATCGTCGGTCACAGCAACAAAGGTCAGCAGAAAACACACACACACACATCAGGAGTTTTATCAGCAGCAGCATAACTCAGAATAATGCATCAGGTCCATCCCGACCCACTGGCTTTCAGACCAATGCAATAAAGAAGCTTACAAGTGGACCTTTGATGCGGTACGTTTGTATAGGGATGGGATATTAGCCAACTATAAACAGCTCACACAGACACGGCTGGGCAGCCTGAACAGAAATGCTTCCCCTCTCCTAACAGTGCAGGAGCTTCACTTTGAAAGGATAAGGCGGGCAAATCAGAGGCGCGAGGAAAGCACTGCAAGGCAATAGCATCCTTCTGGCTCGTCTGGAGCATAAATGAAATGACAGCAACTGCTCCCTGCTGCCCTCCCAGCCCGTCTCACACAGCACACAGCCGTGGCACTCACGAGCAGCACCAGGAGCTCTGCCAACACTCAGCAGCAGCCTCAGCACGCGGTGGGCTTTTGGAACCCTTGGAAGTGTCACCAGCGATTAAAAGGAAGAATACTTAACTGAGCAAATTATCTTTTATTTCCACCTGTTGAAAGAGCTGTTTGCTTACCAGCAGAGTCCAACATAGATGTGACATACAGACATGGATACAATTAAATACAGGAAAAATTGAACTATATACAACGAGACATACATTTACAGAATGGAAAAAGTCTTTATATTATCTATCAGCTCTTGCCAATGTGAAACATCACCGGAACGCAACGATATCGGGGTTTCCTTTTCCTTTTTAACAAAAACAGGAAAATGCAAGTTAGCATTTGTCCACATACTGAGAACTTAAAGTTTAAGATGCACAGATCTGTGGCACTTCACAGGGTACACAAAAGCTAAAAAAACCTTTCTGTTAAATATTTTATAGTTTGGGTATCTAGATTCCAATCAGGGCTACCGAAGCACAAACTATAAAGTGGTATTTACACGGAGGGAGTTGTGCAAAGTCGTGTCAGGCTATAGCTAGTAACTATGGCAGCTGCATGGGTGTGACACAGCCTCATCTGGAGGTAACCCATTAAACCCTCTCATCACCATCCTTCTGACACAGCAGCCACTCAGGGAAAGCTGGCCTGAAGTTCTTCCCCCTTCACGGCCTTTAAATATTTTCACAGTTTAATGCTGGGCTGCTTCTCCTCTTCATTCATGTTTTACGTCACCTTTAGGACTGATTCATCATTTCATCTTTTTTTGGAACAGAACTTCCAGCCTTCGCTGCCGCTGTGCTACCCTAAGACTGCTGTATTCCTTCACTTACGAGTTCATGTTGCCATCGGGGTGCACAGGAACGAGATGTGCAACTTCTTGGTAGTTACAGTATTGCCACAGTGCAGGACCCGCGTTTTGCTGGTAATAGCACCAAACCCAAGCTTCCCCAAAACATGCTGGGGAAGGTATTGCTGTTCCGCAGCTGGCCTTTACTCAACAGTTTGGGATGCTTTATTACACCCAGGAACGCCCCCCAACATCCTAATAAGAAACTTGGCTCTTGGGATGCAATCTTCAATCGAGAACTTGAGACGGCTAATTAAAAGAGCTGCCTTAATTGAAGGCTTCATACCGATCCCTAGGACAAGTCAGCAAAGAAGCAACAGATCCACTGCTAACTGAACGCATCCTATAGTCACACTGTGCCCAGAGCCCAGAATGCTACTTCTAAGGTTTTTCATAATCAACAACTTTCCAAAGGGTACCCGACAGCCTCATTTTGGATTTAATTTACATACCGAATTTCAGCCTTCATAGAAGCAGCTACAGCATACGTGGACCATAAAATACCAATTTTAATCACCTCGGTTATTATCCCATTTCCATCAGCTCATCTGGAATTTCACATCAGCCTGCAGATTTCAGTTGGTTTAAAGTAGACATTTTTAACTCTGTTCTGGAAAAAAGAAAGCGACCAGACAACAGTGCCTAAACCTGTGCATTTCTGCCTTGTTCAAACAGAAGAGCTCTCTCCCAGGACAGGTACCTGATGTCTCTTCGTGTCATGCACACAAAGAAGGATGCATAGCCTTTAGAGCAAAGAGATTAAATGAAGTTCCTTGTCCCTCTCAATTTGTAGCATTACGATTATTTAAATGTTAATCCTATGCATCAGGCTAAAACCAGTCAGGTGTGTCAGTATAGCCACTGAAGAGAGCAATGAAGTGAACGCACTGAATTTGAAGCATTGCATTGAGTACACTTGATACAGTAAGAAGATCTGCCTGGGTAGTTTGGTATTCAGCTGACAAGAGCAAAGCATACAGTTTGCTTCTCATTCATCACTAGCAAGCCTAGAGAATACTACCTTCTCCTCAGTCACAAGGAGACAGAGCTCTGCAGAACTGCAGTAAACCCAAGAGACCATCTCATCACGTTAGAAAGTAGAAAACAAATTCAGTGCTGTGATTCAAATACAGGAACTCTCACATTGTACATGCTGCAAATTGGGCTATGCATTTCAGAGCTCATGGAGTCCATGAAGACATCTACACGTTCAAGCTGTCTGCTTAATAAAAAAAACCCATCTGACTGCTGGTTAACAGCAGGTTAATTCATTGCGTTGCCCCGGATGTCAATTTAGTTAACGATGAAATGATCCACTGCTACAGAACTTCTACTTGGGCAAAGATGATTTAGCAGAAAGCAATACACAGTGAGCACGTTTTAGGATAAAAATAAAAGCGTAATGAAACGGCAAGTTGTTCACCTGTATTGTGAAAGGTAACTATTTCATATCTGTACGCAATGGTGGGAACAATTTCAAGAATAAGAAATAACAAAATATTCAGACCCCTCTTATTCACGCATTAAAAAAGTAGAAGGAAAGTTATTTCCTCGAGTTATTCTCAAAAAAATCAGTTTTATTTGGACGTGTGCACAACCTGCTGCTCCTCAAATCTTCAGAGCATTGAAAACATGACATTTTTCCCCAAAATCCAGTTGAATCTGTCCTGAGAAATGTAAGTACTCATATATAAATCGGATGGTATTGTCTATGAGTGAGTTTTTTCCTACAAGTTGGGCAGGAGTTGGCGTTCCTAAGGGAGTCGCGGAGGCACTGACTACAGAAGACGTGGCCGCATTTGGTTGACACAATAAGTCGTCCACTTTGCACAATCTGGAAGAAAAGAAACCACAACAGGAGTTTCACAGAGCTGCAGGGCTTGGAAGGGACCTCTAGAGATCACCGAGTGCAACCTGTTAGATCCTGTTCAAGCAGGATACCTACAGCAGGCCAACAAGGAATTCAGCTCTGCTGGTCTACCAGCACCAAACACCACTTTGGTACCCACAATCAGTACATTACTGCTGTAATAACAAACCTAACTCTCAGTGTCTTCTCATCACCTATTTCTCCCTCTGCATATACTACTACCTAGTTTTACCTTAGAACCCAAGCCTGCACTTCAAGCTGGCTGTCTGTACCGTCCCATACGTCCTAATGGAATTGTGCAGTTCACCCTCTTTCCCATTCTCCCTCCCACTGAGAAGAAAACAACAAGAAAAACAAATGACAGCATGGATCCTTACCTCCGAGTAACCATCCATACAAATTGGACAGCTAACAGTACCAGAAGGCCTTGTGGTAAAGGGAAAAAAAAACAAAACATACATCCATCAATTTCATGGTACACTGAGAGTTACTGAAACATAAAGTGTCACATCATCATCTGACTGCACTGACGAGCCATGACACATTTCACCTGAAGATCCCTGCATGTCTTTAAGTACGTCAATTTGTTGCATTCAGTGAGCAGTTTGGGGCTCTGTCACCAAAGGGGAACAGCTTCTTGGTTTTCCTTCATCCCACAGCAGCCTACACACTGTGCAGTACACATACAGCAACATTCATCCTCAAGACATCACATCAGTTTTGTTACAAGACCATGTAGCTGTCCTTTATTAACTATTCACTCCAGAAATGAAAGAGGCTGACAAATTAACACATCCTATATCCTAACTAAGCAATGTCCCACCTCAGTAACATATACGTACCACGAACTCCTTCCTTATAAAATGAAGGATTATATAGGGCATATTTTCAGACTGGCTCTCTTTTATATCCTGCAACTGTTTCCATGTCTCTTAATTCACTGTGCAAGATACACCAGTTAATGATTTCACGAAGAACAAAGACTTACAGTGCTTTCATTGTTGATTTTGTTGTGGTTTTTTTCTATGCGTGGGAGTTCTCTTTGTTTTTTTAGAATGAGATGTCTTCTAGAAAAGCAGTTCTATTTTAGGTGTAGCAGTATATTTTAGGCCTACAGTCTTAGCATAGTAATCAGAGTCACAACCTTACAGAAGCTGCTTCTGCTGCAACCAGAAAATAAACTTAACAGGTAAGAACTTTTGCAATGTTTTGTCTTCATTCATTTACCCTTACCAACAAGGAGGGCTTTTTTATGTAATCCAAATACTGTATTTAGTATAGAATTTTAGAGGTACACACTTAAGAGGCAAAATTTAGAGACCACTTTGCAAGTAAATGACTTCAATATCACAACTACTGATTGCAAGTTTTATCAATTCATGGCCAAAACTGGACTAAGAGCTCTACACAGTCACAGCAACTCCACCATCACATACTACACCACATTACGTTCAGGGTTCTTGGGCAAGGGAAAGCCCTCATGATACTGCTACCTTGGGAAATGCTGTTCAGTTCTTGCAGCACGTAGGTCTGGGTAGCAACACGTACTAACAGGAGATATTCCCCAAAACCCCTTAGTTCAGAAGACCAGCTTGGCAGCTGTTTCTAAGCTGAGCTCACAGACGTACCTCCTCCTGCCTTTGCTTGCCAGGACAGCAGTACTGCAAGCACCACACACCAAACAAGCCTGCATAAGGGAATGTGTCATCTCTGTGTGCTGATTGTTTTCTACCAGAAAGAGTAAGAGCTTCCTGCCACTTCCATTGACAGGTTAATCTTCACATTAACTGATCACAGTAAGCAGCTTTAGTAACTCTATACCATAAACTCCTGGCTTTACTGCGCATGCAGAAAAATGTCTTTAACAGTGATGGTGACAGAGCACTGGAACAGGTTGTGCAGAGGGGTTGTGGAGTCTCCTCCGGAGATATTCAAGACCTCTCTGGACACTGATCTGTGCTACTGCAGGGAGCCTGCTTCAGCAGGGGGTTGGGCTACATCATCTCTAGAAGCCCCTTCCAACCCCCCTGCAATTCTGTCATCTCCTGTGTTAAGCAACAGTTGATTTAATTCATTAATGACAACAAGGATTAAAAGCACGAGATATCCTTCATGGCATAATCTTAAATTCGAGCAGCAAGTAATACTGAAGCCTATCCCTAGTTTCACATACATAATTAAATTCTATTAATTTCTCCATTTTTTACTAGTCGAATTCTTTAAGCAGACGCTATAATACCAACTCAATAATTAATTACAACTGATGATAACCTTCACATGAGCAAGACTAACTCAACTCTGTAGTCTGCTACAGAGCCATTTACAGTGTGAAACTATAACCTCACTTCAAGTCAGTGATGAAAGTGACAGCACTGAGTTGCCTTATCCTTGTATACACAGAGCAGGAAGGCCCATCTCTAACAGAAAAGTATGAGCGTGAGGCACCTAAACATTACGTTTTTACATTAACCAAAACCAGGCCAAAGTAACAAGTCTGCAAATTCAGTGACAAAGAGCACTATTTCCATATGCTACAAGCAACTTCACGTAGCACACCTAATAACCTGAAAACCAATGTTTCTGTATCCAAGTTCTCTCCCATATTGCCCTCTAGTAAACTACAAGGCTCAAAGCCCACCAACGAGGTAAGATCAGCACGATGAGCTGCTTCCCAAAATGTGCTCAAAGAGGCTGTCATGGAGTCCACCTTAAAATGCTTCTCTGAGTTTTAGAACAAAGGAGTTACTGCCAGCATCCATACATTTGTGAGTTTGGTTTTTTTTTTTCCATTGGTTTGTTTTTAAATCACAACACATCTTAACTCATAGGACTGCTGGGCCACACAGCTGGATCTGGGTTGAAGGTACCCAAAAAAGAAAGGATTAACAAAATGTGAGCATTAAGGCCACATATAAATGCCTGCAGACACTGGGATGCAAAGAAGGTGAGTTAGCACATCCTCAATATTACACTGAGTTGTCTTCGTCAACATGACAGACCACTTAAAATTCAAAACAGGATCCCCCACCACAGCTCTTCAGCTTGGAAATTATCAGCACATCTTTTCTAACTTCTTATCCTTTACTCCCTCGTAACTAGAGCACCCAGATCAGCTGCACTGTAAATGCCATTTACTTGGCTCAGATCCAGTACCTCATGCCATAAGGTCAGATGGGGATACGCTATTCAAAGTTATAAGAGCATCAGAGAGATAAGAACAGCTGTCCCTCCTCAGTAACTGCTCTCAGCCAGTTCAGAAGTTTGACTATATTTGAAGTATGTAGTAGGTGCTAAGGAAATATATATAGTGCAAAGAAAAACAGATTTTTTTCTTTAGTCTATTATCCATTGCACTTCAGTTGCAGGTTGGTTTAATCTATTTCCTTGTCAGAGACAATCACTTAATGATAATACAGCCTGGACGGTATGGCCTAAGCACACAGCACTACTGTCAACAAAAGCATCACAGTCCTTATTAGAATCTGCATTTTTTTTTTCCCCCAAAAAACATATTTTCAAAGATATTTATACCACATTTCTCGTGACCACATGACAAGGGCAGACAAAGAAGCTGATTTCATTCATAGTCTAGTAGATGTGATATCAAATCATCTCTTTAACTTATAAGTTATATACAAGGTTGTACATCCACCTTGCATTGGCTTTTTAGTTAAGAAGTGCAAACAGTATCATTTTATCACTATGCGAAATGTTATGCTGTACTGATTTGAAATGGAAACTAAGTTATGATTCCAAAGATAAGCCAGACCATAACGATCTGAGTTAGTCCTGCATGTACAGAACAGCAAAACTCAATGTTTGTTAGCTCATAAGGCATACATACTTGGAGCTTGCAGTTTCATCCTCCAGTGGTCCCAGCTCTCGAGACACTTTATCTGTTACATACACATCATTATCTCTTGTTTCATCTTCATCATCACTACTTAACACACAGCTGTCTGACTGCCGCTGGCCTCTTAGTCTGAGATTTCTCCTCCGTTGCTGATTCTCTGTAATTTATGTATTTAGTTAGATATACCATAAAATACACGCAGAGAATTCTACACTATTTTACTAACTTGAGGGATTAAAAAAAAAATCTATTTGATTCTTTAAAATGAATAAGAAAGGGTAGAGAAGACTCAAGTTTCTGAGTAGCAGTGAGGTAGCAGAGCAAAAAGGTTTGGTAACAGTGAGCACTTTGTTCAGACCAGTACAATGCTTGAGATTAGAAGGGAGCACCATCCCCCACAATTACCTAAACTGCTTAGAGCACTGATATCATTGCCAGCAGCCAGTTGCTGCTTCAGGGGATTACTGACCATATGTACAAACACACACATGCCTCAGAACATTCTTCTGGTAACAAAGTTAAGTCATTTTTCACAAGTGACAGAAGAGATGCTTAAGTGGCACATTTAAATCATGTAGTTGCTTTGGTTTCTCGCTCATTCAAGAATGGAAAAAAAATTACTGAGCCTGTAAAACCCAGAGGTTATAGAACTGCTGTTTGCTTTTTCACCATTAGAAACTGCATACAAGAATTATTTCTTTGCAACTCCATCATTAACACCAATCATGGAGCCTTAATTACAATTACATAAATAACCACAAAATTCAAAGTTAGTTCTTGCATAATTACTGAGCTATAACCTCTATTGCACGTGGGGCTTTTGTTTTGCTGTTTCTTCCACTTCCTTCCTTTAGAGCCCCAAACAGATTACATTCTAAGTAAGCAGCTAACAATTCATTAACACACCTCAGGTATTGTAATCAGAGTAAGGTCTGCAAGGTATAAAGGATTAATTTTTTTTATACCTTGTCCACAATTACAGTCACAGATGAATTAGAAAATACCCAACTTGTTAGCACTGATCAGCACTATATTTGAGGAGTGTCAAACTACATAATGAAAGTATTATGACCCTTGATATCTTTCTACTTCATTTCCTTCAGTGCAACACAGGCTAATAATGTCTTTGAACGCTGTCTTGTTCAAAGTAGATATTCCACTGCTACAAATGCTAACCCAAGGGACTAATGACTTCATGCTTGTGGAACTTCTGCATTGGAGAAGAAAAATGTATTTTAAGAACAGTCGATGTGTTTTATTTCAGATACTTTACATCAGCTTTCATAGAGACTATGAAACATAGATTGAACCCATTCTCTAAGACACTGGCCAGGCACTACAGCATTGCTCTTTGTCTTTTCCTGAAAGCAGTTTCAATTCATGCTGTTTAAGTTTGTTGGAAAAGAAAAAAGTTCAGGACAATTCCTTCATCACTTGTAAAATGGAAACTCACCTTCAACAATCTTGAGCCAATACACACAGCATGGGAGGGAAAAGAAAAAATTCAATTTTAGTATGCACTGAAGTTTTATGTACAAGTACCAGAAAAGCTATGCAACTAACAACAAAGCAAGATATGAATTTTAGGATATCACAATGTTATTTTGATTAACAAAGTATTAAAATAAATCAGTCATTGCTCTGAAACTATTAAGTTATTACTTTGGGTTTTGCCTTCATTGCTGCTAATGGAAGGAAATAGAAGCAGTTTAGGAACCATCTTAACAATCTCCTTTCTGTTTCCCAGCTTCAGCACCCTAACTTGATTGAGGCTGGAGGCAGCTTTATTTCTTTCTCCCTCCAAAATAGAAGTTCAGGTGTGATATCCACGAATGCTTCAAATTACACTAACAACTGCTAAAAAATAAACAGAAAACCACCCGCTGTTACATTCAGTGGAACCAAAGCCAGAGCAATGCAAATCATGCTATGAGGACTGTGGCATTCCCCTTGTACAGGCTCAGCAATGAACCCTGTTATTCCTGCTGCTTGTTTTTGGTTCAGCAAGGCAGCAGCAGCATCCCCAAACCAGCAGACTGGATCAAATACTTCTGAAGCTTTAATAACAACAGTAACAAAAAAGCAAATTTTTGAAGACTTCCTAAGTAAGAAGTTTAACTAGTTCCTACCATGGTCAGGCAACTTGTAAATGTCTGAACACTTCACATTGGTCACGCTGAAGACTTATTGCCACTTCTTTGATTTTCTGTTTAAATCATCGGCCTTTTTCTTCAAAATATTCTATACAGCTTCAGCTTTAATGGCGTTTACTTACATGATCCATGATGGGTATATAACCCCACGATTGGGAGCAACAAGCTACTTTAGACTGTGCTCATTACCTGCAGGTAGTAGTCATAGATGCAGATACATTAATAGGTCCATCTGGGATTGGATGTGAACTCTGAAATGCTAAATAAGAGCCACTCTTTAACCCCTTAAGGTAGGCTACTTACTTAGATGCCAGAAGACAAACTTAGAAGCTCATCTTCTGAAAAGCTAAGGCTCTGGTAAGCTACGACTCAAGCCCCAGTCTTGTAAAGACTAAGTTTACTTCTGCAGCAAGCATATCCATGTGCTTGTACTGCACAGATCTCTTAATGTAGGTCAGACACATTTCAAACGAATGCGCATATTGAAAAGTCAACTCTGAACTCATCCTTAGACTCTATCAGCAGCAAGCACAACACACAACTCATTTGACTACAGCATTTAGATAAGTGTGCCACTACTTACCACAATAGAATCATTGTGAGTTAGATCAACTACTACAGGATCAGAAGATTCACATGTGAGATCTACTACTTCTTCACCAGCTTAAAAACAAATGTTAGAACACAAATCAGAGATGACAGGAGTAAAGTTACCCATCACTGTATAACAGGCTGAGGTATCATTCAACATTGCCCCATCCCTCTTCTCTTTGGTAACATACTCAACTTCTCACTCAAGCTCTGCTGTCAGCAGTCTGTATACAGTATTAACAGCTTCTGCAAGTTGCAGTGCATGAGTAACTGACCTCACGTACTTTCTGACATATCAATGGCTTGTGAGAGGTACACAGCAACACATTATTCATCTGATATAGGAGAATGTTTATCACACTGTAAATCATGAATCAAAGAGGATAGAAGAGTCTTTTCCAGTGCTATGCTGTAAGCGTTCCAGTCTTGTCTCATCCAACTTTCAAAAGCCAAATACATAGCAAAACCAGAACAAGCCATTTATTTACCTGGAGACCAACAGTTACTTCTAATCCTTTCTTAACATTTCAGAATACAGTTTAATGATCTATGTAAAAGGTTAAAGAGGCTTTTTAGACTCTGGTCCTTTTGTGAAACACGCTGGGTCAGGGCTCCTCCCCTCAAGGGACTGATTACAATTTTAAATATCTTTTAAAAACTTGCAAGTTCCCAAATTTAGTTTGCTGTTATCTGAAATGGCAGCTGCAGTAACTCGGAGTGCATCAGACTAGATAACTGGATGTGTGAGCAGTACGTGTGCACCTTTCTTACCTAATTCACCTATCTCTGGAAGTGAAAGCATTGCACCCCAGTAACAATCCTAAACAGCTGTCAGTAGGCTTGTTGTTTACTGCTTCCATACTACGTCTTTTCTTAAATAAGTAGCTTTCCACTCTCCTTCAAAGGGCCTTGAAACTGGCAAAAAACACATAAGTGGATTCCCAGCACTCCAGGAGCAGCCTGTTTTCTTACAAAGGAGAAAAGAAAACTTACCACTTTCCTCCAGTTCTATTGGCTCTCCTTCTGAAGCCATCTCTGTGGTAGAAGCTATCAGTCTGCTTCGTTTCTGAGCTTGCCTAGAGTTAGCTGATCCTCCACGGCGCTTTCTTGGAGTCTAAGAGAGAAGAAAGCCTTAGCATGTTCTTTAGGAGTAATACTAACGCAGCCCTCACTTTTGCAACATCAAGGTCTGCGTATCAAGGTAGACAAAACACACCGCTAGAAGTCTGTAGCACAAATATAACAGTGGTATGGGTGACTCCTATCTGAACTGATCACATCAAGGAGCAGACATCACGTCAGGTCTCCCACCAGCTGAGTCACAAAGGAAAAAGCCACACCACATTCTGAGGGTCTACATGCGAAGATGAGCTCACAATTACATGAGGTGCTAGCTTCCAGCCAATCATTTGGATCAGTCTGACCTAAAGTTTTCACTCGTGCTCCAAGTGTTTCTGAAACACTGCTAGCACCTAGAGATGAGAAATTCTTAAGTATCACAGAATATGAAGCTAAATGGAAAATTAGTGCTAGAGCGTATTTACAGTAAACTGTTAAAAAGATGTATACAAATATGATAAACAATGAATTTAAGAATCACTTTTGCATTGATCAGTAAAATACTTACTGTACTCATGGCGTTTCTTGATCTAGAGTTACAGAAAAAATAAGAGGTACAAATACCATAAAATTAAATGCAAGGAAGCTACAATTTTCAATTCCTTATATTTCTTTAGGTAGTACACTGTTAAAAAGTCCAGATTTCTCAGTATCTTAGAATGACGTTCTTCCAAACCTATAAGAAAAGAAGAGAGAAGATTACCTATCTGTAATTCTTGTTCTCTGAAATACACCCGAACTTAAGGAGGCCGTTTCTGAGCCACGAGCTTCTGACCAGAGCTGGAATGGAAGTCCCACAAGTTTAGTATCAGAGCTACAGACCCCTTGAGCAGGGCCTGAAGCCTCACTTAGGCTCACTTGTTTCCTAGCTAAACACCAGAGTCAGTCAGTCTGAAAACAAACCAGAAAGATACTAAGGAGTTCCAATTAAGCTTTATCTGGAAAAACAACCCATTATTTGATGGCAATGTTTGCGTGGGGGCAGCAATAACCAGGAATCATGTCATAAGAAGCCATCCTTAGAGAACAAAAATTACAGATAAGCAGTTCTCCTTTCTCCAAACCATGGCCAGATTAAAACATGTGGGAGCTAAGCAGCTCGAAAGGAACCTAAAGCAAGCAGGGAACAGAAATCGCTGCGTAGAAACGCTCTAAGAAACACTACTCTGTCCCAACAGCAAAGACCAAAGAGCCCCTGCAGGGCTGAGCTCTCTGCTCACTGCTCTGGCTCAGGGCCAGAGTTCAAAAGGTGCCAACTGTGGCTCACTGAACGGGCCCACGTCTGCACAACCGCACCCCAGTGAGCTCCTTGTGCTTCTGGATACAACCACGGGCACACATGTGAGCACTGCGGAACCGACGCCGACTCTCACACACTTTACCACCTGTACTCAAAGCAGTAAGCCCAAGGACGCCCCCTGCGCACAGAGCTCACCCACACAACCCCCCTCAGTTCCATAACATTCTGTATCCGGGTGGAGTGTGCACGCCTCATCCTACTGCTTACAGCTTGAGATTTCTTTTCACCTCCCAATGAACGAAGCTTTTCCACCATCTCTCAGCCTTACCAAGGCTTGGGAAGATCTGTATTACTAAAGCAGATGCCCTGTTCTAAGATCACAGTCTTCAGGTGCTGTACAACTTCCCCGCTCTGCACGATCATGACTCACAGGTTTGATTCTGGAGCTTTCGGAGGCAAGGGGAAGAGGGGGGTGAAGCAAGGAAGGCAAGCAAGGCGAGGGATGAGGGGTGTCAATAAAGAGCATGCCCCCTAAACCCAGCCCTGGCACTGCTGTGTTCCTTCAAACTGCGGTCTCTCAAAGCCAAGATACCACATTCATCTGCCAGCTACTGAAACGTTGCCAAAGCATGCTGTTCCCCACGCAGCAGGAAGGTAATGGGGCTGAGCAACAGATGAGGCACATGAACTCACTGTGCCACCACGCTCTCTGTATGCCAGCTTCATGCAGAAAGCCAAGCTACAACTTCCTCAGCTCGCCTCTGATACAGAGCTGGAAAACTACTTTGAGAATAAAAAGCTGGGAAATACCGACATCTATATCTGAGGATCATAAGGAATTAATCTACATACAAGCTTTAAAATTACCAACAGCTGGAACTGTTTTTGTTGGAGTCTCTTACAGCAATCTGATGTATCTACAGTTAATACAGAGCCTACACGAAGCCCCAGTGCTCCTGCCCTGTTCTAGTTGCTAAGGGCTTAAATGTGAACTTCTCTGGGAGCTTCTTTAAAGAACAAAGTTGAGGATGGATACCCACAGGGAGCTCACTGCTGTAAAACATGACAACAACTCAGCCAGGGAAAATCCACCAGCATCCACAAGAGTCACTATTGAGGGAAATCAGACTGCTGGAACTTGTTAGGACTGTGGCAGACATCTCCTGATCCAGCAACATTCTTTTCTTCTAAGAACAAACCTCTTCTGTATGGCTGCAGATTTCTACAGTGGGTTCTTGGCTTACTCAGGAAGCTTCTCCCAGCAGTCACTATCCGAACCACAAGGAAGAGGAGGAAAAATGAAGCCAAGCTTACTTCCTTCCGTACAACACATATCAAATTACCACTACATCAGAACAGAATTAACAGCTGCAAATCCTGCTCATTTAGGCACCTGCTCATTAATTAGCACTTAAAGGCTTTCAAAGCCCCAGGACCACTCACAGGCCCAGATAGTCATATCAGCCTCTAAGGTCTGTGAGTTCCTCCTCCAGCACACATTGCTTAACCCAGCACCCAACAGCACAAGCAGGCATTGGGGGGCGCAACCCCAAACCAGAAGCATCAAATAACTCCAGCTGCAGCTATTAACAAAGTCATCTATTACGTTTGTAGCATAATCAGTTCCAGATTCTACAATGAGGATATTAAAAAAAAAAAGGATTTTTTTTTTTTTAAATCAAGTTCAAGATTCTATTCTTCTTAAATGCAAAAAGGTTGCAGATCAACTTAGCAAGCCCATAAATACTTCCAACTGGCACAGAACTTGTATTGCATCACTGCAGGATGATGCATTCCTGGAATGAACTGCTTGCCCTTCCTCGCTCCACGTGCAGTTACCGTTCTGTCATTCACCCCTCCCAAACCTTAAATGTTGTTGTCCTCACAGTGAAGCCCAAGGCTCATTCTAGCCAACCTACAGACGTTTTTGGCACGACAGCCACCAGCCTCTCTGGACAGGCAGATACTGGAGAAAAACAAGGAAAATCCATCTAAATAAAGGATGTTAACAGTAGGAGTAGAGTAACATTGCATCTTGTATATCTATGGCTTAAGTCCCCCATTAATATTTTTTTATCAAATAAATATTTCCACTGAGCTCAAGCTGTCCTCATTTAATGGTTCAATTACGTTCCTGACAACTGCATTCTCTATACAGTATGAATGAAAAGCTTTTCTTGCACGACTCTGAGAACAAAGTTTTGACCTCTCACATGCAAGCAGCAAATATTTTCACTGTGCCTGACTAACACAAACAAGACTTGACTTCATAAACATTCTAAACATTACTGATGCGCAGAAGGCAGTAAAGCAGTGCTTGAAGACAGCAACTATGTCAGACTTGGTACGCACAGGTCATGAGTGACAGCTGTAGAATCATAGAAAACCCCAACTTGGAAGGGACCGTAAGGATCACTGAGTCCAACTCCTGGCTTCACACAGAATCACCCAAACAAAACGGCACGGGTAGGATTTGTCAGAGTAGGACAGGTTGCAACTTCAGATTTGGCTCCTCACCTCCTCTCTTAGGACCTCTCAGTGCACTCCTAACAGCACGAAACAGTAACAAAGATTCGAGCCTATAGAAAAAAAAAATAAGCTCTGTGGTTCTCTCTGCAGTGAAGCCCAGGGCCAGGCCCAGAGACATAACCTGGAGACCAAGACCTCCCCTATCTACCAGGCAACACTGCTGTGTTGCATGGGACAGGAGAGCCATCACAAGGACCAGAGACATGGGGTCTTCTTGGGGAAAAGAGAATGACAGAACTGGTTGAGTTGGAAGGGATTTTCTCAAGGCTGTTTGATCCAACTCTCTTGCAATGAACAGGGATACCTACAGATTGATCAGGTGCTCAGAGCCCCCGTTCAGCCTGACCAGCAATCTGTGCCAGCATCTCACTGCCTTCACTGTAAAAAGCTTCCTGCCTGTATCCAATCTAAATCTTTGTTCTGCTAGCTTGAAACCACTACCCCCTTGTTCTGTCACCACAGACACTGCTAAAGAGCCTATCCCTTCCTTCTCTGTAGCTCCCCTTTAGATACTGAAAGGCTGCTATCAGATCATCCCAGAGCCTTCTCTTCTGCAGGCTGAACAGCCCCAGCTCTCTCATCCTGTCCTTGCGGGAGAGGTGTTCCATCTCTTGAACCACTTTTGTGATCCTTCTCTGGATGTGCTCCAACAGCTCCACGTCTCTCCTGTACTGAGGACTCCACATGTGGATGCAGCACTCCAGGTGGGGCCTCACAGAGCAGAGCAGAGCAGAGGGGCAGGATCACCTTCCTCACTCTGCTGGCCACGCTTCTTTCAACGCAGCCCAAGATCTCATTGGCTTTCTGGGCTGCGAGGACACATTGCTGGCTCACATCCAGCTTGCCACCCACCGTTACCCTCAGGTCCTTTTTGGCAGGGTGGCGTTCCAAAAGCTGCCTGGACACCCTGCTCGGGCAGGGCTGCGCCAGAGGTCCCGCAAACCCCAGCCGTGTGTCTCAGGTGTCTTTAGAGACAGCCCTGTTTTTTCTCCGGATGCAGTACACCAACTTCACCGAAAGCAGCCACTGAACGCGCTCTGTTTCCTCACGCTCGGCCTCGCAGCGCCGTGCCCAGGAGCTCGGCATGAGGTGCTGCGGAGCCAGAGCAGGCACAGCCCCCCGCCCAGCTGCACGCCGGGCACCACACACACACTCACCGCCAGGCGATAAAGGCACAGCCACGGAAGCGCAGCCAGAACTGCCATTTGGCCGCCTGACCTATTTTGTAAACGCCAACAAAAAGCGACGAGGGCCGCTCACAAGACGAGCTCCCCTGGCTCTCGGTGCAGGATTTTCTCAGAGGCCGCAGCTCGCTTTCGGGAAGACGCAGAGGTACGGACGGACGCGGGGCCCCCCCGCCCGGTGCGGGATGCCGGCAGGAGCCGCCCCGCAGCGCTGTGTCACGCCGCAGAGCGCAGGCCGGCCCACAGCCCGCCCTCGGGCCGCAGCAGCGCCCGGCGGCACTCGGGAGGCCGGGCCCGAGGCCCCGCGCTCGGCTCGGAGGGAGCGGGGTACGCGGGCGCCGCGAGAAGCTCCCGAGCCGCGGGCAGGGCCGTGCCTCTCCCCGCCAGGGAAAGGGTCGCGGCCGCCCTCGGACCCCCCAGAGAACGGCGACGCCCGCCCGGCCGCGGCTCCGCGCCCCGGGCACGGGGGCCCAGTCCTCCCCCCGGACCCGGCCGCCCTGCCCCCACCGCGGCCGGCAGCCGCCCCGAGAAAGCGCGGCCCCCCCTCCCGGCCTTCACCTGCCGCCCCGCGCGCCTCAGCCGGGCGCCGCTCCCAGCACAGCGGCGCAGCCCCGACCCGCCGCGCTCACCTTCCGCCGCCGGCCCGGCAACGGCGTAGAACGGCGCTCGCCCCCGCCCTTCCGCCATTGGCTGCAGCGCCGCTCGGCGGCGCGGGGAATGGCCGCCGCGCACGTCAGCCGGGGGGCGGGGATCCGCGTGGCCCCGCCCCGCTTCCGGCCCCGGGCTCTGCTGGAGCTGTAGTTCGCTGCGGGGCTCCTGGGTGCCCGCACAAGGTTTCTGCCTGCCACGCCAACACAGCACTCTCTGTCTCTGATTCTGTGCAGACGAAGCAATACTTGGTGTATGCGGCAGGTGTGAGTGCCTGCCAGGCGCTTGGGCTTTGCCTCACTGCCGTGCTACGGCAGCACACAGCCTTACCTGAGACCTTCTGCCCTTCCGCAGCTATTCTGGGCCTCCTTTTGCCCTCAGGTCACGGTAAGGTTTTGTGATCTGGTCGTTTACACCGAAACGAGAAATCTCGCTTTTATCCACGTGATTCTAGAATGTGGAATTTACAGCATTAAAAGAGCTTTCTTACTGAATGAGTCTGCCACTTATGCCCCGACAGGAGAGATCTCTCATTTTGTGTCTGCGTAGACTATTTAAGAACCAGTTTTGTCCACTTACCCTCTCTTGTAAGACACAGACATTTAAATAAACGAATCATGAATTATTCACACCGCTGTGTTTACAAGCTGACTCCCAATTATCCGTGTGCAAATCAGCCCGGCTTTGGGTTATCTGTGCCAGTGGGGCAGCGCAGTGAATGCAGCTGTACTGCTTCAAAGCTCACTCAGCTCTGATGGCGTTGCAGCTGGTTTTGTAATTTAAAGCTAAGAAGTCCTGCCAGGCCTTTGCCAGCTCCCTGTTGGATCGCTTTAGGTCTCAGTAGAGCATATTCTTGGAATGAGCAATATTCTATTAAGTGCTCTGGTGGCTGTAGAGTGGCTTCAGACAGGGTCTGCCTCCAGCATCAAGTTATCTGTGTTTTTTATGAGGGACTGTGGTATTTTCAGTGTTATCTTCTATATTCTCTTGCAAGATCTGCCATCATCGTAAAATCAGTGGGCAACGGACAAAAGGAGTATATTGGAATGTTTCCCCAAAGACTCAAAATTTTCTACATTCCTCAAAACATCAATTCTGAGAATGCATTCATCCATCAGTCCTCAAGGAACAAGGCCAGGGCTCTTTGTCACTTCCAATGGTAAAGAATCCACAGCTAGATTATTGAGATTCCTCGGCCCTTTCATTTGGATGCTGGGAAAACATGGAGAAGGAAATAGTTATAAGTCAGCTCGAGTACAGTTCAGTAAGAATTCTGAAGGGGGGGAAGGATTGTATGGTATAATAGATTTCTTAAATTTCTCTATCGCTCTCTTCAATTATCCTCTTTTTTGTCCCTTAACGTTCTCAAAACACAAGCAGCATCAAATAGTTTAAGAAGTACTTACAGTCATCCCAAACCATGACTGTCAGCCCTGTTAATTGCTGGTTTCTGGAAAACAGATGTTACAGTCAAGAGCTGGCGTTGTTATGGAATACGACACAACAAACTACTGAACATCCACAAAGGAAGATGAACTCCCCGCCACCCAGTGCTTGTCATTTTAAGCTTTTACACTCCTCTACCAGGTATAATGTCATAGTTGCCTCTTCTCTGCAGTTCTGCTGCTATCATTCTTCTTTTCGCTCTCCTAGGTTAGGAGATAAGTCCCCTTATCTTTTCCTACTGAGAATGAGTCCTTCATTGCTTTTGTGCACCACCATAGCGCTTACAATGAACGAAAGGCACAGCACATTCTGTCAGCTTGCAGATTGTGGAAATGATCTTCACAGCTAGATGGCAACAAAAGAATTCCACTAGACTTCCTTCAGGAAAAAGTGAGAAATGTAATGTTGTGAGAGCATTAAAAGCAGCTGCCTGGCACTAATGTCAGTGGCATTTTCCTTCAATTTAAATATTTGCAATAGCCTTAATTAAACACTTAGTAACTGGCATCATGTTAAAATAGAAATACATTACGTAGTCTTACTGCTGTGCAGATTTTAATTCAGATTTATATCCTCCTTGGCTTTGTGCCTAGAATAAGTCTTGTGATTTAAGGGCTATTTTACACAGTATAGAAATTGTCATAGAGGGCAAATTATCTTCTAGGTGAGTAATAGAATTCTGACTTTTCTGCAGGCAGCTTGCTAAGATCCCACAATGCTGTGTCCTCCTTCCACTGTTTAAAGACTGAGAAGACTGCAAATGGGATGGTCTCTAGGGTTGCTGAATGCAGCCTGTGGCAGCTGTAGGCTATTGTGTCATCTCAACCTTCCAAACAATTTTCTTTCACCCTCTAAAATCAGTGTTGAAACTGGTGATCTTGTTACACACTGTTACTGTCATGTAAGAAGATGTGTTAGGCACTCGGGCCGAGCATGCCTGCTGAGAAAATGCTGATGTAAACAAATACTGCTTTTTTTTCCCCCCTCATTTTTATTCTTTAGGAAAATGAACACAGCAACTCATGGCACAGTGTACAATGATAACAGTGATACAGACCTCAGCATTCCTACCCAGACATTACCAAACAATTTTGGTTTCTTACAGCTTTTCATTCTAATAGGAAAAAAATATATCATTACAACTAAAAAATACAATTCCATTATAAAAAATTAACACACTTCAATTCTACCATGTCTGAATGGCCCAAATTTTGCTATTAAAATGGTAAAGATCAAATAAAGATGAAGATTCAACCTTGTAGTAAATAGTCGCACTGGGAGATTTCCAGCAGGCCTGGGTTTGTTCCAAGTGTACTTTATTTGACTTCGGAGCGCAGTATACAAGCTGTGGCTCCACTTCTTGCTGCCTCATAGGCAGCCATTTTCTGGGCTGTTTCTCTGGCCATGAAGCCGTATTGAAGAGTCTTGAACCGCCTTTCCCGACTCTCTTCTAGTTCTTTCCAACGGTTCCACTCCAAAGAGTCCTGTAGAGATGACACACAGAGGATCAGACTGCTGAGAATATAATGGTTTTGTTTAGAGGATATACTGAACTTTTATTTGACAATTTGTCTGGCTGGTTACACAGCTAACATGACTGGGAAACATCATCAGTTTGGGCATGATGGATGGAAAGGAACTCAATTGAGTTGCTCAGTTTATGATGAAGTACACAGCTGCAACACTACACAGAATGTGAGGTCGATAGAAAACTATTGGGATGGCTTGCTCCCATGCCACTACCTCGTGTTCTTTCTTTGCAATCGAGTTATCCTTGAAGCCACAAATGAACAAACTCTATCACACACTGCTGTTAGCTGATTTACAAGCTAGTTCACAAGGGAGCATTCCCAAAAAAAGCTCAGAAGCAACAGAAAGCAGCTCCTTCTTCATCTGATTTTTCACTGAAAATGTGTTTTTTTCTTTTTTAATTTATTTAACGGTAGTTTTCAATATATATATTTTTTTTCCTACAGAATTATAGGGGTTGGAAGGGACCTCTAGAGATCATCAGGTCCAACCCCCCTGCAAAGCAGGCCCCCTATGGCAGGCTGCACAGGTAGGGTCTAGGGGGGTCTTGAATATCTCCAGAGAAGGAGAATCCTCCCTGGGCAGGCTGTTCCAGTGCTTCGTCACCATCACTGTGAAGAAGTTCCTTTGCATATTGGTGCTATTGCATATTGGTGCAGAACACGCTATGCTCCAGTTTATGGCCATTTCCCTTTGTCCTGTCCCCACAGACTGCTGAAAATATCTTAGTTTTCCCAACTGCAATATAAATTCTGTTTTCTTAAGAACTTTAATAGCAATTTATGAACAAATGTTACTTTCACTTAAACCAACACAAACCCATTGGGCTTCAAGGGCTATCCCTAAAGTAACTGAAGCCACAGTCTGGACTTGGGGCTGTTGTATACAGAGTTAGTCTCACTCTTTTTCTACATACTGAAGAACCTAAAAGGTAACAGTACAAACTGAATGGCAGATAACTATTGCACTGTAATTAAACACTTTTTCCTATAGCTTTACTAACACCACTTACAGCACTACACAGTTCAACTAGAATAAAGATGCTGCCGGGCATATCTGACCAGCACTGGGCTACCTCCCTGTAATAACATTTGGACAGGGTCATGCAGGGCTGAACAGCACTGACGGAAGATACACCAAAACATCGACGTAATTTAGAATAATCTTAAGATTCTCCTCTTCTTTTCTTTTCTTTTTTTCCTTTTTACAGATGTCTTAACAACTGAGCAGGCCATAAACAAAAATACTGTGACATCTTAGGAGGCTAATTGTGTGAAGCGTTGCTAAAAAAGTAATAAATAAAATACAAAGTCTAACTTCAAAACAAACAAACAAGCCTTGTTTTTGTTTTTTTTTTCCCCCACCTCTCTGCAACACAGGAGCACTCCTACAGACCCACATCAGTAGTAAAAAGTCCGAATTTATAATTAGCTTCTTTTATGAATGTCTCACATTTGTAATTATAAAGCTGCTTGCCTTTGAAGTCTGCATTTATTGCCTCTGCTTTATACTGGACCCCATTCAGCAAAGTGATTAAGCATATGTTCAAAGCCTCAGTTCAGAAAGCCATCCCAATTTAGGAAATGCTTTCTTCAAATAGGTCTTCAGTATTTTCTTTGCTGAAAGGAACAGACCTGGCGCTCTATGTTAAGCATGCACTTACGCATGCAGTGGCTTGAAATGGGGATACTGAGGTCTGCAAACATTGGTACTCTGGAAGACTGCACTATTTCAGTTTTTAAACTGTGTGCATTTGAAAAATACAATTTTCCTCTTCACTGAATTCAGCTTCATCTTTTCCACAGAACAAGTAAAGAGTTGTTATTTTAGTGGATTGGGAGATGTAGTTCTAATTTCTTACTGGGCCGGTACAGCTTTTAAAATGTGACTCCATCATGACTGCTCGCTGCAGTGGCAGGGGTGGCAGTAGCGGCAGTTCTCACCACTTGTCTTCAGATGCTTGCCAAGGAAACACAACCACTGCTACCAGCATTAAGCCTACAGCCTATTGGTGCTTTCATTTGACGCTGTTGGATCATGTGGAGGAAAGGTCAGGTTAAAATCAAGGGTAAAATCATAAGCTGAAACCTGCGTTGGGTGCGGGAAGGGGTGAGCACCCCAGTTTGATGTAGTGGGATGTGCCTATTAGGAGGGTGAGACAGAGTTAGGGATGGGGGTCAGATGCTGTTTCAGGGTGTGGTGACATGAGCAGGAAGGTAGGTATTGTGTGGATGGACCCCAGTCTGTGGCAGCCAAATGTAAAGCAAGGAGGTGAGGTCAAGGCCAAGGTTTGAGGGGATTGTGCCTATGCAGGAAGCGGGCACTTGCTACTGTCCCTCCAGTATGGCTTCTGCCACCCTTGCCAGTGCTGGCAGTACAGCAAAACTCTGAACAGAAGGTCTACTGCAGAGCTCTTTTCCTTATGTACTCCCTGACCTTTCTTGATGCAGTGCTGGCTTTCTGGGGGGTAATCTTTAAGAGTCCTTCTTGCTTTTTACGCTCCATTGCTTTCTCTAGAATTTTTCTCTGCAGATTTAAAATGCGTTCATCTTTCATTTGCCTTTCAGCAGACTGGGACTTTCTTTTCTTTTCTTCTTGCCTGCAAAAAGAAAAAGAAGCCATGAGAATGTAAAGTAACATCAACCTACGGAATAAATCCATCTGATTATATATTACTTGGATGATAATGAATTTGCTTTTGCTTCTGGGAACCAGGTTGGCTGAAAACAGGTTTAAATCACATAGCTCAGTGCATGTGGTACTCACAGCTTGCTTCGTTTATAGAACTGCATTACTAAACAGTATAAAGTCATTTCTTCCCATAGAATTCCATGATGACAATATCTGACAATATTTCAAGCCTGACATGACATTCTTTAGAAAAAAAAAAAACATGCAAAACTTGTGTTAACACTGCAGCTTTTTGCTTGTGGAGTTTTCTTAACATGATCTTTAGTATTCATCTCAGTTGCTGTATTCCTTGACAAATGCAAGATATTTGTTTCTGTGTAATCTGAATGTCCAAATTCAGAATCTATGGGGTGGTGATGTATTAAAATTAGAGGTTTTAGGAGAGGATAAATTGATAGTACAACATGCAGCATATGTGTAAGGCATAGGAGAGTGGTTATTGGATGGACTTCTTTTATTTATTTATATTTTTTCCCCCTTCTATTACAGCTACTTTTTTGTCTTTTGGAGTTTACATTTTTGTCTGGTTTTGCTTGCTTTCATTCAGCTGGTGCAATGTACTCACAATCTTTTTTTCATGGAATTTGCATCACCTTATACCGTGACTTACTTTACATCCACCTTTCTCGTTCCCTCAACACTGCCCTTGAACTTGGCTGGATACCATCATGCTGCTTTACTACGTCATGACCAGTTGTGATTCTCTGTCCAAATCCAGTGCTAAAGTAAGTGTCAGATCTACCAAGGAATATACATCATTATCTAATGTATCACCAGGTTAGATCTGATGTCTTCTCTCAGATGGCAAGGATAGTTTTCTGCAAGGTCCTTTTATATTCCAGTAGTGCAACATTACAACTGCTATTACTGGAAATCAGAACAGGACTTGGAATAACCAAGAGCAGAGTGCACTGAGGCCTTGTTAGCCGGTGTTGAACTCTTACTCTGTGAGTGCAAGGTCCAATTTCAGAGGCAGGTTATCCTTTGGAAACGTTTTACAACAGGATTTCTCCCTCATCTCTCAGGTCTTATTCCATGGTGTTTTCACCATAAGTCGTGCTCTTCTCATGACCTCCAGAGGTCCCTGCCAACCTTAACTCTTCTGTGATGATGTGATTCTCAAGGAGTTGGGAAAAGGAGAAGAGGGGGTTTTCCTTCTGATGCTAAAACCACCAGTTTGCCTTCAGAAGTGTCTGTGTCAAGATTCCAGTGATCCACACACTATTTTCATCTTGAGAGAGATATTTTTGTCTGTTTTGTTAACTTCGTCATTGCTAAGAGGAAATTCCTCCTAATGGCAGGTATGCATCAGAGCAGCCATCCTAGACTACATTTCCCCAAATCCTCAGAAATTGGATGCACAGGAGATTTGACCCATGCTACACTCCTAAATGCAACTGTGAACTCTTAAAAAAGGACACAGTTTAGCTTGGTTTCTCATTTCCAGTTGATTTCCTGAGATACTTCCTGAGCTTCTCAGTTTGCATCATGTTGTCTTCTTGGGATAACACTTCTGTCCCCTCCTTAATACAATCACACGCTGCAACAGTGAGCTTAATTTTTAACACAATTCTGTAAGCCTAAAAATTATGTGCTATCATATAATCTAATTGAGAACATGGGTTATTTCTATTTGCATTGCAATGAGGCATTGCATTCCAGGGGATCTAAGAGAATATAACAGTAAGGTTTTATGTAAATAGTCAGTGATTAAATATTGTCAGTGGGAATAAGCAACAAAACCTTTCATTACATGCAAATCCAGATTCTTGTAAATACCATTACAAGAGAAACAAGAGGTTTAACAACATGAAGCAGCAGTAGCTGCTTCTGAATTAACGTTATAAATAGTTGGCTATTATCAGACAAATATTCAGTCCTCTTCTACATGAAGTCATGTGCCAGCCATGTATGTGCTTCCAAAAAGCAGCTAGTCCCATACATTTTCAGATGCCACAACACATTCTAATGGAAACCCAGAGAGGGAAGAAAAAAGGGGATTTTTCAAGTTCTGTTTTTCTCTGATGGTGAGTGAAGAACCTGTAGGACTTGAGACATAAAATCCTCATACAACTTCACTCTCCCTATATCACCTATCTCCTATGGAAGCAAGTTAACCATCACACAGAATGGGATAATCCATGGCTAGAAGAACCCTCTCTAGATATAACATAAAATTACGTGATAATTTTTGGAAAGCATATACAGAATTCTTAGTTTACTTAGAATCATAGAATCACAGAATCCTTAGAGTTAGAAGGGACTTTTAAAGGCCATCTAGTCCAACTCCCCTGCAGTAAACAGGGATATGCACAGCTACATCAGGTTGCCCAGGGCCTGATCCAGCCTGGCCTTGAAAGTCTCCAGGGATGGGGCATCAGCTACATCTCTGGGCAACCTGTGCCAGTGCCTCACCACCCTCACTGTAAAAGACTTTTTTCTTTTATCTAACCTAAATCTACCCTCTTTTAAGCTTGAAACCATTTCCCCTTGTTCTATTACCACAGACACTGCTAAAGAGTCTGTCTCCTTCTTTCTTGTAGCTCCCCTTTAGATACTGAATGGCCACTAATAGGTCACCTCACCTGGAGAAGAGGCTCTCTTGTCCAGGCTGAACAGCCCTAGCTCTCTCAGTCTGTCCTCATAGGAGAGGTGTTCCATCCCCTGGAGCATTTTTGTAGCCCTCCTCTGGATGTGGTCCAACAGCTCCATGTCCCTCCTCTACTGAGGACTCCAAGTCTGGATGCAGTACTCCAGGTGAGACCTCACCAGTGCAGAGTAGAGGGGCAGGATCACCTCCCTTGATCTGCTGGCTACTCTTCTTTTGCTGCAGCCCAGGATCTGGTTGGTTTTCTGGGCTACGAGGGCACATTGCTGGCTCATGTCCAGCTTGCCATCCACCAGTACCCCTAGGTCTTTTTCGGCAGGGCTGTACTCAATCCTTTTATCTTCCAGCTTGTATTGGTAGTGGTGTACCAGGTGAGTGGTGAGAACATGCAGACCAAAGACCAGGCTAGTTCTAATCCAAAGTAACACTACACCACAGATTTGGAGCCTTAGCACAAACTGGTTTTATCTGTGGCTTGATTTGTATTGCATTCAATTCCTTGCAATATAGACATAGCCTCAGTGGAGTGAAAGAGAATAGTAACTGAAGTATATGGGCACAAACCTGTAGTACATTAGCATGTATTCCAATAGTCAGAAATCTTTTAAGAGTTCATGTTTGAAAGCTGAGAACTCAAATGTTTGTCCACTTCATATGCCAGAGCTAATTTTCAAACTGTGTGAAACTCTAGCAATTAAAGGGAAGTCCTGCATATACGCTGAATTGATTTGTAAATGTTCTGAAAGCACTCATAAAGCTACTGCTGTGATGGAGGTAACAGCTTTCAATCTATTAAAGGCTGATGTTTCTGTGATTTTTCATGTACTGTTTCCTATTTTGTTTAATGTAGTTCATTATATGCTTGCCCAGTGTGCTTCTTTTGTCTTGATGTATGTCTGCAAATGATACTGAAAGGAACTTGCTTGGTAGGGACCCAATTAAACTCCAGCTGACACTAATTAAAGCAGATTTGTTTAGCAAAGCTTAGCCTTCACACTTTGGCTGATTAGCAAGAGCCTTCAACGTAATACAGTTGCAGGTATAATATGTAATTTTGTGTTGATGCACAGTGGTATCTTATGAGTACCGTTAGTAAGATTTGCTATTCTATGCCTATAATTATGAATTAATTCTGTAAGCATAATTTGATCTTCATATCTCCTGTGCCATATATCAATACAATTCAAGCAATTAATCTCACTGACTTGATAAATATTTTCGGAGTCTAGACCTGTAAATAGCTTTAATGCACAAAACCTATAGTTTGTTTAGAGAAAAATGAAAGCTGCAGCAAAAAGTCTAGCACACGTAAATATGCCAGCATGCTGTGTATTAACAGAAATACCACCACAGATTTGCATTCTAGATGATTGAGCATTAAAGACACTCCTGAAGAACAACATTTCTAGTATACTTTGATGATGCCTCTTTATAATTAATGCTCCCGAGTTGTGACCTAGAGTGCTTGGGAGGTGTGAAAAGAAATGTTTTGTAAAACTGATACTGAAAATTTATACTTCCTTCATTTGGAGAACAAATGGGACTCCATTAAAATAAAGTATATTTCTGTACTCCTTATAATGTTTCTGAATAGAAACTTGCAAATTCAGTGTTTAAATTTATTTGTATTTTACCATCATTGGCATGGTCATCTGTTTTAAATAACATCTCAAATATGCCAGGACAAATCCATGTTAACGTCACATTCCAGCATAGCTTATTTCAGGATTAGAAAGGTTTTAGCTCTGAATTAAGACAAAGAGCCTATTTTAAAGAAACCCAGCTCTACACAGTATGTACACACTGCATATCAACCATAACAAATGATTTTTAGAATACTTAACAGAAAAATAGAATTTATGTAGTATACAAGTTCTTAATGCCTGGTTCGAATCTCTAGTGGTAAGCAGTGACTTGAATTGCTCCCACAGGATTTCACATAGCACTGAATGGTTAGAGATGGGAATTTGTCTCCAGCTCAAAGTCTATTGCGGGTCCTTTAGTCTTCTCTCCATAGATGACACAGGAGAGAAGGTCACTGATCTATGCAGTCAATCCACTGGAGCTGCAGTTATTGATTCACTAACCTCATTAAAAAAAGTTCTTAAGTACTAACACAGTAAAACCTTACTCTTTGGAGATTAACTATCAGCTACAAACCAAATCAGAGCTGGGACCAGTGAAAACTAGTTAAATGAATACATCAATACTGCCTTCTGTAATTGAGATTTAGAACTGGAAGATAAATCAATAACATGAATTGAACTCCTAAGAAGCCACCTTTGGTATCTAAGTGATAAACACAAATCTAAAACATGTCTAAAGATGCATATCTTTAGCCTGATAGAATATGTCTTCAGAATGTCAGCCTGAACATCTATTTGCAAAATAAATATGGCAAGACAAGAAGTCAACTATCAAAGTCACAAAAGAAAAAAGGTGAAAGAAAACTTGCAAAAAAAAAAAAAAGACAGTCAAGATGCAGTAAAAATGGCATAAGAGCAAGAGGTGATCCATATTTTACACACTTACACAGACTTTCCTCTTGCTCAGATTTATTTGTAAATAATTTAAACTTAGATTTTGCATTCCTTGTGGATGGGATCTGTCTTCTGTATATGTAACCATGTATGATGGTTATGGATCCTTTATGACAATGAATAATAAATATGATAATTAATAATAAATATGCATAATGAATACAAAATTTGATCAGAGAGCCTGTAAGCAAAGATTCTTCTCTTTGATCTACAGCTATAACATATTTAATTTATAATTTATTATTTTTAACAGAAAATCTCCTTCTTAAAGTATCTTCTAAAATAATGCCTGCCCTTTCACATAACAAATGAAGTTCAAAGAAGAAAACTATAGCCCTAATATATTAGTTTAGATGAAAATGAGAAACCACTTTAAGTAGCAAGTAAAAATGATTATAATAAAATCAAATTAGTTCTGAATAACTGAAAAAGAGCAGAAGAAAGAGCTTCTTACTCAATACACAGTTTTGGCTCTGAATCCCAGTGCAATACTCTCAATACAATGCAAATTATTTTCAGGAGTAAAAAGAAATCTTGGTGCCTGTGTAATCTTTGACAAAAGCTACATCACTTTATAAAAGGGCAGAATTTTGCTTTTGACTTGTTTTTCTTCTTATGGAACTAGCAAAGTATCAACAAAGTTTCAATGTGTTAAATGTCATATACTGTTTTATACTGACTTTAATGCAGCTGCTCGTCCAAGTTCTGCTCTGAAAATGGAAATCTGGTCCAGTTTATCTAGAAGAAGTTGTTCCTTAGCTTGTTTATCTTGAATTATCTGGTCTCTCTTCTCTTCCTCTGCTGCCTTCTGTGCTTCTCTAAGTAGAGCGAGGCGTTCACGTAGTTCCACTATTGACATTTCACAAATTAAACCATGGCCACCAGTCTAGGAAATAAGAAGTATAGATTTAAATAACACTGTAAATGGCAAGGAGAGAGAAAATGAGTACAATCAGAGTATTTTGATTGTGTTCCAAATCATGCTGAATATTTTTTGACTTCAAAGAAATCAGGGATGACTCTAACCTAACTGCTATTTGCAAGCTGGTTTTAAAGTGTAGAGATCATCTTCTGTATGTGTAAAAACACAAGGCTCTCAAAACGTTTCATGAAAAAATATTGAAATATAGAATAAACACAAACACAACGTATTTGCTGTCAAAAAAAATCTACTTGACTTATCTTGTAGTTTTAATAAGCCTTTTAAAGTTTTGAAATCTGTAAAACTGAATCTTTTCTATTTTGGTATAACCAAAACTGACCTTACACTCAAAAACATGCATTTTTTTTATTTATCTGCATCCAAATTACAGATATGAACTATGATGACATCTATCATTTTTATCTGAAAAGACTAGGAGTAAGCAACGCTTTATACCCAGGAAATTGAAAACTTAATGCCCACATTTAAAATATTCAAATCTGAATGTTTATTGAAGGCTTTTTAAAATCCACTTTGTAATTAAGGTCACAATGAGCTCAGTTATGAGATGTGATGAGACTTCTGCACCTTAGCCTCCATACAAAGATAGATAACTTCTAAATAGATCTGTGTACACTTGAAGTTTTCAGTCCTTATATATACTCTCCCTTTCCCTGTATCTACACATAAATACATCTGCATATAGGGAAAATCGGCATAAATAAACATGAATACTGAGCTTCTCTGGATCCAACTTTGCAAAATTTCATCCCTTTCACAGCAATTAATATTCTTTTGTTTAACAACATATTTTTGGTACACATCTTTCATGAGGATCTGGTATCATGGCATGTTATAATGGAAGACATGGGTGCAGGAAATCAAGACGCTTACCAGACTCTTTCTATACAGTTGTATAATATTCAGAGTGAAACACTGGTTAAGATTTTGATCACAAAGACTTTGACCTAATTAGTTCCACAGAAAATGAATGACAAAGTTTGGAAAGGCTGAATTTGAGGCAGGCAAAACAAACGAACAACCACTCCTCCGAATGTTATTTCTAAGACTGAACGTAAGTGGTAATGATAAATATATGTAAGTAAAACTCATTACAGCCATTTAAATGGAGAGAAATTATTCAGTTCAAGAGCTGATGTGTTTTCAAGAAATCCTTTCCAGCAGAAAAACAATCCCCTTGTATTGAATACTGAGTTGCTCGTTGACAGAATACAACTTGCCTTTCACAAAATAGAACATGAATGGGAAGGGAAAAAATCAACCACCAGGAAGAGAGAAGGATGTTCTGTTATAGACACATACTCAGATTGTGAGTTTGGCTGCAAGACTCCAAGCATAACAAAGAAACAGACTTAACTATCTGCTGCTACAGTATGCTTAAGAGAGCTTATTATTGAGTTAGTCTGGAGAGCATAATGATACAATCTCATCAGTGAAGGTGAATGAGTCTTGGGCAGGAATCTGTGGAGTCCTCCAACATTTCCCAGACCCTCTCCTGTGGTTTTGGTCCCCACAACTTCTCTTTCTAAAGCTTCAAAAGTTGAGTCAGTAGGCAGAAATCATCACCTCACTGTTTTTTACCTAAAGTTTGACTCTTCAATTTTGGCTCAGTGTTTTTGGCTTCCACACTCCTCATGGTTACCAAACATGACCTAGACGCTGGTCACAAGTAGCGTCACAAGAAGATTGACAGAATAATTCAACTAAACAATCTTCTTTTTGCATCTTCTTCCTAAATATGTATCACCGTAGCTAAATGAAAAAGTAAATTATTATTTCTCTCCTTCTGAGATTTCAGTTCTGAGTGAAATTACAAATGGCAAGTACTATAATACCTTGCCTGTAATTTAAGTTACTCAGTGACTGCTGAACTGTATTCATGGAAGGTGAAAGGAAACTGTTTTTCAACAGGGCATATATACCAGTGGTTGTATGTAAGCATGGTAGGCAGACACCAAAAAGATCTAGGAAAGAGAAGCATGGAATGATAGGGATGAATACTTTGAGCACGTGCATTTCAAAAATATTCAGTGAAGACAGTGAAATGATTCCTAGAATAAGAAAAGTTCTATACTTGTGCAGTAGGTAATGCTGCTATTAGAGAAACTGAAGTGCCATCAAGGGAAGAACTGGGTACTTCAACAGTTTTGAATAGTGAGAATTTTATGAATACACACTTAATTTCACTTAGCCTGTAAAAGTCTTTTATAGAAAGAAATAATAGGCAAGCCATCACCAAAAGAATCCTAAATTACTCTGAGAACCATTGTTAATAGTGGGTATAAGTGAACTGTGAAATAAGCTGAGACATCATTCAGGTTGACTCTCTTGCACTTGCAATATGACCTGTATGTCCATCGCACTTTCAGCAACCTTACACTTTAGTTACCATAGATATAGAATCATCATAGAATCATAGAATGGCCTGGGTTGAAAAGGACCACAATGATGATCAAGTTTCAAACCCCCCTGCTATGGTGCAGGGTTGCCAACCACCAGACCAGGCTGCCCAGAGCCACATCCAGCCTGGCCTTGAATGCCTCCAGGGATGGGGCATCCACAACCTCCTTGGGCAATATAGCATAAACTTGATTTCAGTTGAGTTTTTTACATATGCCTTGAAACCTATTGGGTTTTCCTACTTTATCTTTTGAGAAGTGCTAGATGGGAAATTTACTTTAAAGCCATGTTCTGTACTTAGTTACAAACAGAATTCCAGAATGAATGCTCTGTGTCAAGTTGGCAGCCATGTGCATGGCAATGAAATTAACTATGTTCAAAAGTAAGAAAGTACTGACGTTCCAGTCACCTTTATTTTCCTCAGTGAGAGCCTGCACCTTTTTATAGAAGTTGCTGTGATTAAAAAAGTAATGACATTTCCACATGCAACTACTTTGAACTGTTTTGTCTTTGCAAATGTCTTACGACTTTGCAGCCCACATCTTGTGACTGAATCCAAGTAAAAAACCAAAATGATCACATTTAAAACTGGTGAGGTCATTTTGTATTACTCTATGTTATCCTTCTTTTCAGTTTGGAGGAGGAAAATGGAGGAATATATTTTAGCTACTCTGCTTCTGGTTTAGAGGTAAGATAAGAGATTTCTGGATGCTGTGTAAACGTGGAAATTCTGCAAAAGTGACCACTGCCAAGCCCAGAGTCAGGTGTACCAGCTGCTGTGAGTCAATAGTAAGTTCAGGAAGTTTGGGATACATTTACATGGACTTAACCACATGTGCACTCACAAGTCATTTGCACAGTACCTACACAACAGATAAGCAGATTTTGGGTTTTCCAGACTATCTCTTTCATATACCTGAATGTTGAAAGTTTTGAAAGCATGGGAAAATAATTTTGTCAATTACCATGGCAATCACCACTGCAGTATGAACAACGACACATCATTTTGCTCTTTGTGATTGTGTCAGTCCTCACTGAAGACTGGCAAATCTGTGACTTTGTGAAGGTGGATGGCACATGTTGTAATCAGTTGGCAGTCTCTTTTTGAAAGATGTCTGGAAACCTAGATACTGGCAGAAAAATTCAAAGGACATTCAAAGGGCCTATGATTTCACTTACTATCAGAAGTGGTAAGTAAGTTCTCACCAACAGAATATTCTCCATGATAAAACTTTCATTTTATAAACTTTGTGAAAGTTTCAGACATAATCTTTGTCTCATGGGGTCACTTTGTGCTTAACACTACGCATCTCCATGCAGTACACAATTCCTCTGAGCGTGTAAAACACATACAATACACATTAATGTAAAAACAGTAGTTTTCCTTTGAGCTTACCTCAGTTAAGTCAACAAACTTGTGTTTAAGGATAGGTAAAGATTCAATGGCTCGTATTTGTTGAATTAATTCATATTTTTTCTTAAGTTTCTCTTCCTCTTCTTCTAAAGCTTGTCGAAGTAGTTCTCGATTTTCTTCGCAAACCTCCTGAACTGAAAGAAAAGAACTAATCTCTGTTAGCCTGCTACATATTTTAACAAGTAGTCCATCTGGAGGAAAACTCACATGCATTTGTGAATAATGATAATAATACATATCTGGAGGTACTTGAAGGAACAATCTGTCATTGGTGGGAGGAACAATTAAAGAAACAAATGGGTACTTCCCACCTCCACTATCTATCATTTTATTCAACATAGAAGCATACTGTATACACACATAAAGTACACAATTTGAATTATTTCTTCTTAATTTCTGTTCTAATTAATGTATATTGTTTCATTTTTAAGTAAAAGGATATTGTACAACATCAAATACCTGTAGTTTATCATGCTGGACATATCCTAGAAATCAGTGACCCACGGAGGTTGGTAGGCTTTGCTATGCCATTTCAGATTGGCTAACACTTTCTGCCACCCTCAGTACAAGTATAGTTAAGCAGTGAAAAGGATTCTGCTCACCAAATTTGCAGAATTTAAGGGAGCCCATTTGTACACTGTTAACATTTATTAACATGTGTTAACATTTGTTAACATGGTATTGCACTGGAATATGTACAGCCTTCTGCCTGGATTTCATTCACTGATGTATTAATGAGGAATTTTATTTAAGAACTGTGGAGGATGCGTAACACAATTTCTCTTCATTCTAATGACTGGTCTGTCTTGTGCTAATCCTTCTCCTTTGTGGTACTGTTCTTTTGGCAGATGTCTTTTCTTTCTTCAGCTACAATTATCTCCTCCAGACTGTCTTCTCTAAAGAAGACAATAATCTTGAGCTATGATTCTTTCAGAGAGGTTGCTAGGCAAATCCTCTCTTAATGGCATGAATCACGGGAATCTGAGCTTCCTAAATTGATTTGACAAAAAGTACAGCCATTCAAGTATGCTGCTTTTAGATGGAAGAGAAACCCGTTGCAGAATATTAGCATTGTGTTCTCCCCTTTTAAACAAAGTATAATACCCATAAGCAGTAAGTTAGAATTTCTGATCTACCTGCTACCAACTTAGTCCTAAAATTCATATTCTTACATTTATGGGAATTTATATCCTGGATATTTCCCACAACTTCCTGTGTCTTTCAGAAAAATTGTAATTGCCCCTCTAAACAAAGTAATCTGGGGACATTTGGCATCATATCTAATTTTTCTGGCAATATATAAATACCTATCTGCTGTTTGTATTTCTGAAGCTTTAGTTTTGCTTGCTTTGCATTCTTGTGTCCTTCCACGACCTTCTCCACCAGCTCTCTCATTTCTTTCTGTTCATGTAGACATCTCTCTGCATACTCATGCATCAGCTCTGCTTTCTAAATCCCAAAAAAACAAGTTAATAAAATTCCTGATAACCAATGATATGAGCGCTTCAAATAATTGAAACAGTGCAAAGAGAACTGCATTCATTGGACTATATCATCCCTGAAATGGAGATTAATTTCATGGCTACAATCATTTTTGAATGGCTGAAAGCAACCACACTATGTTCAGTTGTACATGTTAGGGTTCACTTCAAGTTGTTGCTTGATAGTCTGTCTAGATAAACATAATGCCAAAGTAGCTGAAAGGTATTTTTTTAAGGACAGAAAAGGACCCCATTAAGCATGTTTCCCTTTTATATTATGCCTCTATTGAAAATCTTTGTGAGTCTATCTGAAATTGCTGAGTCACTACTGACATCTGTGAGAGGTGACCAAGAGAAAAGTAGTGGTCAGCCTACATGGCATAGCAACAAATGAAGGTAATAGAAAAGAAAAACAGTGGACACAGCCTGTGATAGTCACTTTTGAAACTATTAATTCTATAGTGCTTGGTTATTTCTTGAGCATTTGCTTAGTTTGTAAGAAAAGCACCAGAAAAAAGTGAGTTTGGGGGAAAAAAAATTTAGCAATGTTTTGGGAAAATGTGATTTGATATCTTGGAAAATATGTGAAAAGGTACTTTTTGGCATAAGTATTCCACTTTCCATATCTGTAGATCTAAAGAGGGCTCCTATCTGAATTTTCCCCAGGAGATATACAGCCATGTTGGATAATATGAAATAAATTTAATTATATCTGTTTAAGGAAACAAATTTGTTTATATTCATGGCTCTCATTTTAACAAGATAATTAAATCAGTCACAAATTGGTGATTTCATTGCAAATGGTGCCTAGCATCCCAGTATCTGAGGAAAAAGAATATTAATAATGACATGACTATTGGGAAGGATGCTTTACTTTCTGTTTATATTCAATTGAATTCAAAAGTGCTATCAATCCAATCAAACACTTGCAAAAACTACTCGAATGTATAAACACTGCAGTGTCTGCAAGTTATAGCATTATTTATCCATTGTTTACAGACTCCAGTGAGTAAAGACACTGTACAAAACTTTTGTAACTACTTGTAATGGGCATCATCTATGGTAAATTTAGCAGTAATTGAATGCAGGCAAAATTTGAGCAAAGCTGTATTACCTCTTCTCTCATTAGATCAGCTTTCTTCTTATTTTCTTGAATTACATTCTGATGGGCTAGAACTGCCTCTTCATGACTCAGTTTCCCTCGAAGCCTTCTACACTCTATTTCAGCCAGCTGCTCTTCCAAATCTTTTTCACGCATCTGCTTTTGCCATTCCAAGAATTCAGATGGGTCTCCAGTCCCTTGTAGCAGATTTTCAATTCTGCAAGAGTGAAGAAAGAGTGTATCATACTGTGGCTCTCCAGCCCTACTTTGGTTTGTAAAACATTTCTAGAAGTTTTTTGTGACATAGAGTGCTCGATCCATTCAGAGAGAAAAGGTAGTCACTGTGAAGTCATCCAACAGATGTATTTTAATTCCAGTTCAAGAGGTCCTACTAGGTAGAAAGCCTGGGAAAATAGGGCAGTAAGAAAGCGTATGAAGGCATGGATGTGAAAGTTGCCAGCACAGTAAAGCTCAGAGAGGGCTAACTTTATTTACATGTACATTCTCATAAGGAACAAGGAGAATCAGGCCAAAGGTATGTACATTTTCTCAGAGGATTATTTTGCTTAGAGATAAAAAGAACAAATAAGTTTTCTCTTTGGCAGTTTTCCTGCCAACTTTACCGTAGAGAAATAAAACTTTTCTGCTTATTTCTGTTTCTGTTTTGTATTTCACCAATTAAATAATCCTATAATACTGTTGTAATGAGGCAAGGAAGTATTCAGCTATTAAGTAAAACCACATTCTTTTTTTTTATGGATGGTCAAGAGAGAAAAGGAAAGCAAAGGCCTACAGCAGGCCTCTCAAAGTCCAGCAGCAAAGGACTGAATGAGCCAACAGTTTGGGCACAGACACAAAAATGCAGTGAGTTGTGCCTTACTGTTGCTCCTCAATGCATATATATTTATTGTGTGTTAAATGCAGCTGCAGATTACATCTCATGAATAAAAAATAATGTTAAGGGGAATGTGGAGTGCAATAAAATTCTGCCAGATAAAGTGAACAGTATCATGTATAATTGTATGAAAAAACTTCAGTATACATACACAGCTGTTAACGATAGGTGATAGCACAACCTGAGTGATGTGTAAAATCTTACTGCTGGAATTCTGATCCATCTATCAACATTTCATACAAAAACCAAATTGAACTTTAGACAGTCATTCCAGGACTTGAAATAATAACAGAATTTGATAATAATAATAATAACAGAAATAATAACAGTCTTTATCTTGCTAAGACAGGTGGATTAGTAAAAATACTAAATCAAGATGACAATGATACAGATTTTATCTTAGTTAAAATTATTACTGAAAATGTTCTGTATTTCTAGTTGTAGAATACAGTCTGCAGCGGACATTCAGAAGCCCAATTAATATCAGCTGAACAGTACTGCACAGTCAGACTTCATTATGTCAGAGCTCTGTGTGCACAAAATGGACCTGCAAGATCTTATTCCCCACCCCTAGGATTTAGCTGCCTGTATTCAAACACAGCTGTGTTATGGTGCAGCTGTGCACCACTGGATCTGACTGCAGAGAGAAGAGCTGTGTGAAAAACTGCTGAGAAAATTGTATCTGTGGAGCTTCTTCCTGGATGCTGCATTTAAACTCAGGGTAGAAGGCTTTGTCCTTGGCTATGTTGCAGGTATGCCTGTGGCCAGCCTTGTACCTGCTAACTCCATTTTGTTGACTTGTCTGTCTCTGGGCTTGGCCTTGGCCTGATTCGTCCCTATAGTCTTGCCTAGCAATCGCTGGACTGCTGCCTGATCCTGCTTCCCCTCATTGGACCCACTCTGCTGCCTTGCCAGGGTACAATGGGACTGAGTGGCTTCTCAGTGAAGACACTATCCTTGCATGCCTTGCTGTCACCCACACTCCTGCTCATCCAGCTTGTAGACCAGCATGGTCTTAGTCCTCCCATATCACATATCACCTTACTGTGATAGTAAGGGACAGGTATTTCTATACATAGATAAACAAATTCAACTATCAACTTTACATGCACTCTTCCCTCCCCCCTCTTCACCTCCCCCCCCCCCCCCAAAAAAAAGAAGATATATGAAATGGTTAATATATATGCTTAATATATATGCTCCTTTTATAATGGACACAAAGGTAGATGTGCATTTGGCTCATTATTTATTCTGAAGAACTGGAACAAATGTAACAATTGATCTTTATTGGACTTTACAAAAGGACACTACCCAGAGTGCAAAATCAGAACACAGTCACACAGCACATCATCTATAGTAAAAGACTGACTTCAGTGTAAACTTTCATTTTAGTCCACTTTTCTGTTTGTCACCAATGCTTACAGAATAGCTTCTTAATGCCTTATAAAAGGTCCTTTATATTAGTTTACCTGGAGTTTACTTAATTATTGTAATGTTGTCAATTATTCTTTATCAAGAGGTGTGAAAAATAATCTGAGGAAGATATGTGACCATACCTCTGGAGCTCCTGTTCCATTTTTCGCTGATAGAGGGCACCCTCTCTTAAAATAGCTGCTGCATTTAATTTAATAGGTAAATTGTCGATCTGTCAGGAGAGGGAATATATATACTATCGTTAGTAATGTAAACCATAAAACAGAGTATAAAAACATTTCAGTGGGTTAAATAAATCGACCCAAGACAGCATAAATTTTGTTTAAAGCATTCATCTAGCATTAATCTGACATTCACAATGAAATTGCACGCTGTTCATAAACCACTCAAGCTGCTTAAGAAATCAGCAAAGTCTCCCAAGTGGATTATAAATTTGTAATCACTCTTGGACCATGTCAAATCCCTTAGAATGTGTTCACTTCCTTTCATTTGTTCAGTGCTCAAGTTCATAGTGCGCATGGATTCCATCTGGTTTGGACAAAGGAAGTAAACTGTTTCCAGAATAAAATGTTTTGAATGCCTGTCTCTGAAGGAAGGTAAATTAGCCAAAAGCATTAAAATAAAAAACAAGCAGTACCTCTCACATGAAGGTCTCAAAAGTTTTTTTTTTTTTTTTTTTTTTTTTTTCAGATAATCACTATTTTAACTTCAAAATATTTCTAAAACAACTGGCAATACCAATTGCCATATCCATTTTCTAGATCCTGGAAGCAAAGTTCTCAGTGACTCAGTCTTCACATTACAACTTGGACCAGATCCTGTGGCTGCTTTGTAGTTCTTCAGACTGTTGCCTTAGGAATAAACTCCCAGACAATCTCTAAATACTGCATGAAGAAGGCAACTATCTCTTTGCCAGTTAAAAATACTCCTTGCATATGTAGACTGTTCAGATGACAAAATATAGCACCTTTGCAAGCGCATATAATTAGACATGATCAGAGCCAAGGCAAAGCAGGGCAGACAGGAAAAGAACTGGGATCATTCCTACAGAAAACAAAGCTCAGTTGTGACACATTTGACCTAACTCCAAAAAAAAAATTCTTTGCTTAATATCCAAACATGTATTTAAACTCCAAATTAACAGCTTAATGAGAAGCTGACAAACAGATGCACGGAATCACTCAAGCTATATACTGCAAATATTGTACGTACTGCAGTCTCCTGAAATGTGTAAGTTAACTGGAAAATGGACATTTTATAATTGATATTAATTAGGCAGGTTGAGGATAATGAATGTATGCTATCACCTGGAAATTCACTAAGTAGAATTATTGAGTTTTCCTCACAGATGGCACATTTTAATGGCAAAAAATTAACTGCTTGCTTACTGATGGGCAAAATGATGATAGTTAAAAGAATTTAGGACAAGAATGTGATTTTGTTTGACTCACTATACTTATTCTTCTCAATGCCTAACGATATATTTCCTTTTGGTCCACTTATCAGCCCTTTTCAATGTCTTCCACATTACACTGACATCTCCTCTTGACATTTGCCCTCCAGCCTGTATTATACCCCATACTGGTGTAGAGTAGATGTTTTCTCTGAAACATGTAGAAATTTCCATATATTTGGCGATTACCTGCAAATACAGATATCAAGTTCTGTATTTACTAAGTAAAATGTGGCTAGAGAACTGAGTTAAGTCTGATTATGAAAACAATTCTAGCTTCAGATTCTCATGATGTTAAACAGAAGTATGATTGAAGCCCATATAGTCAAAATTACTAGAACTTCCAGGATACGTAAAGACAGGCATAAGTAAAATAACTGGAAAGATTCCTCTGTTTCATGTGGTATCAAGGAATTTTTGAATTTTTCTCATTCCCCTTCTGTTGTGAGATAGTTCCCCTTTTTCGAGATGAGAAGATGGAAAAAATCTGGCAAAATGTAGACCACTGTTAAGTCTTGTGGAAGAAGACTGCATTCACTATGACCAACTAATAAGCACACAGTAGCTCACCAAAACCAATACATATAGAAAGAGCAAGGCCAGATATGAGCAAGAAGCAGACTGAGACAGAGTGATGATGTGAGGATGCATTTGTACCGTCTCACTCTTGCAGTGAAAAAGATGAATAGAGATTTTGTAGCGGTAATCAGAAATAATTGTTGGTGCACACAATAAGTGTGCTTGACAGAATTGAAAAACTGTATTTAACATACGGTGAGTGTTCCAAAAAGAGGAGAAGAACATAATAGTTGGTTAAAACAGTATGTGATGTCATTCATTTGAGGATAGATTGTACTCATTATAACACATAATGGATAAACCTTTCACAGATAGGAGGGCAAAAGGAATGAAAGTATTTTGAAAGTCAGTAACAATATGCCTGTCTCAAAAGTTATAGCAGCTTCTTGAACATCATCTAACTAACTTTTATGGCAAACGTGTTTAGATGAGATAAAACTGATTTTGCTTCCAGAGAAGACACTAGAAGGTGTTAGAAATATCCAATATCGATAGAGTAAGATGCCAGATCCACATTTTTCTTTATGCAATTTAGGCAGATAGCTTGACTCTCCTGAGTTGGCAATTAGGTTTCAATTTTTTAAATTCTGAGAAAAGAAAGTGGAATATACATAGTCCTGAACCAAGTTCACATAATTACAGGTGGTATGTTTGGGTTGTCTGTGTAGGTGTTTCCTGACTTTTTTCTTTTAAGGGCAAAAGGAATTGGGGTATGACTGTTTTCCCATAATTTATATGGTCTTAGATTGTTAGTAAGCAGATTGAGTAGCTGATACTGTTATTAAAGATAACTTCAGTATGTGATAGGTGCCAGATATTCCTTAGAAATTTGTACCAGAAGCCCAGTTCTCCAAGAAGGGAACCAGACTTCCCACAGTCTGTAAGAACTGTATCTAAATACAGTTTTAAAAAGTAGGTAGATCTGCTCACAAGGTTTTTGAGGCGACAGTACAAGCACAACTTCTACATTAAACTATTCTGGATATGAATTTAAATGAAAGGTCACTGATTGAATGATGTAAGACTGAAGATTATCTGTAGCATAACTACTGAAGAGATAGCAATGTGAGTTTTCATGTATTATACAACCAAGAGTGGAACAAATTTTCCATATTTACAATACTCTGAGCCTTGCAAATCCTAGCAGAGAAACATGCAGTTTTGTGGATTTTATAACCTGAGTATGTGTATAAAGGGCAGAAGAAAAATAACCAGATGGACTGTATATTGCATATCAGGCAGTCATTATCCAGAGTCAGTGCTCATCATTCTTTAGGGTCTCATTTTGAAGCAGTGATTCACAGATATGATTCTTCTGTCCCTGTGCTGAGTTCTTAAACCATTATTTCACAATTATTTTCTCCCCGTGGGCTATTCTTAATCCTCATCATTTTATATATAAATTTCTCCACTTGGAATTGAAAACGCAGTAAAAGCAATATGGTTTCATGCTGCAACTGCAGACAACTTACTCGTTAGTGTTTTGAGGGAACTAACAGGCTATAATTGATGTGACCAGCCTCACCTAGTACCTCCACTCAGACCCTTTGCCCACTAGTCCAGGATCCCCATTTTAGCTCAGTGGGTGGTTGTCAGTGCTTTCCTGTTATGCTGGAGGTATTTCATGGAGGTAACTCAGCTCCTTGTCTCTCCAGTTTGGTATGTGGCTGTCCTTACTGGGCTTCAAGCATATACCTGCATTGATGTAGCATTGTTTCTTGACTGGTCTTCCTCGGTGCACCCCAGACCTCATATTTGATTGCTTTGTGTAAGGATGATTGGCAGTCAGCAGAGCCTGTCACTACCACCACCAGCCTTGCCTTGCCCTGGGCAGATACTGCAACCTACTTCCTGGATGGTGTAGGCACTGCCCGTGCTTTTATCACCCTTGTCTTCTAGTTTGACTTCCCTCCTGGAGTAGCCACTCTGTTTGCTCCCTGACCATTGCCTTGTGAATTGTCAAAGGTCCACAGGCCCAAACTTATAAACCATAAATCTAATCCTGGACACACAATATGATGGAAAACCAAAGATTCCATTAGACTTTGTATCACCAAAAAATCTGTGTTTTTCACTCAAAAAATTTCAAGCATATCTAGCAATGGGATCTGAAACGTTACTCACCCTGCTTTGGATCTTCTGAGCCTGGAATGCTGGCCTGCTCTTCATGTTGTCCTGTGCGTTCTGCAGTTCAAACTAAAATCACATTTTTTCATTTCAGAGAGAGATTTTCAAATACTCAGCAAACAATGTTAGCTCTGTACTGAAAATCACTCCTGACTCTGGAGTAACAAATATGATCATAGGATATATATCTTCTTGGTATACACTCAAAACTTGTTATGTACACCCAGTACAGGGGGAATATTTCATATCAAATGACTATGCAAATGGAGGTCCAAATAAAAGCCTATGACAAAGATTATTATTTTATTTCTATAACCTTTATTAACTAAAATAATGCCAAAGAAGTAACAGTGACACTTCACTAGCCTATTGAATTCTACCTGTCAACCATGAATGTATTCTGCTCTTAACTGAAACAGATATTGGGAAGACAAACTGTGGTGTCAGAGGATATTTCATGGAATCATTGAAGTATTCAAATTCTACTGAAGGTCATTAATTTCATTTTAGGGTGATACTGATGTAGAAGTGTCTACACATCATAAGGATGAACACAGTGAATAGAATATGCAGATGTGATGAATATATTATATAAATAGTTTGTGACAGAGGTGTAAATTAGGAATCAACCAAAGCAAGAATTTGATATGAAAACAAGTGTTACTGCTTCAGCTTGACTGAAAAGCTAATGCAAAAAATAATATATAGGTTTAGAAGAACATTGCTAGTTTGGAGATTTGTTGGAGTAGTATCATGGGAGGTTTCAGTGTCTCAGAATTGGGAGAATAAAATAGCTGGACCAAAAGAAAAGGGGGTTGTACCTTACAAGTGCAAAGAGGCAAATATCAGTATGTTTGTTGTACAATCTGAAAACAATAATGATGTGAACTGACAACACAGTTTTAAGCGACAACACATAATTCCCAGCCCCAAATAAACAAATTTTCAAATATTTTGAGATATATTTACACAACTCTGTTATTTTCATCTTCATACTTGGAGATATTTAAGCAATAAAGGATTTTGTAGCATACCTCTGCTTTTTCAGGTTTCATGGCTGCACACCTGAACTGGTTAGTGTTTGCTTTCAGAAGCAGATCCTAGAATAAAAGCAATTAGCTTAAGCAGTATGGTACATTAATAGTCTCTATTAATTTTCTGTCTGAAAAATACCCTGCAGCACAGACAATATACTAATTTGTTTCCAATGAATGGGGGTTGTGGTGAGGTGGGGTTGGCCCCTTCTCCCACGTAACTAGTGATAGGACCAGAGGAATGTCTTCTAGCTGCACCAAGGGAGGTTCAGGTCGGATATTAGGAAAAATTTATTCTCTGAGAGAGTGGTCAGACACTGGAATGGGCTGCCCAAGGAAGTGCTTGAGTCACCGTCCCTGGAGGGGTCCAAGAAATGTTTAGATGTGGTACTAAAAGACATGATTTAGAGAGGAAAATTTGGTGGTAGGTGGACTGTTGGATGAGACGATCTTGGAGGTCTATTACAATCTCGGTGATTCTAAACCTGGACTTAGTATTTATCTGAATTGTCATTCCTCATGAAAAATTTATAGTAGGCAAGTCTTGATTGTCTATGTAGGTCTAACTGGTTCTAACTTTTGCATAGGGCATCAGACTTCATGCTAGGTCTTCCCATGTGAAAGATGTCGCTCATTCAAACTTTTACTTAGCATCCTCATAATCGTCTATAGCATATCAGTCCCATAGATAGTAACTGTTTCCACATAGCCAATGAAAAATGGCTTTGTTTTTCTGTTAAATAAGACCGTGATCAGGAGACCTGAGCACCAAGGATTGTTCCAATTGGCATATCCATAACAGTAATTCCAGCTGTCATTTCAAATGGGGGGTGGGGGGAAGTACAAACATTCACATTTCCTGCTTTTAGACATTTCTTTTCATTGTAATCTCTAATCAAATCTGTGAAACCGACTAGATTTTCCAATGGCTTTCTTGTGGTCATCTGTCCATAGTATCAGCACCTTTATAACCATCTAGCATATGGTTACCAGTACTCTCACCCCATTTTTCACAGCTGGTCAGACTTTGTACTTACAGCTGTAGCTATTACAAAAATGCTACAAAACAAACGGCATTTTCTTTTAGGACCCAAAATTTCAGCTTGTTTAGCAAAGAGTCTAGGGAAGTGACCTTTGTGAATGCTTTGGATTCCTTTTATAATGTTCCAGAGGCAACAAAAACTGCTGTTATTGCAGCTATAATTTCTGTGGTAGTTTTCTTTTGTTCCTTGTATTCATGCATTTTCTTCACCAAAGAATGTGGCTGGTATTTAAGTGATTTTATAGTTGTAGAGTTTTGACAATATAGGCACTGTGATATGCTGATTTTCCTGCACAATTTTTCCAGGAAGTATGTACAAATAATCACACAGTCAAATAGATGTGTGCTTTCTCCACAGTGGGGAAATAATAAGAGGATAAAAAATAATGCAGTAGTGTTTGATAATAAAATACCAAGCATTGTTAATGTGATGGGTCAGCAAAAGGAACGCAAAGTTTATCCCCCTAGAATTTATCACACGTTATAGCTTTTACTATAGTTTAGGAACAAAATCCAATGCCCCTTTCACAAGGATGTCAGGAGAACCCAGAAGAGTGATAAATGGTTTTGTATGAGTACTAGCTACTAAAAGTTAGAGTAAGGCATTTTCAGAATGGAGGTGGGAGAGTGCAGATAAAAACAAGTCAAATAGCACACGATCAAGCTTATCAAGCTTATACTGTGACTGGATTGGATATGGTGATTGCAGTGTGGGCAGCAAGAAAGAAGTGGGAACTGACACTTAATTAATTCCCTTCCAAACAGAAGAAGACAGTACTCTGCTTTAACCATAATAGGAGCTAACCTAACGAACAGGTTTCATAACAAAGATTGGATCAATTCAAATTGCTAGATCTGTTTCTTTCTGTGAAGGCACTTAAACAGGCCCTCCCTTCTCTTGCTCTCTTAACACACAGATCATGTACCAGTTCAAATATCTAGATCTGTCTCTTTCTATGAGGGCCCTTATCAGACCCTCCCTTCTCCTGCTCTTTTAACACACAGACCATGTACTCTGCTTCTTTACAAATCATGATGACTTCCCACTCTCTCAGTCCACTGAAGGAAAGAGCGTGAAGTCTGTGTGAAAAAGAAGTTAGAGTCTACTGATATTTTAAAATTCTGCATAATTATGTGGTTATTTCTCAGCTACTACAGAAGGCAAATAAAAGTACGGAACATATTTCATATTTCAACTCTGAATATATCATATTTCAAGTCTCGATTATTAAGTGAACATGCACAGTACATGTAGTACCCACATGTACTGTAGAAGTAAAAGAGACCATTTCTAGCTTGTGAGGAGAAGGAAGCAACTGTGTTTCTACTGCCTTTCATAGTTATTTGCATAATCTATCATGTAATTCCTATTCTGTGAATAAAAGGTGGACCTACACCCAGGCAACTAATATCAAAATAAAGGTTAACAAAGGGTGATAGAACAGATTAGAGAATACAGACTTCATTAATCTAGGGAAAGAGCCAGAAGTTATTAGTTGCAAAAGCAAAAATGTTTCAGATAGAGTTGGATGACTTGTGAAAACTGGTACAAATTGCAGAACAAATGGTTAGAAGAAAGAAAAGAGCTTAACAGGTACATAATATACTCACTTCTGCTTTTTGGCGGTTTTTTGTTTTCATTTTCTCTAATTGCTTTTTTTCCTTTGGAGGCTTGTAGGTGCTTGGAGGAACCTAAAAAAAAAAAGGCATTAATATCCACAATATGGGATATAAAACATTCAAAGTGATACAGTCTTGCAATGAGAACACTGCATTCACCTCCACTATAAATCAGCTACAGATATTTTTAAAATATTGTTTATTTTCTATTAGTGCCAACACAGAAGCCATGGACAGATTCCAATTAGCTGGGACCACCCAGGCTTTTCAGACCTGTCCAGTATAAGACAAGGCGTGGACAAGGGACCAGAAAGAAAGAAAAATCTGAAACAAGTACAAGAAAGGCTAAAGAAATAATAAACACCATAGACCCTATGAAGGGAAAAAAGCAGTTGCTAGAAATGGAAAAGTTCTATTTGGCATCTTATAAACTTGAGCTTTGTAGCACTGACAGCCCAATAGGGCAGCTTCATGAAGTTAAAAGGCGAGGCTCTTTGGCACAGGGTATGGCCAAAGTTTAGGGAGGATACATACTTCACAGGTTATTAAACGGCCAGGAACTGCAGGAACTCTTTGAGCTGAAATGTTTGGAATCTGAGAAGGTTGTTGGAGAAAGCAGCAACTAAGCTTGTCTCCTCCATGCGTTCTTCCTACACATCTGTGTTTGGTCACTGCTGGGCAAAATAAGCCTTTGCTTTGGTCTACTGAGACTGCCCGGATGTACTTTTGCAAAATGGTATCATTGGAGATATAGCTTAAATGTTTGGAGGTTGAGGACTCAGCCTTAATCAGAAATTTGGGAAAGAATTCACATGTCAGGAAATGCTACAGATAAAATGAAAAATGTATAGTCTGGCTGTTTTATGGCTGAGCAGAAAACTAGGCAGAAGGGGGAAACAGGAGCTGCGTGGTTTTCATCTCAGCTGAAGCTTCTTGGGGATTTCAGTATTTGCTTAAGCAGAATCTGGAAAAAGACTGGATGTCTCCTTCCTGTGTGGGTGAGATAGTCTACCAGCTTACAGGACATCTGCTTAAATATTTATCTCGCTAAAAATGTTCTACCTTCAATAGAAGTTTCAGAATTAATTTAAGAATTAATGGGAAAAATCTGTAATGGGAATGGGGGCATCCCATCTGGTTTTACTGGACTAAATAAAGAGCTATGCTTTGAAAAACTCAAGGCACTGATGTACTTTCCAATGCCTTTGCTACCTGACATCATTATCTACAGGCAAAACAAATGCACAGATAGAAAAGGCCAGCAATTAAATGCATGGGTTACTCAATATCTTTGTGAGCTTTTTAAGTGAAGTAGAACTGAAAGTATTTCCCAGCAATATCTACGATTTTTTATTATGCTTTTATGGATGGAGAAATTAAAGCCCAAAGGATTTGCAAAGGGTTGCACAGGCAGTGAGTATCAGTTTCTTTCACTCTCCCCAGTCATGTGCTTTACCTGCAAAACTGCAATCATCTGCCAGTGTAAGCTGAAGATCTCCACAGAAAAAGCTGTGCTTATTCCAAGTAATTAAAGGAGGAGACTTTTCAATCAGCTGTTTCAGAAATGATCCTAGCCTTGTAATTTAGCCCTCAGATACCATGGCTATGATTACCAATCAGGCAGATGGATAGACAACACAGCAATTACCCTTTCTAATAATAAACAACTTGCAGTTGTCAGAAGAGGATGAATACATCACTATAGGCAAATTGTAAATTCCAGCAATAGAGAGACTGGAAAGGCCAAACTGTACCTACTTAATTCTTTAGTATAAAAAGGGGGGGGGGCTGGGAGTTACACACACCAGGCTTGTCTTTCCCCTCTAGCCTGTTAAGTTCACCCATGGTTCTTGGATATGCTTCTACCAGAGGTTTATTTCAGGAGCAGGCATCATGAGAATTTTAAGGAAGAACAAAATGGCATGACATACTCATTGAGCTGACACTGTGCATAAAGAAGCAGAACTACAGGCTTTCCTATGGGGCCCTGAGACAGCAGCTCTGGATAAACTCCAGGCCCAACATGGGCTATTTAGTGCCTTAAAGGTGCAGAGAAGTAAATATCCAGAGAATGCCAAATGATTTCTAAGAAACTTCAGTTTCATTTAATCACTCCCAAAATACGCACCCAAGTAGAAATTTCTTATGTTAGATGAGGCAATGTCACAATGCCAGGAGACTATAAGCTTCAGGAAGAAGTGTGAGAGGAAACCATTGTACAGAATGATGAATAAGCACTTTGAACTTTGGTAGTGACCAGAATTCTATTTTTTTTTTAAAGTTACTGTTGTAAGCAATGCTTATTCTATAAAGATTTGTTTTTATACATAACAAGATCATGAAGGCAAGTGTATTGTTTGTTCTATATATTAGCATTCCTCTTAATAACATACAACTCTCCATCACACAGCATCCAAGCCAATGTACTACTCTCACTTTTCTGCATCTTTCTTGCCATCTGGACTTCCTATTCAGTCTCTGCTGAATGTTCATGATCTGAAGTGGTGATGCTGGCAATAATGTGTGGCACCTGGCAAGGTGAAGCTTTATTTGCTGACATAGACAAAGGGATGGGCACATCATATGTCACTCTGCGCTAGTGGTTTTACATTCACACAAACTATTGCATTTGTAGACTTGGCTAGAATGTGATCCAAATTTTGTATAACCCTAATAACACAAATGAACTTCAGTAAATTAATCTGCATTAAAGCAAATTTATTCTAAGAGGGGCTGCACAGCATAAAGGTACTAAAATAACAGCAATATGACTCATTCCTATACCGATTAAGTAGTTATTAAATGCAGTTTTTCAGAGCCCAGTATTAAGTTGTTCCAATGTTAAATTCCATTAACTGTATAACACACTACCATTAAATTGCTCTGCTGTCCTAAGATGTAAATGGTATCTAAGAGCATTCAACATATGCATTATTTAAAATCTGAAGTGCTAATGCAAGGTGGTAGATAATACTCAAAACAGTGACTTCCAAGCTCACTTCCCACTGCTTTTAAATATAGATGATTTTGGTGTCTTTATTAAGTTAGTCAGAACAACCTGATCCCAAATCCTGTTTGCCTTACCCCAGCGAGGTAACTTAAAACCAGTTGTGTGTCTCTGATTTGTACCAGTGTGACTGAACCAGAATCTTGAACATTTCGTAAAATAAAAGCTTACCATTTCAAAGACAAAGTCAGCTCTCATTTGTATGTGAGCAATACATTTAAATAGAAAAAAGAAAATTTAGAGATTCAACATAAATACAAATAGCAAGAAATAAAATACCACCCTCAAGGAGTTGCAAAACTAGAGTCCATCATCTCCACTGAAATTGCTTTGCTATTTGCTTTAACGAGTTCATCTAAAAAACATCCAGCTAGTTTATATATTTTTTTCATTTGAATATTCTTTCCTTACCTGCTTCATTGCATTATCCAAAGCAAGCATTTTACAAATCCAAGGACTACCACAAACTTTTGTATCATGCTTTCATCCACTGTGTAGTTCTACCTCCAAAAGATGCAAAACTACTACAGAAAACAACCATTCCCCCTTCCTTTATTTGGTCTACAGTTTGCTTATGCAAGATTCACTGAAATGAAAAGAATTAGCTATCTTTATAGAAATCTGACCTTCAGCAACACTGAAAATGAAATGAATTCTTGTTTGTCCATCAAAGGTTTTAGATTTTCTACAATTATTTTGAAAGAGACTATTAAATCACTTATCATGGTTTTATGCACAAGAACACACAAATCACAGTATCTCACAAAGCATAAAAAAACTCACAGGGGGACTTTTTTCCAGCACTGGTATTGGCAGAGGTACAGGAATGGCACGTGGCTTGGGAGCAGTCAAATTAAATTCCTTTGGCTGAGTGACCGTTGATATTTTGACGTCAGTAGTACGATTACTTAACTTATCCGCAAGTTGTTCTATCAGTTGTTGTACTTTAGGCTGCCATCTTCAAATAAAAATAAGATTTAAAAATTTTATTTCATTTTTTTCTATTGTGCAAACTTACAATACAGTATTTGTAGTTGGCACTTGTGTGAATTCTGTAACACTTTACACCACTGTTAACTTCCTACAGACCCATTAATTTCTACTTACGATTTAGTTGGATTATGTTATTTCACCTCTTGGTAGATGCTAGTTCAGAAATAAAATAGCCAAAGTTTCTTCTGAATAAGCAACTGTGTTGCCAGCTAATTTTGCATCAGGATCTGGCTATGGAACAGCAAATTGGCTTTCAGAAGCAGAGTACATACAGATGAAGAGACTATGGATAGACAGTGGTCTAAATATTACCATTGTCATCATCTGACAGAGTACACACAGATCGATCTCACAGCACATGCAGGTCAAATTAAAAAAAGAAAACCAAATAGAAAGATGTAAGGAATGTGGTGGCATTAGCAGATGAACCCTCAAAACAAGTTGGTGCATGTAGGGCAGTTGAGATGATTTTGATTTCTCTGTGTTTGGATTTTTGACTGTATGATGGTTCAAACTTCTTCCCAGGAATGACAGAAAGGTACAGAATTCAAGGTGGCATACAAACAAGCTATCACAGGGCAGATATTGTTGACAGCTTAATGTCAGCTATTGAGTCTCATATTTATTCAACCTGTAAGTATTACACATGTAATGGAGTTTTCCCAGAATGTAAAAATCAGATGACTGCATACTTATTGTGACTTCTTTATGTGACTATTAGCTTAGCCACCACTGTCACTGTGGGATGAGGCTTATGAGTAACTTCTGAAAGTAATGAGAATTTTATATCAACCTTATATTTCAATGAATTTAAGCTACTGAAGCAATTAAACTGTCCAGTGCATCCTTAGGCCCTTGAAAGAGGTCTCAAATCTAGTAAAAAGATCAGGTCTTTAGCATTCCTGTACAACTTACATTTGTTTGTAGGCAAAATGTGTGCTTGTTATACTGAATGTGACTGTGTGCAAACGACAGTTCTCACAAGCCTACTATTAAAAAAACACAAGCAACAGATAATATTGCTATTCTGTATGTCTGTGTCTTTATATTGTTGTAATACTTTATAATACAGTTACTACACAAGAATATATTGAGCCAAATTCTGACTTCAGATATGTCTCTGTAATTATTGTAGTATGCAGTGGAGTTTTATTTCATGCCCAAGCTGTAGTACTACATTTACTAATTTCACATATTCTGTAGGGTATTACAGGGTTAATTCTAGTGACAGATACTGTAGAACTATAGACACTAATTCTTTTTCAGCTGGTACTGTTTATAACAGTTCTGTCTAACAGCGTTTGCCATCGTTTGAAGTAATCTCTATTGCAGTGAGGAAGAGATGTGATTGCAGCTACCCAGGCGTATCCACGTTAGCTTTAATTTATCTGTCCTGGGTGAAAACAAGAGTTAAAAAGTGACACAAGTTGCTGAGTAACTGAAATACAGGTACTCTTCCTCCATGTGGAAATGTTCCAGCTTAGCAAAGGTACTTATGCTGGTGTATCACCACCAAAGCAATGTGTGGACACATCTGGCCCCTTTAAGCATTTAAACCATTAACTGTGTAAATGAACAATAATTTAAAAATAGTTGTTTACATCCTTATCTGATTTGCTCAGAAGGGGTTTTACAACCGTCTGCTTAAACAAATCTGAGCACAAATCCAAGCTCTTTTTCATGTTCTTAATGTCATACAGATGTCAAAGTGACTTACGAGGCTGGACTCACTGCCTGAGAGAACACGAACCTGCTAGCGTGATGTTTGACCTAATCATGGGCAATAAGAAACAAATTTAGAACAGCTGTGGTAGGACTTCTCTATGAGAGAACCTTGCCTCTGGGTAACTAAAAGGGATTACTATGGTCTCATGAAGACAAGAAGGGTTCTCAGTGACTTCATTGGGAAAGATACTTTAAAAGCAAATTGAATTTTCATCAGAAGGTTTCTGTATTGCATCTAAACTCTTGAGGTGACCACAGGTTACTTAAGTACTGACTGCTTACCTGAGCAGTGGATCGATCCAATTCTCCTTTACATACTGTGAATCGTACAACTGACTCCATTCATCTTTTATCCATGTGTTCAAATACAAGGCATTGAAGAAGAATCTAAGGAACTAGTAACAAGTGATTTATTTTCAATACGGTTATTAAAGGTATGAGGTACATAAAACTATCAAATAAAAAAAACAAAAACAAACAGACATGATTTGTTTACAAACACTGCTGAAGAACTTGGTTTTATTTTACCCTGTATTATAACCATATCTGCTTGATATTTGTATGTCCTTAGTTCTGCTAGGAAAGCCTCATGAACTTCAGCTCTATTTAATGAAACATTAATAGATACTGAACTATTATAATGGCCTAAAAAAAAATCTAGTGGCTACAACATGGAGATGTTTTGATGCATCTTTAAGCTGATTCAAACATTGTGTAACAAAAGTTTTCATTAAAAAATAAAATAATTGCTACTCCCATACACTGATTTTAGTAGAGTTTTGAAGTCTAATATACGTGCAGCCAACTGCTGATTATTTGTAGCTGGATGAGCCACGGTGCCCCAGCATATCTCAGGCCTGGCAGTGCACCTGCATTACTTCAGTTCCTTTCAATTCCCTGGGAACTTTGCAGAGAGAACTGGTGAGAACTACGATAGCTGCTATACAATGTGGTACTGCGTGCAGTCACTTGAATAGTATCCAGTGGAGACTGTAGGTCTTATTATTTCAGACTTCGCTTCAGTCCTGCCTTATTTGGGTTGGTTGCTACAGAGCCATACAGGTGTATAGAGTTTTTGTTCCAGAGGACTAACAGGCAGCTTCTTAATTCACAGGTGGTGCCCAGCTCAAGATGGGTTAGAACCTCTTGAATTACTCAGCTATAAACAATACTGTTTATATATATAGAATACTGTGTCCTCAGTATTCTTCTTTTATAGCCTACTCCATCCTCAGAGCCTTCAATCAATTTTCTATTATGTTGCCACATGATACTAAGCCTCCGAATTATTGTATTATCTGAACTCTCCCTGACTGATCTTTTTTGTCTAGGTCTTCTAAATATTTGCTTTAATAATCTTCTACAAAGTACTTGCAGCTACCTCTCCAAGGCAGATGAAAGTAATAAAAGCATATATTTGGTGATTTCTAGTTGTTGTATTCAACAGCTGACTATGATCATTGAGGTCTCCCACTGCACCTCCAGTTGTGTACTCATTATAAACATTTCACACCGTGTTAGGATAAATGGGTAATTCTGTGACGGATAGATGCTGTGATATGTTCCTATGAGGCAAAGACAGTGGTTAACTGTGTAATCAGACACAGATATTGTGATTTATATTTTAGTCTTCTGTGTTTTAGTCACAATCCCCAGAGAAATGCTGTAAGGATATGCCCAAAATGCATCATGTGAGAAAAGATCTTGGATGCTGCCCTGGAACAGTTATCGACGTAATGCAGGGGATACCAGTGATAATATAGGGATTGCCAGACATTGGTTCTGACCCTAGGCTGCCTGAGTTAAATGTATGCAGAAAAGGGTCCTAGCATGGTCTCAGGTCCTTCTGCCACTGTTTGACCCAGCTTGGACTTCTGTCCTTCTATCCTCGAGGAGGATGATCACGTCCTACCCTCTACTGATCTTTTCCTACTATTCCTATCTCATAATAACAGAATAATATATTAGGTTCTTATTCAGTATTTTTACTTGTAGATGTCAGAAGTTCTTTACAAATGACTTCAGTGCCATTGGTAACAACCAGAACAGAACAGAATGAAACATATTCTTAAACGCTACAGGAAATACATTTTTTACAAGGCAAGTATGAAATTATAAATGTTTACTTCAACTTTTTATTTCAACAGTGTCTTTCCTCTATCATACAAACTGTAAAATAGAATCACGAAAATAAAATAACAAAATGTATGAATAATTAAGCATGAAAATAGGCTCGAGTTAGCAACGCATAAATAAGTTATTCAAGAACAATCCTGCTAAGGTTACAAAACTAGGTTTTATCTTATGATTCTGTAAGTATATAACCACAAAGAATTCTTGTATGTATTCTTAATAGTATAGAATGTGATCTTATAATTTTCTGTTCAAGCAGATGAATGTGTGTGAACAAGGTAGTATTGTTATTCTGCCTGGAAAATACTTGAACAGGCACTAGTCACAGGGAAACATGGAATTTCATTCAAATGGATTCTGTCATGCAGTGCTCTAAGAAGAAGGTTTACTCACACCAGTAGATCTCATTCACAAACATAGTGCCGTTAATTTCATGAAAGCTACTCATTTGTGTATGGCTTATCTGCATGATTAAGAAAATTCCAGTCAGCCTATGATATGCAGAAACATTTCTCTTTTAACTGAAACATATCTTTTCTAAGTAAATATGTGTGAATAATTATTTTCTACCTCAACTGAAAGAGGCACAACAGCCATCAGGCAAATGTATGGGTCAGCATCCTGATGGAGAATCCCAAATTGCTGACAACTTCAGGCTGTTGCTAAGGCTGTAAATCTGCCTCTGGCTGTTTATTGTCACGGTTGCTGGGGGACCAAATGCTGCTTCTAAATCCTCTACTGCAGGTGCATTAATATAATCTAGTTTCACTTTGCAGACAAAGGACCTCTTCTAATGCAAGAAAGGAAAACCTAGGTACCATGGTGATGAGGATCTGATAAAATACTTTAGCAAACAAAGTTACATCTACAGGAGAAAAAAATGTAGTAGGTGCAGATCATCACACACGCAGCACTTCCCTACCAGACAAAAGTTATTCCAGACAAGAAAGGAGAAACTGTCTGAAATAAAACATCATGGTACTGACACTGTACACATCTAGGTGAACAGAATCAACAAGAGATAACTGGTATGAAGTGGGAAGATTGTGTTGCTAGCTGAATGAGCTCAAGATGCATCCAATCCAGTGGCTTGTTTCTAAGATGTTTACTAGAGAAGAGGCTGGGAGAGCATTTTAGACAGTGATTTGTCTGTCTGTCAGATTAAGGTAATTCTTCTAGCCACTTCTTTGGTTTTTTTTTTCCCTAACAGTTAATGAAATATATCATTTTGTTCTCTGAATGGAATTAATAAAAACAATCCACGGTAAACCCATGAAAGCAAAGTGACCAGAGTGTTCCTAAACGTGTTATGCAGACAACCTAACCTTCTTTCTCCCTACATAATACAAAGCAACTGTACTCATGAAAAAGACAGCCATCCACATGAACATTCAATGTTCAGAAAAAGGAGAAACATCACCTTTTGGGTACTAATGATTAAAATTTGGCTATTCCCCAAATCTCACATGTATATAGAAGACAATGTTATTTACTATTCAAACGTTGTGTTTGTATGTGCTTTGCAACACCCAGATTATCACAGTTAACACAAGTATGTCACCAGTAATCTAATTTTTAGCTTATTTTCCCAAGAAAGCAGGGCTTATGAGAAAGCACTGCCAGCCAGTTTATCCTTCTCCGTGGTGATAAAGCATAGCTTTTAAGATAGTCAGAACTTTCCAACATTTTTAAAGAGAAGCAAAAGATATTTACATTTTTTTAACTTTCATGAAAACTAGCAAACAAATAGAGGAGAGAAACCCAAACTGATGAGTAGGGAGGAAAAGGCAGGCAGAATTTTGTTGTCATGCTTTCTGTTTGGCAGCAATGGAATTGTCAATTGCATATATTTTGTAATGATGTAATTGGTACATGCATAGCTGCAAACTAGAAATTCTGCTTTTTCTGGAAAAGGGGAAAAGCATTGGAATGGCAGTAGGATTAATCATCACAGTGGCAGTGGGTTGCTCATGGAAAAAAGAATACAAATTGGCATGAAAAGATTCATCGTGTATGGCAAAAACTTTTTCTACTGCCTGAGGTTAAAGGTGGAATGCAAGCAGAGCCAAGAGTAAGCTAGAAGGACAACTGTAAATCATGTGAACTGTAGATCATAGGATTATTCTACTTCCTTAGATTATAAAAAATACAATTTAACAATCTTTGACTGAATCTGAGGTAGTTGCTGCCTAAGTACAGAAACTCAAGATTTTTGTGATAACAGAATAACAATTTCTATTTAATTGCTGAATTTAAACTGAAAACTATTTTCTCAATTTAAATTATCCTGAAAGTTGAAATTATCCGATTAACCAATTACAATGAAGAAAACACTAATTAGTGAAGAAAAAATTGTACTTTTATTACCTTATGCATTTTTACAGTGTCCAGAGATTTCACAATTCTGCTGAAGTGCTGAAGACCAAGCTCTTCTAGCTGAAAAGTCGCCAAATAGCAAATAACTGTCAAAAGAGAAATATATTTAAAATGCAACAGGACAGTCTTGTATACCCTCTAGTCAGCATGCTCTAGGACTTTAATCTTAAATACTCATCAATATTGCTTATCTAACTGGGCAATATAGTGCTTGACAGAGATTGTAAAAGGAAAGTTATAATATTCACCTTATGTTTATTATCCGCATTGTGACTATGCTGTGGTTCATATAAATCAGTTATCTGTTTCCTGAGTTAGATCTAAGCTAGCATAAATTTATGAAGAATTTATATAGAATTCAATGTAAAAATTACAACAGTTATCCACTTACACTAAAAATGTAAAACAACAGTAGCTATCCAAAAAGTAACCAAGATAGAGGTCCTTCTGGTACCTGCAGATATCCGCTTGCAAAACTGGGAGATCTACTAGTGCAGAATTCGGAATCCTCTAAGATCTTGCCATGATTTTGCAGACATTTCATTATGTCAACCTCATTGCTAAAATAAGCAGCTCTGTCAACCTCTAAATGCTTGTTCCCATTCTCTCCTTTTATTTGCTGGCATTTCTTCTCTCGGGCAAGTACATCACGCACACAGCCAAGATGAGTCAGATTGTGGATTTTAACATGAAACAGTTTCATTATCAGTTTGCTGGATGGTGGCTAAAAGTTTGCTCTAACTCATGAGGGTGAGAATGGGAGGTCTGTGACGAGGATAAGGGCAGCCCATTTCTTTGGGACTTGTACCATCCAATGCACCAAGTATATGCATATTCCATCAGTGAAATTCCATGTCAATCTGGCAATACGGCAGGGATGTCAGGAGTCAAATGGCTCCTGATTGAAAAGTTGCTGAAAGAATCAAATTGTTATAAACAGCTCTCTTGTGATGGAGTGAACATTTTCAGCGTAAGAAATGTCATTCTGGCCAAATTTAAAGTAAAGGAAAAGAAACTAAAAAAAAAGTTTTGATAGTGGATTTTTCAACATATTCTGTTTTGAATATTTTTATAGACGATACCTCTGCCCAAATCGTAGTTTATTGCACAAAACAAAAATTTTTAACATAAAAATTCTAGAATTTCACTTCCCTTTTATTTGCAAGTGAGCATTTTGCATAGATATTGCAATTTTTGTTTTTATTCTGAATTATAATTAAAGCAAATTTTTAAATTGTGGAGTTCTCTGAGAAATCCAAATCTGTTTCTCTCATTCCCTTCTGGCACACATGCAGTTTGATACAGGAGGAATCAGTTCTTTGAGATTTCAGTAGGCCTGCAAAGTTCACAAGCTTCCGTATCAGCTTTTATTTGACCATATTCACTTGCATCAGTCAGACTGCACTTGCACTGCAGTGTTTTAGCTGCCACCAAAGCAATAAATTCTGACCAATATGCTGCAACCAACTCAGTGTATCGTTAGGCTTCAATCTTGTGCTTTAGCATAGCAACATATTTAAGCAGTCTTAGTAGAATATACATTTATCTCCTACAAGCTTTATTAAATTCAAATCTGCTCACACATAGCAACAGCCTTTATAAGCAGCTTTGATCATTTAAGTGTCAATGCAGCTTGGCAAAGGGAATCACAAGCCGCTTAAAAAAATATAAGCCAATGACCTTAGACTCTTAACTTGTTGATAAAGGAAAATCTTCTGGGGTCTCCCCTTTGTCTATGATTAATGGAGGCTTTTGAGTGGACCAGTCCTGACAATCCAATTATAGCAACACTCAGCTTAAAGGTATAATTTACATGATCCAGACACTGAAAAACAAGGCTCTGGAGAAATGGAAACAATGAAGCATTATCATTTAGAATAAACTCAATCTTCTATGAATTTTGTCCCTGGCATTCCCTTTAGGTTGTTACTTGATTTAGACTTCTACATCTTACCTGGGACTGTGACAGAAGCAACCAGAATTACAGTAAAAATGAAACAGCTTTTAAAACATAAAATGTAGATGTGCTCATGTTAGGTATGTTTTAATATTTTCAATCATTTTGAATGAAACAGTCTGGACATTACAAAGTACCCCAAAAGACTCAGAGAACCAATGCCAGTGCAATTCATGATTCCAATTCATTTAGGAACTTTATAACTCAACCTAAGTGTATCTGTATTAAATGCATAGCATAAAAATATGTAAAAGATGACTTTTCAATACTTCTCAACGCCTGAAATAACATTGGTGATAGTACCTACTCTAGCTAACTAGCTCATTCCATCAGATATGGTTGTATTATAACTGATTTTAATTTAGTAACTGGTGTAAGGTAGATAATTGACCTAATACATGGAGGTAAGTCTATCTACATCATTGTGATGACTAATGATGAAGAAACTAATATATGCATAGAAGCAATGGTTTCTTATACTGTGAGACATGCTGTGCTTCTCAACAGACAGAGCTTTGTTAGGCAGTTTCATCTCTGAATGGCAAAGGTATTGAATCTTATAGAAAACAATAAAGGAAAACAATGAGCTCTCCAGATATTTCTAGTCAGTGAGGTTATTTGCAGCCTGTATGTTACAATTAACCCAATTGTTAGCCATATTCTATTGAATTTTCTCAGGTAAATATCCAGCTGATACCTGCGAGAACCCAAACTAAATAACAATTTCAGGATTTAGACATTACAACATTGGGCTATTGGAAAAGGTCCTGTTTGTCATACTGTACTGAGCACATTGACAATACTTCAAATGTAATAATAAGACGTGCACTAATAAAATAATGTTTTTTAAAGATCTGTGTTAAACATATTTGCTGTTTTGAGGAAAGCTTACCTACATAGAGATTACGCTCAGAAATCAGACAGTACCTCCCATCGCGAGCAAAAAAGGCATTGACTACTACATCCAGTAAGGATTTGTATTCTATGCATCCAGCTAGTGTTTCCAATACAAATTTATCTTCTGCCACATTAAGAGACTATAGAGATACAAAATTAATAATGATTAATGTTTTCTGGAAATAAAACATTAGTTGTGTATAAAAAGAAGTACAATCATTTTGAGGTAACTGAAAAACACAAATACTGAACAGCTCAGAGGGCTGTCACATCACAGATATCAATCACATTTTTTAAAGAGATTCCTTTTTGGGAAATATTTTGCAAATCTAGGAACTGCAGTACAGAGGTGGTAAGAGATTTTCCCCAGATAACACAAAATCATTGGTAGCAACAAGAAAAAAAAATTCATAAATGCTAAAATTTGTGTCTTTCTAATGTCCATCAGGCCACGTTCATACCTTCTCAATTACCCTTCAACTGCTTTCCTCTCAACTACTAGTTGGTTAGCTTTGCAAGCACCTCTCGTGAGTACTCCAGCATGAGAAAGGCCAGATAATTTACAGGTGAAAGTAATATGCAGCTATCATCTTTTATTGCACTCATTGAAATTTATCAAAGACAATAAATCTTGAACAATATGCCTCCAGAAACAACCTCGCTATCTCAAATATTACTACATTACATTACTATTATCTGTTCTGTTGTGTAAAGCATAGTAAGCTTATAGTAGATGAATACTGGATAGTTCTATTTTTTTTTAATGTTTGGAAGCTATATATTACAACGTTGAGCATATCACAGTGTTGGATCTAAGTAAAACATTGCAATATGTGTTCACAAAGTCATTCCCATAAAAAATATCTCTCTATGACATTGAATTTCAGTTTTCCTCATTCCCAAGTGTTTAAGTTGAAAAAGAAGGATCCTGTCTGTGCACGAGATTGACTGACTCATGTATGAATATGTGTTGACTGGCATTATCTCTGCCTTTTGAGAGATTCCTAACGTCCTTAGTCTGCTTCTGGGGGCATATTTTCCCTGCTCCTTCACACTTAGCTGTGGCTGGGAATGGGTCAAGTTGCCTCGAGAATAGAAGAGAATGTGTAAGAAAGCTTAAGCATAGGATTTGTGAACACAAACAACTTTCAAGATTTGTTAGTACAGGAAATACCATGAATTAGATAGAGAAGTATCTGCAAAAAGCAAGCCTTGCCAGTGTGGGTGCATGATATTAAGTATGATAGTGGAAGCTGTTTCTGTGGTCAGAAAAGGATGGGTAAGGAAAGAAAGAAAAGTTCTTGTTTCTGGAGGGGAAGAAGGGAAGGGAAGGAACATCAGCTGTTCCTTCCTTATCAGGCTCCTCAGGATAAGGATTTAGTTTAAGGTGAAACAAACCTTTAAGGAAAAAGATAATATTTGATGAAAAGATAAAATAGCTTTCACCTCCTGAGAGAACTGTGTAATAGCATGTACTGATCTTGCCTACTTCTAGGCAGAATATGCACATTTTGCAGATGCTGTCTGATTAATTTATAGCACTTCAGATATCAGTGCTAGTCCTCTCCAGGGGTCTAATCAAAATGCCATGAAAATGAAAGAAAATATCCCTACTGACTTCACTGGGGTTTGGATCAGCCACCAGAACTGAGTCCTCTTTCACCGCTGCAGTCAGTGAAATGCTTCTAGCCATTTCAATAGGGAAAAAAAGCCCTAGGATGTTAGAATATAAATAGGAGAATGCACTGCTTCTACTATTTACAGTCTATGTTGCAGACACCAGCTAGTATTTTCATGTAATAATGCCGATCATCTCAAAGAGGTACAGTGAAGGCTATTTTCCCTCATACTTATTAAATTACATGAACAGGAAGTTGCAGAAAAATCAGATTCCATCCTTTTCTTAGAAAGATCATAACATGCATCTATATCAGTAACCGATAATACAAACTAGATTCGTGCCATTTAGTAGGACTTTTTTCCACTGCATATATCAAAATAATCTTCCATTAAATTATTTTCATATCAAAAAATAAACCAATGACATTTGACATTTGGAGATTTTACTCACAGTTGAGTGGGCATGTGTGAGACATACAGCTGAACCAACACATATGAGAACGATGAAGAGTTATGCCAAATTACACCATGTTCTTGCAAATGGAAAGCTCATAAACAGGTTCCTCTTGCTATCAATATCAGAGGAATAAAGGAGTAGAACAGTGAATATGGAGTGGCTATTCTGATTTTACACAATTAAGCTTTTCAGTTGGTGGGGTTTATGAAGGTCATATGATGGGTCTGATCTTGCAATTCTAATTAAAGCAAATAATTCCACTGAAAATAAAGTGAGTTATTTACACAGAGAAAGGCACAAATGTTGCATGATACTTTCTGTATTAGAGCATGTCTCTCGTTATCATAGCAAAATCTTGATTCTAACAGTCAGTTGGAAGAAAAACTGCCTGGGATGATTCAGTTTGATGCAAAACTTTTTTTCCCTTCAAAATGAACAGAAGCAGTCCATTTTTATAGAAAGCCCGATAAAATCATGTCCTTATGTAAAGTACACTTGATGAAGGATCTCTGTGGATGTGGATCATTTTTAATAGATTTAATTGAAGATACTTAATAAAAAGAAGGAGCTTTAATAAACAAAAATGAAGATATTATCTGGAGGACATCAATCTGATGGGAAGAGTATTAAAACGCATTTAGGAAGATAAACAAGGAAAAGCAGTGTTTGCATTCAAACCAAGAATAATAGAAATAAACATGTAGTTCAAATGTGAATATCCATAATTTAAAGAACCAAGATAGATTTAAATAATTAAGTTAATGTGTTTTCCAGGCAATTCAAATTGAACTCCGTTTTAATACCAGTGAGGTCACAACACTGGAACAAGAGCATTTATAAGCACTCACTATTTGTTTTTATGAGCTCTGAAGGTCATAACAGACTCTTTGAGAGCAAAGGTGTAGGCTGGTTTGTTGCACCTAGGAATCACACATCAAGTAATGAAGGAACCCACATTCTTGAAAATGTTCCCAGTGAAAAACAAGTCCAGTATTATGTTCCAAGCATTATAACATACAATGCAATAAACACAAAGATTGTAAATAGCTGAATTACATGTCAAAGTATAATTTCTTTCCTGGAAGAAAATCATGTATAGGAACATAGTAGGAACAATCAACATAAATTCTTTCACGATGTAAAATTAACATGATGCAGAAAGAAAATATATGGAAATTAACACAGAATTTCCTCTGCACTAATTTTTATCATAACATTCTAATGAGAAGAAACTAACAATGAGTGAGATTCCCTGACTCCACTTATTTATAGAAACACGAATTAGGATTTGGAAGATGGAAATGAGATTGGAACAGGCCTTCATCTCTTGCATCCTGAGTGGCCTTGGAGAGATTATGTTCTGTCTTGAAACTTTGGTTTTCTAACCTATGAGATTTACTTAGAACATATTCACATTATGAATGAAAAGTGCACAGTGATATAACAAGGGGGAATGGTTTCAAACTAAAAAAGGGAGAGTTAGATTAGATGTCAGGAGGAAGTTTTTTACTCAGAGAGTGGTGCGGCATTGGAACAGGTTGCCCAGAGAAGCTGTTGATGACCCATCCCTGGAGGTGCTCAAGGCTGGGCTGGATGACACCCGTGCACCCTGAGGTGTTTGAACTAGATTATCTTCAGCTACTATCAGCATTTACATCGCTCCTCAAAATCTACTTCATTCTGAAAGAAGATAGAGTTTGGCGTGTAAAATATCCTCTGCTATCTTCTCCTCGCAGCTCAGGTATTAGCATGTGGCTGTCAGATGTAATAAGCTTGAGGACCTGGGACTTTACAATACTGGTGTCCATAGTGGCTCCTACAGGCTGGTAGAGAGCCTGGGGAAGGTGCTGAATCTTAGAACATATTCTGGAGTGACCTATGCATGCTGCCTTTTTATTTTGAGAGAAAGAACACAGCTCTAATTTGTTGGTTTCACCAGGAACAACCACAAACAGCTGGACAATAAGATAACAAGTGTATTTTCTGCAGGTTATCAACAGGTTATCAAAGAACTAGACAGGATATATCAGGTATCATATTAAACGGACATAAAGACTAGAAATATACAAATACAATATTTAAAGATATATAATATTAAAGAAACACAGTTGATAATGGGTGGAATCTGATTATTCTCTCAGGAAATGGAAAACTATTTAATCAAATAGAAAACTCTAATAGAATAGAAAATAGTAACTTGTTGAGAAGTCAAGTCTGATTCACTGGATACCTGCTTAACCGAATAAAGAGCTGTGTCTTGCCATCATATGGATTTGTACTTCCGAAATCTGACTCTGTTGATTTTTGTCTGGCCAGGAGTTCACAATGTTAGGTTTGCAAATTGTAATGCCCCTACAATGAGACATAAAGGCTCAAATCGAGTGTGATCTAAAGTGATGGCCTTAATCAGGATTCTAACCAGAGGAAGTTTCTGTTGAAGTCATTAACACTGACTAATTGGTAAGTGGCCAAGACTGGAGATCATGTGTACAAAAACACTGCAATATTTTGGGGGCCACAAACCTATTATGAATTTTTCTATTTTATAGAAATAGAAAGAAGTCAAATGAATTTTCCATGAGAAATTATAATCACCTATTCGGTACTGAAACATTTCCTAAAGCTGAATTCTGTATAAAAACAGATGTTATTTTGTTGGATAAATTCCCAGCAAAAATATTATGTAGCAAGTGAGCTGAAATAGAATGTTTTAAGCTATCCCAGAGAAAGATTTTTGCCTTATCTATAGACATCAGCTATGCTCTGTTTTCTTCTCCATTTGAATGAGTTTAATAAGAATCCTAACATTCGTGATTTTCTAATGGAGTTACTGCTTCTTTTGTCTCTCTGTCACCTTTCCTGGGCTGAGAAGAGCAATGCTCTGAATATTAATTTTTACAAGTATTTATTTTGGCAGGAGTTAATTTAGCTGAATTTACCCAGTCTGCACTCAGTGAAAAATGATTATTTTGAAACTGGATCAGTTCCCTGATGTAATTCAACACATGAATGCATAAAGAGTTATGCCAGCACAGTGCAAGAGGCAGAAAATAGGTGCCTAACTGGAAACTGTTTAAGAAAGCAAATAGTCAAGAAATGTGAATGGATTCAACACCTCTACCTCTAGACTCCATACCAGACCTGAAGTTTTATATCCCTGTAGTCATTTATGCAGAATGAATACAAAACAAACTAACTACATGGAATAGAAGCACTTTAGACTGTACTGTCAGAAGTGGAAACAAGTATTTGAGCTACGTGGCAGTATACAATCAGAGTTTTGACAATGTAGTTTGTTAGTACACAGCACATACAGACAAAAGTAGGCTACTTTTGTGTATAGTAGGCTATACAAATGTCTTCATCATTTTTTAAAGCTGATTCAATCCACTGGCTGCATCAGCTGAAGTAAGGGTGTCACTAAGGACAAAGAGATGTGAAAAGATGACAGAGCATGGTCAGTAAACGATAGGAACTGCTTCAGCCAGTGTAGCTACAGATTGGCAAATCTTGGTCTGGTTACTTGCAGTATTAGATTAAAATCAGGTAGTCAATTTACTGCCTGTTGCCTTCTATCCCCCTGTTGTGACAATCGCTTATGTCCTCGAAGCAAGAATACTTGATCCTGTGAGTCAGCTTCTGATCTGCTTTTGTATATACAAATAGGTGGCGCTGACAGGAACTTTCATTTGGAAGGAGAAAAAGAGAAAGGAAATGATAAAACAGTTTAGAAGTGGAAGAGAAACTTTCCCTGTGACTGTCAGATTCATTTTAGGACATTGTTGCCTCCCCCATCTTTAGCTGCTATCCAAGCAGTTATTCAACTCTTCTGGTCTTTTTACTTTTCTCTTTTCTGGTGATAACCACAAGAAATTTGGGCTTAAAACCATGAATGAAAAACATTGGTACTGTAAGGAAAATCTAGGAAAGCTACAAGAGCATGTTAGAAAACTGATAACTTCATATTTAAAATAATTTACTAAAAAGATGTAAACGATATAAAATGAACTGAAACGTAATGTACCTGCAACATCTTAGCTGATTCATTCAAGAAATCCTCCATGCTCTGATTTTCTGGGTTAAATTTGTTAAGCTGTTGGATTATTATTGTAATATGTTTTCCATGGCTGACCATCTTCACCATGGAGAATCCTATAAATATAGTAAATCATTAATTTTTCATGCCTTCTTCAATTGTAGCATAATGTATGTTGATAGGCTCATAGAGAAAATACACTGTAGTAATGTACAAGAGAACATTTAGGTCAAGCTTTCAAAATCACAGTTATTCAGAACTGCTAACAGGAGAAATGAGAAAACTGTAGAAATATCAATAAAATACAAGACGTAATGACATATTTCTTATTTTGCAAATATCTCAGGAGATCATTAGGATGACACTTTTAATGGTTTCTGTATCAGGTTACTTGATACAATATAATTAAGTATAATCTTGAGAAAAGCATTAATTTTTGCACATGTGCTATACCGGTCCTACTTAATACATTGATCTTCCCAGTGAGATGTAAATGAAAACAGATTTTTTTTGTCTTAAATCCTATTACACATTGTTGTTAACAGCCTATTTTTCAAAAAGAAAAAAAGGAATGGGAATGGGGACATGAGAAATATAAGGAAGTCAGCAGGCTGGACAGTGATAACAACACATAGGTAGCCTCAGCCACTGCCAAGGTTTCTGAAGGCACAGGAGTTTGTAACTTCTTATGCTTGATGTTTTGTTTCAGCAGTAAAAGGATTATCTCTCTCTCAAATGACATCTTAATCACAGGTGTGAGAGTTCACAGAGATGGCTACCCAGATTTTAATGTTTGTGTGACAAGAGCTATAACTCATTAGTTTATACACATGTGCGTGTTGCTGTGTTAAAGACCAATGATAGAAAAGATCAGGTCTGAAAGTCATTAATCTGACTTAGCAATTAGAAAAAATAAACACAGAAGTAGTTATGCATGGTGGAAAATAATGATTTTGAAAATTGTTCTTGCATTTTACATATTGTCATATTCTGCTGTTGGGAAAGAAAGCTTGATCAAGATGATTCACTGCCACTGTGGTAAAGATAATTCATTTCTTGTTGTAAAAGGATGTTGTAACATTTCCTGATACTGTGTTCTTATACCCTGCCTTTCAGCATTATCAAACTCAATTATAATTGCCTAATCAGTATTTTAATTACCAAATTACTGCTGAAAAGGAAGTGTTTGTCTGTGATTATGTGCAGTGTAGGCATTTGGTTACCTTGTGTGATGAAGACAACATGTCCAAATGAAAAAAAAACGGCCAGCAAGACAAGATTGGATCAGGACAAGTGATGACAAATACAGAAGAGGTGCTACAGTGTCTGTGTCATAGGGGCAATCATCATTGCTCCCCTCCTCTGCAGAACGTTACATGACTCTCTGTACCTGCCAAGGTTCTTACAAGGAATTCTGGATAAGGGGGAGAGAAATACCTCTCCACTCATTCAGACTGAATCATAATTCCGGTTCCAACAGCTCTCCCAGTGACAAATATTTTTTCTCCTGGCATAGTAGAAACCAGTTTGAGTTTTCATCCTTCGTACACGCTGATATTCCTCCCTCTCCCTCCCTCCCAAAAAACAGTCGTTAAAAAGAAAGGAATATGAAACTATCAGCTTGAGTGCTCTGGACACAGAGGGGCTCTTCCCCTGTTAATGTATTTAAACAAACTGCTGTTATTATCATCCTGTTTTAAAACACATACATAAAACCCCAAACTAAATGCACTGAGTTACGGAGTGCATCCGTACATTCAGGAGAAAATACTAATTCTGGTGTTTGATACAAATTAGATCTGAAGAAAAAAGTTGTCTTCCATTACCTGACACAGAACTTCTGTTAAAGAAGGTAGGAACCCAAAGTGGCCGTACTTTGCAGCAGGGCCTGGAGATAGTTTGAAAGCAACTACATACACTAAGCCTGACCACAGGCTGTAGGCACTGGTTTCAACGATCTGAGAGATTCCTTCAGGTTTTATATTCGCTCCTTGCCTACAAAGACTGAGATTGCATTTCAGCTGGCAAAAGCAGCCCTCAATAACAGCGGGCTGAACCAAATCTCCCTGCAAGTCGCCATCAGATGGAGTAGCTGCCGCTGTAAGTGGCAGAGGGGTTCTCCTCAGCTGACTGCCACAGAGAGAGCCGTGACTGTCCCAGGGTCACATCCCGCCCTTCTCATCCGCTCTGGAATTTTCTGGAGCCCTCTGAGCAGCTCTGAGCCCTCTCAGCCCATAGGGAATGGGGCCTCAGGCGGGAGCACCTACAGCCGCAGCTCACTTTTACACTTTATTTCACTATTTGCTACGCCTACCACAAGTATTTCATTTGGTGCTGCATTTCTTTTTTTTTAATCTAGCTTTAAAGACCCACTGTACAAAACCTCCTGTACCGCACTCACCCCCCAGGCAGACACGCCAAAGGACACCGCTGCTGCTTGACCGAAATCACCACAGCGAAAGTAAACCCAGCCTTACCGGGGCACTTCACCTCACACGTTCACCACCTCACCCGTTTTTCCTCCCCAAGCCGCCGCAGCGCCGCGGTTGCCAGGGGCCGCGGGGGCTGACGGGAACTGCAGTTCTTCGCGCGCTCTCCTTCGTGCGGCACAGCGGCGCCAGCGTTGGCGAAGAACTACCCGGGCAGGAGAAAAGATGGCGGCCATTGTTTGCCGCCGTTGCTGAGCAACGCGATAATTCTCTCCTTGGTTCTTGCGCTTATGAGGCTTAGAAATTAATCGCCCCATTGCTACGCGCTTAGATAAGGATTGCTGTGACAAGCAGAGGCTTGGCGTCCTGAACTTGACACGCTCAGCATCGCTCATGGGGAGAAGACTACAAATCCCGGCACCCGCTGCGCCGCCGCGGTCTGCATCGCGCCTCCGGTTGCGTCGCGTGGCATGCTGGGAGATGTAGTCCCTCACCCCCTCCTCGTGTTACGCAAATGAGCGGCCATGTGGGCGGGGCGAGCCCTCCGGAGGCCGCCCCCAGCCGCCTTCCGATTGGTCGAGCGGCCAGTGGGCGGTGCCGAGTGAGCGCGTGGACCTGCCCCTGCGCATGCGCCGAGCGGCGAGGGGGCGCCGTTGTCGGGCGGGCGGCCGCGCAATGTTTTGGGGGCGGGCGCTGAGGCGCGGAGCAGTCGGTGCTGCCCGTGCCGGCGGCCGGTCCGTGTGCTGAGGCGGCGGCGCGCAGCCTTCGCTTGGGCGGCGCTGAGACCCTCCGTTCCGCGGAGCCTCCCGGCGAGCGGCAGGGCTCGCTCCGCTCCCCGAGCAGCCCGCTCTGCGGGCGGGCAGCCGGCAGCCCCTGTGGCCGCAGCCGGCGGGCGGCGCGCTCCGAGCGGCGGCGGCGGGGCAGCGGCCGCGGGGATGATGAACAGGTTCCGAAAGTGGCTCTACAAACCCAAGGTGAGCTGCGGGGCACGGCCGGGCACGGCCGCGGGGGTCCGGGTGCCGCCGCCTCAGCGCTGTCCGCGCGGCTCCGGGGGTCGCGAGGGGGCTGAGGGCTCTGCGGAGGTCTCGCAGGCGCCGCGTGGCGAAGCGGTCCCCCTCCGGCACCAGCGGGCACCTTGCGCCGTGCTCCGGGCGCCGTGCGGAGCGCCGCTGGCTTTCGGCATCCGCCGCATCCGTGTTTCCCGTCGGCTATCGCAGCGGCGTGATTCACCTTACGGAGCACTCGGCTTAATTTTGTCCTGTCACCGCCACCCGTCCTTCTTCCAGCGTTCGGCGGCAGCGCTGAGGCTCGTCGCCGTCGCTCTTTCCCGCACGCAGCCCGTTCAAGCCGCGTGACAGCGCTGCGCTGCCGGGCTAGAAAAAAAATAGAAGGAAAAGTTGAGATGAGACTGCAAAACTGGAGCGCGGGTGGCGGCGGCGGCGGTGCGTGCGGGCGGCGGTGTGTGAGGGCAGCGCCGGTCCGCGCGTGGGGGACGCGGTGCTCTGACGCCGCTCTGAGCGGCCGCGGTGGAAATGGAGGAGAGCTGAAGTGAGGGAAACGCAGCGGCTGAATGCGGGCGGCTTCTGAGAGACTTCGTGTTTTCCGTCGGTGAACTTTTAGCGAGCCGAAAGAAAATATGCGCAGAGTTAAGGGTGCGGGAAATGGCACGGGTCGCTTCTGTCACGATTTCTGAATCAAAACGAATCGGATTTCGTGTTAGTAATTAAAAATAATCTCACATAAATCTTTCTGACAGAGATCCCGTCTCTTTATGGCGAGATCTACCTACCGCTGTGCCGTACCTTGCTGTACGCGGTGCTCTCAGTACCCGGTGTATGCACTGGGCAGTGCATGCCCTTATATCCATGGGGCTGAGCTGTGCTGGGCGACTTTCCCACCCCGCTGCCCCACCTAGCGCTGTCATTGCTGTGCCATTGCACTGCAGGCAGCAGCACGGCCTGCCTGCTCCGGGGAACTGCCCGAGGTAGGCAGAGTTGTGGCCCACCGAGGCTTTGTTTGCAAATGGTCCTCGTTGGTTTTGGGAGCTCATTGCGCTGCCTTTAAACTCACGTTCAGAATGGGTCAGTGTGACTGTGTGTTCTTCAGAAATAGCCTTTTTTTTTCCTCGTGTGCCTATTGAGTTCTTATGGGTAACATAGTTAAATTAATAGTAATGAAATGTTTCAAACCTTGGCACGTTTTGGTAGCGTTTAAGATGGAGGAGTTCTCATATAGGGGCTTCCAGAGCTTGAAGGGAGCTTATAAGCAGGAGCGGGACTGACTTTTTGCACAAGCAGATAACAGTGGGATGAGGGGAAATGGCTTTAAACTTCCAGAAGAGAGATTTAGGTTAGTTGTTAGGAAGGAATTCTTTACCCAAGGGTGTGGTGATGCCCTGGCACAGCTGCCCAGAGGAGTGCGGGTGCCCCATCCCTGGAGGTGCTCAGGACCAGGTTGGATGGGTCCTGGGCAGCCTGAGCTGGTGGGGGCCACCCAACCCCCCCGGGCTGTGAGGCCCCTTCCAACCTCAGCCATTCTGCAATTGTACGATTCTGTGACTGTAACTGCCCTGGTTATACTGCTTACTGTCCTGTTTTGTCAAGGTATTGCTGAGATTCTTTCTGCTAAGATTAATGGGTTCTAAGGTGTCTTTTGGAATGCTTTGGAACATCCTGTAGCCTGAAGATGGCTACTTTTGAGATATTCAGTCTGGTGGGGGCTACAGTTACTGATGTTGCTTAGTTATAATCTTGTTAGGCACTGCAGGTGCCAGGTACGTTTTATCAGTTAGATATTGCTATTGCTAGTGTTGGAAACTGCTTCCCTTGAGGCTTTCCAGATGCTAGTAGCATGTTATAGACTTCTGCTTGGCAGCATATGTTGCTGGTTTGTTGTTTGGTTACATCCAGAGGGAACTTCGAAGGCAGTGGAGGAATGGGATCAGGAAGGAGCAGGAGACAGTGAGCTCAGAGTACAGTGCATTCACAGTGCATTGAGAGACCTCAGTAAATGCTCTGGACTGATCCCAGGGAAAACTATTTGGTAGTTCTATCCTCCAAAAGTATTTGTATAAGTTGTTTCAAATAATATTTTTACGTAGGGGAGACTAGAAAATGAAACAGAGCAGGTATTGCTTAGCAGCAGGTAATTATAAAGCTATCAGTATAATTGTCAAGTTGCTGCAAGGGGCAGGGACCTGCATCGGGACAGACATTGACTTTGAAACTGCTGCATCTGTCTGAACATAGCAAGGATGTGAGAGAAAATGTGAGTGTAGGGAAGTGCAAAGTCCTGACTAATGCTGGGAGCGTGTCACGAGGACAGCACCACTTCCCTGCATCCTTATGCTCTTGCTGTCTGGCCCTGTTCTGTCCCCTCCAGGTATGCTGGATACCCAGATTTAACAAACCAGGTCTAATGCTGGTGGTTGAGGTAAACAAAGAGTGAAACAAATAACAGCGCCGTGATCTATGCAGCTGGTAGGAGGCTGCTCTCAGCTGAGATCATAGAGGCAGAGCAGAGAGGCAGAGAGATGAGGCTTTGTTTTCAAACTCCTGTGCTACATAGGTTGCGATCTACTTTTTGAGTGCTATCTGCAAGATGAATCTGCAGTCCCCAAACAGGAAACAACATGGTAAGTTTTTGGAAAGGAGCTAGAGTTTACTTCTGAACCAGGAGAAGGTGCAGAGGAGTCACTGGAAGCAGTTCAGGGCTGCAGCATGCAGAAGCTGTGTGCTGTGACAGCGTCTGGATGCTGCAGGCATCCCACTACCTCCTTGGCACAGCTGCTGCCCTGAGAAAAAGGGCAACTCCTAAATCCAAAGGTTTGAATACACGCACATATAATAGAAACATTTCCTGTCACTCCTTATCCTGTGCCTTTTGCTGTCAGAACATTCCACAGGTGGGAGGTCAGAACCTGCTCCCAGGCGGACGTGAGCATCCCACGGAAGGATGGGAACAGGCTGCTTTTGTACAGCTATGAAATACTTTTGATAACCAAAGTATTCAGAATAACTCCTATGAATGTTGCTACTTGAGGTTTGAGAACAGCTTGAGCAAAGAGCAGGTAACTTGCTCACCAGGTCAGTGTTGAATGGAGCTCTGACTTATTGATATTTTGAAAGAACTATTCTGTATTTGACTGGGGGGTGGGAATCTGTTTCCAACCACAACTTAAGGATGTCTTAATCTGCTTAGTATAAGACTGCAGCATCTTTGATGGATATTCACTTTCTGTACTATTCTTTTGGGGGAATAAAAGCCAAGAAATATGTTCTTCTTGAGACTTCTATTTTTTTTCCTATTTCAGGTGTTCATTCACTATTTTTTTTTGCTCTTGTCGTCTTTTACTATATGCTAGTAGATGCATCTTGTGATAAATGTTTAAGAATTCCTTCTGTTCTTAGTTAACACAAAATTCATATTTATTGGTAGCAGTGCCTTGTTTTATGCATGTTTTGTCCCAGTCAGGTGTTTATCAGACTGGCAAGAGCCTGGAGGCATGATGCTGTTTTTTAGCACCCCTTCTGCCTAGGACTGACCTAGGAAGGAGACACTGTGCAAATAAGAACTTTCCTAGGGAATAAAGAGGAGTTACCTAACGTGGAAAAGTGAGAGCAATAAAAAATAATTAATCAAATAACTTCTAGGAGCTTCTGTGTTACCTTGTGCAAGGATAAGGGTGGTGGTGGTGGTGTTTTGCTGGGTTTTTATTTAAGAGCAGGTAAGAACTGAGCTCTAAAAGTTGCATGTAAGAATGTTATCTTGCTTAGGAGCACTCATAGTTACTCTATAAATAGAAATAGGAAATAAATATAATGAAAATTAACCAAAATTGATTTTTTTTGAAAGGAGGAGGAAAGATGTTAGGAATTTCTGAAGGGGGGGGGGGGGGGGGAGTTGTATATGGAAGATGAATAGAAATATGAACTACAGCGCAACAGAAGGTAGTAAAAATTAGTCTCAAGGATGTGCTTAACACGCTGTGAAGAACACTTTTAAAGTTGATTCAGTAGAATGAGATGTAGGAAGGGGGAGGATTATTTTAAGCTGTGTTTTCATTTCTCACCATTTCAGCCCATCATAAAAAGATGAAACTGCTGGAATAGCCAAGCAACTATTGAGATAAGTTTGGAGCGAGTGAATGGAAGAGGAAGGACCAATTTACACAGTAATAGTTGGGGAGCAGTATTTTGTTTTAGCTGTGATTTCTACATCTGAGAAATGAAATGTTTACTCCTCACGGGAGAGAACCAGAGTGACTTTGGTCTTGAGGAAAAGAGTCAGGAGAACTTGAAGGAAGAGTGAAAGAAGTAAATATTATTTGTAGCACAAATTTGGTGCTGTATGGTATCCGAGGTTCTGCACCACACTGTTTGTGATCAAAATCTGGTACTTAATGCCATGTGTATATTAACTTCTAATGGCTTCCAAAACCAGAACAATCAGGAATCTGTCTTATTTGGGGAAACAGCACTGGATTTCTGGAGATACTCACTGTTTTTTAAATTGGCTCTTTGATCTCGCTCAATTACTTGCTTAATTCTTCTTGTTACTACCCTCTGATCAGAGCCTGCAGCTATTGAATGCAGTGATCAGCAATATTGATAAAAATCCTGAGGAAGGCAACCTATAAATCAGCATATGTTATTCTGGCTTCACAGCTCTGCATGCTGGACTGCTTCATTTTCAAAGCACCATCTAGTGGTTTGAACTCCAGTGTGGAAACTAATAATTCTTTGCTGTTTGTTCTGCAGCTCAGCAGCTAACTTAAAGTAATTACCTCAAGTCATATTATTTCTTAGCCTTGGTTTACCTATGTCTGAGAAAGTCAAGTAGGTAAACTGCTGCAGTTGTCTGCTAAGATATATGTTTGTCTGTACTTAATTACTTGGCGGTGAATAGAGTTAAATCCAGCTTTATTGATGACCTGGATGAGGGCATTGAGCGCACCTGCAGTTAGTTTGCAGGTGACACCAAGTTGGAAGGAGGTGTCGATCTGCCTGGGGGTAGGAAGGCCCTACGGAGAGGAATCTGGGCAGGATGGATTGCTGGGATGAGGCCAATGGGCTGAAGTTCAACAGAACCAAGTGCTGGGTCCTATATTTTGCCCACAGCAACGGCAGATGATGCTACAGGCTTGGGGCAGAGTGACTAGAAAACTGCATGGAGGAAATGGACCTGGGGGTGTTGGTTGATGCTGGGCCGAACATGAACCAGTAGCGTGCCCAGGTGGCTGGGAGGGCCAACGGCATCCTGGCTTGTATCGGAAAGTGTTGCCAGCAGGAGCAGGGAAGTGCTCCTCCTTCTGTACTCAGCACTGGTGAGGTCACACCTGGAATACTGTGTTCAGTTTTGGGCCCCTTGCTGCAAGAAAAACACTGAGGCCCTGAAGCGTGCCTGGAGAAGGGCAACGAAGCTGTGAGGGGTCTGGAGCACAAGTGTTATGAGGAGCAGCTGAGGGAACTGAGATTGTTTGGTCTGGAGGAGGCTTAGGGGAGACCTCAGTGCTCTGTATAACTACCTGAAGGGAGGTTGTGGTGAGGTGGGAGTCGGCCTCTTCACCCCTGTAAGTAGTGACAGGACTGGAGGCAATGGCTTCAAGTTGTGCCAGGGGAGATTCAGATTGTGCATTAGGAATAATTTCTTCTCTGAAAGAGCGGTCAGGTACTGGAATGGGCTGCCCAGGGAGGTGGTGGAGTCACTGTCCTTGGAGGTGTTCAAGAAACACTCAGATGTTGTACTGAGGGACGTGGTCTGGTGGGGGAATATTGGTGGTAGGATGGTTGGACTGGATGATCCTGGAGGTCTTTTCTAACCTTGCTGGTTTTATGATTACTCTGATGTGAGAGAAATGTATACGCCTTGCAAAATGACTCTTCTGATGTGGATTACTGTGAGCAGAGTTACAGTGTATCAGATTGAAGGTCCATCTAGCCTGGTGTCAGGTCTGGTGGCTCTCAGTGTCCTGTAACAGATGCCTTGGGGAAAAAGATGAGATGAATGGAAAGTGATATGTCCCTTGGGCTTTTATTTCTTTTCAAATTATGGTAGTCTGCATCTTAGGTGCGTGCTGAGCTACAGATTGTGCCCTTATAATTCAATAGCTTGGGAACGTTTTTCCTTGGTATCTAATCATTTTTCAGTCCATTTATACTTCTGGCTGCCGTAACGACTACTAGCAGTGGGTGCTTAAAGTGAGGCTCATTCTAGTGACGTGTGTGTTTTCAGGTGTCCATCAGTGTGACCTGATGTGCCCCTTGTCCTGCAGATTCCCTTCTGCTCTTCATCTTGGATCTTGAGATCCCCAGACTGCACTGCCGAGGTGGTAGAGTGTGGAGAAAAATACTTTTTCTTTCTAGTGCTTTTTGATATATACATACATATATATAGAACACAATGTGTTCTTCTATGTTATTTAGAAGAATGATATAAAAAGAGAATCTGCATTGAGCCACAGTCTTTAAGCTCTATTTTTTTAGAGTGCCCAAAGAATACTTTATTCCTGAGCTAACTGAAAGAAGCTAGCAGTAAAAACACCTTTGACTCGGTTCATTTAGTTATTTTAGTAGTTACTGTCTCCTGTCCTAGTAGTTTTGCTAACAACATTCATTTAAAAATGTACTCAGTAAAGCTATTTTAAAATAATCATGTTAAAAATAAGTTTATTGAAGGCTGAGTTGGTATGTTTGGCTCCTGTCTGAAAACTGACCTGCCTGCGTAGTGCATCTGACAAAGCAAGTTTCTCAAGCTTGATTGTTTTACTGGAAGGTGTTGTTACATTGGAGTCTGTCTTACCCATTCTCATAAGTCTCCGTTTTCATTTTCAAGGTACAAAATATGCAAATACTTCTTTGTAGCTAAAATTACCAGCCGGGGATAATTGGTTTAATGGCCACATGCTTGCATTCTGGAAGTGAACTGCTGCCCTTCAGGCAAGCTGAAGCTATTTAGTCCCCTCAGCCAGAGCAATCCCAAGTCAACAAAGCAGAGCACTCAGCCTGCATACAGCAGGCGTTGCTGTGTAACAGAGCTCGGTTTTCCTTTGCTGAGGCAGCCTCAGCTGCCTGCTGTTGGAAAGCAGGTGACACAAGTTCTGATATATTTTATAGAGCTGCAGGTTTAGGATACAGGAAAAGGAGAGCTTTTGGGGCGACTGTATGTTTAGGCAAAGAAGGGTACAGCCTTTCTGTCTCAGTGTGCTGCTGAAAATGGAGGGCCTAACTCTTATTTTGTTATATATTTGATGAGGTGGGTCGGACTTGCTCCATCCTGTTTATATTTCTGTTCTCCTCTGCATGCTATGGGATTTTTTCTTGTCTCTCTAATAGTCAGTGACAATTTTGCATTAACTCCATGGGCTTAGCCTGGGAATTCTTGACGTTCCCAATCTTCCTGATGGTGGCTCTGCTTACTCCTGTTCCTCTACATTCACTGTCTTTTCCTCCTTAGAGTATTAATGCTTCTGATATCATTTAGGATCAGGATGCCTTGAAGAACTGATCAACAGGAACTGGGTTATAGAAGGAAATAGGATTCTACAGTGAGGCTGTGAATATGTATAGTGTTGCACAGCAAGTGAGACTGACCTCTGAAAATGTCGTGTAAAGACTGCCCCTGCTTTGCCCTGTCTTCATAGGCCACAGGATCATCTTTCTTTTTCTTTTACAGGACCTTATCCTCATTTGATAGCTGTTCAGTATCAATAACATAACAGTGGGCATTGTGTCACTTCCATGTACTCCTGGCTGGGTGAATGAATGCAAGGAGGGCTACTGGGCAAAGGACACTGAAGGGGAGAGATGAAGATGGGGTGGCGGAAGAAAGTGCTTGGAATAAAAATGTCTGAAATACAATTAAAGGCTGGAAAAAAGGAGGAGATGCTCTCTCTCAAATTGTGTGCTTTATATTTTCAAATGGGGCATAGGTGAAAATAAATTGCCATGATGTTTATGCTGGAATGAGTTAATTCCTGCCATCAGCCAGCACTTTGATCTCTGAGAAAATTACAGGTGGTTGTAGATAAACTAACCAGATGTTCAGGGTGTTCTGCATTTCAACATTGCATTCTTCTAATTTTCACCTTCCTTTGTAAGCCTTTTAATGTAGGAAAACTTTCCTGACATTCTGATGTTCATCAGATATTATGAACAATCAGATTGCTCAAGTTTCTTTTCAGTACCAATGTTACAGAGCTGAGCATGAAAGGGTTCTTGTATGTTTGTCTGAACTTGGCTTTTGGATGTTTGTTATCTTAGGAGTCTTTTTAGGAGTGATGGGAGGCTCTCGTATCAGTGCCTCATTGCCTGATTCTCCTTCTGTAAGCACAAACCTGTTGGTAGACATTTCACCTTCCTGTCTGTTTCCAGCTGCTGGAGTTTTAGTGCTCCTACCACACAAATAAGAAGAACATTTCAGACTGCTTCCTTTAAAGCCTTCCAGATTCCCTGCAGGAACCACCTGCTTTTATTTAATTTTCAAGATTCAGAAAGATAGAGTACCTGCACTTCTGAATGTGTTATTTAATGCTTTTGTAAAGTTGTTTTTATAGAGATGGATGAGTGTACCTCATCTAGTGGACAGCCATATAGAAGTACCTTGACGCAATTGAAATGATGTCATTCTGTGGTGCAAGGTGGATTATGAGGATAAGATGGAGTTAAAAGAATGTAAAAGTAGGAGAAATCATAAAGAGCTGTAAAGCAAATCTCATCTCATGATGTCTTTTGCCTTGGATTTTAGAGGCATAAGAGATGAAGTGAGAATGGTAGTCAGCCCCGTGGTGGTGACTGGTGTGTGTTCAAGCTGGAACATGCTCGTTGTGGGGTTACATGTGTGTAGGTCCTGTAGGGACGTGTGGTACCCTGGGTGAGATCCCTTTCGTTCTTGTGTAGGCTCCACTGATCTGCTAGGTGGTGGTTGAGGTGTGTTAGAATGTTGTGTGTTGACGTAGGTTTTTATAATCAAAACTTGATTCTGTTTGGTTCTGATGGTGAGTTTGGCCACATTTGGAGGCTTTTTTTTTTTTTAAGAATAAAAGCTAGTGAGGATTGTTTCAAGGTATGAGCTTTCTGTGTGCTTTGTAGGTATCTTGAAGCATTTGTATGGATCTTAAAATGGGAACATGATGTCGTGATGAGCAACAAACAATTGGTAGAAGGCTGATTACTTTCTGTGCCTTATGTTAAGAAGTGCACGTTGTTTAACTATTGGTGTTCACTGATGTCATTGTTCATTTGGTTAATTTTTTTTCTTCTAATTAAGTGATTAGCAAGAAATTACTTCCAAACTGGTATGTTCATTTTGGAGATTTGTTTTGTGTGTCATGTTGGTTTTGTGTATTAGTTTTGTGGAAGAGCATTGATGATGGATTTCCTGTATTTTGTTAATATTTTTATTTATTTATTGTGCATTTGAAGTTGTTGAGGCTCACTGATTTTGAGGAAGATAAATTCTATCACAAGCACATGTTCTTCTGTTTCCGTAACAAAGGTGCTGCTGCTTGCTTTTTTTAATTGATTTTTCAAGCTTTTTTCCCCTCATGGCTTCAATCAGCACGCGTGACATACAGTAGTCATGGTAGTAGGAAAAAAGGTGCAGAAATGCTCTATTTCTATTCCTAGGAGAAGCAAAGAAGAGAGTTTTATTAATGGCCATCACTCTGTATTTCATAGCATATATTCTGTTCGTACATTATTTTGTGTTGTTTTTGAAGGTGTTATCTCAGTCACAGTACTTCTTTTGACAGTTGTTTTCTTTAAGAAAGCTTCAGTCTTAAACTGTTTTTCAGTTCACTGGTTTTTGCTACGTAGAAGACTACAGAGCTGCAGTCTGGGGCCCGCATGGTAGTGCTGCTGTGTGTGGCTGATTAGAAGAAACCCATGAGTTAATGTTAAAACAAGTCAGACCTCTGAATTTTCAAGCATTTTCAGATGTGGAACAGGGATGCAACTTGAAAAACAAATTCAATTCTTGGCAGATTAATGCATCTTGAAAAAAGCACAACATAAATTTCAGTATAAACAGGATAACTTTTTACTGTAGCAGTGTTCTATTAATTTCTTCATACAGTGTGTATATATCAATATATGCATGTGCATCATCTGTTGTCTTTATTTGCTAACATCATGACAAGTGAACCAGTGTCTAGTTGTTTGCTTCCTACCTGAAGCAGAGCTAGATGGTTGTTTGAATTCACCTGACTTGATCAGTGTTTAAAAAGCTTCTTAATTAGAGAAAACATTTACCCACTAAATATTAATGCATACTTTTTCAGAAGAATAAACCCTGTCAAATGACTGCAGATATTTCTTGATGAGTATTCCTGAGGAGTCACTAGATGACCTTGCTGCTGGGAGCGTTGGTTTCAGCATAAGAAAGCCAAGCATAGCTTTGGCTGAAGCCCAGAGCTGTGTGTTACTGGCCAGGCCAAGTGATTCAGTGCCATCAGGGTGATTCAGGCTCATTCTAGTTCTCTTTCACTCTGTGCTTACACGTCATGAGTGATCCACAACTTGTGTGTCTTCTGTGTGTTCTTAAAACACCCAACAGGATTATTTTTTCTAGCTTTCAAAAGGGGAACTGAGGCATGAAGGTTTAGTTTTCCTAAATGGAAGTTAATAGCCACAGCAGCCGGAAGATTTTTATGTGGGGTTTCATTATTTTATTCCTTATCCATCATTACTCCCTGTCCACAACTTTATATGATATTATTTTTCCCTTTAAGGTTGCAGTACTGTCATGGTTTACAGCGGAAGCTGAAGACCAGATTGTATGTACTTTGCTATTCAAAGACTGGAGCGCAGCTTACTGTCGCCATATGCTAAGATTCACTGCCCAGCTCCTGCTTACAAATGAGAACATATGGGAGATAGGTAATGGTGATTTTCAACTGTTAATTAGTCATGTTCAGACTGGCGCCTCACTACCCATGCCTTCAGTCAGTTCTTTGTCGTCTTCCCCATCTCCCCCTGGTGGTAAACAGTCTGGTGTGTGTCAGCAAAGCTGCTGTGCAAAAAGGTTTACTTCTGAAGCTTTTTGGTTATTTGGGATGGGGGAACAGTGTCTGCCTATTCAATAGCTATCCAACAGTCCCAAGTGCAAAGCACTTTTCATTGAGATGGGGTACCTTACTGAAAGATGTTACATCTTGTTTGATTTGTGGAGGGAAAATGAAAGATGTGATCAACACTGTATAATAAAGTGTGAATTAGAACTGCCTCTTAAATGCTGGCATCTGAGATGCAGAGGTTTTGCAGCATTGGATGAAAGCATTGTCAGTAATGATTAAACTCAAACTTTGAACCTCTTTGCTGCAAACTCTTGCCAGAATATGAGTCAGTTTATAGCTACTCCGTATCACAAGTCTGGTTACTTAACTCTGCTACTACATACTGTTTGACTCCTTTCTTTTACTGCTTATTAGGCAACTTTTCTGTTATAATAACATATTTTTTGTGAAGTACTATCAGTGTGGTCAAATATAGTTGTGCAGCAGTGATCCTGTAGAGCAACAGAAGTATTCACTCATCTATTTCAGAGTTCAAAATATATGAACTAAATATAATATATAATGATATATACCTATAAGAATATTGGTGGTCGTGTGAATTTTAAGTTATCTGAACACAGCACTGTGTCTGAGAGGGCAGGGTTATGGCCAGCCCAGTGCTTTGTAGGCTGCTGGCCCTGTGCTCTGTGTGAGAGAGGAATGGGGTGGTCGTGTTCTGCACTGGATCACTTCCTGATACCGCTGGAGCTGAATTGCATTTGTTTACAGTAATTTGGAGAGTGTGTTGTCAGTTTCATTGGTGGAGGAGCAGCAGGATCACCTCTTTTTTGCAGCAACAATGTCTTTGTACTACCTTGTACAGAACGTGAGTTTGTGTCTTCAGTCTTCTGGGTTTACATCTGACATTCACATCAGGTAGTGTGGAATGAAATCTGTGATCTGAAGAAAGACATACTGCTGGTGGTAGTTCAAATAGCACCTGTTCTATTGCTGTTTCTTTTGCATGGAAGACGGTGACTTGTGTAGTGCAGGAGCAGTGTGAAACCAAGGTGAAGTCATGTGGAACTAAAAGAGTTGGACTTGAGATTCAATTCCTTATTGCAAAACACGGGCCCACCTCAAGTTATTTTTAGGTGACGTTAGGGTACAGACCATGCATAAATGTTAATGCAGGTAAGACTGTGGTGACAAAGGCACAAAGCAAAGCTACAGAAGCAGTGAGCTATGAAAGGATGGGGCTTTTGCATAGTTGAACTGCTTGACGCTTCAAGATAGCTGTGCTTTTAAGCAGGAATTGTGAAGGCACTGAAGTATCCAGTTAATGCCGTATTGTCTGCTTGGCATATCTGTTTTCTGTTTCAAGTTCATTATATGAATTTCAAACTTAAGACTCGCTAATTTGGAGCCTGGAGCCAGTAGAGTGACGGATCAGCCACATTCAACATTTTTAATTAATTTCCAAGTCTTTAAAAGCCTCTCCTCTATTTAATTTTCATCAGCTGGTTCACTATTAATATATTGAATGGCAGTATTGTCAGACAATGTAATGTTTTCCACTTTGCTCTTGCTGGAATAAGGATTAACGGAACTGTAAGGATGGGGAGAAGTATGATTTTAGCAGAAAGAAGTTTATCTTTGTTTTGCTTGCTTGAATGCTAGCAAGTAAAACTTTGCAGTGCTGAATACAAATGTAATATACGGGGTGTGCAGAGGCCATGTTTTTACTTTGTGCTTACCTCCTCTCCCCCATCAAGTGTGGAGTACTGTCTTCACAGGTTACTTCAACCTGCATTGTGTGCTTTATCCTGTTGTTTAGTGGCCTGAACAGCAAAGAGTTTTGCTATTTTTGAGAAGCTACTCTCAAAGCAGCAGAATTTTCTTTTAAGGAGGGTGTTTTCTTAAGGGACTTGGGAGAACGTTTCCTTAAGCAAATTGGGTTATGATACTGCAATGTGCGTTTCCATGTCTCTGTGCCCCCTTTCCCCACTGTCCAGTCTATTGGATCAGTGTGGAACAATGAAGTCCTTGATATGCCAGGTGCTAGAAGAAGGTGACATGCTGTCTTCTTAGATGCTTTTCCCATACAGAAGACCTTTTGTTGAGGATAAAATAAGTTTTTTGAGCTGTTGCTTTTCTCTGTGGGTTCTTTACAGGGAGTTGGGGAAGTCTGATCTTCATCTGCCCTCAAAATTATTTTTAGGGCATTACTTCCAAATTCTAATTAGGTCTGAAAAATTGATGAGAGATGTATTGAGGAATATGGGGATTGAATAGAAATTGGCTGTAAGCAGTATTGGAGCACCCTCTGCGGCCTCCTAGTTTTTAAATGAGCTTTATACATTTCTGATGATAGCTTAATGGTATGATTATAACAACAACAACAACAAAAATCAAGTATTCAGATGCTTTATAGGCCCATCCAAGTACAATGGCAGATTCTTAGGGGAAATAGCGTATTTTAGACCTTTTGAGTCTAGAACCTGAGTGTTTTAGACCTCTAGTGTCCTAGCGTATCTCTCTTGGGAAGAAAATCCCCAGCAGCTTTTGTAGGTTTACTGCAGTTCAGGCTGAAGAGTAAATACTGCATCCAGTGGAAATTACATGAGAATTAGTTCTGTATGATGGACAAATTGTAATGCCATTAAATAAACTGGGGGAGAAAAGCCTAAGAATTTGCCTTTTTGAGGGCTAGTTTACTGCCTTCTGATCACAGTTGTCCCAGGATTTGGTAACCAATGAATCATATGAGCTGCACATTCAACAACAGACTAATCTGATGTCATGCTGGGACATGGGTTCAGGTCAGGTTGGCAGAGAGCATGGCCAAGTACATTGCCACTGCTATGGCCTTCCTGGAAACATCTGGGTTTCTTCTAATCTGCTGCTGAACAGCCTGACCCTGTTTAATTTATGAGCCAACCTAGCTGAGCTGGAGAATAATGTGTAGTCTTTATTGCCTTATGAGACAACTGAGCTGCAAACTCCTCGTGATTTGTTTTCACAGGGGAATGCTATTTTGAATGAACAACTGCAATTTAATTTTTTTTCTGTAATATCTTATTAAATTGGTGATGCTGTGTGAAGCCTTCTTTGTTACTTCAGTATCTTTAAAGGATTGGTACAGAATAGTGTAATGGTATCAAGTAATCAATGATGTGGATTTTTTTCTTCTATGTCTGTGCAGAATTGCCTTGCTTTGATGATGCTATTATATCAAAGCTTTTTGTATGTTGTAATTGTAAATAGATTTACAATTGGGCTCTGAGCAAGCATCAGAGAATTGCAGAAGAGATGAGGCTGGAAGGGACCTATGCAGACTGTGTGGTGCATCCCTTGTGCTCAAAGCAGGATCCCCTAGAGCAGGATTCTCAGGCCAATATCCAGCAGGCTTGACACGTTTCCAAAAATGCAGACTCCCCAATTTCCTTTCTGGGCAGCCAGTTCCAGTAGATGGTCAACTGGCTCCTGGCTGGCTTCAGGGCCTTATCCCATGGGGTTCTTCTAAGCCAGACCCTGAAAAGGCTGAATCTCATGATGTCTGAGGGCTGTGATTGCCTTTTTTTTTCTTCTGTAAAAGCTCTATTCTTAAAATAGATGTTAAAACCACACTAACATTTTATTGTATTAAAAATACACATCTAAAAGGACTCACTATTTCCCAGTAAATCAGGTCTGGACTGGGTGTCAATTTGCATAATCAAGTTCTCAAACTTGTCAGAAATGGTTTTCACCACTTCTTTGGACAATCTATTGCTCTTCCCTGGTAGTTGGGTCCTTTCCAACTCAAAATGCCAATCATTTTTTCCTGCAGATTAATTTAGCTTCTTTCTTTCATGAGCCTGAAGGAGTATGGAAGAAGTTGTCTTTCTTTTAACTCCTTACACATTAGAATGTTGTTGTTCATGGTGGTTTTTTAGTTCTTTGTCCTCAATGAGCTATAACTGTTATAGTACATTTATAAGCTGTATTTTTGGAAACCTCTTATTCTTGTTCTTTTTGGCTTTTTTTCAGTTTCAGATATATTTAGCATATAAAGCTTGATGGCCAGTGCTTTGACTAGGCCAGCAGGAGCACCATGGGGACTGGAACGCACTTCTGTAGTGGTTATGTGTGATCTCGGTTTTATCAGTGTTATGACATTGACTTCTATTCAGTTTATAATCTGTGGTAATTTGTTGATCCTGCTTTGATCTGCTCATTCATTAAAACCTATTTTGCTTGAGTACTGCTTTCTTGGTTCATTTCTCTTAGACCTGAGCTTGTCAGCTGATGAGTGAGCTCCTCAGTGTTCCCATTGCTTCCCCAGCTTTGCGTATGGTATTTGTTGGAACCCTTGCTGAGCTGACTCAGCTGATAAGAAAATGGTTTAGGGTTTTTTGAGAACTGAACTGGCCTCATTTCCACTCTTGTTCCTGTACCTTAGCATTTTTTTTTTCAGTTAGATTTGTTGACTGAACAAGTTTGAGGTGCAAGAGGTGACTAGCAGCCAGCCTGGTATGTTGGAATGGGGGAGGAAGATTCTGGAGAAGTGGGATTTCTATTGACAACAGCAAGTCATTACAGTTCATCTGTAAAATGGAGTCAGTTTATTGTAATGTAAATTCTATTCCTGCTTTGGAAAGCATTTTTCATGCCTTAATGCAATTCAAGTGGACTATAACAACACTTAATTATTTTCTTAAATTGTACAGAGCCAGACCATGACAGAACTTGAAACGTACTCAGACTTTAATAGCGTACAGTATATACACAAGTACTTAAGCAGACTTTTATTTCTATCTGGATTGTTTCTTTAGTTTGTTAATAGTGTCACATAGGACAGTGTGTAGAGTTCTAGTAAGGCAAAAGAGGTCCCTCCTCTATGTTCACTAGACCAGTCATCAAGTTGCAATTGAAATCGTTTCATAATTTGTCCTTAATATAAGAAAATAATGTTAGCAGTACAATAATATATTGGCCTTTCAAAACTTGCAAAATTAGGATTTCATCATTCTCCCAGACTTTTCCATCTCATATCTTCCTAAGCATTGCCTTAGGCTGAGTTTTCCATAATTCTTTGAATCCTTTTCCCTTCCTCATCCCTTTTGCTTTTGGCTTCAGACAAGTAAAGATCTGGGAGATGCAGTAAGCAAGCATGAAGTAACCAAGGCTATTCAAGGGCTTGCAGCCCAGGAAGCCAACCGTATCCTGGGTTGCATCAAGAGAAGCATGACCAGCAGGTTGAGGGAGGTGATCCTTCCCATCTACACTGCTCTGATGAGACCCCCCTTGGAGGACTGTGTCCAGTTCTGGGGTCACCAACACTAGAACGACTTAGAGCTGCAGGAGTGGATCCATAGGAGGGCCATGAAGATGATCAGAGGGCTGGAGGACCTCCACAACGAGGACAGACAGAGTTGGGCTCTTCAGCCTGGAGAAGAGAAGGCTCTGGGGAGGGGGGCATTATAGTGGCCTTCCAGTACCTGAAGGAACTTACAGGAAAGCTGGGGAGGGACTTCTTACAACGGCTGATTATATTGCTGATTTATGTTGTGGTCTCCTTTGACTTCTGCAGTACCTGTTTGTGGCATCCTGGAACGTTTCTTTTTGTGTGATGTTGAATAGGTGTTAGGTATTTTTTTTGAAGTCTCTTCAGGGAAAACTTCAGATTAAAGTATGGCTTTCCTTTGATAATGAAAGTAGCCAAATGTCCAGGGCGTAGCTCTTGATTTTTTAAGTATTACAGTAGTTTACAGATCTTTAGGAGATACCTGTAAATGGGTGAAGAAGGTGTGCAAGACCTCAGCAGCTTCTTAGGTACCTCATTGAGTGTTTGCAGCAGAAGAGAGCCTGGGGCAGGGTGGCTGCTGCTGGTGTGTGTTGAATGTGTGCTGCTGCCTTAAACAGCCTCATTTTCAAAACTCACAGTGCTTGAGAACAAACCTACACTGACTTCTTTTTTTTGTCAAAGGCCAACTTTAGCCTAGCGCAGCTGGCCTGCTTTCTACATCAAGGATGGAAAAGGTGCTTTTGCAGCTGAGAGATTGTAGCCCCTGCAGGTAGCTTTTGGTATTGTTTGCCACCTGGAAGGGCTGCTGTTCACTTGTGCTTGTGGCTGCCTGTGAAGCTGGGCAGGTCTCACTCCTGCGTATTCATGCCTGCTCCTGCTGAGCTCCAGAGGTGAGCTGAGGAATTGACTGCTAGCACTTGAAGTGCTGTTATTTTCTCCATAAGAGGCACTTTCAGTTCTTGTAAATAAAACAGTTGTTGGTCAAATATTTTAGAGGTTTTGGAGAAAAGAGATGAATCATAGCAATCAATAAGTGTTTGTATATGCTATGTAGGATTCCTTCAGTTTCTGACCTTTCCTAATGTCATGTTCTTTCACAAGAAAAATTCAGATAAGCCTGAAAGACACCGAAGGACATCCACAGTACTGATCGTGTTACTTCAGTCTGTTTCTCTCTTCTGACTTCAGTCTTTTATCTATTGAGTACAGCATCGGCCACTTTGGATCTTTGTTTTAAAGGCTATATGGTTTCCAAGAATAAAATAAGTTGATAGAAAAGCTTTTCATTTGTGGTAATAGTTGCCATAACTTGGTTTACGTTCACTTGTTTTTATCTAGCTTTTGCAAATGGTGTTTTCGTTGGTTCCAGAATACTGCTAGTGGGAACGACTGCCTGAAGGTGAAGTCCAATTACTGTCGTAGGAAATTCGCACTGGTTATGGCATTTCTCTGTTTGAAGACTGGAAAACATTGCGTCTGTTTTAAGATAACTTACTGGTTTAGTTGAATGGGTAGAAGAAAATAGGAGGATTGGAAGCTTGTTTTCTAAACATAACACTTTCAATATATTTTGGCATTGAAGTTTGCAGGTATTCACAGGCGTGATTTCGTTGGTAGTTTTGTCATGTTTGCAGAGAAACTTGAAGAAAGGATCATTACCTTTTTCTCTCTGTATGCATTGCTCCTCATCCAAAACACAAAAAAAGCTTTGTGAGCTTCTTAATGCTAGGAACGAGCCCAGATAACTTATTTAAGAAAGATAGTTGGGGCTGTCAGGCTGCATTTAGCATGATCTGTTGTCGTCTCTCAGAGCTGTCAGCAAGAGAGGGATCACTGTAGCGTAGCATTACAGCATGACTGTGGGGTCAGTGTGGGTTCAAGTAGTCACTAGGATTTTGTTGGCCCTTTCTTGGTGTTTCTAATCCTTGGTACCTTCAGTTTCATTGCCTGCGTCAGTTCAACTAAAGCTCACAAAGGTTTGCTAATCTCTTATGCTTACCCTTTTGGTATCATCTGTGTAGATGAATGTCAAGTAGCAGGGATGTGGCCAGCTCAGAACTCCGGCACAGTTTAGTTCTTTTCCTAAAAGCGAAGTGGCCTGAGGTTTTCTTGATTATGAAGTCCTGCTTAAAATAAATAAGAATACATTTAACTGCTGTAGTTTGAAGTAAAATAACTCTTCCAGGGTGCAGCAGAAATGCTGAGTCACAGCTTGAATCTGTGTCTGAGCACCTGGTGGGAAGGCAGGACCAACCCAGTGGAGCTCAACTGCATGCAATGTACCTGAGGGACTGGAAGGGGTAGAGCCAGGATCCCGCCCTTCCCAGACCTCATTTAAGGGTTGGCAGTGGAGGGAAGGGTATCTTGCTCAAGACCTCCATGTACCTGAGGCCTTCCAAAGGTAAGCAGATTCTTTCCTACGTTTTTGTGCCCGTGGCTGTTGCATTTGAGCAAGTCCTCGCTTGCTGCAGCCTAGGACTTTGCTACTGTGCTGTCACTGCTGCGCTCTCCATCACATTACACTGGGGAACAAGTCAAATTATGCAGTTGCTGCCAGATAAGCCCGTGTTGTATCCCCATTGTCCCACTCTTCTGAACATCAGCAGTATTTGAGCTTTAGCTGATATTTCCAGCAGCTTTGTCTGTACAATTGGTGAACTTGAGCAGAAAGCCTTATGAGAATGGGATGTGAAGCTTGAATCCTGAGGTCCCTGCTGACCCCAGCTGTCCTGTGGTTCTGTAGTTGTGCGGTAAGGCAGAGCCCTCATTTTGTCACATGAAAAATGCAGAAGTTTGCCTTTTGTATTGGAATTAATCCGATTACAGTGTATTAATCTCAACTTTGAATACCCATAGGTGTTGTTTCACTTCTGCTTTTCCCTTGAACAAATTTTGGGCACAGTATAGTCCTGTGGTTTATGTTGTTGGCTTTCTTTTCCTCCCTCCTTCAGAGTTGCTTTTTGTATACCTTGTTCAGAAGCTGAATTTCCTGAACTGCTTTAAAAGGATCAAGTCAGCCCTTCTTAATAGATTCATTTTGTTCAGGAATTGTACTTTTCCTTTCCCACAACAAGAAGAAGTTTGCCAGCATCAACAGAATATTAGTTGCCACCAGTGGAGTTACCTTGTTCATGCACATGAGGTCACTGAAAGAGCAGGGTGAAATGATGGGTTATTTTATGGATGTACGTCTCCATCCTGGAAAGATTTTTTTTTTTTAAATCACAAATGTTAATTAAAGTCACAACTGGCATAATGTTAGGGGCTGGGGTATGTATCTAAATGAGTCAGTCTTCATTTTAAGAAGTTTATTTTCTTAGTGTTGTTGTTAGCAGATTGAAAACTTCTGTTGGAGCAGCTTGGAGATTAGTGTCCTGTGTGTCATTTATTCTACCCCTTGAGCAAGCAGTTTAATAATATTGGAGGAGATTCTTTGTGAAAGAAACACGTTAGACTCTTGCTGTTATTACTTTTTTAATCCATCTTGGCATGCTATACCACAGCTATTTTGATAAGCTGGAGACTATTTATCAAGGAATAGCTGTAAAGTGAGGCTGGAGAGATTCTCTCAGGTCACCTGGTTATTTCTCTGCTCAGAGCAGGGCAGATTCCCAAGTTAAATCTGAGTCCAAATTGGATTGGGTTGCTTAGGTTGCATCCGTTGACTTACAATCTTAGTTTTCAGCTGGACGGAGTAATTACTGTTAATAAGCGTGTATTACAACATATACAATTAGGATGTGAATGCATGTACGGAAGTTTGGTGTCTTGAACTTCTTGATTGTGACAGCTACCTTTCTCTCTGCCTTTTTAATGTTTTCCATAGCGACAAATTGCTCAGTATACAGATATTAATTTGGAGGAGACCAGAACCCTAATAGAGATACTAGGAGCAGGAGAAGAGGCTTTTTTCTGTGGTGTAGGAATTCTCTTCCTAGCTCCCTGCTTATTGCCTGCCTGCCTGAAGTAGTGATGTGTGGGGCTGCAGTGTGGTGGTGGGACAGTAACTGTGAGCAAAAGCTCATAGAGATGTGGATGGGAAAACAGATCTGCTGTCTGATATTACACCTGAGGTCCCGTATTACTGTATTGAGAGCTTAGCTCAGATACTGAGACTGGGGATGAGTGGGAATAGGTCAGGAAAAATTTCCCTGTGGTGTGCAGAACGATTCAGAAATACAGAGATTGGAGTGATGTCCTGGTCCTTTTCCAAGTGGATGGGAATTGTATTGCTTGCTTCACAGGAAGCAAAACTTCCTACCCAGCTTTTGGAAGGCATTATCTGGTCTAAGACTTCTGGACAGAGTTTTTTGGTGTGGGTCTTTTTCCCCCTGAAAACATTTTCTCCCAAGTGAATAGGAGAAGATAAGTAAGTGCCTGTAGTGCCTGGCCGTGTAGTCACATGTCACATTAGTTACTTATGTTTTCTTCTACTAGGACATAGAAATGTCAGTGTCCTAGTTAGTGTTTATTTTATTTAATTTAGGTTTTCACAGAAAGAGCAATTGGTGTGACCTGCCTGCCCTGGGACAGAGCTGTTCTCAGTAGCCTTTCTGTCACAAGCGATGTCCCTAACACAAGTCATAGGAGATTTGGTGCAGCCAATGCAAGTATTGCATGATTTAGCAATTTCACAGCATCAGGCAGAGTTGCTGTGATGTGCAGAAACAGTTTCCAAACTGTGGCAGTGAGACTGGAAGAGCTTCAGTTATTCTCAGAAGTGTTTTGTAACAACTGACTGCCCAAATCCTACCAGATAATTAGCCTCCACTGTAGTAATTACTTTATAAAGTCACTCAGTACACAAACTGAATGCACATCTTAAGTGGATGTGACTGTGTGTGTGATGACTGGATGTGAAATACTTCAGAAACAGTTCCGTATGTAACAGTATTTCTAAACAAATATTGGGATTATTTCCTTAGCAGCTACAGTTTGTGTTCTCTGGCTGAAAAAAAGTTGCACATCACAGTCCTGTCTGTACAAAGAATGTTCCATAACTTTTGAAATATTGTTTTCAACATCTAACATTATGTAGGTTGCATGTTCTGTTTCTTCATGTATATGTCAACTAAAAAAAACCCCCTCATTTTCTATTGCAATGGCAGTTTAACATGATTTCTCACTTAGAGGAATCAGTGAGAAAAGCACTATGGATCCAAATGTATATAGCACTTAAATGCAAGGGAATCAGGTAAGCTTTGAAAACATAGCTGAAAATGTCCAGTCCTATGATTTAGCACTCTTAAATGCAGGTTTCAATAAGCTTTATGAATGTATTTTAACACAGTAGGTAGAAGCTTGAATATAGCATTAGTATTTTTGCTGAAATCTGTTATTGTACTCAAAGAATGAACATAGAAATCTGTTATTGTACTGAAAGAATGAACACAGTTTTAAAACACCCTCATTGAAAGTCAGTCAAATATAATTGGGGGTGGGTGTTTTGTTTTTGTTTAGTTGCATTTGAGATGCTTCCAGCAGCTTGATAAGTGCATCTCTGCATGAAGGTGTGTGTGTGTAATAGCACAGGTGGCAGTGGCTGCAGGAGGGCAGGTGCAGATCTCTGCTGCATTGGAGGCCTTACCAGGTTTGCATTTTTCTGCTTGTTTGCTTTAATGCTATCGATTCCCAGATGTAGAGGTGGCTGTGGGGAATAATTGATAGAGCATCATAGCTTAGGTCAGCATAGGTCATCTTCATACTGCATTGCGTAGGTTGTTGAGAACAGAGTTAGTTAAAAAATAAGGCTAATAAATGAACCTTAGCTAATGGTGTCACTGATTTCTACTGAGGTTCTTTCTTAGAAAGGTTTAGCTGAGCAGCAGATGGAGGCAAAGAGTACTCATTATGACAAATGCTATCTTTTCTGTTTTTTTTCCCTTTTGTTTGAATAAGCAGAGTATATTTTTATAGCTGGCTAGGATCAAAACACTGATACTTAACACGTGTGCAGTGTTAAAGGCCAACTGCTGACAGGGCAGTTTTTGTTGGTTTTTTTTCTTATCCTGCGTGACATTTTAATGGTGAAGCTCAAGGAAATCAAAACTTCAGCCCCCCCACCCCCCCAAATCCTTCACTTTCAGTTGCATTTTTCCATCACTGTTGTGCTTTGGAGGAATGAATTTGTAGTGCATTGATAGTTCTTCCAGCCTTTCAGACTGGTGCTGCTGAGAAAGGTTGGTCTGACTGTGGGCTTTAATGTGTTCCAAGCTTGTATTTAGAACTAAGGTTTGTATCATGAGCACTAGGTAAGTTGGGAGAACTAGAGTACTTAGTAACATTGACGGTGTTTACCCAGTAACATTGAAGGTATTTACACAGCACATCTGAAAAAGAAAAATCTTCGGTCTTTATTAGAAATTAGTCTGTCTCTGTTATAACTGAATCCAGCATAAGGCTCTGTATTCTGTTCTCCCCTCCACCAGCTCTTATAGCAGTAAAAACTGTACAGAGCTTGAGTGTAGGCCAGACTGGCTTTTCAGAGACTACTTCCCCCCTTTTTTTTTTCTTTGGGATCTGGTGTGTGGTTGAGGGTGGCTCTTGGAATGTGAGTCTGTGAATAATCATTTAATCTAAGCTGTGTCTATTGCAAGTAGCTTTGGAGTTCAGAAACAGCAGAGTGCATTGTAGTCTAACAGTGGAAAGCAAATTTAGATTCGTTGACAGGGCTTCTGTCACTTGACCACATCATGCTTCATGAAGTTTGAGACCAATTTAGACAACAAGATCACCCATGACTAAAGTCAGACCTTCCTCTCTGATGTTGGAGGGGGTTTCCGTATGCCTGGCATTCTCATGCATGCAGACCCTGTGGCTAGCACCTACTACTGACATTGCTGTTTTGTACAGGTTATTGGATGGGGTTCTGTTGCTGTTGGTGCTCATAAGTGGGCAGTATATTAGGAAGCTAGAAAAGTGCTGTAAGGGTATATGGCATCAGCAGCTTTTCGTTATAATACATAACTAACTATTGAATTGTCTCGTAGTTAAAGCAATAGTTTCAGGGATTTGACGAGTATGCTTCTTTTTAAAGGTAGCGTGTTCTTTAGCATCAGCGGCTTATGCTTGCTTGTTCTCTCTAACAAAGAGGTGAAGCTAGTGCTTTAGTGTGGAAGGGTTCAAAATGCTTCTCAATTTGCTCATGGGATCAGAAACCAGAAATTCTTGAATGCTGCTGCTGACTCTCATAATACATTGAAGTACCTATAGGTGTGTTGCATAAAATCACCAACTCATTTATAGGAGTGGTGACTGACTACTCTGGGGAAGGCAGCTTAATAAAAACCCAAGCAAAAATAGCCCCTGAAGAGGGGTCTCAGTTCCCAAAACGTGTACTGATTATTAAGAGGGAATTATCCTTCTGAGCAAAGTTGGTAACAATTTTTCATGGAATTCAGTAGGAAAAAAGAAAAATAGCATTGTTACAAAGTAGGCACTCTTTTCTTTCCTTTATGCTTTCTGATTTTCTTCTTTCAAGTAATCTCTGATTGAGGAAGGAAACTTCTGCGTATCGGTGGTTGATGTTGCAGGGAAAGGCCTTGATGTTATTAAACTAGAACCACCGAAATCTTTCACGTCCTTATCAAAGCTGCTCTTGTTTGGATCAGTTGGATTTCAAGGTAAACATTTGTTTTGGGGGGCAAAACTGCTTGCAACCCATGTATTTTAATTCTAGTAAAGTAAATTATTGTAATATTCATTGTTCTTTTTTTTTTGCCCTGGATTTAATGTCAGATGATGTTTCTGCGCTATGTGGAATACATTCAGAAGATAATTAGTAACAATTTAGTAATGAGCTATATTTTGGCATAGTGTACAGGAGCTGCATGCGCCACATGCAACAACTTGTGGAAATGCTGCATTTCAGAGCACCTCCCGCAGCTCATGTCTGAGCCTGTGCTTAGCGGGACTGCTTCGCATGTGATAGACCGACTTCTGGTGTAGTTTCAGATCTTTTTAAGCCTTAACAGACCTTTACTTGGACAACGTCCAATTTAATTTGAAACGCGTTTCTCTTAACTTCTGATTTTAATCTGGAAAGCTGATATTTACTCTAACGTAGGAAAATTAGTAAGAAATAAGGTGGATAGACGTAGAGATGATATTGGCAAAAGAATGAGAAATATGAACGTTCAAATACTTACACCAAAGTTTCTCTGTGCTTTCTAAGGAGGGATTATCCCAATCAAAATGTGGTCAGGAGAGAGGAGAGAGAATGGGGGGAAATAAAGCATTATAGCAAAATGGGAATGCCATGGGAGTCTGGGAAGCTAAGCAAGTGGCCACAAGAGATGTGACTCTTTTCCAGTCTTTGGAACGATTTCCATCTTAAGTCCTAAAGCTTTTGTTTCTTCATCTGGTATCCTGAGGAATGCATGAACAGAAGGGGAGATATAGTCAAAATCTATAATATTAATATTAATATTTTTTGAAGTATCATTTTTTATTAAATTCCAGATATTTTAAATGTAGCTTGAATTCTTTAGTGTTCTATTAGTAACTGCTTGAAGAGTTTGTGGCTATGTGGTTGGCTACAAGGTGAAGAGTTACAGTGGACGAGAGTACAAACATCTGCAATTCCTTTTCCTCAGCATATTTGGCCTATTGTGCTATCTTTCTGACATTGAAGTTGTCCATATTCTTTTATTAATTAGAAAATGATTTACAAAATGAGCCATGGACCCTTGCACTTGTATGAACCACTTACATATGACATTAAATATAGGTTCTGCCATAGTTTCACTATAGAATTTGGGATGTCTGGTGTGACAACTATTTCAGTGGAGTGGCGTGTTTCCCTCACTCAGTTATTTACAATGCATAGTCTGGCTTCATCTAACCATATTTATTTTCTGGGAGGTTTTTTGTGTATTAGAGGTGTGACTTCAGTGACAAGAAATACAAGTTTCATTCCTGCTACTTGAAGGAATGATATCGAATACAGTGCTTGAAACTGAAGGTATGAATTCAGAGTGAAAATTCTAGTTGACCTTTCCTTGCTGATCTTAACATCTTCAGGCAGCATCACAAAGCCTTAGTAGTATTTTGATTGCTTTGTGGTGATCCATCCAGTATGGAAGTGACGCATTAAGAATAAATGCTGTCTTCTGATCAGGAAAAGACCAAATCCTAGTGAGATGTAAGGTTTGAGTCTTAAATCTGACTCTTAAACTGTTTATGGAGGAGTAAAAAACTGGGTAGCATTTCAAAATTTGGAAAGGATAAGGTTGAAGGTGATGATCATGAAAACAGCCCTCATGCTTTGTTATTGAAGCGCTCAAGTATCGGTCTGACTGCTGTGTGTTTGGTTTGTGGCTCAAAGCTGTGTCTTTGTGAATTCAATTTTAGATGAAGCTTTTAAAATGAACTGAATGAGAAAATTGTCGTTGTAATAGTTTCTCTTTGTAGAATCAAACTGTCTTGAGTTGGAAGAGACCCATGGAGTCCGACTCCTTTTGTGTACATGATTGAAATATTACCTTGTCGATTTTGTTATTGCTCACGTGTAGTTGTGTTCGTAATATAGCAGTAACTTAAAACAAATGAACAGAAAAGAATTAAACAGAATAAGGAAAGAAAGAAAACAACTTTGAGACTTCTGTAAGGCATTAGAACTTTTGTATTGTTGGCTCTGGCAGTCTGTTGTTGGTAACCATTCAGAGTGTGTTCACAGCTGCAAAGGAAGCTTCCATGTGAATTCTGTGTCTTGGTGCTGGAGAATTGAATTATGAAATTAGAGGAACTACACCTCATTCAGTTTTGTCAGCATCAGTTACTCTGGGAAGGTGAGCTGAATGCACAGCTCTGGGAGCACTGTCAGTGCTCTGAGTGCATCAGTTTGCAGAAACTGAATTGCTGGCTGGTTCTTCAAATGAATGCTGTTTGCAGAAGATTGCAGTAACTGGAGACCTTTTGTTTGTTGTGGACAGTGCAGGTCCTGCATTTCTGCAGTCATCAGTGACTGCAAGCCAGCCCATAATGTGACTCGCTTTCTAAACTCAAGTCTCCTGGGAAGAGAGCAGCATTTGTTTGCTCTAACTATTGCCTTGCACTTCTCACATTGTGAAGAAAATCTTTTGCTTTATTCAGTGAGAGGTTTCAAGGCTTTAAACCATTTTTTCTTATAGTTCTGAAGTAAATCTTGATGTTATGTTAATGTTCTCTTGCAAAGGTTTTGAACCTTTGAAATTTTTCTGTTACTGCATGTTCTGTGCTTTCGGTGTCTGACAAATTTGACAGGCTTGTTCTGCAGGAGAAGCCTTGGAATCAGCAGAACAGAAATAGACCCACTAAACACTTGCTGGAAGGTAACATATAGCAAGAGTTTGAAGGGTATCAAAAAATCCTTCCACTGACTTCTGTACGTAGAGATTGCATCATGGAACAAGGAATAGAGGTGAATGTGTGTGTATATATGTATGTATATATACATATATGCATATATATTTCTTTTTCCTTTACAGTTCTGCTAGTTAACTAATAGGTAGTTTTTATCCTTAAAAATGTCACCACTGAATTAATTCTGGTAATTTTTTTTCTGTTTATTAAAGCAGATGGATAATATTCTAATTGAGATGATGCAAAATTTGTGTGAATTCTGAAGTGTCCTGAGAAAATAAAAGCAAAATACCTGACGTGATATCTGCAACTTAATGAAATCTATCATTTGGTGTTTTAGATGTGTTAATTTATTCAGCTCATTACACTGTATGTTGGGATAATGGGTACCTACCTGACTGAGGCCTTAATTTGCTTTTATTTTCAGTCAGAATGTCTCTTCTTAAAGATGGAAGACATTTCAGATCTGTGAATGGAAGGATATGAGGTTTTGCTGAATGTTATCTTGAAGATAATGTAGAACCATTGGGGATAAACTGATTTTTGGAACGAGTGTGAGCTGACTTATTAAGACTGAGTGCATGGAGGAAGCCATGATTTTGTTAGGCAGGCCATAGTTTTGGTTCGATGCTGAACTTGATAGTTGGGAGATACTGCTACAAGGAAAAGAAATGAGTCCAGCTAAGTTTTATGGAGCTTAAAACTTAGTGTGCTTGTTGGGAATGCTCCAAGAGGCCATGGTTAAACTTGCTTTCAAATCTGGTTTTGTTTAAGAATCTGCACCACGTGGTGTGCCAGAGGCTTGTTTTGTCTCACTTGTTTATCTGTCTGCGTTTCTGCACTGCTGCAAAGGGCACGAGGTGGGGACTTCTGGGGGAAGGAAGGTTACCTGCCTTGAACTGTGTGCAGTAAGAGTGGAGTGAGAGCCTGTGAGTAGTTCCCTGCAGCAGTGTGCTGCTTGCACACTTCAGAGGAAGATACTGCATTATCACTTAGTTTTCTTTAAGCTGTGCTTCCTGGAGCAAAATAATTCTGGAGCTTTTACTCTCTCAGGTCTTCTATTTTTACATCTATCAATCTTCCAATTATCAGCTTTTTTTAATTGTTAAGGCTTGCTCTTTTGTCATTTATTATGGCCAAGGGTTTGCCTATCCAGTTGAGTTGAGGAGAGCTTATAGAATTAACTGAAGATGGGAAATGCATGTTGACTTACACACTTTCATTGTGCACACTTGCACAGGATAAGGCGGCCTTTGTTAGATCTTTCAGGTTGATCTTCCTGCAGGAGATGTCATTTATACCATAAAATGATTTTTTATCATTAGTTTCTGCTCACTTGTTGGTCTTCACAGCAAGAATTAATGCAGTGAAAAGCTCTTCTCCAAACCAGAAATCCACAGCTACAGTTCCATCTGCTATCAAAAGCTCCTTACGAGTATGACTGCCTTTCTTAAAAGAAAAAAAAAAAAGCCTTTCTTAGGAGTTAGTTGTCATTATTTAGTGCATCAGATTAAGAAACCTGTTTTTCATACTTCATCAGAGGCAAAACAGGACACTTTCATTTAGTGTTTCAAGATAAAGCAGTGTGGTATGCTGTAATCAAACATTTTTTTTCTCGTTGCTATCTTATCCCTTTGAATTATTAGGGGCTCAGTAGGGAAAGCAAGAAAAAAGTCATGTGAAGAAGTAGTTATCTTTTTTTAGATAGAGAGGAGTTAAGACTGAACCTGAAGAAGGCTTAGTTGCACAGGGTATGTAAGCATTAATTATAATTGCAGATATTCCACGAGGTCAATGCTGTGTCATTTTATTTTTAACGTACATTGACTTTTACTTATTTCACTGAGGTTGCACTGACATGTTCTGAGTGGTAAGTTTTGACTTAGTTTATTCCAGTTTTAGGAACTGTAATGATTTTGATTAAATATGCTAAAATCAGTGCTGATGTTAAACTAGGCCCTTATCTTCGGGAAGAATCCATCCAGGAGCTGAGTTGCTCAGGCTGTATGTAATGTTATATCATCTTCCTCTTAAATAGCAGTGAGTTAGTGGTACTGTATTACTTGTAGAGTAAGCTTTCTGATACGGGGTAACTTGGAGGAGAAAAAAAATGCAATAACAGTAAACTTTGTAATTTGGAATTATCAATCCATAATACTCTGGCTGTTTAAATCTGTGTGGCTTTTTCAGTTCAGTCTGAAGTACCGAATCCTACTCACCTGTGGACTGTAAAATAGTAAGGTCTGCTGCTACTAGAGCTTGTGCAGTTTGTGTTGTCTTCCTTTGTGGCCATTATTAAAGCAGCTACTTCAGCTAGCAGGCTCTTCATCTCATTGAAGCCTTGGCATACCTGTACTATAGAACTTGTTTTGAATGCTTTGGATGGCACTAGTCACACTATGTAAGCAACGCTGATTTTGCCAGACTGCTGTGTCAAAATGAGTACTGCCCATTTCACAGAATGTTGTCTAGAGCCTACGTAATTTTATCACAATTACTTCTTCATTGGGTTTACACTGCATCCTAGTGGAAGGAAGCTGAACTCATGTATCATCAACTTTGAGTTTGGGATGTTAATTGCTCGTGAGCTTCTTTGGGGAAAGGAGTCTTCCCTGTTCAAATCTTTGCTATGTGGAAAAGTGTTGGAGAGTTGCAGAGTCCGTTTTATGTTGTTGCTCACTGTAGCTTATTTTCAGAAATATCTGGACTTTCTGTTCCCAGGGCAGTATCAGGATTCTGTGTCTGACATTTATCTGTAGTGGTGAGATAGTTGGACTCAATCTTTGCAGGTCTCTTCCAACCAATGTGTTTTGTTTAATCACCTTGTGCCTTTTTTCTCCCCCACATCTTGGTGGTGAAGTTGCTGTTGAGCTGTGCTATAACTGAAATTGCAGTGGAAAATGAAGTGAAATGGGAATTGAAGAAACAAAGCAAGAAAATAACCCATTACTCATTTGGAAGGTATAAACTGATGTGAGAATACAATGAAGTGCGTGCAAAGAATCTCAGCTAGCTTTCCACCTGTTTGGTTACAGCGACAGATGGTAAGATCTGCTTAAGCCTTCTTTTAAAGAGCAAAAGTCACTTCATAGCTGGAACTGCTGGGATGTCCTCATCAAGTCCACTGCAGTCACCATCCTGAAGATGAGTACTTTTAATTCTGTTATTACCTGCAGTGACACCACTGCTGTATGTACTCAAAACACATTAATGTTGTTGGGGTTACTTCCAAGTTGCTGCTGATCAATTCATGAAGAAATAATTTTGCTTTTGCTTTGGTGATAAATGACAAGACTGACTTATAGCTCAGAGGAGGAGTAGTGACCTTACTGCAGCTGGAGGTGTTCCTCTTAAGGAGAAAGAACACACCAGAATGTCTTTCTGATTGAATACTTGTACTGTTACTGCATACTTCTGTCTCAGTTTATTCTCCCCAGAGTTTATTTCAGAAGAAGTCAGCACCTTGTTCTGAGTTCTTGTGTGTGGAGATGCACTTGGTGCACCTCATGGTGAGGTGGCAGAAGTGCTCCCTAGGAAAGGAAATCCCATTGCTTTCTGTTCAGATTTACTTGTTCTGTTTTTGCTGAACGATTCAGCTCTACTGGTTTGGTAGCAAAGTGTGTACATTTCAACCATGTAACTCTTTGCAGCTATTCAAATGTTTCTTGAATGCATATTGGTAGTAAGTTTTGTATTTGTACATTAGTGTTTACTCAGACTTCTAACTTTATTCATTGTTAGTTAATGAGCTGTTTTATTTATAGTGGTACATGTGATGTTGATCTTGTGATTTCTGCTGAATTAGATTAGCTGCAGTACCATCAGACCATCATGCAGTCTGTACTTTTCATAGTATTTTTTTTCAGAGCCCATATTTTTGGAGAAGCTGATCAGAAGATTAAAAGTCTTTTTTTATATTAAATGCTCAGTGGAGACTGCTGAAATGCAAGCAGTGTAATTTCCTCAAAACACTCTTAGAGACATGAGTTACTGTCACTGTGAGCTGGTGTGCTTCTGTGTAGATGCCTGGCTCAGCTTGGGCCTATGTCTGTGGACTCCATGGCTGGGCCTGAAGGAGATGTCTGGCTGATCCACAGTCACTGCTGTGGGAAAGTAGAAGTGCTTGCAACTCAGTGACAAGGGGTATCCTGTTGATAAAGCTATCAGCTGTGGAATGATTGCTTCCTGAGCAAGAGTGACTGTTCCAATTTTTTCCTCTTTCAAATGTGAGCTGAGATTTATTTTTTTTAAGGAACAAGTAACACCAGCCAGCGTTACTTGTTCCTAAACACATTACAGCACATCATCAGCTGTCTCATAATTCTTAGTCTGTGGTAACAGTGAAGTTTTTACTTTGATTCACCCTTTCTTATGTGGTGAACTCTTGCCTCCAATTGCTTGACCTTGGCCATGGGCAAGGAGCACCAATGCCATCACTGCAGCTGCTCGTGCCCCCTCAGATGGCACTGGGAGCCATTCTGCACCTTCCCTGCGGACAGCCTGACAGCTGCAGAGGTACCCTGCTACCACTCCCCTGGTGACTTCAATTTTTCTGTAGTCTGTTCTATGAAGCTTAAATACACATGGGAAACACTTGTGCTTTGTGTTAAGGGTGTCTATAAATATACATTTGAGTAACTTTTTTGTGATTTTTCTCCTGACTGATAGAGTTATAGATTGCTGGTGAGAGCTGAGGATGTTTTGTTAGGAGCAGGATGGGAGAAATCACTTGAAGGTTTATTCACAACTTAAAAGGCTGAGGATTGTGTGGTGTGTTGGAGGCTTTGAAGTGGTGACTCATATTATGCATCATCAGTATCAGGGAAGAGTGCTTTATATAACATAGGATTTAGATCTTGGTTAAAGTTTCAGACAAGTAGATTACTTTTAGAAACAGTGAATGTGAAGTTTGGAGGGATGCGAAGTTGCAAGCTAGAATGATGCCCATCACAAATAATATTAATAAGCAGCTTTGCAAGCAGAATATGGATTTCATAAATTTATTCCACTTTTGTCTGTTATGAGCCATTTGTACTTTCATGATTATAGTAATTCTGGAATGGTTTAAGTATAAAATGATGGCCTGTACAACTAAGTGTTATTTCAAATTCTATATTGAAGTTATTGTGACTAGTTCAATGACCACCCTTTGCTTAGCTTTCTAATCAGCATGAATTGCTTAAAACTTAATCAGCTCCAACTGTTCTGGGCAAAGTCTGCTCTGTAAGACTGAGGCATGGACAAAAACACTTAAATTTTGGAATTGCCTCCACTGAAGCTTGAGCATAGCTGCTACACTGCAAATTAGGATCATCAGTATACCACATCAGAAGAGGCTTTTATCTCTTCTCACTTGAGCTTTGTTCTTCACGTGAAGAAATAATACAGCTCAGTCAAAATAAACGAGGGAAAAAAGCTGTCTAATCCTACAAAATACAACACAACTGGAGTAAGAATATTTTTAGAATCCCTTACCCTGCCTTGTTTTATGTGCTCAAGAGCTCCATGAAAAGGCTTATCCTGTCTCAGACAGATACAGGAATGTAGTGCAGAAGCTATATGGCTTGGAAGGAAATCTGCAGTCTGTGTAACATTTTACAGCTGTATTTCTCCTATCTTTCTTCCATTAGCTTGCAGTTAACGTAGTTGTTAATAAGAAATCCTTGGGATGCTTTCTAAAATAAGTTACTGGCCTTATGGCTGTAAAAGTAACTTAAACTTTAGTCTGATTAATCAGAAATCACATACTTGATGCATGAATTACCAGCAACTGGTTTGCATGGGTTTTTGTGACCATCCACTGTTACTATTATGAGCATTTGATTTTCTTATACATTAAAGGCAACCATGCAAGATGGTATCTCTTGCTTTTCTTGCATTTTAGTTCCTGGAGTAAGTCAGGTATCTTTCAGTTTGGGTTATGCATTCCTTTGCACCATGGTTTGCTTCCCTCTTATGTGCCACCACTGCAGCCTTGTACTGCCTTTGTCTTAAGGATCCAAGAGGATTACAGAATGGCACTTCATGATACAAGCTCATCTTGGTTCTTTAAAAGACAAGTTCTGTTTTTCTAGCAAGATGAACATGTAAAGAATTCATTTTCTATCATAAATCTGCAGTAGAAACAAAGAACTGCACGAAATAACTAGTTACAGTCTTTTTCAGGACTGATGGTAGCCTGCTGATGTAATTCATAGTTTCAGTGTGTGCTCTGAAGATGAACTTAGTGCTCTTTCTGATTTATTTTTTGCCTGGTGATCTGATTTAGTAGGATCTCACAGGCAAGGGAGAAGTCAACAGGCTTTTGAAAATTGTTTTGTGTATTGAGACATGAGTTTGGAGTATGAATGCATACAATTAGGTTTGAAGAACTGACGTCTTGTGCTTTCTTAATATTCTTTGGAGGAATTAAATTTAAAATTTTATCTTTTTGATTAAAACTTATGCAGTGTGTTTCCTCATGAGTGCTTCCCTATCTACAGGTGAAGATGTATCTCCTCTACAGTGGAATACTGAAATGGAGGATAAAGAATTTGCCAAAAGTGAAGCTGAGGCTGTAAATTGCTTCACTTAGTTCAGTCTTGCTTAGTAGTTACTCTTCTAAATTAAATAGCAAGGTAAATTCCTTCTCTGGGATGTCTGATGTAAGAACTTTTTCTGGCTAACACCTCACTGCTTGTGTGTTTGAGGGAAGCTCGTTGCCTTGTAATTTTGTACCTTATGTTTCTTACTTGAATATCTTGCTTCTTATCTAAAAATTGTCAGTTCTCATTTTCTTAATCAGGAAGTGAGAAGATTTTTTTGGACATTGGCTGTTGTTTAGAACTATGAGAGAGATGTGAGAGTTCAGGAAGGAAGCATTCAGTGTACCGAATAGGCAAGGAGAAGAAAGATTGGTGGAAATTGTGGGAATGCAGGTATGTTAATATTACATATCTGACTTGTTCTGAAAAAGCTTTTTTCTCCAGGTGGAAATGCTCATTTTGATTTGAAACAGTCCTTTGAAATGTGTGAGAAGCTGAATACCCAAACCCAGAGGTTTCCCAAGTGACATCTGAAAACTGTTATGAATGTCTACTTTTCTTCATTCCTTCGTCAATTAGGTTTAGTTTTTCAAACGCTCACTTAATAATCTCAATCATGAGTTCATTCCTATTCTGATAAATCATAGAATGATTTGGGTATACGCTTGGCATTCTGGGCTGAAGTGCACGATGCCGGCTCATAGTGAGTCTTTCATCAACTGACACCCCCAAATCCTTCTCAGGGCTGCTCGCAAGCCAGTCCACACTCAGTCTGTATTTGTGCATGGCTGATTTTTTTTTGTCTTGTACCAAAATAATCCATGATAATTGTTGTTGAGGGGTTCGAATTCCATGGAAATATCTGTGAGGGAATTGCAGTCTTTAATGCAGATAAAACCTTAGAAGTGAACTACCAAACGTATTGCTCCTGGTCTAGCCTGAATGCCAGTCAGGTTTCTAACTGCAGATGCAATGTGACTCTCTATGTTGCAAAATACTGTAAATCTTACTGTAAAATAAAGCACAACTTCACAGTAGCTTCTGCTCTGTGCATTTTAAAAGCATAGTTACAATAAGTTATAAAATCAACAGGTAGCAATAAGTTACAGATGTTCGTGGAGCAATTTCCTTGTCTGTTATCTTTCCCAGAGGTGGGTATTAAGCTGCCAGGATTGATCTCTGTGTTCAGAGATATTACTGCTAGAACTATTTGTAATTATTTTACATTTCAAGAGTTATTGTTCTAGTTAGAAAAGCTGATTTGTTCTTTTTTCACTCGTTTTAGCATAAAGTAACTTGCTAAACCTGTTTGTTTTAATATAGGGGGAGAATTGCTTACAGAGAAGGATGCTGTCTGAAAAATTGATTTGCAAGATTGCTCTGGAGAGTTGTGATAAATGGAAAACATTAGTATTATAATGGAAATATTCCCGGAGTTCTCTTAACACTGTCAGGTAGTGTGTTATGTAATGTAAGGTAGTTTTGGTCTTCTTGAACTATCCAACTTCTCTACCAATAATCAATTATTGTTAATGAGGTTTTTCATTTGTGGCTCTCAATACCATGTAGCTTCTTGTGTGCACCTCCCAAGGAATAAGTGGCCTTCTCAACTGCAAAGCTCTGTTTTCTGTGCCTCAGCCCTGGAGGCGTTTTAAAAATAAACTTGGCACGTCAGGTTTTTTATGCAGTATTCTTTCACTGTACCAAATACAATCTTTTCTCCTTGCATTTGGATTCATACAATCAGTCACAGTAATATCCTAGTTATTGTGGCTACGTAAGTCTATTCTGCACTGTTTTGCAATGCCTCCCTCTCATAGCAGGCACAGAAGCTATTTCCTTCATTGTCTTTGCTTTCCTCCCTAATACAGCCCACCTAACTCCAGTGCCTGTAGGAGGCTTCATTTAGTACAGAAATGTCAGCAGCCCCACGCAGCCGGACACGAGTACCAGGTTGTTCTGCTTGCTTTGCTCCCTGCTGCTCCTTGGCAGGTCTGCTGCTTTTTTCTTTTTTTTTTTTCCTACAGTCATAAAAAAAAAAAAAGCTGACTGTAGCCAGCTTCCTCATGGGATTAATTGGCATGCTGGGTATATCTTGTTCCCGTTTAGGAGTGAAAATCCTAATGGTTTTTCTTTCTCCAAATAATTACTCGGAGCCCAGTGCGATGTCCAGCCCAGGGCAGGCAGGAGATTGGAGAGAAAAGGCCTTCCTGGGGAAGGGGGAGGTGAGAACAAGTCCTTTAAGCCAGAGTGAGAATTTATTCTGTTTTAACAGTCTGAATTGCAATAACTCACCTGAGGTGCATGCAGAACAAAGGGGATGCTGTGGTTGCTGGCTGATACTGTGAGTAAAAGTGACCTTATTTGTTTGGTTTACTGCATTTACAGACACACAAAAAACCCTTGTGAAACTCAGATGTCTGAGTATGTACTTCATCTTAGCCCTTCTCATTTCCCCTGTCTAGCTAAAATATTGATGAAGTTTTCTTAGTTTTTTCTCCAAACAGATTCTCTAGTATTTCATATTGCAGCAGTAGTGCTGGTATGGAGATAAGCTACATCATGTTACATCCTGGAATCCATGCAGGTTGTACAGGTCATTTTGCTTAATGCCATTTAAGAACAAACAAGTCAACCAAACAATGTCAGAAAACTGCTTTGCAGTGTTATCAACACGTTGATTTTTTTTTCAGTAAATTTTGGAGGCTATGAGGTGAGTGATAGCTGTTCATCTTTTTCACTCACAGACAAGAACTTTGGTCTATGTCAAAGGCTTTACTGAAATCCAGATAGATGACATGAGTGGCTCTTCCACATAAAAGGTACTAAATCATACCTTGTACCTTATAGACAAAATAGTGATGTACCACACTGCATGTACTTGCTTTTAGGGGAAATCGTAGAACTGTGGGATGGTTTTGGTTGGAAAGGCCCTTAAAGACTATCTAGTTCCAACCATCTGCTGCTGCAGGTTGGTTGTCCCCCACCAGATCAGGTTGCCCAGGGCCCCATTCCACCCGGCCTTGAGCACCTCCAGGATGGCACATCCACAGCTTCTCTGGACAGCCTCTGCCATTTAAACCCTGTTTTCCTAAAGAAACTTGTGGTATAAATTCTGCTTTCTTTTCATTAGGTCTCTGGGACAGTAGTAACTTTTGTGTTGGCTTAGAGCAGGACTGAATGCTGCCCACTGTGACAAATCACACTTCTCAGTGTTGTTAGAGCCTGGTTCATCAGTCAACAGCGGATACAAAATATCTTCAGTGCAAAACTACGAAAATCAATGGAAAAAATTAGTTTGTCAATATTTGCTTTATTATGGGGAAAGATACAGATCTTTTATTCACACTGTGTCACTTCAAGGCTGCAGTGTTTCACTTGGCGTTCAAACAAAGTAATTTGCCTGGAAGGAGAATGACATTCAGAAGAGTGTTCTTCAGAAGTTCGTTGCACGGCAGCCTCAAGTTACCTTATGTGATCCTTATTTTAATGCAAAATTGCCGTTTTACTTACCTGCCAGCACCTTGGTGTGTCTCTGAAACGAGCAGTTCTGCTTTCCTCACGACTGTCCATCAGTTTGTGAGTTTATGCTGTAGTATTTCACATGAAAGTTGGTTGTGTTATTGGTAGCACTTGCTTTGATGCAGGCATGAGAGTGAATGAAGATCTTGGAGATGAACCGCTCCCTTCATGACCAAAATAAAACAAGGAAGGCCATTCAGAATTACGTAGCAGCCTCTTAAATATCACCTGATCTTAAGAACACAGTAGCAATGAACAAACCTTGGTGAGCTTGTACAGTTTATGCAAGCTGAAACTTCAGTTGTTTCAGGCTGATGAGATGAAGGGCTGTGTGGGTTCCTGCTGTGCGTGATGCTCACTTTTGGCTGGCGTATGTGTCTCAGGCCCTCGCACTGCAGCACCTTGTGTGACTGCTGCATGGCACAGCTTCTAGTCATGGAGAACAGGGCTTTGGCTTTCTGAGAGCTCCAGGAGGTTAATTGGAAGTCAGGTGGTGTATCTGATGAGTATCTTCTTACCTGGTTCTTGTAATTAATACTGCCAGACCTGCTCAACTGCACTTGTCAACACTTTGACCTCATGAGGGTGTCAGTCCTCTAGCTCTCCCATCAGCTCGCCTTGTGGCACAAAGCAGCTTTCAAGGAGCAGATTTGGGGTCTTTTGCAGACTTCTTGCACCACGTGCTTTGAATACAAAGTTCTCATGGGCAGCTTCTGCTTTGTGCTCCCATTTGGCTGTGCTTCTATGGCTGCTCCGTCTCGAGCCTCCCATGCTATCGGCTAGCGCATATGGTGTGCAGGGGTGCAGTGCCCAAAAGTGGATCACACTGTGTCCCCTTGAGCTGCCTCAGCCTTCAGGTTACCCACAGGCATCACCTGAATCTCTCATGGATCATCCCATCTTTCATACAGTTCCCTTTCCCTGTCGCACATGAAAAGGGAAGGCAGCTCAGGATGGTGTCTTATGGTGTGGTATGATTCATCAGCCTGCTGCCGGAAGGCAGAAGAAATGTGGTCAAATCTTCTATATGGAGGAAGAAATCTGATATGTCAACACTGTTTTGAGCAAATGAAAGCATGGGACTGTGCATGTTTAGGTCAGATTTCCTTTGAAGGTTTATTTTGCAGCCTGACATCATGTTCTGAGATTATATTTTTTTAATGTAACATGGTCAGAAGTGTTTTTCTTGTTATCCCTAGAAATTGTTTTGAGTTGTATACTCTTGATACTGAAAGAGATGGTGCTTTTATTGTCTTCTGAGATACTGGGGCTTTGTTTTAAATAATAAAGCCAGGCTTTATTTTGTATGGTTACTTCTTCTGCTTTTACCAGGAGTTAATGTCTTCCACAATTCCTCTGTCAGAATTTGCTATAGCTTGCTTTCTTTCACGTCACTTCACCTCTGCTTATCTGTGTTTCTTTGTCTTTATATGCCTTTTTCACTCTTTCTGTTCTTAAGTTTTCATTGCTGTAATACTGGTTTCATTGTTTTTTTTTCCTTAAGAGGAAAACCAGCCCCGAAACATCAAGACAATTTAAAGTCTATGTGGGACCTAACCAACAAAAGCATCTTAATGCCTAACTTCTGCTGTCCTTTTTTCTTCTAAAGGTCTGCTCTATTTTTCTCCTGTGAACTGGAGAAGTGAGCTTCTCAAAGGAGGACCAAGAGGACATGAATGCATCTTCCCCAGTAAAATATTTCTAACAGTAACGCATCAATATGGACAGGCTGAGTTGTGCCCTGTCATTCTTCTGGGAAACTTTAAGGAGCAAATGCTGTATTGTGTTGCCCATTGCAAGTTTTTATATTTCTTTGATTTAATGTTAAAGGCAGTTCTTGCTTTGCTGTTTACAGCTGCTGGAATTTGTCTGATTTGCTAGTCTGGAACTGGAGAGAGTGCTTGGCGTCCTGCCTGCTTTTCAGCAGCTTGTCGTGGACAGATGTTGTGCTGTCTCCTTCTGAGTGTTTTAAAGCTGCTTGAGTGAATTCTTCAGACAGCAGTTATAAATTCACATACAGGCTTTTGAAGGCTAATAATTTAGACTGTAAGGCTAAAAATTGACAGTCTCGAATGGCATATTTGGCATACTGCTCAGTGAGCGCACGCAAGAATCAGTGTCAGCCTTTCTTAGTTTAAAAATACACCTAGGGAAAAGATAAATACAAAATCTAATAAGTTCCAGTAATTACGTAAGAGATTATAAAACTGGAGAACATCTAAGTGCTCCGTGAGCTGAGCGTGTTGCTCTACTTCACAAAGTGTGCATAAGATAAAGCTTTGAATATTCACATTTTGAATGTGCTAATGGTTATCAGCGCTGTGGATTCCCTGTGCCTGTTTCACTTAATTATAGATTCATGTATATGACTTAAAAGTAACATAGTTTGCATGGCTGTAATTCCTAGGAGAAACTTGGAATACAAATCAAGTCTGATTGCTGTGTCAGTCATGAAAGGTATCGGTGTTTCCCGTGTTTCAACTTGGGAAATGCAAGTGGAGTGTGTGTTTAAGAATTGCCTGCTGTTTGGTAGTGTGCTGCCACAAGGGCACTTCCAGAAGTGTCCTAAGAACCTTGGTTAGGGCTGGGCTAAAAGAAATTCCAGGTTAGACCAAATGCAGTTTGTCTGCAATACTGTCAAGAAACTCAGCTAAATGCAACTGTCTGCTCTTAACCTTCTGTCTTCTGTTCATGCAGAGAAATCATTGCACAAAAGCAGAGATGAGATGGACAGGGAGGAATTCAAAACAGTGGCTTAAAGAATAGACAGTTCTGGAACTATACTGTTAAGAAATATTTTGGTTTGCTTTCTTGCACCCTTTATGAACCTGTAGCTTTAATGGCATTTAGCATCTGGATGTGTTTAATTCCAGGAGCACTTTGCAGCCACGTTTCAGCCTGTAAAGCGAGGCTTCCTATCCTCGTGCACTGCCATGCTGAAGACTGGGGAGATGAGCCCATTTAAGCTAGAGTGACTGAGTACACAGGCTCAATGAGAACAGAAAATACTTCCTAATAACGTTGCACCTTGTTTAATTTTCTCCCTCAATATGGTACTTGAATACATCTTCATTTTATATCTTTTTCTGTGATAGAAAGTGCGGAGATTCTTTGTAAATATACCGTGTGCTCTCTGGGGTCCTCTGAAGGCCACAGGAAAAGGAGAGAAGTGATCCCAACCATTTTCTATTTAGCTTTTTGCATGTGAATAGATGTGAAATATTGTCCTCAAGTTGGACTAAGCTGGGTAATATGAGTTCATATTGTGCGTGGTCCCTTAAAGGGATTTTAACAGTTTTTATTAAATGCATTTATCCTCAGAGCAGCTTCCTTGTTGGTCTCTTACTGCTGTTGTTGCTCATGAGTTGATTTGTCAAGTAGCACAACATTTTAGTTTGCCCCTAGCAAGTTTTGGCAGGCAGCATTGAATTGCAAGGTTAAGCTTAGTGGGATTAACACATGTTGGTGCAGAACTTCTGGATCACCTTCTGCAGAGACAACAATTTACAGTAGGAGGAGGAGATGTGATTTTTTTTCTTCTCTGCCCCCACCCCTTCCTTTTTCTTTTTCCATTCCCCAAATTCATATGATGTGTTTCTTTATGGATCACAGGATTTGACAGGGAATTTGGCGTCACTCCTACCCCAGAGCTGGCTGAGATGGGATGGAGGAACTCTGTCTGCTTGTGGGGATGGTATGACGGAATTAATCTTGGTTTCATTTCTTAATATGCTTTGTTCTCACTATAGCACTTTATGGAATTTACAGAGACTTTATCTTGCAGCATAGAAATTCACATGTCTTTCCTATACAACGTTTGGCCTTTATAGTACTCTTGGTACTGGTAAGCAGGATGTGGATCTGATATGGACTAAGATGTGCAACTTCATCTCTTCCACATTTTTAAGCACAAAATCAAATTTGAATCATCTGTTTTTGTTTACACAAACAAATGACAAATCTCAGGTCGTCAGTTTGTCATCCTCTAATCACTTTGGTTTGGTTTTTGTTCACCCTTAAAATTCCCTCTACACTTGTTTCTGACTTCTGACTTGTGCGGTTATAAACGGTGTTGACAAACAATGAGATGTATTAATGTGAGATTGCATCTTCCTTTCCACATGCAGCGCGTGGAGAATAATGAAAAGCACAGGTTGATGTCACTTGTGATATATGTGGCATTCACAAGGCATCATTTCTGCTGCTGTCCTTGATGAAAATTATGCTGTCAAAGATGCTAGCCATCCATGTGTTAGCAGATGGTTTTCCTTTACTTTAAAATGTCACTGAACTTTATTGTGGTAATGGCTCAAGGAAAAGTGGTGGAGAATAGATTGTCATTAGCTAAGCAGAATTGAACAATGAGAAACATCCTGACAGAGGTCATTTAAAGAGGTGTTCTGCTGTCTTTCTAGTTCGTCATCTTTACTACTATGTAGTTCTATGGAAGGAAATGGAAATTCAAAGATAATGCATTAAAAAAAAAAACCCTAAATTACCCCCCAACTTGTGTTTTATCTTTGGATTTCATTACGTTATGACACTGTAATGAAACCTGCATCAAGTTGGTTAGTTTGGTTTGTAGTGTATAATTGCGTGTTCTGAATGAAATTTTTTCCCACTCCTGTCTAATAAAGTAAAAAATACTGGAAAATAAATACCTGCAAAACCACTGCAAAAATGTTAATGTTTGTTGCTGTAATTCAACTCGTATGTTGTCAGCAATCAGTGCAGTTCAGTTTCCATTTGAACCTATCTCAGGTTCATATTAAAATGCCCTTTAATTCTGATCTCACATGGTGCTTAAGGCCTTCCAGTCTTTCTGTTGGATCTTTTGAACTTAGGAATATAATCATTATAAGATGACTCTCTTGAAATACATGCAGGACTCTGAATGTACTGTGGGGAGGTGGGTCTGCTTTGCTTCTACTGGGAAGCAAGCGTGTGGAGGGAGGGATGGAAAATAAGGCTGGAGCACTTACTGTACAGTCCTTTGAGACCATGACTGTGTGCAGGGCTAATTGAATCTGTATAACAAAAAGCTCTGAGAGCAACCTGTAAGCAAGACCTGAGCATGTGGAGTACAGACATCTTCCAACATGAGAATACCTGTACAAACTTTTTTTTTTCAGTGTTTCAAGCTTAGCACCAATGAGCACATAAGCTGGCAAGCAGATGAAGGCACATCTGTGGTTGACAACTGAAAGTTGAAGAGAACTCTAAAATTCAGAGTAGATTAACCAAGGCAACTCTTCTTTTCATAGCAGCCAGGAGTGTGTCCGTCATCTGGGTTTTGTTGGAGATGGAGCTGAAGTAACTGCAGTTTTAAGAACTGTTCAGTAAGCGTTGTCTAAGTAGAGTTTTAGGAGTCTTGTAGTTTAAAGACTGCTTTTCTGCCATGGTTTAGATGACTGCCAGCTGCATTGTAAGGGACCTCTGGAGAGCAATGGTGCAAAAAAGATGTCTTCATCTTCATAACTGTAGAAAGCAAAGGACATTCAATAATAACATAAAACACAAAGCATAACCCCGAAGTTTTCAGAACTGACCTGCACTAGAAGGGTAGGACTGGAAGGAATGAGTAATAAAAACTTTACAAATGAGTGCTTGTAGTCCTTTTTAGCTTTCTGCCTGGCAATGTCTAAAAACTTTGTGCTGAATTTGCTTTATAGGTTTTTTTGTTTTTAAAATTTAACAACCATTTATCTAAGAAGAAACAAAAAATTCACTAAAGCTCACCCAGTGTGGCCCCGTGCTGCTGCTGTGAGCCTACAGCTTCTTGGTTGGAAGTCTGCCTCCTCTGTGGTATGCAGAACATGAAGTTCCTGACTTTTAACTAAAAGGAAGTTATGTGTATGGTTTAAAATGGTTAAAAATAAACAAAACGCCTCTGAAAATGCCTTTTTAAAGATGGAGATGCCCTTGGGAAGTCCTCCTGTTTTTTCAGGCTAGCAGTGGTAAGACCTGACCCTGGGACTGAAGACACAGATGTTACAGTTTTTGGTACTTCAGAGATATGTTGGAATAACTGTTTCCCTCGCTGTTACCTTAATGCATGTGTCTTCTTGCCTTCCTTCTGATTTTTTTTTTTTTCCCCAGACCTTTGGTGAAAGGCAGGGTTGGTTCTGAGCTGCTGGCCAGGCCTGGCTGCTGTGGAATAGGCTCCAAAAGCCATTGCCTATGGGGATGAATGAGACCAGACCTGTTTTATGAAGTTAGGACTTAGTCTGCTGCTCAAAAGGAGGAATTTACTAAGGTGGTTGCAAGGTGAGGTGTACCGAACCTTGGTGGGGTTGGTGTTTAAGCTGGTCTGGATGCTGGTGGCAGCAATCAGATGGGTGCTGTGGGTTGTTCTCCGGCCCTAGTCCTGCTCAGGCTGGTGGCTGAACTTCCAAACAGAGTTCAGGGCTTCTTGAGGTGGGAGAAAAAGAGAGTCTGCATTTTTACAGCAACTGTGAAACTGTGTCTTTCATGCTGGTCATTTGGGCCATTCCCTTTCGGAAAGTTTGTGTAGTGAGCAGCCTGTGGCTGCCTGACTGTTTTTAAGCTTAGCTGAGTGGATGAGCTGTTAGCACTGGTGTCTGGGGATTTGGACAGGGGTGTCTCTGGAATATTGTCTTTGTGAACTGTTTTTACACAGTGAATTACAGAATGAAAGCCTATTATTAACATCCTCCACTGTCAAATGAATGCAGAATTCTATTTCATAAGCAAGTTGATATATAATTCGACTGTGGAACTGTCCTCCTGCATCGGCAAGCAGGGGCATTAAGCTATAAGCAGGGATGCATCAGGGCTTCTACTCTTTCAGTTTTGCCTGTGTTCAAGTTGGTGAGTGGGCTTAATATGAAATTGAATTACCAGACCGTGAGATAAATGCTGAAGGTGGATCATGTGTATCACTCAGCATCTCAACACCCACTGAGGTAAATAAGGGGCTCAGTGCATTTAATTCTCTGTTCAGGTTTCCTTTGAAGTGAAGCAGATGTGCCTGTGTCAGTTGTTACTTGAAGTTGTGGAGGCTGATAACAAGCAGCGTCTTCCAAGGGCCTGTCTTTCTAACATCTTTATCAGTGACATAGATGATGAGATTAAGTAACACCAAGCTGAGCAGAGTGGTCGATCATAGAATCGTAGAATGGCTTGGGTTGATACAGCAGAAGGAAGAGATGCCATCCAGGGGGACCTTGATGAACTCAAAAGGTGGGCCTTTGTGAACCTAGTGCAAGGTTTTGTGGTTGGATTGAGATAATCCCAGATACATATACAAGCTGGGAGCAGATTTCCTTGAGAGTAGCCCTACTGGGAAAGACTTAAGGGTTGTGGCTGATTTAAAAAAAAAAAAAAAAAACTTAGCATGAGCCAACAGTGTGCTTGCAGCCCAGAAAGGCAGTGGTATCTTGGGCTCCATCAGAAGTGTGGTGGCCAGCAGGGTGAGGGAGGTGATTGTCCCCCTCTACTCTGCCCTTGTGAGGCCCCATCTCGAGTACTGCGTCCAGGCCTGGGGCCCCCTGTACAGGAAGGATGTGGAGCTGTTGAGGAGGGTCCAGAGGAGGGGCCACAAAGATGATCCAAGGGCTGGAGCACCTCTCCTGTGGAGGTTGGCTGAAGGAACCGGGCTTTGTCAGCTTAGAAAAGTGAAGGCTGCAGGGAGACCTCATTGCAGCCATCCTGTATTTAAAGGGAGTTTATAAATGTGAGGAAAATCAACTTTTTACAAGGACACATAATGAATGGATGAGGGGGAATAGTTTTAAACTAAAGGAGAGGAGATTTTGATTAGATGTTGGGGGAAGTTCTTTACTGAGCAAGTGGTGAGGTGCTGGAGAAGGTTGCCTGAAGAGTCTGTGGATGCCCCATCTCTGGAGGTGTTTGAGGCCAGGTTGGATGGGGCCCTGGGTGATCTGATCTAATACTTGATCTAGTGGCCAGCAGTCCTGCCTGTGGCAGGGGGCTTGGAACTTGGTGATCCTTGGGTTTGCTTCCAACCCAAGTTTTTCTATGATACTGGCATGATTAGAGATCTATGGTCAGGAAATATATATGTGTATATGTCTGTATGTATGTGTATATATATATAATTAAAAGAGTATTTACAAGATAGGAATGCAATTCTGTAGTTGTAAAGTCCAGATACTGAATAGCTGAATTAATCTGGAAGAAGCAGAGTTGAGAGGAGGAGTTGAAAGCCCAAAAAGGAAGTCTGCAGTACATTTCTTTTATTACTATACTTGTATAACTGGCCTGTTTGCCCAACAGGAGCAGATTAAAGGGGCTGTGATTAGCCATGGGAAGGTCTGAGAGTTACAATGAACGAACATGTTTGTTAAATGAGTTCATAATAGCTAAATGTTGTAATTTTTTTCTTGTTTCCCCTGTTTGCTTTTATAGTATTTATAGAATGATTTGCATCATTTCTGTGTGGTTGGAAAAAGTCACTTTGTCTGATCTCTGGCAGGTTTACTAATAGTGCAGATTTTTTTGGTAAAGCTATGTGTGATGAGGGCACTTCAGAAGACTTGGCAGAGTTGCACTTTCTCCTAACCATCCCTGTTTAACCCTGCTCTCTTCAGCTTCAAATGGGAGCTCAGTGTTCCTATTGCTATGAGTAATTGTGCTGGTTAATAATGAGCAGGATACTTAACTATGATGTGCTACTACTTGTCCGAATTTGATAGTTCTGCTTCTTTAAACTGAGACCTGTTGGTACTGAGAGTGCGAAATAATATTTTTCAAGCTTTCATTGTGCAGCTGTTCTTTGTTTTCAGAGGTTATTTTCGAATATGAAAGTCATTAACCATTTACAACAGAGCTCATTACAGCTTAGCTCATTTAGCGTGTTCCCAAGGAAAAAAAATCCAATCTCTACTCAACTGTAGCTGAGTGTGCATTAAACTCTATCTCACCCCATGTGCGCTGTGCTGAACTGCTGCATGTGTGCTCTGGGCTGAGTTGAGGTAAGCAGGGAATGCCTTATGTCCTGGTGCTGGTGGCTGGGATGGGGCACATCCTACCTTGCTGTCAGGGCAAACATCTGGCCGTGGCTCTGCAAGCAGAGCTGGCAGCAGGAGCTGATGTGAATCTGGGAATAGCAGTTTCTTCCTTACAGAACCCCCTCGAGGTATGCAGTGGGGTTTGAAGGCTTCTATGATGATTAATATGAGGTTTTGATTGTTCACAACATTTTGCTCAGTGTTGCTGTATGGGAGTTCATTTTATTGGCTGAACATTTCTTCTGCAAGCTTTCAGAAGGAAAGAAAAGTGCTGCAAAGATATACTGTGCAAGTTGTTGAGTGAGAAGATTTGGATTTTGTGGCCAAATGTGAATTGTCCTGAAATCAGGTATTTAGAGGAGTATTTTGTAGTAGCCCAAGTGTCAGGCAGTGAGAAAGTAGTATGTATGGGTAAAGGAAGTGATGAATGTGATAGGAGGCAGAGTTAGCTGAGTAAACTAAAATGAGTTAGTTGGTCTCTGGACCACAGTAAGGTATTCTTGCAAATTGGGTCTTTGGAAAAGTACAATGGGAAATTGTATGATCGTATTTGACAAATGTCTGTTTGGAAGAAGAGTTAGCATTCAGCCATGCAGTATCTCAGTGGATGCTGTATGGGGAAGGCAGTACAGTGGAAGATGTGCGGTGAGCGATGCTGTGGTTGGATTGCTGGGGGTGTTGGTGCACCCGAGGGAGGGGTGCTGCAGGGCTGGGCACCCACACAGCTTCCTTCCTTCTGCTGGGATCGCTCTGAGCAGGGATGCAGAACTGCAGTGACACCGGGGAGCTCACTGCTGGAACAGTGCACGGCGAGGGGCCTTGAAGTCACTTCTTGCACCGAGGAATGTGAACTCATCCCAGCTGGGGCGGCAGCACCGACACGCTGTGGTTTCTTTACCGCCGAGGACAGGTTTTAGGAGAACACAGGACTGCGAGTCGCTGCCAGCAGCTCGACTCAAATCTAATTGTGTCATGTTTCCCACAAAAGCTTTGCTGTGCAGCCACATGACTGCGGCATCCATAAATAATCACATAATCTCTGCTAGAGGGCCTGCGCCAGCCTGGCAGCACAAGTCGCTGTTTGGAGCCTCGCTGGCTTTTTTTACTTTATTCAGCTCAAGATAGTAAGAGCTTCCCAAAGACACCAGGCCCCTTTTGTTACCTGACCTTTTTATCTGCTGGATGTGGTAGAAAGTGAGTTGCAGTATTTTTACATGTAACTGAAACAGCGCAAATGTGCAATAATTAAAAGATATACATAATTGGATTTTTGCATTAGATGGAGCGTATGAATGTGGAATAGAATTCAGAGACACTGCTTGGTTATTGCTGCTTGGGAATAATACGTCTGGGATAAGGTGCTCAGAATCAAAAGGCTGCTTTTTTTTTTCCTTTCCTTTTGGCAGTATTTCTGAAAATCTCTGTAATTCTCTTATGCAACCACTGGCAGCATCGTGCTCTGAAAAGGGGTGAGCTGTCCAGCCAGGGCCAGGACAGAAATTAAGGCTTTAAATAGGAAAATGTTCGTGTTTGAGCTTCTACAGCAATTGCTGTACCCTTGCTACTTGCTTTTCCTATGTATGCAAAGGAGGGAGATGTTACCCATACAATTGTTGCACAACAAATTCTTGATGTCAGCCTTGTCTTAAAGCCATTTTTCTTTCAGCAGTGCTTGTAGGGCTTCAGGTGTAGCAGGTTCTGAAATAGAGCTCTTCTGTTGCGTGAAATGATTGCTGTATGCTTCAGAAGTTACTGCAGCAAATATTGCTGGGCCTTTTTAATGTAGCCCTCAAGTGATGAAAAAAGCCAGATGAAGGTGACAAGATCCTGTGAACAGATGTTTAAATTTTTTTGGGGTTATACGTTGCCATTAACATTTCATACTGCTTAGTCATGGCTTTTTTTTTCCCCTGTAAATATTAATTAGTTAAAATAAAAGGATAATGGGAGCAATACCCACTGAAGGCTTACAGTATTGGTTCCTAACTGAAGTGTGCCTGACAGTTTCAGACCAGGTGTGTCTCAGCCTCAGCTAAACGAGGAAGGTGAAGTTTCCCAGCTGCTGTACTTTCAGATCTCGGAGCAGAGCTGTGCTTGGGCACCAGCTCATGTTGTGCCTGCATGGCTCTGTGAGCTGTATGAGGCATGGGCACTGCTAGCTGGGGATCCCTGTGCTGCAGAGTGCTGCCACTGGTTCGGAGTAAACAAGTTTTGCATTACAGCAACTTTCATCCAGGAATCTCCAATTGCTTTATAAACACCAGTGGCTTTGTTCTCACAACATTCTTCTGTTATTACAACTCTTTGCAACAAGGGAGTGCTCTGAGAATGAAATGTTACCTTCATTTTCCATGTGTGAGATGGGTATCATATGGTTCCGGTGCAAAAGATGTTTGTGATGACTTTTCACGCAAGTCACAGATGGGACACAGTATAGTAACACTTCATACAGTTACAGGCTAAAATTAAAGACTGTAATCGTACTGTTCAAGGCCTGGAACTGTTCTGTAGCCACAGAGTTACCTGGAGCAGCGTTCATCCCAGCAGTCAGCCGATTTGCCAGTACCCAAGCTGGTGGTTTTCTTATCCACAAGACATACAAGTTCAAGGAGAACTAAGGTCAGAGAGGCCCTTTGCTTATTTAATCACTTGTGGGCTTATTAAGCTTTTTGTTCTTGTTTTGCTGTATTTAATACTACTTTTCGTAGCTTCTGAGTAATCAAAAACTTTAAAATGGCTTTTCAGATTCTGGGAGTTGGATTCCTCTGAGTCCCATCCAACTCAGGATGTTCCTTGATTCTGTGCTCTGGGGTTTAATGACTTGAACAGAAATTAGAAAGCTAAAAGAGAACCAGGAAGAGAAAACATAGCACGAGGCAACAAATCTCATCTGCGAGAGTTAAGAGGACGCAAGTTGTTGTTTCCTTTGGGGCCTCCTGGTTTCTTTCTGTTTTCTTCTTTTCCCCTTGTCTTATTTAATCAATATAGTTTTTCTTCATATCATGGTTCCCTAGCAGAATGTCACCAGCCTAGCAGTGCTTCGGGTTACAATCTGTATCACATCGCTAGCCTAAAAATACAGCTGGAGTTGTTTGCTTTCACTCATAGCTCCCTAATGTTGTTCAACAGTGTGGCTGTGAGAAGCAGAGCAGTTGAGAGAGAAACATTTTCTATGTTTCTGATTACATTCCCCCCTCCTCAAACTGTGCGAGGTTTGGGATTTTTCTTTCTGGGTTCAAAATAATTGGGTTATGTTTCTTGGAGTTGTATCAGCTGAGAGGAGGCCTTATATAATAAAGGAATGTAAAACGCTTGAAATACAGTAGGTTGCTCCAAAAGTAATGCCTCCTATTTATTTCTGTGGAAATGACAACGAAGAGCACAGTAACTGTGATAGAGCAAACTCTCAGCTACAGAACACTATTTTTCAACATAGTCACCACCATTCACTATGCATTTTCACCAGTGATGGGCAAGAGCCTGTGTGCCACACTCATAAACATCTGCACAATGGAGGTGACCCACTGTTGCTGTCACCACTACTGAAACGCAGCACCCACTGTGTTCACATCCACTGTTTGGTCTCTGTAAATGTTTAGCAAGTGCTGGTGAATGTCAGTGAGTGCAATTTTTTTCTGAACGGAGGAATTCAATTCTACATACTAAGTTTCCCGTTCTTGACTGAAACGTTCTGCTTTTGCTGTGATAGAAAAAGTGAATAATGAATCAGATAACTTAGATGAGAAGCTTTCCTGTTCTTATGTTGATACTCTTCTCCAGTCTTCATGGTGCATCAGCAGTTGTGCATCTGTGAGGCTGACTAGGGAAGAATGAAATAAGTGACACCAACAGTGTGCAGCACCACAAGTCCTTCCCTGAGGATCTGATAGGAATCCCATACTGTGCTGGGTAGCCAGGATTGTTTTCTGCTTACAGAGAAGTTACTTGCAGAATCAGAGTTGATCCATATTACCTATATAGTTGGCAACCAGGTTTTTGTTGACTTTTATGAGTGAATAATTGAAGAAATCTGTAGCATGTTGTAAAGATGAATTTCCAGATTTGACTGATACCACACTTCCACTTTGGCTGCATAGTGATGCCTCTAGCTTAATATGCAAGTAGGACTTAGGAAGTGATGAAAAGCAATTTAATAATAAAAATTAGCCGAGCTCAGTTGGGTTTATGAGGCTCTTCTAGAAGAACTCCAGGTTGGTTTCTCTTCTGCCTCTAAACTTTATCTACCAAATGTGTGCACAGACTTCTCTTGCCCTTTCTGTGCAAAGTCCTCTTTTTTTTTTTAATTCCTTTTTCATAGTTACATTCTGCAGAACACATCCAGTGAGGGAAATGGGATTTTCTACTGCTTTAGTTTGATAGCAATCCTCAGTCCCAGCAGTTTCTGGGCTACAGCTGCAAGTTTCCTAGAATATTACTTGACTTGAAGGTTTGTTCCAGATCAGATATGTAATCATGAAAGACATTAATTGTGCATTAAGTTACTGCACTCTAACTGTTCAAGTGCACTTCTTAACCTCATCTTCTTCAGTCATGTTTTGCATTTTATTCTTTCAAGAATTTACCAAATGTTACTGTGAAATACTTTGCATGATTACTCATGAACTGTGTAACTGCTATTCAGCTCCAGATGTTTAAAAATAAAACTGAAAAGGCATTCAATTCACAGTGGTGCTTTGTTTGTTCATGTAGAACTTGCCCAGGTGGGCAACTTTTCAGTTATGATACAACAGTACAGATCTTCCTCTGAAGGTAAAGTTAGGCGGGATGGGGTCAACGTCTGTGCCAAGGCACTCATCTGACTTGTCCCTGCTTGCAGATTTGTCTACGGTGTGTCTGACTTTAGGCTGACATACGTGATGTTCCTTTGAGCCATGACATTTGTCTTATACATAGAAAAACTCATTCTTTTTTTTCCTCTATGTGTTGTCATCCATGATCTGTTGTCTTGATTTTTTTTTTCTGTTCTCCAATTTTTACTCCCAAGTAAACCCTTTGTAAGCATCAGTCTGTGTTTAGTGGTATGTCTACTTCCACCTGCCTTTGAAGCAATGTGCATGAGCATAGAATCATAGAAATCACCAAGTTTGGAAAAAACCTACAAGATCATCTAGTTCAACCATACCTCCTTTCAATAAAGATTGGTTGCTAGTACAGATGCTCTCAGTTTCTTCAGGGTTTTTTCCCCTCTTCTTGTGAATGCTAACTGAGTATGTGGACATGCACAGAATATTTGTGACAAACTTCTGGAGGAAACTGAGAGGCTCAAGCATTGATCCCTGGTAGCTGCCTTGGCTACCATTAGTCACTGGAAGTTGCTTCAGCAAACGCTGGTTTTTGAGACATTCCCTCTGTCTTCTCACATACTCTGTTTATTTGAAGTGTTCCTTCCTGGGGATCCTGTATTACTAGCAGGCAGACTTAATGAAAATGCTTAGAGGCTAATCTGTTTGGCTCATTCCTACCTCAAAGATGTGAAACAAAACACAGAGCAAAATGACATGATAGGAGCTTATGTGATAGCACTGTGAAGTGGTCAGCAGGGAAGAAAGTCCAGTGACTTCTAATAGTAGAAGTAAGCAGTGCTGAGTGGAGCATGTTCAGGGCAAACACATGGTTTGCTGTTACTCTTCAGCACATGATTAACCTGTGGAACACCTCCTAGCAATATACAGATGCCCAGTATTTACGGCATTTTCAGAAAGCAACTGGACAAATGCCATAAGTCCTGGATGCCACACCAGCTCGAAGTTGATTTGCTGTAATATTGCTGGATTTTGACTGTGTGCAGAGCTGCTGGATGTCTGCTGTAACCACAGCTGGAAATGGGATTTTGGCCTGAGCAGATACTTCTCACTGATGCTACTGTTGCTGTTGTATATGGGAGGTTAAGGCATGTCTGTATTTGGAATAATGCATCTTGGGTCTCATTTTTTTAGTGTTATAAAGCATCTGTTAATTTACAGGTTTGAGTGAAACTTAAGACGACACTGAATTTGTAGTGTTTATCTCTGTAATGATTCCAAGCTGCTGGCTGCAATTGATGCTATGAATCCTGGGTAGGTAGAAGTAGCATAGAGAGATCCTGTTGGAAGGGAAGGTTTATTTCTCCTTGCATCCTGAGCCAGCTGCTTGGTTAATGGGCACGTTTGTCTCCTTTACCTGGTGAGTCTATGGAAAGGCGTGACTGGCTCGCTGGCACAGTTCATTCAAGGAAAGGAACGTTGAGATATTAAAGAATAACCTTCAGGTTCTCATTTGTAACACTTCAAGGGAAAGAATGATGAGGCTACTTTTTAATTTAGCAAAACGTTCAACATTTTTTTATTAAGAGAAAAAGGAACAACCTACAGACTTTATCTGTATTATATATAACACAATGACTTGTTTGTTGTCGTGGAATCTATGAACCTGTTATCAAGCAAATGCAAAGTACAGCAGGACTAGAATATTGTGCTTCATTTGGTGTTTTTGTTTACTTTTGGGAAGAAAAGAGAATAAGCATAGAGGTGATTTAGTCTTTGTTGTCTTTTTTGGCTTGTGCTTTGCTGTTGAACGTGGGAAGAATGACATGCCTGTAACCATTTGACATAAAAGTCAAATCCAAATAATTACTTGTTGCTCTGCAGCAAATTGTTGTGAAGAGTACACACAAGCAGATGCCAGCTTCTGGAAACAAAACCTGTTACTGTATATTAAACTGTGCTCCAGGAACTTAAATACATTTGTACAGAGAAAATGGTATTACTGAGAAGGTGGGTAACCACAAACCTTAGCAGCAGAGCCCGTAGATGAGGGCTTCAGCAGTGTCACAGAAAGGGAAGGTAGTGAGGAGCCGACAGCCCATATGGACTGATGAAGCTGACCTGCAGCATGCATTCTGCTTTGCGGGCCTCTTCCTTTTTGTTTTTCATTGAAGCTTGCTGTGGAGTTCAAATGTTGAGGCTAAAGGTGGTTTCTCAGTGCAATTCAGGACCTTCGCAGCATAAGCAGGTCACGATGGGGCCTTGTGAAAGCTATGGCACCGTAAATGCTGAGGGTGGTTATTAAACTGTAGAAAGGAACACAACGGTTTTTGAAAACCTGTGGTAACTTAAGTTACTTTCCATCTAAAATTAAGATAGTGGTCTGCTAACAGTCTAATAATGGAAGATAGGAAGCGTGGCATAGCACAGAGCATGTTTTGGTTTTGCTGATGTCCGTTTCAGTGTCGTGAGGATTCTTACTATTGCCAGTGATTTGATCAATTCCATGGGTTACTACAGGGAGAAGTGGACATTGCAACATTATTGTTTTGTGTATGGTAGATAAGTAGGATAAGTGGAGAGCTAAGTTTTATCTTAAGCGTGTAAGATGATGCATGGTGTTACATCAGTTCAGTAGCAGCAGCAAGTTCAGTCTGCCAGGCTGGTACTTTGTGTGAACCTTTCCAATGGCAACCAGCAAGGATTTTTTTTTTTTCCTTTCTCTAAATTTGTCAAAATCTGCCTTTAGCCTGGCTGTTCATCCATATGCTGCAGGATGCTGCAAGAATGGGGATGTAGCTATTTCTTACAGGCAGTATTTTGCTGTGCTCTGGTATATTGGTTGTAGAAGGTAATAAGCACTTACTGGGTATTTCTTTGTAGCTTTTTATTACTCAGTGCAAAATTTCACCTGAGTATTTGCAAACAAGTTCATGCTTACATAGGTTGCTCTGAAAATAACAACTGCTATTTATTTATTTGGAAACTCCAACAGATGCAGAGAGCCCAATACTGCTTTGATAGAGCAAACTGTCACCAACGTTAGCTGATTCATGTGGATGAGCTGATGGATCTGCTCTTCGTTTTGTGGTATGACAGCTGTGTGTGGCCATCTGAAACATGGCTTGTCTTTCACATCGCTGTCGCAAAGCAACGAGATGAAATGGAATATTGGTGGAAGGGTTCAATCTCTACTGCCACACCACCAATATCCGTGTCTGATGGCACAGACCATCATAATAAAATAGGAGGAGTTCCTTTCAGAGCAGCCCTTGTCTCAGTACGGTGATGTCACGTTGGAATGCAGTTCGTTTTCTAGTGCCTTACAAATCATTTCTCAAAGCAGTTCAACCTTTCCTCTGTAATGCAAAGAGTCACACAGGGACTGTGTGTAATTCCACACTGAAGTACGTTCTTGCGCATAAACCAACTTCAAAACGTTCTTGTTTTCTCTTCCAGCTGTGCTGCAGTGGTTCAGTAGTTTGTTTTCACACTGAGTCAAAATAACCATAGATTTGTTGGATAGAAACAGATGTCAGGATTCTTAGAACTGCCTGGGTGCCGTAACATTGGTCTGAACTTCTGACTAGGATGTGAGTAGTGTGAAATTAGGTTTTTTGTACTCTAAAAACCAACTTCTGATACTGTGCTAGGCATTTCTATGCAGATTTTTTATCTTTTTTTATGGTTATTTTGCTTCTGATGAGACTCCAGTAGCATTTTGGTTTTAAGGAAACAGCGTGTGGGTGACTGAATGAATCAAGTCTGAGTTTGTGCAAAAATACCTTTCTTTCCTGCTAAGCAGAGCTCACGCATCTCTTTCCTTTTCAGGCTTCCCCAATTGCTGCAGTCTGACTTTTTTCCAGCTTTTTCCAGGAGAGTTGGTTGTTTCAGAGCAGTAGGAAGGACAGACTCAGTGTGTACATTCACAGTGCAGTGTTACCACTAAAATTCCCTATGTTTGTACTACCACGTGAGCTCCACTGACTAGATTACTCTTCTTTTTCTTTTTCCCCCCTCTGGAATGAAGAATCTGCTTTTCACTTTTCTTACTTTCTTGATGAATCCACTGGAATTTTTTTTTGTTTTGAATCAATGCAAGACCATACAACTAAACGTTGGTTTTTGGTCATTGTTTTTTAGTTTTTTGATTGTTCTTGGCAGAAGTTGAGCTATATTACAGATAGGGCGTAGTCTTAATCCCAGTTTTTCTTCATCATACCTTACCCTCGCAGTAGATGCAGTTTCCAGGAGATTCCTTCTTCCCTCTCTCCCCCTTTTTGCCATTTTCTCTGTTGTTATATTTCCAACGATTTAGACTTGAATGCTTTGATCTCAGCTCATATTCATCCTGTTTGGTGCAGGGCTACCTGGGCAAGGTTGTGACTATGGCCAATCCAAGTAACGTGTCTGTCTCCCTAGAGAGCGAGCGCTACTTCTCTTTATAAATAACCTTGGTGCTCCACACCATACTTGCTTTCGCAAGTAAGCTTTTTGGAGGATAAGCCAAGACTGCTATTCCATGCACAGTTTGGAGCTGTCAAGCATGATGATCAAATTTTCCACTTTGTGATAACTTTTTGAAGAGAAAAGATGCGTCAACGGAGGGCTACCATCTCTAGGGTAAGCCTGGGGAGTGTATGGGGAGATTGAGAAGGAAAAGCTTCTATGGATGAGCACATCTTCAGAAATAAAAGCTTTTTGGGATACATATAAGATGGAAGCTTGGAAGTCAGCATTTGCATCTGTAGGTTCCTGGCTGGACTTTCATGTGCAGAATGGGTCATTTTGTTGTCACAGTCTCATGTGGGGCCGGGCAGCCTTTGTGCAGAACTGTGATGTCTGAGTGAGAACAGCTCCTTAATGTTCAGTCCTCAGCAGAATGTGGTGTAATCTGACTGTACCAATCCTTGCCTTTCCTTTGGACTGCTCAACTTGATGTTTTTCCTCTTTCTGCCTGAGGTGCTGAGGCTGTTCGTGCTTCAGCAAGATTTTCCTTGGCACAAGCTGACAGTCAAACCTAAGTCTGAGAAAAGCACTTGTTTTGATTCTCTTCCCAGCTACGAACAGCACTGATTTTGCAAATGGGGAGAAATCCTCAGAGTAGGTTGGCCCAGTCTAGGAGGAGCTTTGGCTGTGCTGGGCAAGGATCTGTGAACTTCTGTGTGGCATCCCTTCAGTGGAGGGGGAAAAGAAAGCCTATGCTTTCTTTCGCCCTAAGGGAAGGCAGCATTCCTTGTTTTTTGCATGTGGAAACAGAGTATAGATATTGAATTGTAGCAGTACACATTGTCTGCTATCCTCTGCATGTCACTGTTGCCCTACCAGGTTAGATTTGTCTCTCCCAGACAGCAGCTAATTATCAGCTCCTGTGTAAGATGTGTATTTAGTAGGAGGCCACGTTTTGGATGCGTAACACTCAGAACATAATTGATTTAATTTTCTGAGACTGCGTAGGCTGCTATCTCCAGTTAGGGTTGTGAATCCCCCTGAGAATCAATCTGTGTTTTGTTTGTCTGTTTGCTGGTTTTGAGCCTTTCTAGCAGTTCTGAGTTAACTGTGGAGAGAATAATCCAGTGTTTAATGAAAGCACCTCTAGTGACATGCCAGGAAAACTGGAGACAGCCATACTGACTTGATTTTTAATTGCAAATTATTGTTTTTATTATCTACGTTGTCCTATGATGCTGGATCTGTTCTTGCTTTATTGAATAGGATCGTGGTGTGAGGTTTGAACCTTGTGTGCATATTTACTCTGCATCACACCTCCACATCCTGCTGCACCCAGGCCGACATGCTTTGTGTCTGCAGGGCTGATTCAGAGAGCAGGGAAGAGCAGTCAGCCCAATCAGGTTCACACATGCTGCAGCTGCTTTCCAGAAGCCCAAGAGAGACTTTCTGCTGTTCCAGGGAGTGAGCGAAAAGCTTGCTTTATATATTTGCTTTGCTGCGTTGTCACTTTTAAGCATTGACCTCTTATGATAACTACTTTCTGGCTCCAGTGTTTTTCTGGAAAGTGACACGATTGAGTTGGGTTGGGTAAGGGCAGTGCCCTCTTCTAAATTTCAGTTTCCTGTGTCAGAGAATATCAGGGCTCCAAATGTCTCACAACAGTACAATTTAAGACTGGTCAGATAGAAGCTTTGTTAACTATGTTCATAGCAAGAGATCACTGGGACAGCATCTCCCCTCTGCTCCTCTGTTCTCTACCATGTGATCACAGAGACCCATCTCTTTATTGGAAGAGAAAATGAGGACAGAAGAATTTAACAAAGATATCCCTCCCTGGGTGTCCAGACAATTATTTCTGTGTTAACAGGGCCAGGTGTCTACCCGTTGCAGGAATGGGCTTGAGGAGCTTGCTGTCTGACACATCCCTAAGAAGGAATCATGCAGTGGATGTGTGACAATACGGAGAGTTGGCTCTTGGGGGATGGAGCTTGGCTCCATGGTACACTCAGAATTATCTTAGCTCAGAAGTGGGGACTGGAAACAATCAGGCTGGTTTTGGTCAAAAGCAGTTTTTTTTTAGTTAGGATAAACTTTTTAACCTGACCTCTCAAATCTTAAGTATTAATTTTACCACCACACCTGAATATTACTGATGCTTGCAGTGAGATGTACTAGGGCAAGCCTTTATTTTTACATCTCCCATTGCAAGTCAGAATATATTCCTCAGTATGTGGAGTATGTGAGAGTCATGTCTTCTGCTACATACATTTCATTGCTGAAGTGCCTGACAGCACTCTGCAGGGGAGCGTTCCCATCTGTTGCAGGGGGTGATGCCTGAGGAGCAGCGCTCAGTCACTGCTGGCCTGGACAGAATGGAGGGAGAAAAATACTTCTCCACTTAAGCTGTGGTTTTCTACATTTTGTGTGCAATATATTTTGCTCTGATTGCTGTAATACAAATTGTTATGTAATATGTCCAGAGAGAAATTAAGTGTATTTAAGTGAGAAAGTTCTCCCATTTCCCCTTGGGCTCTGTTCTAGAACTGTGGAGCGTGGAAGGCAGGCTCACCTGCACTCACAAGTGCAAACTGCTTTCTGGTAAGAAACACGTGTGATCATTAGGAGACCTGGCAGTCTTGTGGTTTTTTTGTGTTCTCTGTAATGAAACTATTTCCTGGGAAATGAAGCTGTTTGTAATGGCTTTTCTGGTACTTTGGTGGGTCTCGCTTCACAGGTAGTATAGTTTCTCCTTTATGGAATAAAATAAATGGCATAGCTTCCTTGAAATTGTCTTTTGCAAAGACAGCTTCATATATAGAAGAGCTCTTAGTGTAACTCTTGTAATTAAAGTTGCCTCATTTACTCAAGGGTTTTCTATAAGGGCTGAGTTAAACACAGGTTTAGATGTTGGCTTTAACAGCTGATTGTCTGATGGACTGGGTTTGGTCCTCAGAAGTTACCAGTGGGCAAGAGGGGGTACATTTGCTATGGAATTTGAACACTTGAAGAGGATGTGAGCTTTGTGCTGAGCTTATAAACCCGTCCTCTCATTTCTGTCTTTATCTCCTCTATTTGCACTGTTCTCAATGCCAATATCATTGTTAGTTTCTGTCTACATTTGAGTGTGTGTCTGTGCTTTTATGCCCCATACTTCAGGCTCTTACTGCTATCCTTGTCGTAGCACCGACCATCCGGTGATGAGTTGAGCTGTATTTTCTGTGAATTTTTAAATTATTTTTTAAAATTTAATTCCAGAGGATGTCCATCTCAAACCAATCTTTCTGAAACAATTCATATTCATGTGCCCCCTAGAAATCACCTCTTTTGCCATACATTTTTTTCCGACAGATTATTTTGCTTTACGTGAGATCGTTTTCCTGTATATGGAATAAACGTATAAGCATCTATCCCAGAGATGTGTCACCGTGTTGTAATCAGTCAGTACTTTTACAATCTTGCTGGTGATTTTTTTTCCCTTCTAGTAGTGAATTCCTGCTCCTTGCTGTAGGACGCATGGGGGGCTGCCCAGTGCTGTTGCAGGCGCTACCGCCAACAACTGAGCAGTGGCTGCTTGGAGAGCAAAAGTATAATGCCTGCTTGATTTACACGGCTGTTTTCGGTCCATTTCAAAACCATAATTGTGTTTTGCTGACTACAAATCATCTTTGATATCCCTCCAAACGATGTCTATCCCCAGTCATGATAAATCCCGGGCTATATTCTTCTGCCTGTCATCTCCAGTTGATTAATTCTGGACTTTCTTTTCCTCTCGAATAAGTAAACAAAAAAGTAAATGAATAAAAATTGCTTCTGCACACATGCTGTAATTATGAGTGTTAGTCATGATTTTGAATAGTACTTGTGATCCCAGTGCAATTTTGGGTTACGATAACATCGTTCTCTGAAGCTGAGTCTCAGCAGAGACTTTAATTGCATATATTCCATTTTAATCTAACCGTAACGATTTTCAATGCGTATGATTGATAACTTAATGTAAGAAATTATATCAAGGAAAACAAATGACAAGAACCAACCCCCCCCCCCCCCCCACGTTCTGCTGTATTGCCATGTATATTGGGAGCTTAAAAAATCTTCAGCCCCCACAACTTTTTCTTTGATGGAGAACTATGAATTTCACTTAGATTTGATAGGGAAAAGCCGTGTGGCTTTAGAACTGGGAAACGTTCAGTGTGTCAGGAAGCTGTTGCCTAATTAGGTAAGCTAATTGCTTGGAAGAATAACTGAAGTGTTTTACTGTAAGACTTTTTGTTTAATTGATGAGCGTTTGCAGTTATCTATATGAGTACATGATAGGGGTATCCTTTAAGTACTTCTCCCCTCATGTTTGGTCATATCTATAAGAAGCATTTCTCTTGTGTCCAATAATGCATTGAGATATCCACATTGTGGCCTCTGCTTCTGCTTTTGTAACACAAAGTAAAGTCTTGAGCTGGAAAAATGGAAGGGTGGGAAATGACAGCTGTTATTTTTGTCTGTTCTGGAACAATATTTCTTGTTCTGACCAAATAACGTGGTTGCATGACTGTATGCAGAACGCGTGCTTATGGAATGGATTCACCTAATATTATCTATTTGCAGAGTAGCCATGAAGTTACTGAGGATAGTTAAAACTTTGATTTCAGAAATGTCAGAACTTTTTTGCCCCTTTGTTGGTTTTATGCTGATTGTTTTATTCAGAGAAAAATATTCCCTGTTTTTCAATTGAAAAGCAATGAATAACTGTGATCCGAGACTGCATATATGTGGAGCTTTATATTAAATGCAATCTCTATAGTAAAACAGCGTAACTTTTTGACCTGTGGTGCTGTTGAAATGTAAGCTGTAGATATTCCAGTAGGTGTTCTTCCCCGAGGCTGTGGAAGCACAGGAATTCTTCATCCCATTATGTGGGAGAAAAATCACGGTTCAGCCTCCAGTTTTGGTACTGTGCTTGGCAAGGGTTCATTGTAGGAGTCTGCCTGGGGTGGCAGAGAAGAAAACTCAGCTTTGGAAGCTGAAGGTTACTGCTATCTACTGTAAAGACCAGCAGCAGGTGTCTGCTTTGGAAATGGAAGGAGCTGTTCCTGTAGGAGTTGAGTTTTTTGCATTAACTAATCATGCTTCTCTTTTCAAAGATCAGTTTTCTCTTTTATTGGTGTCTCCAGAGCAGTGGGTTGTTCTTTTTCTTGATGCTATTATCAAATATAGCAAACTAAAACTAGGCTGAATCACATTCTTGCCAGAGCATTGTAAATGTAAAAAATAAGCACTACTGGTAATGCATTTCCTTGCTTTCAGCAGCAGTTCTGCAATTAATGCCTCTGGCTCTTCTGTCATTTAGCATACTGAAGAAAATACTTGGCAGCCCGAAATTTGAGAGGTGCTGCTGGGGGGGAACATGAAAGTATATAGCTGTGATGTGAAAATGATATTGCTGATCAATAGAAGGTGATAGGCAGTAGGCGGTATGTATCACGGCTTTTCTGACAATTGTTTTCTGGGATAAGGAAAGTCAGTTATCTCTTGGTTAAATAGGTAGAGCTGTAATTGTGCTGGATTGTTGTATTTGCTTAAACAGGAAGCAGGGAGGTCTCCAAATTGATCTTGCCAGAAGAGACAATGCATGGTTTTGAAATCCTAGCATATGTGACAGCTAGATATGTGTTGGCTAGAGATTTTTCTCTTTAAGTCTTCTATTTCTCTTTATTTCAGGCACTGTACAACCTGATGGAGCTGTAGGTGTCCCCGTTCATTGCAGGCAAGTTGGACTGGATGACCTTTAAAGGTCCCTTCCAACTCGAACACTCCTATGATTCTATGGCTTTCTTTTCAATAGTGAATATAAAATTGACCAGGGAAACATATAGCAGGAAAACATTCATGTTGTACTGTTGCTTAGTTGCTTAGCTTAGTTCTTGTGTGTTGTGTCCTGCCTTAAAAGGAACCTGCTAAAATCGGGGGGTAGGGGGGAACAGCTGAATCCTTATGCAGGTTACCCAGCATCTGCATGCTGATGAGGAGAACTGGTCAAGCAAAAACTGTGTGCTGAGCTAGCATGGAAAACAAAACAAGAACAGCTGTACAAAAACCCATTTCTTTCCTGGCAGGGATTTTTGTGTGCCCAGGAGGCCAAAAGCTGACCATGAGGACATGTCTGAGAGGACCACAGAAAGCCTTATTGGAGCAAAAATGTTCAGTTCTACAGTGGTTGGGCAGGGATATGGGTGACCACACTGCCATGGAGCATCATCCAGTTAGTGTTGTGCTTGCCAGCAAATATATGCTTTTTGTGTGTCTGTGTATTGAACATGGACAAACACCAACTGAAGCTTGCTATTATCTCAAAAACAAACCCAGTATGACAGATGATGGCATTCAGAGCTACTTGTTTGTGTTCTTTAGCTGAAATAGTGGAAATAAGATCAAAAGTTTTACTTAGGCAGACATTCATTTGAAGTTATTGTCAGATAGAAGGCAGCAGCTGGGAGAGGGTTTTGTGATGAGAGCTTGGTTGCTTTCATTGCTGGGCTCGAACAGGTGCATTTAAGAATAAAGTTCTGATGAAATCTTTTTGTTGCAGTGATTGATTGTGGCAGTGATACGATGCCAAGGTAGTTAAATTCTGCACATCTGGCAAGATGTTCAACCTGGGCTTATTGAGAGCCTCCTACCAGACAAACAAGGTTATGAACGAGCAACTCTATGCAGATTATTGTTCTTATATTAAAATATGATACAGAGCACCTCAGATTCATCATGAGCAGATCTGCTGAGGCAAAGAAAAATAAGGATGCACTTTTGCAATATGAAGAAACCTAAAGTATGTTCTATGCCTGTTCATACACAAGAGGGACTGTGTAGTAACTCTTCTATAATCAGCATGCTTGAGCTCGCTGCTGGGTCAGGTTTCCCACTTGTTAGTATTTTGTTTATGCCCTGATTAACTAAGGCATTTATTTCGTGATCCAAAAGTAAAATACTGTATGTGGCAGGTTGTTCAAACTAGGTTGGTACTGAAGAGTGAGGCAAAGCTGGCATGCAACCAGGGCTGCTGAGCACGAGCAAAGCACTGGGACTGCAGACTTGGGAGGAAAAATATATCCTGTTAGGATATAGCAACTTAGATGGAGCAAGATGGAGCTTTTCAGAGAGACTGCAAAACAACCTGCAAGAAGGGGGTCATCGTTTATCTCAGTGTTTGGGAATTTTTATAAATACTCAAAAAGATTCATAAAACATTGTAACAGCAGTAGTGGAATATTAAATCATTTAATGCAGGAAGTTGTGAGTAAATGGAGCTTAGCAAGGTGGAGGGTTTCATATTATCGGGGGAAAAATGGTTGGATGCCACTTCCAAATGCCACCCCTATGTTAAGGAGGATCCTGTAGCTCTGGAAGCCCAGGGAAATAAATGTGTGATTTTCCTTGTGATAGGCAGCAGATGACTAAAAATGTGGCAGAATCAATTTCGTTTGAAAGGGTGCTTAGTGTAATCTATGACTGCAAATACAAACAAATAGAGAAATCTGAAGCAAGCTGCATAAAAGCATTTAAAGAATGGCCTGTCTGTTTTGGTACTTTTCTCAACAAGCTGAATTTGTTCTTTCTAAATCCTTAGTTGTCCTTTAAGCTCGATGTTCTTGCAGCAGATGAGAAAGAATGATGATTATCCTAAGGTCAAACTGAAGGAGGCGGGCTGTGAGAGGAGGAAGGGCTGTGGGGTTGGTGGGTGGCGTAGCTTCCCACCTGGCCGCTCTATTGCTCCTCAATAGCCTAAGGGGAGGAAATAGAATGAAAAAGCTCACAGTCTGGAATAAAGACAGAGAAATGACTTCTTCCACTCCCTAAGGCTCTTCATTGTTGTGCTTGGTTTTAGCAGGAAGCAACTCTGGAGATGGAAATCCCTGGCAAGTGGGCTCAGGGAGGAGGCAGCGCTGGAGGTTACCAGGCTACTCCATCGCCACCTGGCACCTTCATATCCCCACAGTAAAACCATTTCCTCTTCCTGAGGTTATGTTTGTTTCCTAGAAATAGAGGCTATGGTTCAGCTGCAGTCCACTCCTGTTCAGCAGAGTGCGTGTCCAAAAGCTTAAGTAACACATGTTAAGCATATGCTTATGTGCTTCCCCAAGAAAATACGAATTTGAGCACATGCTTCTCTAGATTAGTATTATGAGCACACAAAAATAGAAGCTGTGTACAGTGACTTAATCCATCATGAGTGAAATCTGTGTGGCAGTCTCAAATATTTGCTGTTCTAGTTCAGTGAAACCTATCTGACTTTTTTTTTGGCTGATATTACTCTGGTGTTACCATTCTGTAGTGGAGACGTAGCATTTAAATGTGATTTTTGAAGAGTGTGCTAGTATTGGAAAAACTCACCTGGTATTTTTGTTGTCCAATAATAATTCATTATCTCACTGATTTTTTTTGCTTAAGGCACTGCTAGCATTTTTTTTTTGCTAACAACCTGTTTACCTGTCTTTCTAGCTTGTGTAATGATATTCTATAGATAAACACAGAGCAGCTGGTAAGGCTTTAACCAGACTGCAGCTTTTCCCATAGTGCTTGCTTTTTTTTTTTATGAATTCTTACATCCAATTGGTAATTGTTGGGCTCATCTTGGAGTCCTTTTTGTGCATGTGCATTATCAGAAAGCCCAGAAAATTCATTTAAAAATGCATTTTTATTACTTTTAAGGCTTCATGCATTCTACGTAACCTTGGGGAAATAACTTTCCCTTTTTTAACAGGTAGCTCTTGAGGTAAAGCTGGTAGGTTTAATAAACAGAACAACAACAACAACAGCAAAACTTGCGTGCTTTGAGTTGCTGAGACCCTTTTTCCTTTAATGTGAAGATATATTGTTGATATTAAAAATTATAATATTTGAAATTAAGTATCAGATATCAGATATTGACTCATCCACCTTTTGGAGAGTGATTCACTCTTGTTTGTATTTATTACCACTTATAAAGCATGAAAAAAAATGTCAAAGGATCTGTCTGAAGAGAGGATGTGTGTACGCTTCCTTGTAGAGAAGGTGACAATGAAACTATGTGACAGTGTACTGCCAATCCCCTTTTGAAGAAATGCCATAAATCTTTGGAATAAGGCATCTGCCAGTCAAGCCTGCCAGTGCATCAGTGACCCGTGTAGTTGTGCTTCAATTGAGTGAGTGTCGGTCACTCGAAGTCCATTTATGGCTCAATGTCTGGATGGAGATCGGTGATGAGTGGTGTCCCCCAAGGGTTGGTGCTGGGAATGATAGTCTTTAATGTTTTCATCAGTGACAGTGACAGTGGGGTCAAGTGCACCCTCAGAAAGTTTGCTGATGACACCAAGCTTTGGGGTGCAGGTAACACACCAGGGGGACAGGCTGTCATCCAGAGGGAACTAGGCAGGCTTGAGCAGTGGGCCCAGGTGAACCTCATGAGGTTCAACAAATCCAAATGTAAGGCCTTGTACCTGGATCGAGGCAACCCTCATTACCAGTACAAGCTGGTAGGTGAAAGAATTGACTGCAGCCCTGCTGAAAAAGACCTGGGGGTACTGGCGGATGGCAAGCTGGACATGAGCCAGCAATGTGCCCTCACGACCCAGGAAACCAACCATACCCTGTGCTGCATCAAAATAAGTGTGGCCAGCAGATCAAGGGAGGTGATCCTGCCCCTCTACTCTGCACTGGTGAGGTCTCACCTGGAGTGCTGTGTCCAGATCTGGAGTCCTCAGTACAGGAGAGACATGGAGCTGTTGGAGCACATCCAGAGGAGGGCTACAAAAATGCTCCAAGGGATGGAACACCTCTCCTATGAGGTGTTCAAGCTTAAAGAGAGTAGATTTAGGTTGGATAAAAGAAAAATGTCTTTTACAGTGAGGGTGGTGAGGCACTGGCACAGGTTGCCCAGAGCTGTGGTTGATGCCCCATCCCTGGAGACTTTCAAGGCCAGGCTGGATCAGGCCCTGGGCAACCTGGTGTAGCTGTGCATGTCCCTGTTCATTGCAGGGGAGTTGGACTAGATGGCCTTTAAAAGTCCCTTCCAACTCTAAGGATTCTGTGGTTATTTTTCACACTCACAATGGATACATTTGGGAGTTTGAGCCTAAATCCTATTAATACAGGAAAAAAAAGAAACCAACCCCAAAGTTTTTGTTTTACATAAGTCTTAAATGAGTTAATTAGTTAAAAACTAGTAACGTGCAACATCCGTTTTAGGCTTTGAAAATATAACACCGCCTCTGAGATGCAGAACTGACCATACTTAAATTCTTAGCACCTACATCTGCCTTGTGATACACAAAGCATATGGTGTATAGCGAGTTGTTTTCTAAAATGTTACAGAATTCTATCTGTGTGCTGGAGAACAGGACTGACGTTTTTACCTATAGCATTTCCAAATCCCCATCTCAAAGCAAATGTACTTTCACTTGTGGGGACTTTGTTCTGATTTCTGTGCCATGCAGTAATTGTTCCGATTTGGCAAAGTCCAATAACTGCTGCATTTATTCCAGAGAGGGAAAGTTTGAGGTTGAGCCTGTTTGCCTGGTTTTGTGACAACCCACTTGTTTCCTTTCCCCCCAAACACAGTAGGCAACAGATTTAGACTGACAACTTGGCCTTCAGTAACAGAGACATTTATACTACCCTTCCTTTTCTGCATGGGGAGCCATAGAGGCCATACAGATATCACATTATGCTGATGCAAACACCATGGTCTTTCCATACAACTTCTCACATAAGCTAGTAGAATCCCATCATCCTTAGCAGAATGGAGTTGATGTTTAACTGATCTTGGCTATGGAAGGGCGACATAATGTGGCACCTACAGCAATTAAAATTGTCCTTCGGGGACTGACTGTTCTTATCCAACACCATCCTGTAGATGTTTGTGGATGCAGTTGCTTTAATGTGTAATAAAATATATGTTAAATGTACCTTTTACCACTACCAAATGCTATTTGAGAAGTTTCCCCAGTGGTGTAGGCTTATGGCGTTCCCTTGTCAAAAAGCAATCTGGATTAACCATCAGAAGAAGGCATACATAATTAAAGCTTTTTCCTTGTAGTTTCTTTCAACTGGGGTCAGATCAGGGCTTGAGCACGTGGGAGAGCTGTGAATACTCAGTATACTGAAGAGCTGCAAAAGGACAACCAAGGTCTGAAGCTTTTTATATCAAGTCCATGGATTTTATTTAAGCAGGGCTGGGCTTTATATGTTGTTCTGAAACCTTTGTGTCAGCAATTCAAACATGATGAATGTTATTTTCTGGAGAATCACAAAATAACAGTATCACTAGCTGGGATCTTGCTCATGTCTCTGGTTCCTTTGTTTCAGTCTATTCTTTGGCTTATTGGTGTTGATGACATCTTTGCTCTCTATTTTTGATGATGGTGGTGGTGGAGATTTCATCCATATTGTGACATCTGTAGAAGAACTTAAAACCGTTACTCCTCTATGAAGGATCACAGAAACCTGGGGAAAATGTTCCTCAGTGTTCAAATTATGGGCTGCTGTCTGTTATAAGACCATGCATACTTTATCTGTTAGCTAGTTGAAAAAAAACAGCATGCTCTAAAGGTGCCATTCAAATCATGCAAAAGATGCTTCAAATCTTGTTTCAAAAGAAAGAAATTCTCTACTAGAAAAAAATCCTTATTTCTGGAAACTTGATTTTCAAAACAATTCTGGAATTACCAACTGGTTTGAGATTTCTCTTAGCACCTTGGCTCCTCATTATAGTATCTGTTTTCTGTCTGGCTGCTAGCTTCTGTCCTGTGCTGAGATGTGTGTGCTAGAATTTCTTCTTTTCCCAGTCTGCTTACACTTTTTTTTAAGTGACAGCTTCTGTTTTTGATGAAGACCAGCTTGTTTACAAGACGTGAGAATAGCATCTTTTCAACTGATAACGTGTAATCTTACAGACCTGTTACTTATCTAATAACCTGTATCTGACAGCTCACTTAAACTAAGGTGTTTTCCTTTTACCACTCTCTTATAGTCAATGTAAATCCTGATAAAAGTCAAATCAGAATTTACTGTGCAATAAACTGAACTGACCTCATCTAGGTGGGGATCTGCTGGCAAAATCTTTGTGTAGCCAGTTCAGTAGTTAATACAGCTTCTCACCTGGGCTGTTGAGTACTGAGCTTGGCAGTGGCAGGCGGTCTTCTGTATTAAATCTCTGACCTAGCGAGCTGAGAATGAAGAGTAGTACCTAATAAGAAATGTGTGTGTGCTGTGGGGTGACAACGCACACGTAGAAAAAAAATTCATTGAGTGATCTTTACTAATAGAAAGAATGATGCACTATCACTGTAACTGATGATATGCCAATTCCTATCTTTGTACTGACTGGAGTGATAGCCAATGTATGTCTTATAACTGAGGATAATAAATAATTACCAATGCATAAAAAAACTGATTTTGAGCTGTGGTCAATGCAGTCTGGTGTTGTGGTAAGTTGCATGCTGGCAATTAACAGCTACAGAGGATAACCCGCGTCATTTGGTGGGCTGAATCTTTTAGAACATGACTTGTGAAATGCAGAAAGACATCAGAGGGAATGTGAGATGTTCCTGTACAGTGGAGGAGACTCCTGTGTGGAGAGCTCAGACTCAGGGTGGTGTTTGGTTATGTTTTTTATCTGTTACCACCCCAACAAAACAGGAACAAAAATCTATAGGGGTTGTACAAGAGCGTTGTGGCAACAAGGGTTCCTGCAGTCTGTGGATACAAAAATAACTAAACAGAAGTAGCTGCAATACATGATGCTCTAGTGGAAAAAGGCAAGATCCAGTACCTAGAGGATGAGCCCAGCTAATCACAACAAGAATCTAGATGAACAAATTTGATTGTAAATGTGGTTAATTCTGGAAACAATCAGGATACTAAGCAGTAGGTTCCTTGTTAGGTGCACTCAAATGGAGTTTTTCTATTAACTTGAGCAGTTGAAGATGAGAATTACTAATTCTTACTCTGCCAGTGAATAGTAACCTGTTCTGATGGAACTATTTGAACCATGTTTTGCATAAATTGAAAGCAAAAATTGGCACAGAGTATGGTGCTATCTCTTTTTTCCTACTGGTTGAAACAAATTGAATTTAGAACGTTGTGGCCATCGACTTTAAATGCCCCCCTGCTAGGAGATTTAGGGTCTCATGCAGCTTTGCCTTGACAGGGCACACATGATTGACACAGCTAATCAAAGATCACAATACTAATCCACAACAAACATAACATGGGAGAGAGAACTCAATTAAAACTTTTGTTTCTCCAATTTAAAAGATCAGCCACATGGGAGATAACTGTCCCAGTCTTACATTTGCTCTTTAGCTTGAGACCACTCAACAAATTGCCTTGTTTTGCTTCTGCAGTGCAATTTAGATGCATATAAATAAGTTGTGTTTTGCCACACTTCCATGCACAAATTCCTGTGTCTCCGGTTAACAATTTTATCTAGAAAGTTTTCTTGATGTCAATAAAGGAAAATGTGAACACCAGATACAATAAAAATAATTGGGTAGTGGAGGTGTGAGAGTTTAGTACTAAACTCAACTAAATTAAGTAATTCAGTTATAGGGTCTCTCAGTACGGTCCTTAATTCTGGATTTTGTTTATTCCCCATATACTACAAGCTTTATCCCTCTCCCTGCACATTTTTCTATCAAGGCTTTAATGAAGCCAAAATTTAAATGTCTCACAATTTATGCTCAGTGTACTGTAGCTGCTTAATAAAAGACAACATTGAAAGAATGCAGAGGAAAAATCTAAAGATTGCCAAGGCTCTCTGTCATTTGTTTTGTAGTAAGCAACTGGTTTCCTGCTTAAAGAAAGAATCCAAACACTTTCATTACTGTTTCATCAGCTTAAAAGGTATTTCTGACTTGCCTCCCAACTCAGATGGTGTGAACTAGCAATGTAGAAAGCTGAAGGGTAGCCTTAAATCATTATATTCATGCATAAGTAGGACGTGTAGGAACAGGAGCTGGTGTGTTTGCTTTCTGGGAAGGCTGTTGTTGTTGTGCCATTAAATTGCTAGTTGAGAAACCATGCAGCATGCACTGGCGAGGCAGTCTGTAGCATCACTAATGAGACCAGGTCTCACAGTAGTTAACTGTGTGACTGTACAGCTCTGTAGGTTTAATGCTTGTGTAATGCAAAGGCCCAAAGGGTTTTTTCTGCCAGAGTTGTATTTTGTGAATATATGATATTTCACGTTACTTTCTCTGCTCGCACCATTTCTTTTGCTGAGGAGAGTTTGAGGGAGCTGGACAACTTAGCCTAGAAAAGAGAATGCTTGGGTGGATCTCACCAGTGTCCATAAATCTCTGCACGCAGTTGGATTTCGGGAGTCACTGCAGTGGTCATGAGTCCAACCAGCAGCTGCAGAAGCTTCTCCTGAAGGCCCCTCGCATTGCTTTGTGTTGGCCACAGGTGGTGGTTGTTGTCTTGTTTTGCCAAAATTGAAGCACACTTTTGTTTGATAAACAAGTTGTTTGTCCACCAGGCAATTATGCCACCATGGGTGAGAGTGCCAGGATGGTTTTGGAGATAACAGTACCTTAATAATACCCGCTCTGTTGGAGGAGAGATTTTTCTCTTCAAGGTAGGAAGATTTTATGAGCGTATGTAAATGTCTCAATGTCATTCTTTTTGTGCTGATGCCCTACTAATGTGGCTTAAGGGACTTAAAAAAAAATAAATTGCAATCAATATAACTCACTGCAATATTTTTTTAATTGCAAAACAAACAAACAAACAAAAAAGTAAAATTCTGTAACGCAATATTCTATGCATCTCTTCTGCACAGAGAACAGACCCGCAGCTCCTTGCTCAGTTCTACTATGCCGATGAGGAGCTAAATCAAGTAGCAGCTGAACTGGACAGTTTAGATGGAAGAAAAGACCCACAGAGATGCACACTGCTGGTCAACCAGTTTCGCTCTTGTCAGGTAATGAAAAAGACATCTTCCTGATTTAGTTGGCATTTTTGTGTGCATTAAATACTATTTGTTATATGAATTAATTTTTTATTGTTAAATCTCTTTAAAATGACTTTGGTAAATATATGCCTTTTATTAATTTAAAACCTATTTTCTTTGAAAAAACTATTCATTAATCTCTTACATCTCATTTAAGTGTTTGTCGATGGTTTCCTTTAAATGAGATCACATAATAAAGATTTTCTTTGAGCATAGACCTTACTAGAATGAGAGAAATACTGCAACATTTCAGGCAGTGTAATAAAGCAGCCACATCTCTTGTAGATGCTTAGCTTTTGTACTTTATGAATCTGATAGCTTTTAGTTAGTCAATAAGCTATGTAAAGCAGCTGATATCTTTGCTAATTAGAAAGAATATTATTTGCTTCACATAAAAAGCTTTGAAGTTAAGAGGAACTCCTGAGGAACCAAACAGAAGGGGATATTTATTTGTAAATTATTTCAAAAGTATGGATCTGTTCCTAAGTTCTTGTTGCGTAATACAGTTCACTGAAGAAAGGATTCCTCTTACTATTTGGCTATAATTTAAGCAAGACCTGAAGGGAGAAGAATTGGAGACTGCAAAGACGAGTTAAATCTAGTTCTTTAACTTGGATGAATCTGTGATTTGATTTGTTAAGAAAAACAGTTCAGAAATTGAAAAGCAATTGAGAACTATGACTTTCTGTGTCACAATGTATACCATTCTACAATAAGATTTTTCAATAATAAAATTCAGTAAATTAGAAATGTAAACTGCTTTTGTGATACACTTCGTTCTTGCACAAATGCTTCAATACTTACCCTCCCCATTGCACCAAGCAGCATGCCGTAATGCAAAGTGACCTGGAGTCCATGATTCACCATGCTCAGGAGGATTTCTTTATGAAAAGTAAGCACTTGCTGTCAAGCTGAGTGAAACGTAAGACCATGGTAATAAAAATTCATTTCCACTGAATAAAAAAAATCTAAGTCCTATGCAAAGCATTGGTTTTGATTCAACCTTTCTTTTTTCCAAATTTGTTATTACTATTAGTTGGAATGTACCAAACTACTTCACTGATGCAGAAAAAGTTTATCGGTGAACAACTTGAGATAAATATGAAGAGTCGTGCCCTGATCAGCATAACGAGTGTTGGCACTGAGTTAGCTGAGTCTGTTGATGAAGAAGGGAAGGAAAAGAAAGTAACGTACCATGTGTTAACCAAGGGAAAAAATGCAGGCTTTTTCTTTTTTTTACTGAAGATCACTTACAGAGGAAGAGTTGGCAGCCAGTGCACTGTGTTAGAAACAATTTTAATACTTCTGTGTGCTTTGACTATCTTCGGTTTCCTACTGTACTGTCACGAGAGAAAAGTGTGGAGTTTAAGAGTTTACCAAACTGGAAACAGTCAAAGTTCACTACCTTGGAGGAAGAAGATAGGGGTGAAGGTATCTTAAAATGTCCTTGACGTCTGTCTTCTCTGTGATGCATCAGCTGTACCTAAATCACCTTTCACAGGCTTGTCTGACTTGACTTTTTAGAACCCTCCAGTAATGGATGTTCCACAGACCTCCTGGGCAAACTCTTTCCCGACTGATACTGGTGAAAGCTTTCTGGTAACAAGGGTAGATGAACAGTTTCTTCTTGATTCTTTATCCCTGGAGGTAAAAACTTCTTCCCCGATTCTCGGCAGGTGCACAGGTGTTCCTATTTGTTTACTGTAGTTTAGACAGACCTTTCTGTTCAGAGAGTAGCTTCTCTGAATCTTTTAGCTGTCGAAATGCAAGCAGTGCAAGCTCTGATAGTCCTTGGTCAGCTTACTTGGCTCGCTGTGTAGTGACTCACCGTCTTGTGACTCTTAATACAGCCTGATGCCTGGTAGTTTCTTCTTTTCATTTGTCTAACAGATTGCTGTTACTAAAACAATCTGTTGCTGGACGGGAAAGAAAAGATTGAGAGTTTTATTTTTTTTTTTTTATGCAGCTATTTTTGCCATTTCTGATTTTCAGTGTTCTACAGCATAGGTCAGATCATAGGCAAATGTTATTTCAAAAATGACTTTGCTGTTCAGGTCTTGCATTATTTTGTAGTAAGCAGTTTAAAAAGTATGGATTTGTGTTATGTTTTTTTTTTTTCCTCAAGAATTTGTTGTGTAAAGGACACAGAATAAAGGGCAGCATTTTAGAAAGGATTCGAAGTGTAGGTGTTTGCTAATCAAATATTGCCCAGGAAGAGAGGAGAAGAAAGGGCTGCAGATGAAGTATGGTGGTGTTTGAGGCAGATGGATCAAAACAATTGTCATGTAAGGCTGTGCGTGTGAAAGCCGTGCAGCTACATTGTGTGAAATGGGCTCTTTCACATGATGCTTTTGAAAAGGATCTCGTGCCCACAGCATATATAACTAAACAGACTCTGAATCTTGGGCTTAAAGTTTTTTTTTCCCTATTTTGCCCTTGATTTTTAAATGTATTAGTAAGGTGTGTAGATCATTTTCAATCTGGATAATTTATTAAATCTAGATAATTTGCAATCTAGATAAAAATTCTCTCCTTAAAGTTCATTGATACAGACATTAATTCAGACAAAACAAAAGGACTCTGCCTAGAGGATGTGCTTTAATGGATATATCTAGTATTTTCTATCCTAACAATAATAGCAATATTAGTCAAGACAAGCTGAAGCCATGGTACTTCAACAGTTCTCATGTGTTTATTCCACATACGCAGAGAGCTTCAGTTTTCGAGAATGTAAAAAATAAATAAAACTGCAACTCTGAATGTTGTTGTTTTTTTTTTACTGTTCTGCTTCAGTACTGTTTCACTGATGATAAAATCACATTTTTTACAGTCAATTAACTTGTAAAAACCGAAGATCTTGCAGCTTGAATTTTAAATGCTGTGAGTTGACTGGTTAGCATGGTGCCAAGTGGACTGTATTAATGAGCAAGAAGGTGATGTTTTACGGTTGGTTGTGGTTATGGTAACTTACTGTAAAAATGATATCCCTTGTTTTGCTTTGGTGTTTGCATGTCAAGAGCAGAGTATTATAAGAATGTATTGTATTAACAGATGTGTTGTCTTGCACTTCTAGCGTGGCTAATATCTAACGGAGTAAAGCACTTCTGGTGTTGCTTTCTGATGTGTGCAGCGATGCATGATAAAAAGTTATATATATATTGCACTTAAATGAAAAAAAACCCAAAAGGTAAAGTGATATACTTTGATTTGTTGAACTTGATTGATGATATTAGTGGGAAGATACTTAAAAAAAAAACGAAGAAACAAGCCAACATGTTTGCATCTGTGTGCCTTGAGGAATATGCAGTGCTGATTCATCTGAGTATTTTTTTCTTTTTGCAATACAAATAATTAATTGAAATGTGTTTATGTTAGGGTTAATAGAAGATGTCCTTTTCTGTGTGGTTCCCACCCCTTCCAACATCATAAGGCATTTTCTGCCACTGAATTTCATAGGAAGGAACAACACCTAGTGTATGTTTTTTAATTGATCGTTCACACATTTGTGATAGTCCTCTGAATGTATTTGCCTTGACCATTACTATTTTCACATTGATTAATATTGTGGTACATGATCTGATAGATTTATTTAAAACAACTTCTCGGTCGTTTAAATGGAATTAGGTTTAATGCTAAATACGGCAGATTTTGTTTCCGATGGAGAATGAAGAGTAAAAACACCTTTGATTCTAACCCAGAGATTTTGTAAGATCTTGAGAGGTCAAAACTGAATGGTGTGTGAGTGCTTCCCATTGCGAAGGTGTTCCAGGATCATAGTACTTACTGGGTTAGTACATTGAGAATGGCTTCTCTCTGTAAAGCAGCAAGTTCTCAGAATAGCAGATGAGTCAGTTCCCAGCATGGTTTTATCAAAATAATTCCTTGAACTGCAGGTTATGTCTCAGTACTGTGTCATTCCATCCATTAGAGCACCCTGCAAAGGAATTTGCCCCTGCCAGGGCACTGACCTGAAGCAAGACATTTGCTCACTGAGATAAGGTACCTCTTGTGCTTTGCCACAGAGTAGTAAAATGAGAATTTTCTACTATTTGTGAAACCTTGTTTTTCTCAGCTCTTATACGAATGATTGACTGGTAACGTTATACTGGCTCTTCTCTTTTCCTGCTATTTGCTTGATGGAACCACTTGGGAAACGCTATGTGAATACCTTAAATTGGGAGTCCATCATTTTTGAGTCATCGCTCTGTAGTTTCAACTTGATGAAACGTCAGGCTTTAAATGTGTGTAGTCTTAAGTGTACAACTTACAAATACAGGTTAGTCCATACAGCGATGGCCAAGTAGGCACCTATGAGTCTGAACCTCATTATCTGTCCTGGTATAAATTGATGTTACTGGTGAATCAGAGCCCTTAGAGGAAGCTGACACACATTTCATTGTTATCATTCGTCTGCCTCAATTTCTGTAACAATAGCAAATACCTTGTGAGAATGGTATCAGAAATGCTCTCTCTTTCAACCAGTCATACTTATCTCCTTATTTCTTGCAGCTTATTTCAACAACTGAAAATATCAGTTTGAGATGAGCTGCTTTTGCTATTCAAGTGCTGAGGAAAACAGAGCTTGGCTCTTACTGTGAAGGAGCGCACCTGTTACAGGCTGGTTCTCAGCTATGGGCTGCATGAGCTGCCTGTATTATGTGAAAGTGGGCAAAAACTGACTTTGGGAAAAACAAATAAAAAGATTGAGGGCAAAATGGTGCCGGAGTCCTCTGGGGAGCCTCCCTTGTCACAGCTTGGCATACTAAAATCTGCATTTTAATTTAGAAATAAAAAGAATTCCAGCTTTCATCATTGAAATAAGCATTAAAACATTATTTGCTTTCTGATGCTGTGGTTAGATGGGTAAGAGAAATCTAAAAATGGGCAATCTCTTCATCTGGTGCTTTCTGGTGTCCAGATGAAACAGCATTGCTGTTTGATAATGGGACGCATCTGGAAGGAGCTAGCAGTGGCCTGATCTGAGGTAGACAGTCTGCTTGCCTTTCACCTCTGCTTGCTTCATGTATATAACTGAGATTGCCAATGCCAAGGTTCTTTCTCTCTTTAATTAAAAAACAACCAAACCAAAAGTGCAGAAGTGGTTGCAGGACTCCAAAAATGCTTAGTGCTGCTTTTTGAGCTGGCTGGGGAGAGCCATCCCTGCATGCAGCAAGCTGGCACACAGTGCATGGGGATTTCTCTGCAGCAAAGGATGGAAAGTATTTCAGTGTGATTTCATTACTTTGTGTGTATTTCTGTTTCACAAGGATGAAGCTGAAGCTAGAATCACAAGCTACTAAATAATAAAAAAGGAAACTTGTCTTTGTATATAAAATACAATTAATTTTTTATCAATGTGAAGAGGGATGTGTTTGTATTAAGTAGCGCATGCTGGGGAAGCGGGTGGTTGTTGCTGAAAGGGCTTGTGCTGCTCGGTCACGCTGCGCCATCTGCTCATGATGGCCAGCTTCTTTGCATGCAAACTTGTAAGGAAAAATAATTTATCTTCGGTGGAAGATGAAGAAGTCATCCATTTAACAGGAAAACAGGGTTAATATTTTATGTGTACTTCAATTAGAAAGCTAAAACTTTTTTTTTTTTTTTTTTGGTATCAAGATATTTCTGCCCAAAATAAAATATGGTGTTTTCTTCTATGAGAAAGAGAACTCAGCTGCAAAAGGTTAAGCCAGCAATAATCAGAAGGTTCTTCGTTTGAGTCTTCTGACACTGTTTAAAAAGATGTTCTGTTTCTTAATGTGTGATTATGAGCCCTAGATTATACTTTTTATATTAAGAGGAGTGGACATGTCAGTATCTTGACTGAACACTGACATGGTGTATCTGAGATACACTGGTCATTTCTGTGCATTTGAAGGCTAAATGAGGACAAGGGTGTAAGGTCATTTTGAAACTGACTTTACTCCGCATTTGTGAGACATGGAACTATACCAGATCCACTTCTGTGGGCACTAATGTCATGTATCTCACTCTTAGGGGCTTTATAGTTTTATAGTTTTTCCGCACTCTTCAATGGTGTCATCAGAGAATTGTCAGTTCCATTTTTCTTTACTCTCTCTCTTTTCTCTTTTTTAACTGTTGCAAAGCAGGATGAATTCCCATATCAGCATCTACACCGGTTATGCAGTCTCATGACTTAAATACACTGCAACATGCCTTCTTTCTTCATCTTCTTCATACACGTGTGTTACCAGCATCCTTGCAAGATCAACAATATAGATTCAGTGGACTATGCATGTTGACATTGGATGGGATGCAACTGCTCGAGGGGGGGCAAGAGTATTCTGGGCTGGGCAGCAAGCTGTCTGGGCTTATCACTGGAGCTTTAAATTAGATTTCAGTGGGGGGAGGGTGACGTACTGCTGAGTGACAGAGATGAGTCATGAAGCTGAACATGTACAAGTCTTGTGGAGCTGGATGACATGCATCTCAGAGTCCTAAAGGAACTGGCTGATGTGGTTGCCAAGTTGCTCTCTATCATATTTGAAAAGTCGTGGCTGTCAGGCAAATTCCTTGGTGACGGGAGAAAAGGAAACATCACTACCATTTTTATGAAAGGGAGAAAGGAAGACCCAGCAACCTGCAGGCCAGTGAGCCTCATGTCTGTGCCTGGGAAGGTCATGGAAGAAATGTGAAGGTACATGCAAGACAGGGAGGTGATCCAAGACAGCCGTTACAGCAACCTGGTCTAGTGGTTGGCAGCCCTGCCTATGGCAGAGGGGTTGGAACTAGATGATCTTTCAGGTCCCTCCCAACCTAAGCCATTTTGAGTATGTGCAAATTATTTACTTGATTTTTCCATCCTTGGGGATTAAGTATGTTCTCTGCTGTTAAATGCCTTTTCACTTCATCATTTAAGAAAATAAATCATTTAATTCTTCTTTCATCCTGGACAAGTATGATAAGAAACACAAGACAACAAATTAATTTCATAAAGAAAATCCATAGCAGTGGAATTCAATTTACATTGGGATCTTAACAGCTTTGAAAGCTAAAGGTTAAACTTTCCTATATGAAATAATTCATAAGTCATTAACTGTTTTCTGTTTTGGATGAATATAACAGCAGTATAATGTGTATTTAATAATACTGCCTCTTTATTTCAAATATAGGATTATCATGAATATTTTGCAACCTGTTGTTCTTATGTATAGGTTGTAAGTTTTTATTAAACAAAAGGAAGTCCTTATATGAAGTCTGCATACAGATCTATATCTGCATGTATTGCACATTGGCCACACCAAGGACTTCTGCATATTAGCAGGAAAAATTAAAGAGCTGTTACCCATTAAGTTAACTTGATCAGTCCTTGGGACTTTATCAGAAGATAGAGAGAAGGGTACTAAATGTAAGTAGTTCAGTCATAACTCCTAGTTCCTTCTGCATTGAAAAGGTGCAATCTGTGTCTTCCTCAGACTTGTGCTTTAGAAAGAATGTGGGTTAGCTCATTGTGGCATAATGTTCTAAAATGATTGGTGCAGACTTTACAACAGTCATTTAATTATAGTTTCTCAAAGTACTACATGTTTTAGTAAGTTAGGAACACTTCAGAGAAGATGGAGAAGGTTGATATGTAAACAGCTTATGATGAGCCTAGGTTTATTTATTGGAGAGCAGGCAGCAGATGGTAGACTTTGTTCCTGCAAGCTTTTGCACTACTTGTACGCATGAAAACTTGGAACACCTTGGAAAACAAATATTTGTATGAAATGAATTATGCGGGATGAATGCTCTGTTGGTTTAAGAATGCTCACTTTCTCACATATCTGCTTCTGCTGGATTTTCACTTCTCACACAAAATAGTATCGCTTCCTTTAAAAGCAGTGGTGAGATAAACAGCAGTGGTATTACCCCAGTACGTAGTCCTTCCCAATACTGCAGTAGTGCTTCCTGTTCAGAGGAGGGGCAGGAGGGAGGAAAACAGCAGTTGTGCTCTTGGTGTTGCTGCACGGGGTACTCCATCTATGTTTTTGGTTCAGCCCCGTGAGTAAGTTTTCAATTCTCGAGGTATGTGTGGATGAAATTTACTGTAGCAAATACCAACCAGCAGATATTTGTATTCTGTGATTTTTCAGTTGCCCCAGGGATAAAACAGCAAAGTGATCATTCTTAGACTGCAAAGCTCAGTGAATTGATCTGCGTAAATACAAGAGGCATTGAGATAAACTGTCATATTGACCCAATCTCTCTTAATTTTTTTCTGTTAGATCTGGTGTAGTCTCAGAAACGTTCAAAGGATGAATTCTATCAGGCTCATGTAGTAATGTTTACTTCAGATTTTCACAATAGCTGGGTTAAAAAAGTATTCTACTGTTTTTGTGCATTCCTGCAAACCAGTGGCCTCGGGGTCTGCGTTGTTGATTATTTGTGCTTCTGTAGGGGTTTTGCAAATTTGCCTGGAAAATAATTTAACCCTCTAAATGGAATGAGAAGGGCTCCCTCGGTAGATCTAATTAACATATCTGTGGTTGTCTGACTTATTCTGCAATGCAAATAAGAGCCTAAAAGCACATCATATTTTATAATTGAGAATATCAAATTCCAAGTGCGTTTCTCAACAGGCAGCATTCTCTTTCTGTAATTTATTTTACAAGGAAATTGGTCATGTTAAATATTACTGACAGTGGAAATGTTCACGAGCCTGAAAACTCAGTTTTAGAATAGATACCTGCAAAGTTTTGGGCTCTGTAGTTTTGAGTAGAGCTATAGCTGGATACAGCTGTGTGGCTGGTGGCTGATGTCATACCGTACTAGCCTGGATATGTGGCTGAGTGTGAACAAACAAGTTAAACTTCATTTTAAAAGTATTTACTGAAATGTGGATTTTGGTGTTATAGCGTGTGGTTCCTTTAGGCCGTAATTCCAGGAGCCGTTGACAGTGCCACTATAATGGTTTTCCATCCCCAGCTCACACAATTCTTGTTCCTATCCCTGCACTTTAGCATGGTAAAGCCTCAGAGCAGAGCTTCATGTTAGAAGTGATCTAAACTGATTAGAGCCTGTGTTGCTATTCCAGAAGGCAGCCTTGTCTCTCTTCTTCCCATAGCAGTCCGTCTGTCCCAGGAAGCAAGTTTTTGTTCCAGCAGGGATGGAGCAAACTCAGAGGTGGGATGAATCTGCCCGGAAGCCTGCTTGTAGCCAGATCTTTGGGGTTGCATTCCCAACAAAACTGATGTGCTGTACGTGTGGTTGTGCAATGATATGAAATTGCTGATGTGCAGCTGGATGAATATCCACAGGCAGGAGTGGAGAAGAGGGGTGGTTGCATAGATCCTTATCCAGTTTAAATAAGCTGCGGCTAGCTTTAGACTGTTAAGAAGCCACATTTTCACCTGTGCTGATGCAAATATTTGCAGTGTCATCCCATGAACTTTACCAGGGAAATGACCTGGATTACTGTGGATCAGTGCACTGAACCCCTTCACATATGCCCTGTGTACAAGGAAGCTGCCAGTGCTGATAAGACTGCCTGGTTCAGGCTGGAGATAAGAGTGAGAGCTGCAAAGTGGGTGAGATAAGAGCTAGGCTTCCCGAGCTGGCATTGCTACCTGTCAGCTTATATCGCAGAATGGCCTTATGCTGTTTGCTGCTCATCTTTAAAAACTGACTAATCTGAAGGTGTCTTATCTGAAAACTTCAAGTGGTATGACAGCCAGGGATCTCTAGGACAGGCCGTTTATTCTTTATTTTATCTGAATTGTATCCATGCTGATGAAAAAACAGTGTTTAAAATGAAAGTCAGCTTTAATGAATATCTCTTGGTGAAGAAGATACCTGTGAAGAGCTGTTAAATAACTCATAGGACGATGGTGTCATAGTGAATTGGCAGCGAATTATACTAATTGTATTCATTAACATTCTTGACAAGTGCAAACTGGGAGTATGTGCTGTAATCATTGTGAACAGTGAGGCAATTCAGAGGTGTGACATTTTCATGTTTGATTGCATCTGTCCACAGAAGAACATTTTCCTCTAGAATTAGACAGAAATAGATACCGTTAAATGAGACAAGTTAGACTAAAGCTTTAAGAAACTCTCCATTGGATTCTGAGACCTTGCGACTGAGTAGAAGTTGGCAAGAATCTATTTCTTATGTTATTTTGTTAAATGATATAAAGGTTAAACAGCATGACTTGAGCCTGGAGTACTTTTAGAAGAAGCAATGGCCAAGTGTTTCTGGTCTGTTCAATTTGCAACCCTTGAGACAAAGTATTAGTGATGTTAGTGGAGGTCAGTGAAAGAGACAGCCGGGCAATTTTTGAGCTATAGGGAAGAAATGAACTTAAAGAAATTGAAAATCTTTGCCTTAGTTTTCCCAAGGTTTAGAAACTGTAGATAATAAGGATATTTTTTTGAACAGCGGAGGGGAAAAGTAGGAATCCAAGGCAGAATCGCTCCATCAAATAGAACTGGAACATTCGGGTATTCATTGATCTGTGATAAGGATGGACTCGTGGTATCCTGATTTGTACCTGTTTGTGAGTTTACATAAAGTATAATAGAGCTGGTGGGCTCTAGAGAAATTCCCACAGGCACTATATTTAAGAGATTTGGTACAGATTTTTTCTATAAGGAGAGACTGAAGGAACCTGGGCTGTTTAGTCTGGGGAAAAGGAGGCTGAGGGGAGACCTTATTGCTCTCTTCCAATAACTGGAAGGTGCTTACAGCAGAGTGGGGTTGGTCTCACTGGTGACAGGTGACAGGTTGAGGGGAAATGACCTCAAGTTGCACCAGGGTAAGTTTAGGTTGGATATCAGGAAACACTTTTTTACAGAAAGGGTTGTTAAGCACTGGAATAGGCTCCCCAGGGAGGTGGTGGAGTCACCATCCCTGGATGTGTTTGAGAGCCGTTTGGATGTGGTGCTCAGGGACATGATTTAGTGGAGGGTTGTTAGTTAGGGTAGTATGGTTAGGTTGTGGTTGGACTCGATGATCTTTAAGGTCCTTTCCAACCTGAGGGATTCTATGATTCTGTGATTTAGGAAACTCAGAAATTGATGTCAGGACTGGGCAGTTGACTGATAAGAAAGTGAGCCTAGCCTTGTTCAGAGAAAATTGTTCTCTTTTATACTTTGAATTGATTTGAAGTAGCAACAGGGTCAGTAAAAAAAAAAAAAAAAAAAAAAAAAAAAAAAAAAGACTGAAAATAAAACAGATAAAACAGAGAAGCATTTCTTGATTAATTGGTGAGATCAAGATTATCCCTAAATTTCAGAAAATGAATGCTTGTGCTGCATTGTTTGTATCTGATAAAAGATTATTTTTTTTCTGTAGAGTTTCATCTTGTTATTCAATAATTTATCACAATATTTCTTATTTCATTACTCTTAGTATCAGAAAGGTTGCAGTTATTCGGTTGTACAACTAAAGCAGGCCATGTCTGCAGATTTCACATTTGCTTCTCTTTTTCTTTCCCCAGCAGTTAAGTTACCAGCAGAGTGATACAACTGGGTGAAGAACAAATGTGCAGCAATAAGCTTTTTTAAATTAGAAAATAAAATAATTGTCCTTTCTATGCTTTCTTTGTTTAGCTGCTTTTCTTCTTTGTTGGGAATCGTTTGGTGGTTTGCGTTATTTTTGACTACGGAATGATGAGCGAGGAGGCTGGAAAATACATAATGCTTGGCCAGAAGTGGGGTCATCTATATAACTCCATCAGTAACCAAGGGACTCTCTTCCCTTTCTGTTTTTTGACCGATATTTGGTCTTATGTAGGGAGGTTAATATTTTATTTTTGCTTGGAATAAAGAGTTGCAGGAGCATTTACCAGAGGTGACAGTAAGTCATGATGATGTGTTCCTTATTCTGCTGTTGGCCTCTGCTGCTGAGTACCTTTGAAGCAGTACTCAGAAGCAGATACCAACTTTAATGCTCTTGAGAGATCCTTCAGTGCGTTTTCAGGCATTTTCGAGGTTGCTGTGCTACACAGGAAACCTGGTAATGTTTATTCTAGCACATGCCCATGTTCAGAGGGAATTATTCCTCTGTTGCTATGAAACTGCATAAAAGGGGATGCTGAAGTACCAGTTTACTTACTGGGTTGTTTTCAGGTGTCTTTTATTACAAGACAAACCTTGTAGAGTCTTTATGGAAAAAGCTCAAGTAGTTATTAAACTGTTTTAAGAGCGTGTCTCTATCCGCAGTGCTTATCTAGTAATACCTTGTTTTACTGTGTACAGAGTTACATTTTCCCTTCTTGGTGAAGGAAGGCTTGGCCAAAAAGCTCTGTGCTGAGAGCCCAGTTCTTCAGTACAAGTTCAGGTGTGCTTCATTTCAGTTAAGGCTGTCATGTCTGTTATTAACTAATGGCTTGTTGGTGTGGAGAAGTAAAACAGGTGGCTTTCTTTCTTTCTTTTTTTTTTTTCTTATGGGGAACGCTGAAATCTTCTGAGATCTGAAAATGTTCTTTGCAAAGGGAGGATGCCCTGAAATGATGCGTTACTTAATGTAGGCTTTCAAGTTGGTGGTAGTTAGGAACATCCCTTTTGTAAATGGTGATTTCTCTTGTACTTACTGAGAGCTGTATTTGGATGGGTAGCATGAAAAGAGGGAAATTAAGTCCACGATTAGGTCTTTGTGTTAAAGGCAGACTCTCAGAGCAGATTTAAGCTATAAATATAAATGTAATCCATTGGAAGAACGCATGCTGGCTTAGTGAAAATGTTGTTTTAGTCTGGAAATAAATAAATGTTGGTTAAAAAAAAGTGTTGAGGCTGTGATCAAACATCTGTGGCTTCTCCTGTTTGAAAATTGGTGCCCATTTTCACCAGCTCACATGCATCAATCACTCCACTCGGAGATGTAATTCTTCAGTGTATGCATAATAAATTGGAGCACATAAAGGAGATAAGATCAACATTTAAATAAACCCGTGTTATTTGGAGTGTGCTGTGCCCTCATAAGGATATGCCATCAAGGCAGTTTGGGAAGAGAAGCTTTGCTGCAGTTCAACACAGACTGCAGCAATTGTTGCTGCTGGGGTGGAGAGATACAGTATTTAAATTGCTAGAGATCTCAGCTGTCTTTCAGTCATGGTGAATTTTTGAAGCATTTTACAGTTGTGGGGTTAAGTTAGCTACTGTATGAAATTGAGGAACGTTTGAGGTTACTTTTAGAAAGGGGAACATCTAGAAGTCAGTAGTGAGAAATAATTATGAAGCTCATCAAACAAAAAAGGGACCGAAAGCATGACCTTTGACAGACAAAACGGGTGGAGGGAAAGCACTGAAACTTGTTTCTGTGTGGACAGAGACTGTGATCACTGAATCGGGCTGGCAGAGACCCTGTGGGGTTCTGAAGCCAGAATGTGGGTGTCCTCTGAAGTCTTGTTACTTTACTTACAAAGCACACCTCATTTGTTGTGCTTTGCTTAGAGTAAGCCATAAAAACCTGAGTGCCAGCTAATTCCTTAAATTAGAGCAGAATCTTCCTGTATGTTCCTTTATGTAATTTCTGTTTATGAATCACTTCTCTTCATCAGCAACACGCTGTTGAAGTCGTCTGCAACTTAACGTCAAGCCAGAAAAAGCAGCAGGAATTTTGAAGGATGTATTCCAATGAAGATGCTAAAAACACTGTCTGTTGAGCTCATGGTAATATTATCAGACTGTGTTACCATGGCTAGATACTACGAGAATTCAGATAATGGAGAACAAAGAGGTTCTTAGCAACACAGGAAGCTGCTTTCGTCTTGTAGAGGATCTCAAGAAAATTATATTAAATTTAATGGCATGGAGGGGCAGCACAGATTTTATCAAGGATAAGTGCGGAAGGTTAGATAAGTCTGCCTTTCATTGATAGAAGCATACCTTTTAGACCATAGCTAAGACGCAGTTATTAGCTCTTCTTTTTGTACCTATTCAAAGGCTAATGCAGTGGTTACTGTTGGCTTTTCGCTCTGATTTTTGAGTATACGGCCAATTATTGCTGGGCCAAAAATAAACCAACTTTTTGTCCTCTACTGCGGCTAACTGCATTCACTGTCCCTCTGCTGCTCATCATATTTCCTATCAAAATAAATATAAACAAATGTTCTTCATTACAGGAAGCACCCAGTTCTGTTTTCCAGGAAATGCAGAACTTGGAAGAAATCCCAAAAGCAGCGCTGTCCATTGTGCTGCTGGAAAGCCTGAAGAGAGCAGCTGTAACAGAAGTGCTCATCCCTGTATGCAAATGATCCAGCAGATAACAGATAAAGCCACCAAAGGATACATTAACATCCGGAGGCTTTTATGTAGAAAGATGGATCAAGTGAAAGATTTACGACTTCAATTCCAACTAATTGATTTCTGTTGCTTAAATTAGAGCAAAACCTCCATGCTGCCATGTATCTGAACCCATTCATTCGCTTACAAAGCAGAATGCTGTAATTAACTAAATTGAATGTTTCTTGAAGCTCTTTTAAAGAAAAGACTAATTTGCTTACAATGCATTGGCTCGTCTGTCTAAATTGGCTGGCATTCTTCCAGTTTCAAAGCAGCTGAGATTTGAAATCATTATAATAGCGAGTGTTCTAAATTTCCCATTTAGATTTCTCTGCTCTGGGTGTCATAAGAAGAAGGAATGGAAGAGGGACAGAATCTGGTGGAGAACAGTATTAGTTTTTTTCTCCCTGTAGTAGGATAAAACAAACACTATAGAGAGAGAGAATTTGTGAAATTACACATCTCGAAGCAGCAAGACCAGTTTACTTCATAGAATTGTCTCAACACTCACACACTAAATATTTAAGTTCTATCAAACATTACTTTTTTAATCTTCCAGTATCACCAGTAGATTAGGAAGGGAAAGGTGCTCATCTCTTTAATCGTGTTTTTCATGTTGCTTTTTGTCCCAGTGAGCAGCTGCCCATGTGAAGCCAGGTAAATCTAAGTATGCATTATATTAAACCCTAACTACTAATGGTTTAACTTATTAGTACTATGCAGATAACAAATAAGTCGTATTTTTGTTTTTGCTTTTTTTGTTTTTTTCTATCTTAAACCTATTGTGGAAACATGGCATATATGGAGATGTGATGACAGAACTTGGGTGGTGTTTTACAGCAGAAGCATCTGTCAACTCTAGGAATACCTGAAGGAACGGAAAACACATCAAATGCCATTTACACAGTAAACAAATGATGTACTGAAGAACTGGAGTATATCTCTTTGTAAAAATGCGGTTATCTTTGTTGCATATTACTGCTCTCAGTTACAATATCTGATCTGTGCATTAAGGTACAAAATTTCATGATGGCTGTAATTGGTTCCTGAGATGATTTAGCTGGAAACTTAGGGGTTTTTTTTTCCTAATATTAAGAAAAGAAAAACACACAAATATGAGGCCTGCACTCCATTTGCATAAAGCTGTCTTTGATGTATCAGGAATTTTAAGTCAGAATGTAGCTGATTATGAAATGGGAGCTCTGTCTGTCCTGTTGCTTTAGAATAAGATAGCGTTTGAAAAGGAGCATGTTAAAGTTAAATAACTATTTAAATAAGCAATCTGGAAAGGCTTTTCAGTATGGACCTCACTATCCTCTTCTGTGCAGCTTCTTAGAAAACAAGAAATGGGAAACTGCACTTTCTCATCTTCAGGTTTGGTGCCAAGTAAAATGAGTTGGAATATCGTGTCCTAAGCTAAAATCAAACTGGATTATTTAAACTGATACCAATCAGATTCAAATGCAATTCTTTTCTGAGTTCCCTGCTTTTAATATTCATTAACACATTTTCTGCAGCTTTTGTAAAAATTCAGTTGGTAGGGTTACTTTTAATACTGAATTGATACAGAGATTAAAAGAGCTTTGCAAACTTGTACCAATACCCTGAAAACAGAAATCTTGCTTTTTTTATTCTGGTGTGCCAACTTCTGTTGCTCTGGTGCTATTATGGGAGCTACAGACAAAGCACCTGAACTTGAAATAAATCAGTTGTAACTGATTTAAAATACATCACGAGTGACTTGTGACTTTCTCCAATTTATAGGTTATAATCCTCAGTTCTATTCTTTGCTCTGTTACCTTGAAAAGGGAAATAAATGGTTTAGTAGCTGATTTCCTTATGGGACCTGCATTCAAAATATTTTGGTTTCCAAGCTAGATGTTGCCTGTATTATGATGTGGGAAAAGTACTACCTAGAAGGAATTAAGAAATTGCATTTCTACCGATTCTATTATCTACATCTGTATTATATAGAACAGAGAAGGAGGAAGAGAAGGGAGGAAGGAAAATAGTGACTTGCCATTAGTCTGCCTTTGTCACCCTGACACTACCTATTAATTTGCATATAATCCATTCTGATTTACCCAGAGGAGGGCAGGCGGTGGCAGGCTGCTGCTGCTTCAGCAAGTGGCCAAGAATGCCAGTGCTGAGCATGGTGTGAGCGTCTTCATTCAACAGCCTGAGATGAAAGGGGTCCTGAAGAATCATTGAGCCCTGCACTGGAATTACAGAAAATATAGACTTTTTTTTTTTTTTTTTTTTTTTTACTTAAGTGTAGGTTTTGTTTTTTCTCAGTGGGGAACGAAGGAAAGAGGCAGCTTTATTTAAAATTCCTGTCCTCTGTTATTTTGTTTAAGCGCAGAGGAAGATACAGCAGCGAAGCGAGCTCCCAAAGCAATCCTGCCTGTTAAACAGTTCTATACATGACAGATTTGTTTTTATTTGCTTGAAAGTATTTTAACTAGAATGTGAATTCTGTAAATAGTGCAAAAAGCCCGAGACAAACAAAGCGTCTTTATAATGAAAGCACTCAGCCTTCCCTGTGCGCTGAATCTACCTTTATTATGGTAATTAAATTCCTTGCAGTGCCCAGAAGGGTTGTGTGAAAATTATCTTCTCAAGTAAATGAATACAGATGATTTTCTGCATATCAAGAAGCTGGTTAGAGCACTTTGTTCTTTGTCCTGTTCCAGAGGTAGGTTAGAGCCATTACTAAGCACTTTCTAATTAGTGCTGTGTCCCCACATCCTCCTGGATGGTCTGGGAGGCACAGAGGTGTGCCAGCTTTTACCCACTGGGGACTGGAGTGGAGAAACCTCCTCGTTTCTATATCTGGGACAAACTCAAGGCTACTCAACCCTGACGATCACAGCATAAGTCAATTTCTTACGGCTCCAGGGCACTCTGTAGGGCATTCTTTTCAGGAAGAATGGAACGCACGTCACTGGGGCTGCTGAGAGGAAATGAAAGAAATCTAATTTACTTGTACTTCTAGCTCATCTACCACTATCTTGCAGATAGATAGACGGAGGTATTAAGAAGGTTTTTAAGTCATTCCTCCTCATCAGAAGTCCCACTAAAGTATCCAAAGTTAAGTGAAGTGAGTCTGAGAAGCTATTAGAAAACTAGAAGAAGTCGATTCCCACCCTTCCTTTTGGGTGGTCCTGCATGGAGCCAGGGGCTGAACTCCATGATCCTTATAGGTCCCCTCCATCCCAGAGTATTCTGTAATTCTACAGTTCCTTCCAAGCAATATTCTGCTTTTCTTCTCCAGAGGGGATGCTCTGTGTGCATGCATGTGATGACCTTATAGGTTGCATACTGCATTTTTACCTTGCTTATTTGGAGTCTCACTAATAAATTCAATTAATTTTTTTTTTAAATGGGATCTCTTTGGAACAACTTATATGTTATCTTGTGTTTTATTTCAGGATAATGTTTTGAACATCATAAATCAAATCATGGATGAATGCATTCCTCACGAACGGGCCAACCGAGATTTTTGTGTTAAGTTTCCAGAAGAAATACGCCATGACAACCTTGCAGGACAGCTTTGGTTTGGAGCAGAAGTAAGTCTGTTGTATTTCTTTTACTTGGGGTTAATGGACAAATTTTTGTTGTATAAAGCTTGCAGTTGGAATTTAACATATACCCTGTGACTTCTTTGAAGATGGTCAATCTAGCTACAGAGTGATGGAAACAGATCTTTGAGACCTTGCTGTGGATGCACAGTGGAAGGGGATTCTTTCACTATGGCTTTGTTATTAGGGACAGATTTGTTTTCGTAATTCTTTGCTGTTGATATGACCACCTTATAAAAATGGTTCTTTTTTTTAATTAGCATCTGATTTGTATTCTTTATAAATTTTATCCAGATAGACCATCTCACCTCTCATGCTTTTGAAAGCCTTAGAAGCAAAGGGATATAAGGAAATTTTCTCAGGAGAAAAGTTCTCCTGCAAACATAAGTGTATGCTGTCATTTTCTTTTGATATGTATGTTATGCTAAAGCATAACATTAACTCATTAAACATGCAGAACTTTGTTCTGCTGACATTTATTGCACTTAATGTACTTGTTCTGTAGGAAAATACGATGGGTTCTGTGCAAAACATTCAACATTTCCTTCTCTTACCTGGTTTCTCTCAAAGACCTACTTCCACAGCATCCTATAGGAGCAAGGGGTTTTATAATGAATAAGCCACAATTATATTAATCAAGGGAAGCCTGAAGAATTAGAAAAAAGGATGTGGTATGTAAGGTGCTTATTCATTAATAGTGATATCTATTAGCTAAAAAAATCACTATGACATCTTTATGATAAATTTACTATCTTCAGGTCTGCTAGCCTTGAGGTGACTTTAAGCACAGTGCATTTGTTAAGGTGGAGGGGAAGTAGTCTAGGCATCTCAGCACAGAGCAGCACCTTATGTTATTTTCAGCTTTGCATCTTTTCTACTTGAAGCAATCCCTCAGCTCCTGTTGTAACCATTTTTTTTTCCTCTACCAGTGCCTCCTTTCCTTTTATAGTATATGATCTATATCAGCAAATCCTGTCTTGTTGTGTCCAATATATCCCTGTGTGTTCTGTTTCTGAAGATTTCTTTGGCAGTTGTTAACTGTGGGCTCCTTTGGGTTGGGGTTGTCCTGGGTGGAATTTACAAAAGGAATTTGCAGCATCAGTGCTTTATAATCCTGTGTTCAGCAGTGAAAGCAGCAGTTTTTCTTCATGTTAAGATGTGACCTTAGCTACATTCATCCAGATGGCACCCAGCTCAGTTTTAAAACGCTGAGGATGTCTGCTACATTGACTGAGTAGCCCTTCCTTGGTAGTTAGAGAGAATAAAATGGGGTAATTCCTTATAAAACCTTTCACAGAATCACAGAATGGTCCAGGTCCAGGTTGGAAGGGACCTCAAGGATCGTCAATCTCCAAGTCACCACTCCCCCCCCCCCAGGGACTTTCAAGGCCACCTTTCATATTGAAACCCTGTGAATCCCGTAATCTTTTTCTCTTCTAAGGGACTAACACACTGGGATTGCAGAAACAAGCAGGAAAAATCTCAATGAAGGTAGTAACTTCTCTTTGAGTGCATAAATGTGGAAAATGCCTGTGGGAATCACTGAGATAACCACTATCTTCTAGGAGAAAAAAATCTTCCTCCCAAAGCTCATACTTGTAATCTTTCCAATGCAAACTTTCATTGTGGTCTGAGCTGTCCTATTGGTTTCAGAGATGTAATGTATGCAGTGCTGACGTTACACATAGCACTCGTGTCCTGTCAGTGTTGACACTTTCAGTCATCAGGCTAAGAGTATTGGCAGATAAGAGTTATCTTGTTTTGCTTTGGATCAAAAGAAGTAACAACACAATCAGTTCTGAGTACCCGTAAAGCACAAATGAGGCTGCTGAACAACTGCTGGGACTGCACCTCCTCCATCCAGAGCTGCAGAAATGGTCCCTCCACGGAGTGCAGAGGGGAGGAGCAGTGACACAGAGCTGCAGAGAGGGATTTGAAAACAATAAAATGTGTATTCAGACTAAAACAAACCTCTACATTTTCAGTTAAAGAAAATATTTCTGTTAACACAGCTTGGAGAACCTATGTCTGTGCTTCTTGTCTTCTAATCTGTGTTTTAACCTGTAAGGGAACAAAACCAAGAGCAAAGATTATTAAATAACTTATTCTTAGTAGCATGACTTTTATTATTGGGGGGGCAAAAAAAATTTTGTTAACATGTTCAAGTAAATGTATACATTCAGTGGCTCTGAGCTGGTCAGAGGAAGGAATCTCTTAAGCAGAAGTTCTTTCCTTTTTGTAAGGATAGATCTGTTTTACAAATGGAAGCAGTCCAGCCTGAATTTAAGCAGTCCAATTGATCATACTTTGTCTGCGTTCATGTCCCTGTTCTGCAAGCAATCCATGCACACACCAGGGATACATTCTACTGCAGGTTTCCTCGTTAGTCGGAGAAGAGCTTTCTGTAAGTTCATCTGCTGACCTGCCTCTCAGTCTCGTGTCTCCTTGACTGAACTGCTCCCTGACCATTTGGGTGAGGTCTTAGGACTCTCGGCATATCAGTTTTAAGTCTTTGAGTTATTTAATAGTTAGCAACAAATGAGGCTAAGCCCTGCCCCTGGTCAAAGTATCAAATATCTCATCTTCTGCTTTTGTTAACATAAAATTGACTCTGTAAAAAACATTTTCTCTCTCAATGTGTTTTCATAGTGTTTGGCTGCTGGTTCTATTATTATGAATCGGGAAATTGAGAGTATGGCGATGAGACCATTGGCCAAGGATCTGACCCGCAGCCTGGAGGAGGTTAGAAACATCATACGTGACCAGGCCTTACGAGATTTGAACCTCTACACTGAAAAAATGAAAGATTCACTCAAGCATTTTGATGTCCTTTTTGCTGAATTTGAATTAAGGTAACTGATCCAAAGTAAATGCATTGAGAACATTTCCCTGGCTGCTGTCACTGTTGCCTGCTTTTTGTTTTTGGAGGCTGGCTGTTTTGTTCTGTCTTCTTTTTCTAGGAAAAAAAAATCTAATTTTTTATCATGGAGTTGAGTTCTTCAGTAATGTGTTATATTGTTATATTTTTCTCTTCCACTGTAGCAATAATAGAAAATTAAATAGCTTTTTAGCAGTCGGCATTTGCTTTCTGCAAGTCAACTGTAATCTTCCATTTGCATGCTGGCATATGGCATTTGAGGGAGGTTATCCAAAACACAAAAGGAAGCCATAAATCTCTTCCCATAATGTTTTCTTTGTCAGAGGAGAGGTGACAAATAAGAGACATTAAAAAAATATTTATGATAACAAACACTCCAGAGATTATGAGATTTTGTTCCCTCTCATGCTAAGAGATAAAAGTGGGATGTACTCTGAATTTAAGAAGGCAAATTGAAATCTGATGAAGGAAATGCTTTTACACATGAGCCATAATTAAAGTCAAGAACGCATTGATTTAAAAGCTTGTGATAGAATTATGGCTTGAAGGTTTATGGCAAAAATAAAAATAATTGCTTCTGGGGTGAGAAAAATAACTCCTTATTGGGTTAAAGATCCTATTTGAGTCTTGTATTGCGCTGCATGGTTTAAGCCAGCTTCCTGCATGTATCCTAGAAGTATGGGATGCTGGAATAGTTAGAGACAGGATCCTGGACAAGAATATCTATAGATCTGATCTAATACAGCAGTTCCTGTCTCTAGCAGATCAGTTTTTCTTATAATTGGATACCGTCTTAATTTTTTCTTAGGAATAATCCCCAGAATGTCCTGTTTTCTGTTGCTGTTTGTTCTTCCTCAGTGTTTGTAAACTCTTTTATTTTACTCATTTATTTTATTCAGAGAACTATAAATATGTTGTTATATTGGAAAACACTGAAGTCACTGATTGAAAACATTTTTTTAAGTGTGACCTTCATGCAGACACAATTGAGAATCAGTAGCTGATTCCGGACGATGCTCAGTTTTTGACCTGTTCAAACCTGTGTACATACAGCAGTTTTATTTGCCAGTGTTTTCCAAGACAGCTTTTCTCCTTCCTACGTTATGTGTAGTCCTCAAATGGCTGTTTGGGTAATATAACAGAAAACCACTTCCTTCTACTGGTGTTTCTTGCCTCGTCCATTAGGGCTTCTGCATGTAATTCCACATAGAAATGAGGCCAACTTTTTAAGTCTCCTAAATTGTGTCTCTGCTGACTAAATGAATTTCACTAATACAATTTCAACTGAAACCTTTCTAGATAAAATATGTATTTTAGGTTTTTTTCTCTCCATGAAATGCAGTGTCAACTCTTCTATTGTCAAGATGTGGTACTAAAGATCTTTGTAGGACCTGTCTCCCTGTGCCACAGAGTAGGAAGTTCCAATTGTGTGATGTGTATAATTATATGTATAAATTACTTCTGAGTTCTATTACCTCAGCGTGCATTAAGTAAATCAGCTGCATTTCATATAGCTTCTTACCCTGTGCAGTTTTTGTAATGAGTGCTCTCCAATACAAAGTGGTTTAGGAAATGTTATATTTCTGCAGTGATTTGGCCTAGGTTTGTTTTTACTTATGGTCTGAATTGGTGGTAAATCATGTAAAAAAGTTGTACACTGACTATTTTATATTCTTCATAGTTATGTGTCGGCTATGGTACCTGTGAAGTCACCAAAAGAATATTATGTACAGCAAGAGGTAATCGTGCTTTTTTGTGAAACTGTGGAAAGGTAAGCAATCCAATGAATTCCTGGGTGTTCATTTCAGTGCTTCATAGCATCGACACATTCGGCTTTCAATCTGAACTTTACCAGTAGCCTTTAAGAAGCATCATAAAAGTATCAGCTAAATGCTTTCCTAGCAAGTATCCAACTACAGACTTAAAAAGTATTACGCATGCTTGCCAGGTACAAGTGTTTTCTTTTGGTTATGAAAGAAAAGGTAATAATCTTATGATATTTTTGGTGTGGCTAGTTGTAGGTGTGTCAACAAAGAGTAAGCATTTAAGTGGGCTAAATCTGTTTAAGACATCAACAATTAATGATAATTCAGTCAAGAATGTGTGGGGAGATTATTCAAATCATGAAACTCTTGTGATTTACATGAAGAACTTGTAAAGATTCTTGAAAACCCTATGAGGACTGGAGCCTAGCATCTATGCATATGGTGTGGTTGAGATTTGATCGAGGAATTGGTAGAGTACAGAGTACACTTTCGCAATCTTTAGATAGCACCAAGATCAGAGGTGTTTTAGGCATTTTAGAAGAAAGGATTACAACTGAAAGTGTTTGCAACAAATATAAATGCCACATATTTGCCCACTCAGAGAAAAACTGTGGCTTGCCTTCTGTAGCTTTTGATAATCTGGCAGTGGACTGTAGGAAAGAATGTGGAAGTTGTAGTTAGCCACGTATCAGATAAGTCCATCTAGTGCTAGCGCCAAGCAAGCTGTGGTCATTTTATTGTCTTTGGGAATAGAAATATTGACAAAGAAGAAGAGAAAGCTGTTAATTCCATTCTGCTCAGGAACAACTCTATCAGCTGGAGCAGTGTGCCATTTGGGTGTCATCTTTCAGAGTTATGTAGACAAATTTAGGAAACTTATAAAGCAATTAAGAAACTATGAAGAAACTAGAAACTTAGAAAATCTCATCAAGTTGAAAAGCCTTAAAAAATTAAAAAATGGGGTTTCAGTCCTGAAGGGGTCTTAAGATACTTGAAGAGTTATTAGGGAATGATAAGGAGTTCTGATAACTTATCATCTGTTGCCTTGTATAACTTCTTTTAGTTATGTCTGTAAGCTTAGTGTGTTTTGACCTTAAAGATTTTAGCAAATTTTAATCAAAATGAAAAGAAATACTTCCTGTTTTTTTTAGAAACATTTTGCTTGCAAGCCCATAACCACCAGTATTTTCCAGTAACAAGTGAAAACAGTCCTGAAGTAGTGAATAAGAAGGGAAAGTGGCATAAGAATTATTTTGGTTTTGAATAACCTTAAAAGCTTTACATGTTGAAATATTTTTTTTCCTTATATTATTTTTTACCGTGGAGACTGCAGCAGTCATTTGGGCTTACTTCACAACATTATTTTCAGATTTTTTTCTTCTTGAAATGGTTTCTCTTACTAAATCAATTTATTCTTCTGCTTAGAGCCTTAAGGCTTGGATACCTCACTCAAGATATGATTGATGACTATGAACCAGCTTTAATGTTTACTATTCCAAGATTAGCCATTGTATGGTAAGTAATTCTGTTAAGTATTTTGCTCCACTTCTGTTTACTAACAAAATGATTTAAGATTTAGAAAAATTGGCTCCAAATTTTGACATATTTTCTTTCAATTGAGTTTTCTTGCATTTTCTTACAGAAAAAGAGGATTTTTATTTAAGAAGAGTCATTGCCAGTTTATTGTAGAAGGCCAAGAGCAAAAAGAAAGAGAAGAAGAGGTGGGCTATAGAAAGCAGGGCACTAGAACTACTGGTTAGTTATCTTCAAGAAAAGAATTAGTAATTGAGTGATGAATCAAGAACATCAGTATATAGAATGTCATGTTGTCAAAAAAGATCTTTTTGAAAGCAGATATTCTGTCACTCAAAAATAATGTAGCTTAAGGATATAAGTTCTGAAAAACAAACATACTTATTAGTTATTGTGGTTTTTTTCTTAATTAGTCAAGATCTGATAGGAATTGTCATAACAAGCTGAGTACATTTTGACCAGTGAGTCCTTTCAAATCTCTTGCAAGGAAAGTATTAATAAGTATAAACTGTTGTATGAATTTGTACCCTGTATTGACCATTCTGACAACTGAATTAAAACAGATTTTTTGCTTCTCACAGTTTTTTCAAGATTGATCAGGTCAAATGCATTTTTCCTAATGAGTGTTCCTGATTTAATAAGACAGCAGTTTCTCTGGCATAAAGCTAGTACGTTTTAGATGTTTTACCACTGGGAATGTTTTAAAGTTAGCTAATAGAAGCAGTATAGGAGTAGTATAGTAGTAGTAGGGAAATAAGGAGTCTCAAAACCTGAGTGTAGTGTTCTGGACTTCAGCAATTCTGATTTTGTTCCACGGTACGACTAGTTTCAAGCTTTGATTCAGAATTCCTTCAAAGGTATCAAAGAGAGACCTTTTCACAATCATTTTTTGTAGTGCTGTAGCCCTTTTCTATTTCTTATATTCTCTTATTTCTTCTTTGAATTAAGCTCTAAAGAAAGTGAACCTAGAAGCTGACGAAAGAATGATGTTTTGTCTGCTTGAAGTTCAGCAGTAGCAGTCTCTAGCTTCTGCTCAGAAAGAAGGGAAGTTCAGGCAGAACATTGCCACATGAGTCAGTGGTAACTGTGTTGTTTTGGGTCAGTCTTCTTGTTGAAGCTCATAAAGCTTAAAATAAAAATAAAAAAGTATGTATCCTTGGTAACAGGATAATCTGTCTTAAGACACAAACACACTCAAAAAAAACTTGCAAAAGAAGCAAATTGCTTCTTGCTTCCACTTCTCCTCCCTCCCTGCTCCTAACCTCAGAGCACCAGCCCCCAGAAGAAGGTTTATCAGGTTCAGTAGTCTGATTTCTTGAACTTTGTTACCTTGACAATTCTGAATTTTTCGATGGCCATCTTCCAGCCTGATGGAAGACTACAGTACTATCCTGGTACCAGGGCATGGGCCAGACTCTAAGTTTATAAACAGAAGACAAAGAGCAGTATTTCTCAGATGGTAAACAGAGTGCAAGTGGTCTTTTTAAAATTTTTTTTTAAATGCTTCAGTGGGTTTTGTATTACTTGTGGCAAAAGCATTGCTGCTGTATCTTAGAAAGCTTTAGGTGTCTGTGCAAGGTGCTTGCTAGTGAACAGGTGAGCAGAAAACACCAAGACATGAAAAGAATCGAAAGTTGGGCAGGGAGGAACCCGATGAGATTTAACAAGAGGAAGTGTAGAGTCTTGCACCTGGGGAGGAATAACCTCATGCATCAGTATAGGTTAAGGGATGACCTGCTGGAGAGGAGCCCTGTGGAGAAGGACCTGAGGGTCCTGTTGGACAACAGGTTGGCCATGAGCCAGCAGTGTGCCCTGGTGGCCAAGAAGGCCAATGGTATCCTGGGGTGCAATAAAAAGAGTGTGGCCAGCAGATCAAGGGAGGTTATGCTCCCCCCATACTCTGCCCCAGTGAGGCTACATTTAGACTACTGTGTCCAGTTCTGGACTCTCCCGTTCAAAAAAGACAGGGATCTCCTAGAAGGAGTCCAGTGGAGGGCCACAAAGATGATTAAGGGCCTGGAGCATATCCTGTATGAGGAAAGGCTGAGTAACCTGGATCTGTTCAGCCAAGGGAAAAGAAGACTGAGAGGACAACTGATAAATGTTTATAAATGTCTAAAGGGAGGTGAGAGGCAAATGGATGAGACCGGGCTCTTCTTGGTGGTGTGTAGCAACAGGACAAGGAGCAATGCCCTAAAACCTGAACACAGGAAGCTCTGTACTAACATGCGGAGGAACTTATTAGCAGTGAGGGTGACAGAGCACTGTAACAAGCTATCCAGAGAGGTTGTGGAGTCTCCTTCTATGAAGATATTCAAGACCCAGCTGGATGCCTACCTGTGCAACCTATTGTGGGGTATCTGTTTTAGCAGGGGTTTGAACTCAATAGTCTCTTGAGATTCCTTCCAGTTCCTACAATTCAGTGAATCTGCGATATGTAATCTAGAGAGTGAGAGCAGAACCCATTTGCGTTTGAGAAGTAAGTTATTTTTGCAGTGAGCAGAGGATTAAATAATTAAGAGCAACAGGCATGATGTTGGTGGGATCCACTCTCTCAGCCAGTATGGCAGATGGGTTTTGTCACTACTAGTGTAGAGTTTTCTATCACAACTAGTTACGTATTTTCAGTGAAGTACACACATTTATTTGGGATCATGAACTGACCTTTTCACGGGGAAATTTTACAAGTACAGAGTTCATTCAGAAGCATGGCATTATCAGAATGTGTTCTATGCAACTTAACATGTGGCTTTTGTACTTCCTGTTACTATACTGCTGGGTTATACTTAGAGGCAGAAAAACAGGAGCTCAAGTCATCTTTATTAGCTATAAATGATTTAGACTGGAAAGAAAAAGCTATTAGTAATGTCTCTCAAGCCAGTGATCCTTCCCCAACTTACCTAATAATCAATTTCTTGTATTTGTGTATTTTTTTTTTCTGGTTCACCTGCAACAGTGAATTAAACTTATGTTCTGTCTCTTGGGCTTCCAACGCTCTTTCTCCCATGCTTTAGGAGCATGGGATGGAAGGAAGGGGATCTTTCTCCTGCTGCTTTAAGTAACATTAAATTCTAATAGAGGTGAATAAGACAAGATAACAGTATGAAAATTCAGTAACTTGAGTATAGTTCTACTATTTATGTGCAGTTTCATTTCTGATTCCTCAACCAGCAGTTGCTCTGTGTGATTAAATTTTCATTTTTGTCTATTCATGCATGTCTGAACTGCAGTGGCCTTGTAGTCTACTCCGAGGGACCATTAAACTTGGACCATAAGCCAGAAGATATGTCTGAACTCTTCAGACCTTTTCACACACTGTTAAGAAAAATAAGGCAAGTAATAAACAATGGTCGGAACTGCTTCTTTTCTGCAGTGAAAATCAGACAGTAAAATAGTATGCATGAAAGCTTGCAGAAGTGTTTGTTTGCTAAGTGAACACTAAGATACATGCTCCTCTCATCTGCCTTGAGTATCCATGAAGTATCTAACTTGTTTTTCAGTTACCAGGAGTTTTCTGAACATTTCATCTCCTCGCTATTTTCTTTTCTCTGAATGTCATTTTTCTACATTTCACCTTTTCCCTATGGTAGGTTGATGCCTGAAATATTAAAGTCACAGTTTATTCTGGGAGATCCTGTTTCTAATTAGCATCAATGTTTCTGTTTAACAAGGCTTATTATATCTTCTCCGTATGTTATGATGCAATACTCAGGTCAGTCTTAATCTAATAGAAGTGACTATAAATTTTCATGTTTTGGATCTGTTTTTACAGGATGTATCATTTTATATGTACCTCTTTTCACAGGGTTCCAGTCTTGGTAACCATTGGAGAAGTGCTTTTTTTGGCTCAATTCAAGTATAAAGGGCATTAAAATAGTTTTTCCTTAGTTGAGGTGTTTTAAAAGATCGATGTGTTCCTTTGGAGAAATCCAGCTATTTCTTATGTTGAGTTTTTTATATTTGCACTTACGGTGTTTTATCTGGAAGTTTTTAAAAATAAATATTTTAAAAGCCTGTAAGACAGAATGTTCTCTCAATCCATGGACCCTCTTATTTTCTTATAACTCAAATTTGTATACCAACTGCAAATTGTATTTCTATAGTCCGTTTTATTTTCAGTTACTCTGGACTTAATCCATGGGTTGAAAAGATATGAGTAACGTCCTTGTCTGTTCAATATCTATAAATTTCTCTGCACACTTTCAGAAATGAAACGACCCTTTCAGGTTCATTTCTGGGAAAAGGAATTCTGATATTCTAATACGTATATAATTTATTATTTCAAGTGACCATTAAGAAATGTGATTTTGGTGTTCTTGCAGACACTTTGCAAAGTGTTTTTGGTGAGGCAGTATTTATTAGGACATTGGGAAAAAATTAAGCTAAGGTACAGCGTGACATTTTTTCTCCGTGGCAGTCTCTGGTTCGAAGGAGTCATAGTCATGGAATCACATTGATTCTTAGAGCGGCTTGAGTTGAAAGAGACCTCAGAAATCATTTTGTTCCAATTTTGTTCCAGTGTCAAAGAACTCATCCAAAAAAACTTGATTACTTGAAAGAATCAAGGGCTTTAAAAAATGTCCTTATTAATACTTTTGAGTGAAAAATACATTGTATGAAAATAAAGAAGAATGTGATACAAATAAGAGGGCAGTTTATTTAGAATCATAGAATGGCTTGGGTTGGAAGAGACCTCAAGGATCATCAAGTTCCAACCCCCCTGCTGCAGATAGGGTTGCCAGCCACTAGATCAAGTACTAGATCAAATTGCCCAAGGCCTTAAACACCTCCAGGGATATGGGGTACCTACAACTTCCCTGGGCAGTCTATTCCAGCACCTCACCACCCTCTCAGTAAAAATTTCCCCAGCATCTAATCTAAATTTCCCCTCCTTTAGTTTAAAACCATTCCCTCTCGTCCTATGATTATCTGCCGTTGTAAAAAGTTGATTTCCCTCACATTTATAAACTCCTTTTATATATTGGAAGGATGCAGTGAGGTCTTCCTGCAGCCTTCTCTTTTCCAGGCTGAACAAGCACAATTCCTTTGGCCTGTCTTCATGGGGTAGGTACTTCTTCATGGCCCTCCTCTGAACCCTCTCCAAAAGCTCCACATCCTTGCTCTCTTGGGGGCCCCAGGCCAGGACACAGCACTCCAGATGGAGCCTGACAAGAGCAGAATAGAGGGGGACAGTCACTTCCCTCTCCCTGCTGGTCACCCTTCTTCTGCTGGAACCTAGGATACCATTGGCCTTCTGGGCTGTAAGCGTAAGAATAATGAAATCTAGATAGTTCAGGCACTTTTAAAGTAGATCTTTTTTATTCTGTTACTACAGATTTTTTAACTGATTAACTTGCAATCCCTGCTCACTGACATTGCTCAGAGAACCCTACAAGGGAGCATGGTATGAGATATTTCAACATACTTCCAGCAAAAAGGGAGCATTATTTTCCGGAGTCTTTCTCTAGTCTCCATCAGCAATAGTTAAGACATGAAAAATAATTCTAGTAGTCTTATGTGAAATATTTTCATTTTACATCGCAGTTGTCTGGTGTTTGAATATAGAACATCTTACTGCGGAATATGGTGACATCCCAATAAATTTCTCCATATAGTTCAATGCACTATAGCCTTTAGCCAAAGTAATATTTTCACTCCAGTATATCCAAATATACAGCTGAGAACTTTTAAGTTGTATTATCCAAAAACAAGCCTGTTGTTAAAGGCAGTAAGTACTTTATTTTCGTACTAGTCAATGGATGTTTGTCTCAGGCAATCTTTTGTGGCTGTCAGCACTGAAAATAGTAGAGATTGTTATTTGTGGAGACCCTCTGAGCAAAAGTATTAAGGGTTTTTGTTTAGGTTTGGTGAAGCTGAGCAGCATGTGGTCAGTTTGAATATTTTCATGTGTGCAAGGTCCTTGTGTTGATTTTGATCTTAGACATAAAACATCAGCATTCTATTTTATCCATCTACCAGTGCATATGTAGTGGGGTTAATATGTTTAAGTTTGACATTTGAACCATTTCTGCCAAACTACTTTAATCAGCCTTATAAGCACACCAAGCATACAATCTGGTATATGCCTATATATTAATTTAGGTGCCTATGACTGAACATTCTTGAGGTGAAATATTACCTATGCTGTGTGTGCATTTGTGGCTGCTAGGTGGCGATTTTTGGAGGTTAGCAAGTCAGGGATTTTGCAGTACTCCTTAGATGTGCCCTCTTTTCTGAGCCCCCTGCCTGCCTGGTGCTTGGTTCTGGACCTCTTAAAGCTGATGGCGGGGTCCCTGTGGATTGCAGTGGTGTGCAGTCAAGCAGATTGAAGATTAAATGGTGCAGAATCAGCAGACCCTACCATTTTACATACACTGAAATCTTTCCACGTGCACTAGAAATCAAATGTGGTATACCTGCTGTGTCAGTGTGTTAAAGAATAGAGGGGGACAGGTTGTGAAACTTGCACACAGTGACTCAGGGAAAATACGTTAGTTTTTTCCAAGATGGCTGTGTTTCAAATTTGGAGCTGATTTCAAGGCTTTAATGGTAAGAGAGCACTGTGATGTTTGTTATTTATCAGTGTCAGTTTCTCGGTGGTGCTGCTGTGCTGAGCCTGGCTCACTGCGGTGGAAGCGGGAGGGCGCAAATTGCATTTCCATACCTCCATCATGGCTTCCAATGGCAACCCCATACACGGAGAGCTGTTTGTGTTCTGTTCGGAGTATGGACTGAGTCATAGGCTGGCAATAGTAGCAAGGATGCTGCTTTCTGAAAACAGTGTAAAATGCCAGTCAGAACAGGAGCGGAGTCCATGAAGGAGGCAGACGTGTGAGATCCCTGCACCTGGGTTGGGTGGCCCCGTCCTCTGCTCAGCTGGCCGTCCTTGAGTGGATGTACGGCCTCAATCTTTGAAGAAGTAATTTCTGCATCCTGGATATTGGCAGTAAAATACATTTATTGTTTTTGCAGTCCGTAGAGTAGATGTTACTACTGGCTTGTAATAGGCACAGTACGTTTTAAGACCTTGTCTCATGGCTGAAGACACCGTAAGAAAAATGTTCCTTGTATTTTCAAGGTTAGATTGCTTTGCTGTGATACCATGCTAATAAAAGGAGGTGAAACCCAACATGCACTTTTCTTAATTTGCTGTTTTCTAAAGCCTCAGTGAAAAGCAAGTGCACTAGAGCTGTCAGGGTAGACTGCAGAAGCCCTCATTACATGTGTCTTGTGAGTAATGGAAGCAGAGGGAGAATTCTTTCTTTCATATGAGCACAGTGCTTGCCTGGAACTACTGGCGAGTTACAGATGCTTCAACAGAAAGGAAATGAACCGTGGAAGTAGGTTCAGTTTAATTAAACTTAATGCTTTGACAATGATATCTGCCATTTAGTTTTAAACTGCCAGTAGTGAGATTTACTGTTTATTTTTGTGTAGTGGTTAACATTAATTCTCTTCCCAATAGAAGATGTTTGAAATATATAGGCATTTTAAGCGTGCTTTGTTCCTAATGTTGGCAATGAATCTTTCTTATTTGCTACACAGCATATAACTTCTCATTTACTATATAGTGACAATTGTTAATCAAAAGTTTGTCATCTTGCAAGGAAACCTGTGTTTAAATTAACACAGTGAGTGCAGGTTTTTTATGCAGACAACTGAAGGCAGTTGTCAGAGTCTGTTTTTCCGAGGACAAATGATGTCTGTTCGTAGTAACATTTCTGGTGTTGTAATTCAAAAGCTGAGCAGATTTCATATGAATTTACAGTAGGAATGTTTTCCCTACTGAAATAACGGGACTGGTGGACTACAACATGCAGTTAGACTGGTTGTATACAGCATTGTAGGCAGCGTGGGATCCAGCTCAAAATCCTCAAAGCCAACACGACTGTCAGCTGATTTAATTGATTTTTGAATCAAGCTTTATTTACTTATCCTTAAAACTGCAAACAGTTTTAACTGCAGATTCTCAATTTTTAAGGTGTTATTGGCAGAAACAAAGAGTTCAATACTCAGTGATGTTGGCCATTTGAGTGGCATGCAGTAAATATGTATTTCTGGGATTTGCAGATACATTCGTCTTTACTATGACTATGTGAAACATTTAATAAATAGATCTGGGCAGTCAGGCTTTCTGTCTCTTCAGAAGGGAAGCCAAGCAAGTCTGGCTGACCAGACTGCTGCTGGCAGTTCTTGACACTGGACACTTCTATGTGCAGCTTCTCATTCCGAAGCATAGTATAAATCAAATTCAGATCTAAAAATGAGTGCTGCATTGTTTTGAAGTTTTAAGGTTATAAGGCATTTAAACATAAGTCTCAATGCTTTTTTAGGAGCTTGTAGTCCAAAACTTCATAATAGCAGAGATGCTTTATGTCTCCAGAAAACAGTTTAGTAAATGCTTTAAGCCTGCCTGATTCTTAAGGTCATGCAGAAGTGTGGCTCCCTGATACTTTGTTCCACGTAGAGAGGAGACCCAATTTCCAGTCTCTGTTTCACTGAATAGGCTTCTAGGATATCAGCGTTGTGTAAGTGATATTAGTACTTTTAATGAGCTCTTTTTATCTGACAGTGCAAGGGTGTGGAACTTCTACTGCATTCTGTCATAGAATAACTTCCAGGACCTAATAAAGAGGATGGCAAATTTATTTACTAATCAAAGTCAAATTTGCAAATTAAAAATGACAAAGTACATCTGATTTGAGCAACGTTTTCACTCTGAGTAGTTGGTGAGAGGAGAAGATCCATTTTCCTTTGATTTATTTTGGTGCTTTGTTGCAAGGTTATAAATAATTTGGTACCCTCTATTTGCTTGAGTGTTCTCAAATTCAGGCACCAGCAGTCCCACGTGTTCTGAACATGAATGCAAAATGCTCCATGAGTTATGCAGCTGAAAGCATTCTGTGCTCCCAAGTTCACTTCCTGGATTTCTGTACTGACAGTAAAAGCTTTTTTAAATTGTGTAATGTCAGTGCTTCCTGTGATTGTAAAAGCAGTGTCACATGTATTTCTTTATTCTTAGGGATCTACTTCAGACATTAACCGAGGATGAACTGCACACACTGGAGCGTAACCTGTGCATCTCTCAAGATGTGGATTTTCCTGTCAGAACAGATCCTGAAGTACCCTCTGTCATCACACCGGGCATAACTGCAACTTTGCCAGCGAAGGAGCTCTCAGCAAAGGCTGAGAACACAGAGGCTGAGCTGGCTTGTTCGATGCAGTATGATGAACAGGAGCTGGAACAGCTGAATAGGATGGTACACAGAGTTGGAGATGAAATGTCTTCTCTGCTTTCCCCTCCAAGCATCTGTCAGTCTCCAGCTCACAGACCTAGCCTTAGAAATAGTTCCAGTGCAGAAGCTTCACCAACAAGACACCATCTTGACAATTTAACTGATGAAGAAGACAGAGTGTTTTTTATGGATGACCTAGATGGAGCAGGAGAGGCTCTTGCTGGGCTGGATTCAGTAAGTGATACTTTTGCTTGGGTGAATAACCCTTGTCACAATTCAAAACAGAACCTGCAATATAGAGACGCTCTACTGTATGAGAACGGTCAGCAAACAGAGGAAACTTTGCTTTTAAAAGACGCAGAGAGTGATGTAAGCAATAATAACAACATTGAAGACAACAAGCAGATGTCTGGCATCTCAGTTCAAAATTCATGCAGCTGTTTAGAAGGTCCGGATTCACAGTTGTACCTCAATGGTTGGGATGCTTATGCTGATGATGCAGAAATGGCGGAAATGATAGCTCACAGGACAGGGGGAATGAAAATATCTGCTACTGTGATATTCAATCCTAAATCTCCCTCTAGCTCAGAATCCCCAGTAACACCCGAAGCAGCTATTAATTGTGTTCCTGGATCTGCTAATCCATTAGCAAACGAGGAGGAGGATGAATCTCATAAACTCAGTATAGCTGCCACAAACTGTCTAATTAATTCCTGTGTGTGCTGTGGCAGCTGTGAAGACAGCAGGGAGGAGAGTGTGGAAGGTTTAAAGACTAAACATTCTGCAGGAGGTGTTGTAAATGCTTCGTACACATTAGTGAAGTCTAAGGAAATGGACCATGTAGATAACCTGGACAATTCAGTCCCTGCACAGGAAACGTTAAAACCCGAAACGTCTGCTTTATTAGCAGAAAGAGACTTTGGCAGAGAAGAGCAAAATCTGCCTGTCTCCTCTAAGTGCCTGGCACATTCCTCAGGTTCACAGGTAGGAGCAGAAAATGACTCTCAAGGAGAAGCAGAAAGCACCTCAAGTCAGCAGAAAAGGTGGGAGAAGAGAAAACAACTGTGTGAGAGAAAAGTGGAGAATAATGAAGATGCTGGTAGTGAAACGACAGCAAAGGAAGACACGAAGTCAAGATCTAGTTCAAGGTAAGACCAGCTTGATTGTTTGGTAGTAAGATTTGCATATAAATAAATCCTTCTATCCTTGTTCTTTAGTGATCTGTGTGTAATTGTTGATTTAAAATAAATTTGTGTTGAAGGATTAAGGTTTTTTTATACATAATTTCAATGCAGGTAACTTTTTGATGGGTTTTATCAGTTTTTTTTTTAGAAAACAAATAGAGAACAGCTGAGTTTGAAACCAAGTAAACTAATCTTCCCATTTTAATGTAACAAAAGATGTATTATACATTACCTGGCTGACAATATTTATTGCATTCTGCTGTTCTGCGGAGAAAAGTGTCTAGCAGATACTGAAAAGTTAAATTCTGCATCGCTGCAGGGGGTTAAATTGTGATTTAAATACATCCCAATTCTTAACTTCATTTAAGGAAACAGGGCTTATCTGATCAAGCTGCCTGTGGGCATGAGTGGATTTGTGAATATGGGTGTTGAAGGAACTTAACAAAATGCAGACACAGCTTTTAAACTTTATTATACCATTTCATCCCAAACTGGTAGAAGAATGGAGGTCGCACTGTGTTAATTAAGGAACTTTATAACACTGAGAGACCGTAATACCTGTGAAAGAAAAAGCTGTGCTTTAACTCAAGTTTGATGAGATGTTGGGATCCTACATATGTTTGTAGAAAGCCAAACTGGTTTTTTTTGCTGTTTTGTATTTTTATACTTATCTGTTTTAGTCTTTAGAGAATAACTTGTTTTTTAATGAATAATATCCTCAGTATCCCTGGAGCATTAATATCACAAAGCAGGGGGAAGGAATGGAATAAGTTACTGTTGTCTTCCTTATTTCTGTGATAATTTTCTTTCTTTATGCCTTGCTGTGTCAGTAGTGCAGAGGATGTATGGTGCAGGACTTCTCTCTTGTATGCGTACAGAGTTCAAGACAGCTTGAACCATGAAGCATTACCACAACATAAAAGCTGCAGAAATAATCGTTTAATAATGTTCCAATTGATTTATGAAATATTTCGCTAGCTGTGGAAATGGAATTATGAGTTCTTTGGGCCAGAGTTGATTCTTCTTACAGGTACAATACAATTTAGCATGCTTAAAACTCAACTTTTGAAAAGAAAGCATTATTTTCCTCAGTATTCTGAATGTTTGTAGTATTAGGCTTTACAAGTATGATCACAAATAGGGCCTCATGACTGAAATACTGTGTGGTCTTTATTTTACGAACTAATTCAGAAATCCCTTTGCCATTTAATGATTTCACAGCACTTCAAGTAGAATACTGTTGTATGCTTAATTACAGTGTCCTGATACGTTATGAATCTATTACAAAACTCAATTTGTCTAATAATTCTTTTTCCTTGGGTAGGATATTAAGTGAAATTCGTGAGGGCAATTCTGTAACATATAATTATAATATCTATCAGTTTCTTTTTAGCCTCTCATGGTTTGTGTACGCAACAACTTCTTTTCCAAGTCCTCCCGCAGTCCGTGCCCTGTGGGACTTTGTAGACCTCAGTCATGTTTCACTGATATGATCTGTCTTTGAGGTTGGGGAAGTCACAGCCTACTTGATCATTCTCTGTATTGAAGTTGTCCCATAACTGTAATCTTTCTGTTTGTCTTTCTCTAAACCTTTTTCCATTATACTGTTTCCTTTTAGAGATAAGGGAATCAGAAGTACACTTAGTAAAGATATGGGCAAACCGTGGATTTGTGCAGTGACCTCATCATCTTCTAAGGTTTTTCCAGTGATTCCTAATATTTGACTTTGGATTTTTTTGGCTTATTGCTGAGTGGTGAGCTAATGGTTTCTGCAGTTGTCTGCCAGCTCCCCATATCCCCCTTCTGAGCATGGAGACCATCAGTCTTAGTGAAGCTTAAGTTTTTCTCCCAGTGTTTATCAGTTGAAGCTCCTGCCATTTTATTACCTGTTATCTGGTCTTTATGATCCTGTCCTGTTCCTCAGTCTGCCCTTGTTCTAGTGCTCTTCAGACCCGCTTGCTCTCCCCATTTCTGCAAGACATAATATGAAAACAAAACCCCCTAAATGACCTCCTGCTATTTTGAGAATTTCTCATTTAACAGCTCCTTTATCCATTTTGGGACCTTTTCTCTTATACTATAGCCCATTAATTGTGGTTTTGTGTGTTTTCACCATTGCCTCTTCCATAGTTCCTTTATTGATTACAGCTAATTCTCTCTTCTCGTTATGGAGACCGGAGTGCCTCTATTATTAGTTAGTAAGCAGCATTCCGTTTTGCCAGAAGTGGGGAAATGAAATGAAATGAAATGAAGGCATTTTGATGGTAGATTGTTGCTTCCTTACTGGCAACTATTCTGATGTAACTCCTTCAGTGTATTCTGTGGCAAATGGAGGTGCTGGGAGGGGTCTGTCAAGGGCATTAGCTTAAAAAATTGTGTGCATGTGTTGCTCCTTAGTTTTCAGATACATGTATGTCTATTTATATACTGGGTTCTTGCCTCTGAATCACCAGTCATGTTATCAGGAAGAGGGAGAACTCAGAAAACACAACTTTGTGGACCTTTTCTTACTTACGCTGCCTGAGTGGTGACTAATCACTGCTTTCCAGTGGTGTTTTTAAATTGGAAGATCGTATCAGGCCTCTGTGACTGCTCCCTATTGCATGGTTGTGAATGCCAACTTAACCAAAGGGGAAATGTTTGAGCCGGTGGATAATTCTCAGAATGATGGACCCATTAGCTAGAACAATAAGCAATCTAATATACATGGAATAGCTTCAGGGCATGCTCATTCATCAAACTGATAAATGTATTTACTTTCTAGTTACTGTAACTCAGAAACTAGGAAAAGGAAATTTTCTTTCCCTTGTGTGAATCAGGCAGCTATCAAATGTGTGTGCTGTGACATAAACTGCTTCTTTTAGTAAATCTGTTCTTATTCAGCACAATATGGCATTATTAGTATGATTTCAGTGATCCTGTCAGGTTTACTGTAATTAATCCTTTAAGTCTGAAACGCCTCGTATTTCTTGATCTAGCATCAGTGTTCAGTGGAGTTTAAGGTAAAGATTAAACACTCTTCTGCTTAAGACCCAGGCGGTGGTGTGTCTTTACTGCTTTGAGTCCTTTGCTTCATTGTTTGTTTGCATGAAGAACACAGAGTTTTGGCAGCAGGGTTAGTGCTACACAAACACGAGAGGCACTGGAAAAAATGTTACTGGTATCTGATCTGCTGCAGGTTTCTTAATGCTCATTCTGTCAGAATTTTCTCCCTCCTTTTTCTGACAGAGGAATGTCCGAGGACTGAGTACTGTGTTCATTTTGTCTTTATTTTTGGTGTTCTGGAAGTTTCTGGCTTCCTGTTTTTTTTCAGCATTGATTTGTCCCTGTAAAACTTCTGTTACATCTCCAGATACAACAGGAAGTCATGCTGACATGCTGTGGTAGCATTTTTGTGCATCTGGCTTAAACACTTGGTTCTGTGGCATATTCCGTGTCCTGTATACTGACCCATAACAATTTGTATGTGAAGGATTCTTAATTACAGTTCCTCTCCTTTCCTCTGTACGTCTGTTATGTCTAACTTAAATCATACTTTTTTTTTTTTTTTGCCATTTTTTGTGGCCTTAATGATGGTGAGCATACTGCTCTTAATGAAGCCTTTTACAGTGCAGCGGAGACGTGGCAAAAGGAGCTGAGATTGGTGGCGAGGAGAACATCCTATCTGCAGTCATTCTGCAAGTTCCAAGTGTATCCATTGGCCGCTAGATACTGACACTATGCACATTTCTTTGCAAAGGCTTAAAAAATAGCATAGCTTTGCCATCTGCTTTTGCAGTGTAAGGAGGAGGAATGAGACATCCTCCTCCAGAAAAGCATGTTTTGTTCTTTACTGACCTGTATTGCAGTCCCACGGCAAGATTAATAATTTAATTTTCTCCTTCTTGATATTCAAGATGTCCCATTACTTAGCTTGGCACTTCTGTAGTCTAAAATTTGTAAAACTAGAATATATTTAACATATTTATTCCCTCAGCATGTTAGAATGGCTTTGTGAGAAGATGAACACTGTTTTATACAGTAGGTGTTCTGGTTCTGGTGTCTGATTTTGTTCACTCTGGCAACATCTGACGCGCTCACGTTTTCTTCAGGAAAGCTTTTAAGATATTACAGTCATTCCACCACTATTAATGGATGGAAAACAACTATTTGAATCTGGAGGTTGGCTAGCATTTACTTCAAAACAATGATAGTAATAATTAAAAAATCCTTTTTAGCTTGTCTTCTAGTTTATAGCATTTGATTTTGTAAGCGGCTCCTCTATCAAAACTAGATTGATATAGCACTACAGAATAACTCGATTAAGTGTATTAAATTCTTGTCTTCCCCATAACATTCCTATCACAGGCAGACTTAAGAAGTTTGTGCCTGTCTTCACATGACAATTTGCCTCTTCCAGAAAAATTAATGGACAGCTGTGCTCGTTCACAAAAGCAAAAACAGGTCTGCTTAGCCAGCTTGTATTGATTAGTCTTTTATATAGCTGTTCAGGAGTAAGAATTTCTCATCAGCAAGGAGGAAATAGTGGTTGATTGGGGAAAACATACCAGCCTTCTGATTGCAAAACTTTTCTTAAGCAGTCTTTTATCTGTCTGTTGATTGAAATTCCTTTGTTCCTCTTCTGGTATTCTGTTTCTTTACTATGTAACCTTATATTCATGCAACTGGAAAAATTCAGATGTAATACAGATAAGTTCTTTCAATCCCTCCTGCTCTGATTTATTTCTTTTTTTAGCCATACAAGTCTGAAATTAAAAGTGACAATGTGTGACCTTGTCTATTCAACAGGGAACAGATTCCATGTGGTATCTGATAACATGACTGCTGTTGTGAAGCATTAGCATACAAATAAAAGGTGTCAGTGTTGTAGAGCAGATTTCCTCTTACTAGGTCCATATATCAAAATGCAGCATCAGGGAACTGTGTTAATTGACAACATACCTATTCCCGAAATGAATTTCTATCTCTAGTTGGTAAAACAATGTTTTAGAAGTCACTTTTCTGAGTGGGGTTGGTATTGCTGACACGAGGTGTTAGGGTTAGCTCTCATGCAGTGTGAGACAGACCAGGAAGAGAAGTGCTAATTAACTAATGTAATGTGGAATATAATTGTAGCTTGAGTAATAAGGTGCACGAGGAAGGCATTCAGTGAGATGACGTGAGATTTAATTGAACTTCTAGGAGTCTGGAAACACATTCCAATAGAAAACAGCACATAAAGCAGGACAAAAGTGGCTTTGCTTTATTCTTTTTTTTTTAAGCTTACCACAGTTGCAAAAAATACCAAAGATCAGCTGTAAGTGGTTTGGCCTGATGGCAGTCCATGAGAAGAGATGACCGCATCACCCCATGGCCCTTTGGTCTGTTGCCTCAGATCTTTATTCTGTCTTTATCAGCTGAATAATTTTATTTTGGTGAGTCTGGATGGTGGTTTTATGCCATCCTAGAATGTAATTTTAAAGTTAGTACAACCGGCATTTACGGCCTCATGAGTGAAACAGAGTTTTGCCACTTCACATAATTGAAATACAGTCCAATGAATCCTGCGAGCGTGGAGGTCCAGTGCAACCTGGCACTGAGTTCACGTGAGTGTGAGATGCCATGAAGTTCAGCTCACACATGGGCTGCTGTGGGAAGGAAGGAGAAGCTGCTCTGTGGGATGGCAGGCTGCCACAGAACCCGTCTGTATGCACACACGTGTCTCTTCCTACAATTGTGCTAATGCACACACGCACCCTGCTAGCATCGGCTGTAACGGCAGCCACGAGTTGGGAAAAGCAGGTCAATTCAACATCAGTACCTACAGTGTCAGGCAGGCACTAATGAGAAGAAAACTGTGTGAAGAGGTGTCCTGAGTCTGTGTGTGCTGAGGAATAAAAATGTAGTGAATATGTCAGGAATCTGTTCTTATAAAGTTATTTTATGTAGTCCTGAGAAAGGCGTAAAGCAGACTTCTCATTATTCGATTCCCATTTCTTGGTGCTGAATAAACACAGACTATCTGGCTCTGAAGCACTCCAGTATGAATATCAAATAGAAATAAATATAAATAATAAATACTATTTTCTGGTAGAAAAATTCAATCTCTAGCAGTGCAAATAAGTGCGAAAAATATTTGCAGAGTGTAATTATCTAAATGGTGCGGGGGTTTTTTGTACCAGAAACTGACCTGTGTGAGCCGGGTTTGTGTAACGCATCTCCAAACAGCATTACCAGGTGGTTGCTGACAGGTGGGTGAGATCGGCGGGTGGCTCCACCTGGCCAGGCTCCTACACCGAGTGAGAGAGAAAGCAGAGGAAAACCAGGGCTTTATGAGGCAGTGGCGATCAGCTTTAAGACTTAAAAATAGACGGGTAGTGGAACTGGAGGGAAAAAAATTGTTAAGATTGTTGACAATGTGAACCGTTCTTGTGCCGTTCAGTTCTGAGGTTCCTCCTCATGCTTACCCACCATCAGGTCCCAGTCCATTGCATTCCAGCCCTCTGCATCATTTTGCCTTCTGGATTGGACCATCCTATCCAAAAAATCAGCTGAGGATTGAAGCTGATGTTGTTCCTGGCACAGAGCTGCTGAAATCTCTTAGCAGAGAGATGATACTCGGGGTGGTGCTGGTTTGTTTTACTTATCTTTTAGCCTGAAGCATTTAGTTCGCAGAAACAGATCAGAAGTGCTGGCCTGTTGGTTTTGAATAAAAACTGAAAAATTCAAATTCTTAAAAAAAATAAATAAGAAAAATCACAACCTATGAAAGCGAATGGAATTTGGGCTCTTAATTCATCTCACGATTTTGTTTTGGGTACTGTTGGTAACAGGTATTTGCACTGGATTTGAAACGTATCAGGAAGAGCTTAACAGAAAGCACTCAAAGATAAATAACAAACCTTACCTTTCTCAGAAGTGTTCCTGCTCCATTCAGCAGGGAGGATTGCTGGACTACAAAAAACTGGAAATGATGGGGAGGTGAGAGAACAAAAGGAGATGCTGAGTTTGCTAGTCGTTTTCTGGTGTTGTTGTTTAAAGATTACTTTATTCTGAATGATACATTTCATCTTTGCAAGACAGCTTCTCCTGCTCAATCATGCTGTGAAATTGCATTCTGATGTGGGTTGTTTTTTTTTTTTAACATCCTTTGCTGCCATAAAACAGATAGCAAAAGTACATTCTAGTGGTGTGACCATATTGTAAGATTGGATGCCTGAGGTGATGAGGTATAAAAGTGGAAGCCTTTATTTAAATGTATGCATCTCTTCATAATGAGCAGAATTAGAAAGGGAAATGATATAAAATGAATGACAGTTAAAACGATTTTTGTTAAAGTCTGATAAATTATTTTCCAATTGCAACAGTCCTCCTTTTAACCAAACCATTTACGCTTGGAATTCGTTTTCAAACTGGCAATCAGAAATGAAGTACATGAAGGGGTCCGTTTTGCAAGTGATTAGTGGGAAGCATGCAAACAAATCTTATTATTCCATAGAGGGATTAGAGCACATACCTTCTGTACGCTCCTTTGAAGAGTTCCTTTTAAGCATTCTTCCAGACTTTTAGCTGCAAAAACGGCTATAATAGTAAATTTGGTAGAAGAAAAGAATTTGGAAAACAGCTGTTTGAACATGTAGCCCACATGCTCCTACAGTTCAGTCAAGCCCAAGAAATCTGATAGTTGTGGAGGAGGAGCGAGGTAAAAGAACTGTGATCTATTTGATTCTTTCTTTTAACTACAGATATTTCTTACGTTTCTCTCTGCATTTTCCAAATATTTCTGTTGACTGAATTTTTGAGTTCAGCAGCCTTGACTGATTCTCCTGCACTGCCTAGAGCTGATACAGCTTTGATACGTTTGCTCAAGATTACATATTTTCTTATCATGTAATTTAATTTTCCTCTGCTTGGTGCAGTTTTCAGTAGCTGAGCACTAAATAGTTATTGAAACAAAAAAAAATTGGTCTTTCCAAGACCAGTTATGAAACTACTTTTAACCTCCTAATCCCAGTTTGTGTTGATAATATCAACGATCTTGTTGATAATTGTTGATAATGTCAATGAGATCTGAAGCAACGTACCATTTAAAGGCTTTTTTTAGTCCCGAGACGACAGAAGCAAGTTGTATACCACTAACTTAAGTTATTCGTGTTCTCTGATTTAGTAGCTAGTGGATTTCCTTTAATGAAGTTTCCATGGTTTGTCATGGGACTTCTACTTCATGCTCATCTGGTTGATGTGGAGCCACAAGTTAGAGATGAATGCATAGCAAGTCCCCATCTCCTTTACTAAGAGTCAGCTGTCTGTTTTCTCATGGACTTTTTCCGTCCCATTCTCATTCTGTGGAAAACTCGATCAAACTTGTGGTGTTTCAGAAGTTCTTGGATCTTATTGATGATGATCTTGCCGTGAAGTATACAGTGACGTTATGGACCTCCAGTGATGCTATGCCTTTGTGATAAGATGAAAACAGTGCGGGCTCACTGTTCTGTCTACAACCTGTGAAAATGCAAAATCCTTGGTTCTTTCCTGAGTGATTTAACTGTATGTCATAAATTAAACTGAGGAGTTTTATAAGATGTGTGCTCACCAGCTTTGCCAAATTGCCTGTCCCTTTGGGAAGAAGCCAAAGTAGATAACACAGAGGAACAAAAATACACTTGTCAATTTACTCTTAATTCTGTATAATCAATGACAACCCACATGTTACCACACTGCTCTGTTTTTTACCTTTGTTCTCTTCAGCAGTTCATTTTGTTTCCATATGTTTTTTCAGTTCTCAGGATGGCTTACGTGATTCCCCCCTCAGCTCCATCTCCAGCAGTGACTATGAGAGTGTTTCTGTCACTACATGTAGTCTCTCCAGCATATACGCTCTGAGGTAATAACTCCCTTCACAGTCAGATTTGACTAATTGTATTGCATTATGGTTGGTTGAAAATTTTCCTTGAGTTAACAATCAAGTGACAGCAACACTTCTGAATATTCTTCCTTTTGAACAGCGGATGCTTTTTCTCCCCAGCAGTTCTCTCTCAGCACTGTTGCAATTAAGAGGCAACTACTTTCAGAAAAGTTTTAATGCATGTTCCATTGAATTATACCATATATCAGTGATCTTCCTCTTATGTGTCCATGTGGAGTTTCATGAGAGCCTGAAGGTTTTGGCTTGAACTGCATTGAATGTGTGTCTTAGGTCTTGCCTTTCTAGAAAGCATGTTTTTTTTCCATTTAATTTCACTTAGTTGAAGAATGCAGTAGTAAAGTGAGAGCTGCATGCCAGATAACTATAATATAACTTCCAATGCTTTTTTTGGCTTAAGTTGTTAAGAATGCTAGTTTTACCTTCTCATCTTCTGAGCCTGCATGTGAAGGTTTTAACTTCAGTTTGTTTTGCACAGAACTCCTGCAGTGAATAATAGAGAAATAAAGATTATGGAAAAAAGTTACTAAAGCCTGATTTATTTGGCTATTTTTGAGGAATTAATACTGTACATGTACATCATGTATTGCATACATTCTACGCAATAACACTGTTACTGTGGTACAGGTAGAGAGGATATCACAGTTTCAGTCAACGTAAATCTTCCACTGCTTCTCGTCTTCCCTTTTTTTGTCCATTTATCTCTACAAAGTGCTTCATTTTAACTGCAGGAATTCCTGATTTTGGTATAGAGTTGGGAAAAAGAAGGCAGCAAAAGTGATAGAGGAAATATTACATAAAGCAGTAAGTATTTTTAGGATATTCTCACCATCAGGCTCAGTATTTTTTATATGTCCATTTTTTAAAAGGGCACATAAGGGAAGGAAGATGCAGCATATCTGTTTTTCATGTTTTTAGTTTTGAAATACATTAACTTTTAACTATTCTTCAAACAAAACTCAATTTACCAATGTGAAGTGGTTGCCCTCTGCTAAATACAGTGGAACAGACAGTTTGACACAGGACTATTTCAATGGACAACAGAAATAACCTCAATTATTCTTTGGGCATAACTAAAGTAAAATAAATGAGTCTTCCTTCATTATGCACAACACCTTTTTTTGAGGACCTTCCTGTACCGCCTTTGTATGTTAGTATTGTAGTTGCCACTGTGTTCAGTTATCTTCATGATTAAATGAACCAGATCCCTCTCTTCTTTTGTTTTTTTCTTTTTTTTTTTCTTAAGGTTTAATTTACAAGACAGTATTTTTGCATTTGAGCTTTTGCCTGGTGAATTATAGCATTATATCATCCCCAGGTGTCATGCAGGAATTCCAGTTATTTATTCTTTTGTATATCATAGATATTGCTAAGGATCTAGCTATCGTAGCTAATGATCCTATAGAAACAGTTAGGTGCCTACTTGACTATACAGGTATGAATTGATTTCTCCTTTTGAAATGCTTACACAGCTTAATTTGGAAAAAAGAAATGAAAAAGAAATAAAGCTCCCCAGTCTGACGGCTTCAGAGAAGTTCCTACATCTGTGTGCTTAAAAATGGAGTATTCAGCACACCTCTTTATATTACACTTCAAAATTATTTTTACAGGCCTCGCTATTACCTTGTATTACGTAAAGTGTTTTCTCAACCTGTGAAACAACTTATACAGAATTATGTTATCTACTACAAAAAGGATGTTCTTTGCAAGGACCATCGCTACAAATGTTCTTTTCTGAAATAACCAAATTCTCCCTGATGTCACATGCCTAGCCAAAATAATACCTAAAATATTTTTTCTTTTTTCCTCTGAAATACACCTTCTTACTGTGTCTTCAATTTCTTCCTGTTTTCACCTGTAATGTTGAGAGTTATAAATTTTAACTTAACATGTAGATTTTTTTTTTCTGCAAAATGATTAGTGAAAGAGTTGACATCCAGTGTTGAATGAACTAGTTTGTTACACAGCATAACTGTAATGGATTTGAAACAATGAAGTATGGTTGATATGAAATTCCACTTACCTCTACATGCATTGTTTTCCAAATGGAGAACCAAGGAGCAAATTCCTACTCCATACATCCTGGAGCACAGTTTGACTCGTGCTTCATTCTTTGCTGTTTTATTTATAATTGGGAAGAAAATGCTACAGAGACTGTAGGATCCAATTGGGATCCTGTAAAGGAGGCACCTTCAGATCTTCTCCATCTTCAACCAGTTCTATGTAGTTTTCTGAGCTAGATTCATCCCTCCAAACTTTATGCACCAGACCGATACACCCAAACCAGAAGTTTTGTTGCTCTAGCTTCCCTGTTTTACCAAGGGCAAAAAACAGAATTCTTAGTTAGGTGTGTTTTATTCAAATGTATCTACATCACAAAGTTTCAGGCTTAAGTCAGCGCTATAATTATTTATTTTTATTACCAACTGTCCTGATGAAATATTTGCCTGTAGAGCACAAGTTGAGGGGCCAAAAGAACGTACAGAGGATTCCTGAAGTGGCTTTGTTAACGAAGTTTGATTTGTTTATTTCACTTGTAGCAGATCTGGTTAGATGGTTAAACTAAGAGTTAAAGTAAAACTTTCAGAAGTTAAACTTTCATCGCAGTTCAAAAGATATTTTGCAAAATGTAGTATCTGGTTTTGAGATGCCCATATGTAAGTATCCAACTTTCTTTGTGAAGAGTAAATATACTCTATGTATTTCAGAAAGTTACAGAGAAGCCACGTTTTTATGTAGACTCGTGAGTTTGCATCATCTTTCTCTTACATCAATGTGAATGTGGAGTAATACAGCTTACTTAAGTGCAAATTACATGTTTGTAACTACAGCAGGGAGGTGGCAATTGGTCTATTGTTTATATTAGCTCCGGGAAATGATGCATCCTGGTTTTCCTTTTTACTGGTATCTGCTTCCTAGATGTAATTTTTAGAGCAATTTTTAATATAACCTATTGTAAATAGGCAGCAGTCCTTCAGTACAACGCTGGGAGCTTATCCGTTCCATTGTCAGAAGTAGTAAAGTCAGTGGCTTTTAAAAAATAAACTGTTTGTAGAAATTTGTTTGTCTGTCAGCTTTCAACATGCATTAAAATTATCAGACAGGATCCTGAGGGAACCATTAATTTGAGTGGAAACCAAAGCGAAGGCTATCTGTATGCTAACTGAATGAGATAACTTGGTATGCTTAAAGCCAAGAATGAACCAAAGTTCTTTGAAAGACTGGAGCTGAAAATGGCCATGGAACACAAGTTTTGGGAATAATGAGGGGGGACAAAGTGAGGCAAAAGAAAAGCAAATAATTATAATTATTTGACTTTGAGCCTTCTTGGAGTTCTTTGTCAAAAATGATGCAAAGGGAGAAGAAACAGCAACAGATCTGCATTCAAGTAATTTGCATTCAAGAACATGGTAAAGCCTACTTCATTTTGGGGTTATGATAAGTCAGTAAATGATAACTTTAAAAAGTAACTTTCCAAAGCAACCTTAATGATGTGATAGATGCCTTCACTGGTCACTTTTTTTTTTTTTTTTTTTTTTTTTGAGGTATATCCCTGTGTCTCAAATACTGATACTTTGTAGTATTCTTTTTGTGTCCTTACAAGAATTGGTGGTGAGTTTTTAGCCCTTGTTACTTACAGTTTGTAAAGGGAGGTATCTAAAGTGCATTGTGGCTCAGGCCTGTGCCAAAGCAGCAAGACTCTGCCAGCAATTAGAGCGGGATGTTTATCTGTCTGGTTGTTAGAGTATTTGTATCTGCATGCATTGGGCCAAGCCCAAGATTGCTGGATGTAGTTAAGAATATCATTCACTATATTGCATAATTTCAGTATATCCCCGTCTGAATGAACACATGCATGTGAAACAGGGTTATCTCAGTATACGAATGAGAAAGATGAGATGTTGGTTATTTGCTTCAGAGTCTGCGGGGAACTGCCTTGCCATCCAGCTCCTGTGGCTGGGCCTTTCCTTACAAACACACACATTGCACTGTTTTTCTTCAGCAGAACTCAGCACCTGAGTGGGAACATGAGAAGCCAACAGAACTTAGTTCTTCAGCAGGACTTGAAGGAGAATTCATTTCCTTCACCTTATGGTCCAGTGTTAACCATTAATCTGTCCTATGAAAACTACAGCACGGATTATTTGCCCACAAGAGATAGCAACTGCTCCTGGGGTTGGTCAAGGAGGTGGTAGTGTGGAGGACAACAAATGTGCTGCCAATGTGTTTCCATTGGTCGGTCACAGTCATCCTGATGAGCTGTGTATCCACATCTTCCCTCTTGCAGTTTTACCATCGCACTTATTTAAGCTGTACAGAATAACAGATGAATTCAGAATCCAGTTAGGTGGGCATTTTTGATTTGATGAATTAATTTCTGTAGATTTTCCTTCCTCCTTTTTGCCTCATTATGGAAAGGCTGCTCACTGACAGTTAGACCAGGTGATCTTAGTGATCTTTTCCAACCTTAATGATTCTGTAACTGGCAGAAGATTGGCGATAATTGCGATATACTGTACTGGAATCACAGAAATAAAGAGCTCAGTGGGAGAAGTTGTAGGACAAGAAATGGTTCTATACCTTAAGAAAGTTAAAATGACTTCTGAAATAGATGCTATTGCTTCTTAATGGTTTTGAGCTGCAAATTTTCAGTGCGTGTTTTAAACATTGTGAGTCTGTGCTGCTTTGTATAGCTCTGTCACTCAAGCAGTGTGAGGGCAATTAATATGCATATTAATACCATCATAAGCAGGCTGCTGCGGGGACTCTTCTTGCTTTGCAGCTAAATCCCTTGCCCCAACAACCAGCTGAGCAGTACCAGCAAAACAAACCCATCAGCGCTGATGAGGTCTGTCAGCTTTTGCTTGATTTCAGTCAGTGAGGCATATGTGAGTGCAGCAGATGTCTCTGGTTTCTCACTGCCAGCATCCTTCTTGATGTGTTTCGTGCCATCTTGTTCTTCACCCTGCAAGACAAAAAATTAGATGTCCAAACAGTGCAGCATTTTCTAAACTGAGCGTTCCCTTTTATAGGAAATTCTGTAAGATAATTCTAGGTAAATTATATGCATAGCTTTGTCCTGAGTAACAAGAAGCTGGCGCAGATTTTACTTTCTCCAGGAGTGAACCAGGCATCCCGTGTGAACAACTTGTTAACGAGTGCTTGCTACAGTGGGAAGGTGAAAAACAGGGTTGTGTTGTTGGTGGGGGAGTTGTTTGTTGGTGGGGTTTTGTTTTGTTTTGTTCTTTCGTTACTGAAATGGTCAGGTTCATATTTTAAAGATGTTAAAACGTCCAATATGCTTGAAGTGAATTAAATATAAAATGTGTTACTCTCTGTGTAAAAGAAGTGAAATAAGGCAGTATTTTAACCCAAATAGCATCGATGGCAGAGGCAAGGAGTGTGTTCTAGCAAAAATTGCTCAATACCCCCACATTTGCCATTGTGGGGGCTGTATTCCAGCCAGCATGTTTAGCTGGAGACAGGCACAAAGTGATCGTGAAGGGTTAGTATTTGTGTTCCTACGTAGCCCAATTGTCATTTCCATTTTTAGTAATTTGGCCACATTTGAAATTATGTTCATTCTAATGCCGTGTAAAATCTGCTGTTGAATGTCACTTGGTGTTCTCTGTGCTTCCAATGGAACAAAGACTGTTGCCTCGCAGAAATCAGATTTTCTTTTACAGAATTTATTTTTTTAAATGCCCCCCAAAAACTTAGAAAAACATGGTTGGGAGTTTTGAGATTGTGCAATTAACCAAAATCACTATAGCGACTGCAGGTTTTCAGGTAGTTGAATTCTTTAGCAATGCTTAAAACCAAGGATATATTGAAAGAAAAAATAAAGGATTTCCTCATACTTACAGCAGCACTGAAGCTGAAAAATGAAGAGAGAGATATTTTCTAATTACAGTTTCAAAGCTCCACCTAATACTGTGATTAGCTTTTCTCGGCTTTGATTCCCATGACTGCATACAGAATTCCTGTGGGATTTGCACGCTTTAATGCTTCACCTCTTTGTTTTCTATAGTTTTTTTTTGTGAGAACTGAAGGAGGTGATAGGAAAACCTTCTGCTGATAGGCTTCTCTATCACAAAAATTTCTTTGTGCTGCAAACTGTTTCCCAGTGCCTCTTTTCCATTGCTGTGTCTGCCACACACAGCAGTTGTAACTGAAGAGTTTCTGCTGGAGTTGGATGCTAAATTACTTCACTTTAAGTTAAGCTATACAGTGTAATTGCTTGCATATTACATAGGACACTGCTGAAGGGCTGTATGAAATGACTTTGCCACTGGAAATATTTCTATCTAACATCAGGTATCCAGGGCAATATGTTCCTGGATAAGACAATAAGTTCTGGGTGAGACATAAAAAGCTGGGACTGCTGCTTTCCTACCGTCATAACAGATAGAGGAGCTGGTATTACAAACCATTCCTTCATAAGCACTTAACTATTTCTATTTTTTGCTCTCAGTTTTTGCAGTCCAGGGTTATTTTTGAAATTTCAGTATTTCTGTGCTCTAATCTCATTAGTTTTCATTTGCAATGTGAGTGAATGTTTGAGAGCTTTAAATGCACGTTTGATTACAGGGAAGCGTTAGAAACAGAACATCATGGTGGAACTGGGAAAATCTGAGTAGAACCTAAGCAATGCTAACTTCTTATGTTTTCATTTCTGTTGTTTTCTTGAATTTTACAATGCTCTTATCTTGCAGATCTTATCCTTTTTTGGTTCAAATTTTAAGAGAAGTGGTAATTATAGCACTTTGCAAGTAGCTGGTATTTAAATTGAAGGTAAGAAAGCAGCTGCACTGATCACTAGTGCTCTGAGCAATTTGTTCTTATTTCTATAGACGTTTTATCCATAACAAATTAAAAAGTGTTCTTTGGAAGACTGCTTTATCCAAGACAGTAACTCCTGCGCTGGCAATTCGTTTTAATTCCCACTTGGAATACAGTATCATAGCATCCTTCTGGAAAGCCAGGCTGAAGTGGTAATGAGTTTTAATAAGGCAGTTGTCCAGGTAGAGTTTCTTACCATGGATCTGTTTAGCAACATGGTGCTTCAACAGGTGTGCTTTTTTAGAAGTCCAACATGGTGTACATAACAACAGTGCCCTTCAGCTTGAGAAGCTAAAGGAAGGGTTCAAGATGGCTTTCCAATGGAGCAGGTAACTTTTGAGGCTGCCATGTTGCAGGGTAGAGGTTGTTCTTATTGACTTCAAACTCAGTTTTCTCTGGTTGAAGATATCAGTTGGAACACTGAGTCACCCTGTTTGCCAAATTATTTGTTTTAGTCTGCTCACCTCAGCTGGGGCAAAAGAGGCTAAGAAAGAGCTTCTGCTAGTCCTACAGTGATGGAAAAATACTTCTCCTGCTGTGGACTTCAAAAGGCTGACAGCAGATGAGGCTTTTATAGCATGTGTCCTGGTATGTATGGGGCTGGGCACGGGTGGTACATGTGTTAATACTGCAGTGCAGTTGGGTTGCCCAGCTAAGCTGTCGTTGCTCGAGGTGTTTGTATGCTGTTGTACTAGTCATTCCTCAAGGCAATAAAGTTTTGAAGACTTGGGAACATTTTAAGGCTTTTTTTTCCCTCCTCTTTTGTCTTCCCTCTTAAAATAGGGAGAAAATACGTAAGAAATTGCATACAAAAACCCTCTTTCCTAAGTATAATACTGGGGTAGAAAGTCAAGAAATAGAGTTCTGAATTAAAGCCTTTTTAGTCTGCTTTAAATGTAGCTTCTGAGATCATTGATTAAAATACGTGTATGCTATTATCCGAATAATAAGACATGTTCTGAATTTGGCTTAAATGACTCTACAATTGAGTGTGTAGCCACCCACTTCACTTAAAATAATTGTAAGAAGCCATTAATCTCATCATAGTTTCCCTCCCAACCATACCAAAACTAGTAGTTACTAGAAACAAAAAAGTTTTTGCCTACTGTTTATTGTGAATTTTTTTTGTTAGATGACCTGAAAAGAAATACCAGAGGTACTGCAAAATGCAGGATAGGAACTAATAATTTTTGTTTTTCTTTCTTACGTGAAGTCACACTTTTCTTATTCAATCCCCTATCATTTTCCTGTTGTCATTCCTCGCATATACAACCTTTGCCTTTCCCCAGCTATTGTGTGTGATCTTTTAGATGGTCTTTGGAGCAGTCGTCTGTTCTTATTGTAGAATGGAACACGATGCTGATGGCAGCCTTCAGGCACTTATAAAGTGCACAAGCAAGTAAGAGTAATAGCTTAGGAGAGGTATAATTGGCAGCTCAGTGGTGGGGTTTCCAGTTACAGCCTACTCAAGCATCAGTGGGATGGATGCAGCAGTTACCCAAGCAGTTCTAGCAGCTCTCTTCAGACAATTGCAGACTTGCCTGCAAAAAGGGATTTTTTTACTTAAAGTGTAAGGGAATTTGAATGATAGAGGGAAAAAAAGGCATAAATGTTGTAGATTGGAGAAGTGTGTGTTACTGATGTTACACACACAGCACAAAGTGAATGTTCCGATAAATTCTGCGTGAACAAAAATGAAAGCCAGGGGGCTCATGAGAATATTATTTGAGGAAATTGTATGTAAGTATTTAAGGCCAAATATTTGAAACGTACATATAGGGAACTTTTTGTACGTGGTACAGCTCTATGTTTATTAGATGTTAAAAAAAATACAGCATTTTGAACAGTGAACATGAGAGGATAGTCACTGAACTGTGTGTTAATACTCTTCAGGCAGGCATCTGTAGTATTTCTTATAAAACTTCTTAGTGTTTGAGTTGGGTTGAGTTTGTCTTTCTGGACGTTGATCCCTCCTGATTTAAAGGCACCACTGACAGTCTTCTGAAATCTGTACCTGAAAAGTAGTTGTCATTTAAAACCTTGCACGAGATCAGAAACGTATGGAATGGTCTTACTTTCCTTTTAAAACTGCTGATATAACTGTGCTGCGTGTAGTAGAATAGATACATTGGATTTGCTTTCTCCTCTGCGAGGAGTGACCACCTGGTGCTTATCCACTCCGGTGTGTATTTAATGGGTACTTAAAGTACTCAGCAGTTTGAAGAGCAATGCAGAATTCTTTGAGAGATTCCTTTATGTTCTGCATTCAATAGAGAACAGATTTTAGGTTTTGTGAACCAAGTACTTGGAAATTCGAAAGGAAGCATCCATGACGTGTTACAGACTTCTACTGCCACTGCCTGTTTTTTGAGCACAAATATGAAGTATTTAATTTTAGACTGACTTTGAGTCTTGTTGGGTTTGATTGCTCAGTTTTAGGCTTTGCTGCTTTTCCTGTTTTTGGATGAGTGTCAGTGCTCAGCAAATGGAGCCCAAGGCTTGCTGGGTCACAGCTGGTTGCCTAATATGACTGGCCTCTTCTGAAGATATCAGTCATAACTTCTGTTCCACAGCTCTGCTCCCCACTGTGTGTATATTACTGCTTAACGTCCCTTTGGAATTTAAAAGCTGTGAAGCGTGTTGGTTCCATGGGTGAAAGGTGATCCTGTGCACAACGAGTTACTGGGCTTTGTTTGCTTGTACATATTTGACTAAATTTCACAGTCAAGTGTTGAGACCAGGCAGCCGTTCTGGAGAGTAAGCTGTGGTGAGCTGAGACAGTCCTGCTGCTCTTATCCTGTGATCAGTGGAGAGTCATTTTAAACTGCTGTGTAAACATAAGTCAGGTGAAAAGCTGCTTTTTTTCTACCTACCAGTTCCTTTATAACTTATAAGCGGATTTGTTGTTTGGAATCAACTTCTGACATAACATCTCCATTCTTCACATTCACCTTCAGGCATGTTATCTTTGCAGTGTTTTCACAGCATGAAAAATAAATACATGATGAGCATTTTTACAATAAGCATTTCACAAAGGGAATTCCGTGCCTGCTGTGTCTCTTTATAAACTAATTCCTTGGTTAGTGCAGGGGGTCACCTTCAGCCGAGAAGGGAGAAAAATAGGCAACGCATCCCTGGCCACCTGGTACTTAAATATGTTTATTTGTGTTCTGTGGTGATATGTATTTCTGCAGATCCTGATGGTAAAGCATTCTAAATCTGAGCACAGCCTGACGTTAATGAAAGCTTCCTACACACTTGGTATCACATGAGAGTTTTTATCCAAATTATGCATGTTAGATAAGCCTGGCAGGAATGGCATTCCTCTTAGAGCCATAAAAATAGCATGAATGAATAGTATGGACAAAAGGTAAGCAAAACTCTGTAGATCAGAATTCAGGTTTGCCTTCTAAATTGTCAATGTAAAAATCCAGAGATCTCTAACATTTGCATGGATCCAATCACTGCTTTTTGGAGTACTCGGTTGCAGGAGAAGCTGTGTATCTGAAATAGGAATGTTTCTGCTCTTCCTGTGTTTCTGACTGAGTCTGCAATATTTTCTGTCTACCTTCTTTAGGAGTAAGATGTATTTTCAAGTAAAGAACAGATGGTCATTAGTCACTCTTTAAGAGTCATTTTTGATCTAAATCCGACAGTGTCATATTGGTAAAATCAGAGTGATCATTTCTTTCTAACTGTAATGATACTTAGGTCTAGTTTTAAATTATTCTTGAATGTTCACTTTTCACTTGGCAGTGACACAAGCAATCAAAATATCTTTCCTTTTTTTTTCCTGAACCTCTTGTGTATAGAAATCATACTTGATAGGTCTGTGCATATGAATATATGTTGTGAATGCAAGTATACGTTCATACTGACCTTCATTCCACAGTGCCACAGCAGTTCTTATGTGCTCTGTGCTGGGGAGTTTTAGGGTGAATCCAAGCCAGTCTTGTGATCACAGAATCATAGAGTGGCCTGGGCTGAGAAGGACCATGGGACATAGCCAGCCTTAAGGAGGCACCATGCAGCGCTTGGAGGGGGTCATCCCTGAAGCATCCCTGTCTGTGCCCTGCACTTTGGGTGGGGCTTAGAGTGGGACTTCCAGGGACACTGCTGTGTTGAGATTAAATATGAGGGCTGCTCTGAAAGTAATGCCTTCTATGTTGTTATGCTGGCCCATGACATCAGAGATGGGTGTTGGTGGTATTGCAGTAGAGCTTCTACATACCCACCAATATTGCATTGCATTTTATTACCATACAGCAGATATAAGACTGATTCTTTAAAAAAAAATAATTAAAAAATGGGAAGACTTTATCTGGCTGTGTTAGGAGGCAGACAGAAACCCTTTTGTCTGTTTATGTGAGCAGTTCTGCAAACAGGCAGTCCTCTAATCTCCATGCCATTGTGAAGCAAGGGTGTCATCCTGGCACATAGTAAATTTCAGTTTACTCCTTCATAAGCCACGTTGTTGCGTGGTCTTTTCATCATCTTCAACACAGGTCTTTCCACACTGATAGATTTGCTGTTGAATATCTATGTATGTATGTGTGTGTGTATATACGTATATATACACATATACACACCCACTTATATGATACGTCATCTATCCTCTACAGAAAAGCAAAGGGAAAATGGAGAGAGAGAACTGTAATGTTCTTGGTATCTTCAATAAATCTAGTCAGTCAACCTGCTGAGGGAGCTTTAAACATAAAGCACAACATCTTTTTACAGGAATTTGCAATTGTTAATAGCAATGGAGACATAAAAAGAAATGAGTTTCTTTTAAGTGTACTCCTTACTCAGTATTTGAAAGAATGGGAAGCCAGCTAAGGAACTCGCACTACACATTTTCCACTGATATTTCTATCAATAACTAATCTCTAGTATTTATGTGTTTTCATTTCTGTTTTCACTAGGAGATGCATGGCCTAATAAATTCAGCTCTACATTTTAAGGATTATCTGTATGGCTCACAGAGAGAAATTTCAAAACGATACTCCATAATTTTTTGTTGATAATTATTTTTACTTTTCTAAATGCTGCCTGTGTCTTATCCTGCAATAACTGTTTGTCATAGGGATGGGATCTGTTACTTGGTGAATGCTTCAGCACTTAATAAAATTTACAGGTTGAGCTCAAAATGCATTAGCAATTACATCCTTCCTCTTGCGTGCTATTTATGTAGTCAATAACCTTTTTTCTTTCTTTCTTTGTTTTTTTCTTTCATAGTGGCTGTCTGTATAGGAAGGAGTGCTTGAGTTCTGGATAGCCCAAGTATGGTTTTAAGTAAAACATTCTAGTTTTCTGTAGTCACTGATGAGATTACTTTATCTCCAATATGTAGGGAAAATTGTTTCGTGTTCTTCTGTCTTTGATTGTAACAGAGTGAGAGGGCAGTGTCTCCTTCCAGTCAGCGCAGTGAATCCTTAAGACTCCGGTGCTATTGCATTCAATGCTATACTCCCAGTTAAGGGCTTTTTGTTGACAAAATGCTACATTTTTCCTAAGTATTTCCTCCTTTAATGTGTTTTGATTTACCAGCAGTTAAGGTAATTCCTGATATCTGAAGAATCTGGATTCCTCCCAGAGCTTTCCTGCAGCCTCAGGTTGTTTCAAACTTTCCTTTCTTAGAAGTGGTAGTGATGGAAATTGCTAGCAACCACGGGTTTGGTTTGGAAAAAGAAGGATTAAGCCCCTAGTAGACACCTGATGACACATATTAATCTCTTCGGAGTTGATGAGCCATTTTCTTGCAGTAGTTTGACATTTCAGCAATTTCTACACTTAGGTATATAAAGAGACTAATCCCTCACTACTTTGTAAATTGTATTTTGTCACCCATTCCATTTTCTATGTAAGGTTATATTTGGATTCTCTTCTCACTGTTCTGAGGTAACATAATTCAGAAATTCCTATTTCAAATTTACTCCCACGTTAATAAATTTCTCATCTGACTTCAGAACTGACCTTCTTATTTTTAGGCTGATATTCCCCTCGTGCATTTTAGGTGGAGTTATGGTCTCAGGACAGAGCTTTTAGTGGGAGTTAATGTGAAAAATAGTCCTGTGCTTTGAAATAGCGAAGGGAAATGCAATAAAATACACACAAATGATTTTCTGCTTTAAAGTTTTTTGCAACTGTGACACAGTGAAAATCAAACGTGATGGTGATTGATTGCATGTTGATTACCTTCAGCAAGAATTTACAGCAATTAGTTCTTGTTTGCTGTAGAGTATTGCCTGAGTAATAAATCTTTTAGGATTTGCTGAACGTTCTGATCAACCAAGTGAGGACTTACATTACTCTTCTTCTTTATGCCTTTTTTCTCCAACAGCAGTTTAATGACTAGTTCTTGTTCATCCGATGACATTGATCAGGAAGAAATCCAGCTTGCTTTGCAGGCTGCTAAAATTGCCACCCGAGAAAAGATCAGATCCAGATTTCATGGCAGCAATGATCTTATTCACCGCCTTTTTGTCTGTATCTCAGGTATGAGAGTATCCTTTTGTTCTGAATGTTAAAAATACCCTATTTATTATTATTTAAGGTTTTATAAAAATATGTTAGAACAGGCTAGAGATTGAAACAACAGAACGTTGTATTGTGGATCTTAAGTCTTATAAAAGCCTGATACCTCATGAAGACCGGCGTACACAGAGATGCAGACCTCTTAGACCTATAGTGATGAAGATTTTGGGCATGCAATGGATTTGCCTTTGTATTGCTTCCTTTCTCTTTATGATGTCCTGTGTCTTTAGGAGAGGAAATAAGATGCAGCTGTTTTATTTTGACACAGAAGGAACGTCCCCTTTCTGACAAAAAGACGAGGAAGATGTGTTTCAAATTGCAGCTAACATAAAGGCCAGAACATGACTTGGCCATTACAGAAAATGAATTTAATTAACTCATCAATTTATATTACTGATATAAGCTAGTGATCTTTCAAATATAAATACCAGGCCATTACTGGTGTCAACAAATGTAATATTTTATGGGGGTTGTAATAGTCAGTGATGTTTTGTCTTTTTCCTCAAACCTCCAGGAGTTGCTGACCAGCTGCAGACAAACTATGCTAGTGATCTGCGAAGTATCTTGAAGACCTTGTTTGAAGTGATGGCAACCAAACCTGAAACAGAAGACAAGGAAAAGCAAAAGAAAGGTAACCAGATTAAAACTGCCTCTGTAGTGAATTGCTGCTGATAGCCCCGTGTGGAAATATGAGCTGTTTGACAAGATTTCCTTAAAGCCGTGCTGACTTTGGACTCCCTGTACAGTGGTTTTACCTAAGTTTAAAACAAGTCATGAAAATGGACTTTAAACAGGATGAAATCACTGGAATTCTGTGTATGGGGAATTTGCGTTAAAGCAAATGTTCAAAGCATTCAGAATGTATCTGATTTTTTCCATATCTCTGTGTGTAACAGAACAGTGTTTTTAGCCTATTTGGTCATAATGTGATGTAGGCAGAGTTTGGAGTTCCCAGATTCAATTTCTGTTTTTCCTGGTTCTATTTCACAGTGGATGCATTTTATTTTAGCAAGAGAGGTATCTGTTTTTTGGTGGTTTTGTTTGGTTGGTTTTGCTTCTGGACTTTAAATAGCCACGCAAGAAAAGCAGACTATAAGATATGAGAATGCTCAGCGTGATGCTGGGATCTGACCTGTCTTATATAAATCACAGAACGCTGAGTTTGGCTCTTCAAAAAAGAAAAAATAGCCTCTTTTGAATTGTAGATAATTCAGATCAAGGAGGCAGAACCGGATCATCAGCCAGTGCAACATTTTTTGTATTCTGTTCATTTTTCCTCTATCACCATTTGGATTATTTCTTTTTCAAAGATTCAAGTCTGCTAATTTACCTAAAAATAGCCATGCCATCTCAGTAATGCTGCAATTACCATTGTCCTTGTTGTGATTACACCTGTCAGCATCTAAAGGTAATCAGAGCTCCTTTTTTTCCTTCCTTTCCTCAAGACTGGAAAGTTTTTCCAGCCACTTCTCCGTGTTTCAATGAGGATTTCTGTTTTTTTGTTTGTTTGGCGGGTTGTTTTTCCCCTGGAGATTTTTTGTAGAACACTAAGTTAAAAGTCGGTTACATTTAGCAGAAAAAACTCCTGTGCAACTCAACTATGCAGTGGAATAGGACCACGTGCACTAAGTCTTCAGTTATGTGCAGCTGAAACTTCCCTGGCATTTGATGATGGCAGGATGTATTGATGTGAAGAGACTGACTTTTTGTTGGCAAGGAAGAAAAGGGGGTAGACAAAGATAGGGCAAAAATGGAAGAGGTGGATCAGAGACCTACTGAATATTCAAATGAAAATAATAAAGAAACTGAAGGTGTACAGAATTACCACTAGGAAATAAATGGTCGGCAGTGGTACTCAGTTGGAATAATTTCCAGTAGATGAACTGTTAGGTTAAAAAAGGAAGCATGCTAACAAACATAAGTACAAACAAAATAAGTGAATGAAAGCCAGGGACTCCTGAGGTGATGTTTCTCTTTGTGATCTGTGTGGTACACCTGGGGAATCTCTGTTTTCATCTGCTTTGTGAAGTACTCAAGTTAGAGGCTGAGAAATATAGAATGCAGCTGCTGAAGGTGAGAGGACTGTATGTCTTATAACAATATCTTTAATTGCTCTTGTTTCAAAGAAGGATTCAGGAGATTTTTAAGTGTGTCAGGGTAAAGAAAGAGCAGGAAATATAAGAAGCTGCATATCAATTCTACTGATATCTAATCCTTGAATCCTAACTTTGGTCTTTTAGGTACAAATTGGAAAGGTGTGAATTCAACTGCTTTTTGCTTTGTTTTACAGTTAATCAGGGTTTAAGAAACGCAGCACTGGAAGACTGTGCTTTATGTCAAGAAAGTATATCATCCTCAGAACTTGCAGCAAAAGCCAGAGATGGGGACTTTGAAGGTACTTTCTTTTTCCTGAGAATTAAAATCAGACAATACTGACATTAAAAAAAATAATAATAATAATAAAAATCCATGTGGAAATGGAAAACAAAAACTAAAACAAAAAACTCTTTTTATGTTTGGCTCTAGGAAGGGAATATAAAATGTCATTATATGACTTAGAGACAAAGTGAGATGATAAACTGTATATATATGTCTTCAAGAATTCTTTCTAACTTTCTCATGAAATTCTGTGATCTACAAATCATCACAGCCCTTATTACTGCTTCTGTATCAGTGAAAGAAGGTTCTCCATAGTAAAGACTTTAATACAGCAGGTGACACTACATGTGACAGCTCTCAGACAGCTGTGTAAGGTGTACTGCTGTAAGTAAGGTGGTGCAGCCAAATCTAAAGGCAGCTCTTATGTCCTCAGCTGGACGTGGAGGTGCTACTTTGATTCTACTATGATTCTACTTTTTTTCCCCAGTAGAAATACTTTTCATATTTTACTCTTCACCACATTACTTCAAAGTAAGGAAAAGACAGTTCCAGTAAACCTTCTGAGGGTACTTAAATCTCACTGATTGTAAGGTTAAGAGTGAAGGGAAGTGCATAACAACTCTGAAAGTTTGAGTCAGGATTCAAGCATTCTGAGTGCTCAGAAGTTTGAAGTTTGTGTTTTGAATCTGAGCTGCAGGAGTGCTTAGGAATCAGTTACGGACTGCAGCCTTGGCAAAGCAAACATTGTGTAAAAATGGACTGAAAGAAATCAAAGCACTTGCAGTCAAAAAATAAGAGAAAATAAATAGGTGGATGAGATGGAGCAAACAAGAAAGCCTTTGATCGTCAGGGCTGAATGGTGAGTTCATCACTCCAGGAGCTCTGTTATTGGAGAGGTGTTGTCTGTGGTCAGGTGAGAAACACCAGACAACCAGAAACTGTGAAGCTGTATTTAAACTTCCCTGAAGTTGAGGTGTGCAGTAACTTTGCTGTGCTTTGTTCTGTTGTTGTCCATTTGCCCACGTACATCTTTGTTCTTCCAGTCAGTTTTTGAATCGAGGATGATGTGAGTGATAAGCAGTGTACATCTCAGCTTGTGTGCAGAAGGGGATGACCAGCAGTCAAGAAATGTTAGTTCCTGTCTTTTGTAATAAAGATCAGAGATCACAGGAAAAAAAACCAACCTTAAAGATTAGATTTGAAAGAAATGCTGTGTATTTATAAGTTGTTTTGTGCTTATATAAAGCTCATGGGTAGCTTGCTAACCCTTCTTCTCAAGCTACAGGCTAAAGGATTTCAAATCTAATCTATTTATTTAGAGCAGCAGGGCTAATTTATGTAAAATGTACTGTGGAAAAATTATCTCTTCTGGAGGAAGATGATTTGGGGGCAGATAAAGTAAAGAACTATTCAGAATAATTTTAATTGATTTTTCTATTGTGCCATAATTGAGAATGTGACAGAAGGCACAGTGAAGAACAAATCTTTAAGCAAAATATCTGCCATATACAGGCTGAAGTGGAAAAGAACTCAAGAGATGATTCACTCCCTACCATTTCGGTTCATTTTCTTTTGTTTTGAATCGATGCCTGATGCTGTCAGTGGATTTGACTTCCAGAACTGAAAGCAAGTTTTCCTGAACTGCAGGGTGCTGAATAACCTTCTCACAGTGGATGTGTATTTCCTCAAAGCAAATTCACTTCGTTTCCATGGCATGTTATTTAGCTTTTAAAGCTTTTAGCTTATCACGATAAGGTTTTGTGTATGGAGAAGCACAGCTTCTGAACTGAGATGCTGTTTATTGGAACAGAGAACATCAGTCTTGATGCTTAGGTGATGCTATGACTGGCTGTCTTGGAGTGTGGTAAGGGGGAGTCTTTGGTGATCCCAGTAATCCCAGTTATGTACCAGGAGCTCCAATAGCCCCTGCAGCACCCAGGCAATGTAAATCAGGTGTGTCCCTGCCCTATGAGAGTGGTAAAACCCACCCTGTAGTTTCAGTAGCACATGGAAATAACTACAGCAGAACAGATCACTGCCAGCAGCTTTGTTTGGAAATAGCATGTGTTTCATGTATGTCTGTAGGACAGAAGCAGAGCCTTGTGGAATAATGCGAGTCCCTTTCGAATAAGTAAATTTGGACCCCAGAATCAGCTTGGCAGTCTTGGCACCATGTTTTGCCATGTTGGCACCTTCCTTGAGTGGGGTCCATACTCTTGCAGTTACTCTACTTTCAATACCTGTCCTCATTCACCAGGAAGGCTTGGGTGAGTCCGAATCCATGTCCTTGCAGCATTCTCTGGGAGCCTTACTTGGCTGGTGTGTAAGTGCTCTTGCTGTAAATAGCTGCTTGTACAAACCAGTACAGCTACTCTGTGTAAACTAACTTCTCCAGTCAGCTTTGTGCTTTAGCTTTCAGATGGGCTAATGGGCAGAACTTTGTCAGAAGGAGGCGCGTATCACAATTACGGAATCACAGAATGATTGAGTTTGACAGCGACCTCAGGGCCCCTCTGGTCCCACCCCTGCTCCAGGAGGGCCTCCCCAAGCAGGGTGCCCAGGCCCACATCCAGGCTGCTTTTGGAGAACCCCAAGGAAGAGAACTTATAATGTCTTTGAGTCCCTGTGCTAGAGCTCCATCACTCACATAATGTTTCCTGATGTTTTGGTGGAACCTCCTGTGTTTCACCTTCTGCCTATTGCCTCCTTTCCTGGCATGGGGCACAACTGACAAGAGCCTGGCTTGGTCTTTTTTGCAGCCACCCTTGAGGTATTCATGGACATTGGCAAGATTCCTCCTGGGCCTCCTCTTCTCCAGGCTGAGCAGCCCCAGCTCTCTCAGCCTCTTCTCATAAGGGGAGGTGCTTCAGTCCCTTCATCGTCTTAGTGACCCTCCACTGGGCTATTTCCAGTATGACCAGATCCTTCTTATACTGGGGGGTGTTACAAAGTGATAGAGGGTGCAGGGGAGCATGGAGATGAGCTCTGACTTCCAAACCAGAACAAACCAAGATCTACAAAAAGGGACATCTGAAGTGGATCGTTTTCTTGCATTTGTGAAAACTGTTAGAAACATCCATCTTATCCCCTTTACAGTACATTACAGACTTCTGTCCTTTCAGGCACAGATCACAAGGTGTCATTGCTGGCAAAGCTCTGCAGACTTGTATCTACTACCTATCACTGAGATACTAAGTGATAGCTAATGGAATACAATCTTTGCTGTCTCTAAGGCATCCTGCTTGAGATGGATAATTGCAGCAGTATTTTAACCTCAGCAGATACCTGCTTTCCTCCCCACCTTGTAACACCTCCCCACCTATATAGCTGTTGCAGGTCACTGTGGAAGCAATAGTCCCTGACATTGTGCTGGGTGATGTTTGGATACATGTGAAGTTATCTGGTGGTTTGAACAACCCTTGCTGCATTAACAGTGTTCCTTATTTGTTGCAGCAAGCCTGTTGACTGCATCCTTCAGGCTAAAGCTGGGCTGTGGGCCACCAACAGGAATACACTCCAGTTGACATGTAAATGGGTTCAGTGCAAGTCTGTGATCGTTTCACCAATCTATTGACATCATTGCATCAAAATTAATTATATCCATTTTTTACATCATTTCTACACTTAAAATCTTAATGATTTCAGCAGAAAGTGAAGCAATTTAAAGCAGATGAGCACGTAGGTAAGCTCCTTCCTTCTACCATCATGGCAGAATAGAAGCATGGGTCAAACTGAGAAAGTCCAGCAAGATACCTGCCAGGAGAGCTCTTTCCAACTATCAAATAAAACTCTCTTACCACAAATACCAAATGCTTAAGATTGTATTCAAACAATGTTAATTAATATAAACAACAACCAAGCCTAGCAACCCAAACAAAAAAATGAAGTGTTAAGACTTTCCTGAAGGTTCCAGCCTCTACTTAGATTATAAAAATGAGTCAGTTGTTTTTGTCAGATTTCTCATTCTTACTCTATATAAAACCCACCAGCTGGTCTGGGTCATAAAACAAATATGAATGCTTATTATGAGCCAACTGACATTGGCAAGAGTGTAAGAATTGGATCCTGTGACCTCCTGAAGGCTGAAATACAATATACTACAGATTAATTGACATCCCAGAACAAAAGCATTTTTGTTTTCAAAAGTCCAGATGAGCCTGTGGTGTATATACTCATCTTTGCTTTCCTAATGCTCTAGGTTTTATTTGGTTTTGCTTTTGTTGTATGTTTGAGAAAGCATATTTATTATAATTTATAGTTGTAAAAAGCACTCTATTTTTTAAAGAGAGAGAATGCAATATATCTTCCTAGCATATAAGATGAATTCATGCAGTATTCCATAAATGAGTGTTTAATGTAATAAAATATGCCCTGATCTTATGATGGAGAAGGTGGCCAGTGGGTACAAAGTCTGCTGTACACAGAGCAAATGGTGGTGGCAGCTGCTCAGAAACAAGCAGGTCGGGTTCCTTGCTAGTAGAAAGGATGCCAAGGTGCTTGCTCTGAAGTGATAACAGAAGGGCTTTGTGTCCTGCGGCCTTTTTGTTACTGCCTTTATCCCTGTGCCAGTGGTGACCTCACATCCAGCACAGGGAGAAGGTTATTGGGAAGTTCCCAAGCTTTGGTGTGGGTCCAGTCCGTCAGATAATAAACTGACCAAGGCATTTGGGACTGGGAGCGGGCAACATGAGGCATATAGGGATTAAGGCAAACATTTGTATTTGAAAATAGAAGAAAATTACTTTTCAGTTAACCTACTTTAGGCATATCCCAACTAGGTCAGGGCTATGTTGCTCCCAGAGACTTAATCTGAAACACAGAGATGGGATATCTTTATGCAGTTTGTATGTCTGGGATCTTGATTCCAGTCCCAACACAACATTTACTTTGTATTTGCCAGCAGTTTCCTATGTATACACAGGAACTTCTCTTCGTTTTGATAAGGATTTGTGTGTATTCCTTTATTTATCAGTATGTGAATGTGATGAAACTTAAGTCCCTGCTTTCCCTGAGGAAAGGTGAGTTTTAATGTGTCAATGTCATGAAGTTACAGGCAAGCTGACAAAGCGGGCTGTGTTCCTGTTCTAGCAGCAAGCATGAGGCATTCAGAAATCAAAAGGTTTTCTCAGGGAAAAGCAGAAAGCATTACAAAGCTGTGTGTTCTCCAGGAACGCACTTACTGTAGCATCCCACTGCTCTCTGCAGCCATACATCCGTTTCCACTTTCTGTTCTTCTCCTGTTGATACAGAACTGCCCTGCTCACTGTGCCACCTGCTTGTAAGTCCAGCCACAATCCATGTGCTGTGCCTGCCAGTACAAATAACTGCTTGTGCTAAATGGTGTTAGCATCTGTTTGCTGCGCAGCAGCACAGTCTTACTCCTCGATCCCTTCCCATCCCATAACTTTCCAGCCCACCCACTTCTGTCTACTCACGGCTCCTTGCTGCTCTCCAACCAGCAGCACTAGCACAGTTCAGTAATTTATGGTCCCGAAGCTCGAGCTCTTGTTCATGTTGCCATATGAAGTCAGAGTCAAGAAAACCTGTCCATGGTACTGTTCATTGGCCAAACAAGTTCTGTCCATACGGCTTCTCACTCTTTCCTTTTTCAGCAGCTCTGCTCCCATCGCGCAAGAGAAGAATTCAGCATAAAGTTTTCCAGGATGAGGCACTGTTTTACAGTCAGCTGAGCACACACAGCTATGCATGCAACGTTACGAGATTTCCAATTGCAGAGTTTTGAGGTAGCATTGCAGTAATTCAGTGTGACTTCTGTTGTAGAAACTTGCCCGTGATCTCTTATCTTTTCGAATACGATCTCCCTCTGTCAGCACAGTGTGGAACTTGAGACTTCACTGCAGAGGAGATAACACCCCATAACTACCGTATGGCACCAGCTCATTTGTCTCCACGGTGACATAATTGAGATTTCGATTAGGTTTGAATTCTCTTTACCCTCAAATACACGTTTCAGTGTTCTGCTGGCATGTGGTGCGTGGATCTACAGTGTCAACTTGATTCTAGTTTTTAGAACCTATGTCAGGAGTGTCATTAGAGAAATACTTGCTCTAAATGTGTGTTATTATAATATGTAATTTTTAAATCACAATCTTTAGGCTTCAGAATATGTTTTATTCTCTGTTCTGAAGAGAAGACTAGATTAAAAGAAGAAAAAAAAAAGAAAAAAGAGGGGAGGGGGGCAAAGGGAGAACAGAACATGGGGAGAAACCCAGAAGATGGCTGTTGTGGTTGTTGGTAGCTGTTGCAAAGGGCTCCTAGTAATGGTTAGTTAGCCCACGGAATGAGTTGCTGATCACACACCAGTCCAGAGCAGATTCAGCATGCTGTGGTCAGGATTGCATTCTATCAGAGCTCCATAGGGACAAAGTGCCAAGCTGTGAGCCCAGCTCCACGGCTTTGTGCAGAGGTCCCATCCTAAGGAAGCCGTTTGACAAAGCTGCCCTTGAAGCTAATCAGCCCGTACCTCTGTTTTCTTCTTCACCTCCCCCTGCCCCAATTTTCAACAAATAATATTCTTGAAGCAGAAAATTATTTTAATTGAAAAATTTCAAGCCAGCTGTAATCAACACTGAATCTACTGAGCAAGGGAAAAGATTACTGTGCTACAATTGCCTCCAAGGAATCTTACATAAAAGTTGGAGTCTACCCAGAATGACATGTGGAAAATTGAATGTCATAAGGGACAAAAAGGTTCGTTTCACTGTGCTAGCTGAAGTGAGAGGCAAAGTCATGTCACCCAAATTCTCTGCTTTCTGTACTTACAACTGAATTTACCACGGTCCACAATTCCTGCATTCATCAGAGAACTGCAGCAAGGCAACCTGACCTTTCTTGCAGCTGCGAGGATAATGCACACTGATGGCTGCAGAGGTGCAACTTCCACAGGCTGCAGGGACAGCCCCCTAAGGATGGCTGGTAAACATGTACTCAGGGTTATGCATGATGTGCTCTGAAGTCTATTATGCATCGATCCGGGAGGAACTTCCAGTTGGTGTTCTGCATGAGGGATGTTTGGTAAAAACAGAAGATGAGGGATCCTCTGAGCTGTCAGGCACTGCGGTGAGCTTAGGGCTCAGCAGGGAGTCCGGGTGTGCTTGCTTCCTAATGTGTTTGTTTTCTTTCAGTCTACAGATTTGCTAGATGAAGGCAATTTGCAGGCTCCAGCAGCTCTGGGAGTATTTTCTCCCCACCTCCCCACCTGACCCAGTCTCTCGTGTCTCAGTGCCACAGTGCACGTGTGCTTTCTGTAAGAGCTCAGTGTCACTTCCAAGCTGTGGCTCTACAGTGTCAGCACTTGGATTTGGACAGCATACGCTCGTAGAGAGTAAGGTTCAGTTCTTAATTCTGATCTTTCAGTCTCCAGGGTTGCTGCTGCCAAATGCACTGAGCTCTCACTGAGGCTTACACTGCAGTGCATCATGATGCTGCTTCAGTCAGCGCTGCTGATGGATCCAGGTGCAGACTCTCTTAGCCTGCCTCGAGGCACAGATGTTACCCTTCTTTTGGTCAGGTTACATAGGGCTGCAGCAGTTTAGTAGCAGGCATTTAAGCAAAATAAATTCACATGTGCTTTTTGTTTCTGGTGTCTGAATTTTGTCCTGATTGTGTTTTTCTTCTTAAAGTTCCACCACTTTGGATTTATGTGAGATTTTAACTTCTGTAGCATAGAATGAACTTTTTTAGCTACTGAGGTTGCAGAGACATGTAAAGGTGAATTCTAAAAGCTGCAGTGTAAAATGAAACAAAAGACTATAAAGTTTCTCACTTTACTGGCTGTCATAATGAAAGACTTGTGAATAGGTTGGAGTTGGAAATGCTGTTTCTCTTTTTCTTTAAATGTCTTTTCTTAGTTTTCACACCATTTCATTTCATCTTGAGTTGTCTTTTTCCTTTCTCTAAACTTACTCTTCGTCATTAAAATACTCGTTTCACTTCTTCTCTCTGCCTTTTTCCTGTACATGTTTTTCATGTTTTCTTCTCAAATTCATTTCTCTACTCTGCCTCGTTAATCCCTTCCCTCCCTTCCTCCTCCTCTTTGATGTTTCTGCCGCGGTCTTTAGCTGTTTCCCAACAGATTTCTTAGCTCTTATTGCCTGATAAAGCAGAGGGCCAATTAGCCCACAAGCGAACCTTTCCTCCATGCCTGCTTGCAAGTCCCCGAAGCACAGGCAGGCAGGGCTTCCGAGACTGGATGCTTCCATCTGCTGCTGCATGCAGAGCAGCAGAACCCAGGGAAGGACTGTAATGGGAAAAGCCTTTGGGTGCAGTGCTGCTGCCCTACTCCCGGCCTGTCTGCAGGATAATGCCAGAGCTTTAAGCTACTCACACTGAAGCTTCATGCCCTCATGAGGCTTCTCTTCTGAGAATATTTCCGAAACCTGTTCTATAAAAAGCCTGATGACTCAGTCCTTCATGTATGTAAGTCAGAAGGCTGCTCCCAAGGTTGAGTGAGATAAAGCTTGAGACAGGGCCTAGGGATGCGGGTCCTGTTACCACTGGGGCTTGTGTGGTCTTTCCCAGCCTCATCTTTCTGCGAGTGTAGAAGGTCTGGTTCACTCCTGAGCAAGGGCAGAACCTCAAAATGAAGCTTCTGCCTCTCTCCAGTGTAAGGATTTTTTCTTTACATTGGATGGAAGTCATGTATGGAAGAAAAAGCACAGGGCTGACGACCCCCAGAGGTTCCTACTTCACCATGGCATGAGTGTGTGATTTGGGTGAGGCATTTCTCTGCTGATTTCTCCCCACACAGAGTGGTGAATGAAAGCATTTTAAATGTTAAACGCCCTTACGTAACAACATGTTACTATTCAGGGCATGCTGCAGTGTGGCTGACTTTGGTGCAAGGAATTTGGGCATTAGAAGGGCGCTGGAGCCCAAAGGAAAGGGGCACAGTGCTGGTTGCATGGCTCTAAGTGCTGAGTCTCTGTCTGGGAGCAGGTGTGTCAGGCTGCCCAGAGAGCTGTACATGCCCCATCCCTGGAGGTGCTCAAGGCTGGGTTGGCTGGGCCCTGGGCAGCCTGAGCTGGTGAGGGCAGCCAGCCCATGGCATTGGTTGGGACTGGGTGGGCTTTAAGGCTCCTTCCAACCCAAACCATGCCATGACAGTGTGTCCTCAGGCTTGTTCTGCTGGTGCATTCATTCTGGAGAGGTGAGTTGGCCAAACTGAGACCAACCTGAAAGTAAAGGGTATTCCTCTAGTCTGGGAGAACTTGCTGTAGGGAGGGTTATATCTTTCTGTACTCTGAGTGCCAGTGACATGTGATTTTTAGTATTTTGTGTTATGCAATTATTAAAACAAAGTTTTCAGATGAATTCATCTGACAGTCAAGTAATTGTGTAACTATGGATTGTGTGACTAGTATGAGTTCATAAGGTCATTATTTACCAAAAAACTTCTGTTTCTGATATGTCCTTTTTGGTGATTTTCCCTCTTATGTAGCACCGGGGATAATTGAATCCATATAAGGTCGCTTAAAACAACTTTTTCACCAGTGCGTATCAAGGGCAGCAACAGAACAAAGCAAACAACCCCAAACCCAAACGGTCGGCTCCTATTGGTAGGAAAGCTGCTTTCTGCTGATGAGCTCCAGAGTTACCTTAGCTTATAATGTCTGGGCTAATCATGGTCTGGGGAGAGGAGGAGTTACAGACAGGATGCCCCACAAGCTTCGATTCATAGCTGCCCTGCTGCAACCTGTACAAAAAGGACCTGTTTTTTGTGTCTTTTCCAATGGAAGTGATAGGAAGTTTTCAAAGTCGGCATCACAGACTGATTTCAGGGGTGAGTTATGGATGAGTTGTGTGCAGTAGCTGGGGAAGCTGCAGAGAGGAGAGGGAAGTCCTTTGGTTTCACTGACATCACTGCTTTGATTTAGCTGGGCAGTGCCACCTCCCCCTGCTGCCATAGGAAGGCACGGCTTTAAAAGGGATTTTGTGACCTTACTTCCCCACAGAACGCTTTCTGGTGAGCTGCTCTGGTGTCCCCAGGGATGGGGCAAAGGCTGTTATGTGCAGTCCTCCACATCCTTCAGAATCTGAAGTTCTGCTCAGATGTTTTTCTGTCTGCTTTTTGAACGTTTTCTGCACTGAGTTGTTTATATATAGTTATAGTTTTAATTTCACACGTGTTGCTGTATGACCAAGGAGGACTGGTCAGTTACATTTGGCCGATGGATACAATGGAATGAGCTGGACTTTCACATAATTATCTTCCTTCTGCCTGTAGATACTGTCCACTTTATCTCTGCATTAAGTGCACCATATAGTTTGTTGTTGGATTATGTGCTCCTCAGGTAGGGATTTTGCTTGTCAAGTTTATCAGTCAGCAGTCACACGGGCTGCATACTGTAAGTAATGCTTGGAGGGAAGTTCCATATGGGTAAATACGCCCAGCAGTTTGTGTTCCACTGTGCCCATGGATTCCTTTTGGATAGAACTTGGCTTGCCCTTGATTAGGCTTTTATTAACCTAATTAAGCAATCGGCTCCATCATTTCTACACTCATGATTTTAGTCTCCCAGAGGTCACATCAGCTTTCAATGGCAGAAGCAGCTCAACAGAAGCGAGCCCAGTACTTTCTGCTTAGCCAAAAACAAATGATTTCACTGCTTGGCTTCTGTGTGAGGTGATAGAGCTCACAGGAAAAACAAACAATGGAGACGTGCTGTTAGGGATAATGGTCAAGTTCTTTTTCTGGTGAGTCTTATACTTGTGAGTTTCAGTATTTGCTTCATTGCTGGTAAGGCAGCCAGCCAGAAAGAGTCCTGATAATTTACCAGCGAGTGACTGGGCTCTGAGCTCATTATCTGCTTGCCTAATGGTAGGAAGAGCAGCCAGCTTTCCTGCCAGAGTGGCTGAAGGAGCTGGGGGTGGTCACAGCCCTCAGCATGCTTTGCTCATCCTGGAGGTGACCGCCTCGGGGCAGCCCTCCCTGATTCCTCAGCTTACCCACCTGCCTGCTCACCCAGTGCCTGGAGAGACATAGATGAAAGCTGCTGTCTTTCTGTTTTTATCCTCCCTGGAGGACCCGGCGGTCGCATGTTTGGTGCTATTCCCTTTTGATTTATCTCCCCTTTTGTTGCTGTGCTTCTGACAGATCCTCCTGACTGGGTTCCAGATGAAGTCTGCAGTTACTGCACTGCCTGCAAGGCTCCGTTCACGGTCATCCGCAGGAAGCACCACTGCAGGAGCTGTGGCAAGGTAACAACTCAGTCAGGCATGGGGGAACCTACTGAGAGCCATGTGCTCCTGCCCAAGAATTGCAAGCGATGGGTGTTTGTGTTTGTCGACTGTTCAGCTATGTGGGATGGCTGTGGTGTGCAGGTGAAGTCAGCTTTTCCCCACTCTGCTCCCCAAGGAACTCAAGTGCAATCTCCTCTTGTTTTCCAGATCTTCTGTTCCCGCTGCTCCTCCCACTCTGCGCCATTACCTCGTTATGGTCAGATGAAGCCTGTCCGCGTTTGCACTCACTGTTACATGTTCCATGTCACTCCCTTCTATAGTGACAAAGCCGGTATCTGACGTATTAAAGTACTGCTGTGTCCACTGGAGTCTGACACGGACCGATGCGTTTGACCTAAGCCAAGAGTTGATGTGAAAGAGGGACCGGGTGAGGGTGTTATAAGCTTTGACATCCATCGTTATAAATTTTGTACAGACAGTTTTTACTGCATTTTACTAAGCTGCTAAAGGGAAGGATGAAGCGTTCTGTAGCTCTGAGGCTGCAGTACAGTCTTCCATAAATTTAGAACATTAATGTTACGATGCCATATGCAGAACAAATGCACTGCGTGGAAAGAAATAGGGCTCAGAGAACCGAGCAAGCGTTGCTGCTTATCTGTCATGCTAAGCACAGAGCAGGTGGCTAACCAGTTCCTCACAGCAGAGCAGCCCCAGAGCTTGGACACAGAACGTGCTCACTAACTCCAGCATGGCTGTGGGCATCAGCCCTCTCCCTCCCGTTGTGGCTTAACTTTCCCAGCACGAGGGATTTTGTACCTGTGGCAGGATTCATTAAAGCCAAATACTTGGAATCCATCTTCAGTGTTTCTAAAAGCAAAACTTTCTTTGAATCACACGGGATTCACGCTGGAGGTCCTGCGGCAGTACATTTCTGTTGCCTTTCACTTACTGAGCAGAGTAATAACTCCAAGCTGTCTTCTAAAAATTAAGATCTATGACTCCTAGTTCTATATTTTGAGACTTTGGGATTGTTTATAATCAGCATCATTTGTGCTAAATTCTGGTAGCAGAATTCTGAGACGGAGCTTTGATTTCTGTATCAGCACCTACAACTCAGTGAAACAAACTTCAGAGGAGATGATTACCAAATGCATGAATTAATATTGAAATGCATACTTTTGGAAGAGCTTAGCAGCAGAATCCAGTATTGTGACAAATGATTTATCCCATGCAGGTCTTGAAAATGATTTTTAAAAGGCAAACTTGTTGTATTTGGGAAGGTCCTACAGTGGTCAACCGGGGACAGGTTCGTGCTGTCCACATTTGGCAGAGTGACCATGTAAAATACTGCATACTGCTACTTCACTCATGCTAACAAATTGGAAGATGTTTGCATTTGTTTGGAACACCAGGGATTCGTTCCTGTTTCCACTTGGAGAGGAAAGCAGTAGGATTCACACAGATTCCTGCTGTGATCCTGTGTAAACTATTACAGGGAGATCTCCCTGAGCACTGAGGTTTCAATGCCGTCTGGACAAGCTTTGAGTTAGCCACATTAAAAGCAAGGCTCTGTGTGTTGTGGTTTCAGAGGAAGGGAGATCAAGAGCTCTTTGCTTATCCCCTTTCCTGTCGCGCACAGTTACACGGTGTGCTTCAAAACGGTAAGGTCTAGAAAGAGATGAGGGAAGTTGTTCGCAGTGTCATGCTCAAGAACTCATCATCCCAAGTGACAAAGCAAAACCGGCCGGGATGATTCGCTTTGGTTTCATTTTACCTTGTGGACGTTCGGTTCATTATGTGGTTTTACATTAGGCGTTAATTAGCCATCCAAAGCTGTAAGGGTTTGGCAATGCTGTCACGTTGGATCGGGTGAAGCAGCTTCACCTGGCTGGTGTGTCACGCACAGGCTGTACGGTGCTGCTTGGAGCCAAGGCCGGCTGTAAGGTGTTATCCTCACCTTACTCGTGTTTTTCCTGTTGTTTTCCCTGAAATTCCCCCAACGGAATCCTCGAGTGGGACAGTCAGCACCCAGCAGGGCTGCAGCAGCGCGGGGTGGGCGGGCGCGCGGTGCAAGCAATGGTACTTATTCAGGCTTAAATCTCAGGCTTCACATTGCAATGATTATTGCAGTTTTATTTTTAGAAAGAAAGAAAAAAAAAAAAACGACAGATTTAATGCTTCTTTTATAGGATAAAAATACAAATTCAGTTGTGTAATAAATATGCACAAAAAGTTGCTTCTGTGAGAAAAAAAAAAAGATCTTATTTAACGGACTGGATATTTATTCAAGCTTGTTTTTATTTTGTAAATGCTGTAATTCAGAATCATTTCCATAAATATGATATTTAAAGATCTCAGACACTATAGTTTCTTATGTAAATACAGACTCCTATTTCTCTTACTGAAAAGCACAATGACTGTATCAATACTAATATACATTTGCCTCAAGGAAGACTTTCATCTTGTAATCTCTTCAGATAATTAAAATGTCAGGACTTTCTACCTCCCTGTGCCGGATTGCTCTTTCATTTCTAGGTCTGTTGGCGTGCAGTGACAGCTGCCAGACTGTCGAGGAAACTGCCCTTAATTGTTTCTCACTTTGCCCACTTTGGAAATGCCGTGAAGGAAAGGAGCTGATGCAGAGGGGCGGCGGTGCCAGCACCAGCCTGTCCACCTGCCTGATGGAACTGCACTGGGGCTTAGGATTCTTTTCTTTTCCCATAGGATTCAGTGCAGGGCTTTGGGATGCCATTTCACTGCGGAAATGTTACTGCTCTGTGTTGTTGGGATGTTTGTTCCAGTGCTGCGACAGCAGGAAAAATGAATGGGATGTCTGCACGCAGGCTTAGGATTGCAGTTGAATTAATGTGTATAGTATTTATGGGCAGATAATGCGGCCGTAAGGTTTTTATAAATAGGTGAAGAGTAGAGCTTCATCCCAAAGGGTCGCCTTCATGAAATTCGTGTTGCTGCAGTACTTGTCAGAAGAAAAACCCCAGCACTGTGTAGCACTGTGGTTTTCCCCTCCTGTTGGGGTGCTACATAGGCAGAGATACAAGATAAGATGTGAGCGACGTGGCCGCCATTCACCTGGTGGCTGCTCTGGTCATGAGAGGAGCTTTGGCAGGGAGTCTCTGGCTTCCGTGCAGGAGATCAGGGACTGAAGAGGTCACAGGGCAGCGCAGGGAGGAGGGAGATGGGGGGAAGCGATGGGCAAGGGGAGCAACCCCTGTGTGCGTTGGCTGGTCTGGGGGGAGAAGGATCAAAGCTGGGGTGTGTGCATAGCGGGGAACACAAAGCCTTGGCTGTAGGAGTGGTGGGGCCAGAGGACATGGCTATAGGGATTCAGAACACAGCCCCACCGCGCCTGTTCCTGGAGCTGGAGGAAAGCAGCAGCGCTCTCAGTGCCTCGTCCCCAGCTGAACCCGCTGTCGGTTTATGCAAAGTCAAAGCTGCTGGGGCTGCATCCTCCCGTTGCCGTGGCAACCCCGATAGCATCTCATCAGCGGGCGCCAGGACTGCAGCGCTCCATCCCCGCTCAGGCTGCAGCTTTCTGCTTCGTCAGAGGGATTGCGATGGCTCCGGCGTCCTCATTTGTGCTGGAGATCACAGTGCTTGCTGTCAACCTTTTCCTGATAATAACGCCTTCCTGAATTGTATTGTGCTGTATTTATTATGCTTGTCTGGAAGAGGTCTCCTCACTGGACACCCTTCAGAGTATTTTAGGATCCTTCAGCATTTTCCCTTCTCTTCTCCACCCTTCCCCCATGCTGCCATCCACCTTCCCTTTCCTGCTGCATGGGAAGCAGACCCCTCCTGCCGCAGCCTCGCAGCAAAGAGCAGAGGCCGCATTTAACAGCTCAGCAGCTTTTAGCTCCGTGGCTCTCCCCCAGGTTCCCAGGCATGGGGTCATATCAAACCTCTAATTGGTGTCCTTGGCCCTGCAAGAGCATCCCCTGCTCGAGTCCTTCCTGCTGTCCTGCAGTACTCCAGGTCCTGCAGTGCCCCTTGGCTTTGCAGAAGGAGAAAGGACAGATCTTTGGTGTGAGGTTTTAATAGCTGTTGGGGCAATAGATGTTTTAGAGACTGTGATTTTGTATCTGGCATCCTCTTCTGTGGTCTCAAACCAAGAAATGGCAAAGCATGGAGCTGGAAGGATGAAGCGAAGACTTGTCACAGCGAATCTGGAAATGCGGAGGTAATGTTTTAATGAAATAATTGGTCTGAAAACAAGCTGTAACTGCAGGTACCGGGGCCATGCTTGCGCACAGAACAAACCAGGCAATTAGTGCTTCATGAGCTCATTTCTTGTGCTCGCTAACCATGAAAGCTCTGAAGTCTGAGGCGTGAGCCCAGATGTTCCCTTCTGTTTCACTCAGCTGTGTGAAGCTGTTGCTTTTTGCATGGTGTTTCTCTGCACGCCACCACCGCGGGGTCGCTGTTCGGGATCTGACTGAGCTGGGCTGCAGGAAAGACCATGGGATGCACCCATGGGTGCCAGGACCTGGGGCTGCTGCCATCCCCTCCTCCCCACAGGCTGATGAGAAGTACAGAGATTTTATTTCCCAAGCATAACAGTTGCCAAGCATTTATACCACCTGAACGAGCACTACGCCCGCGTGTTGTTTCACAAAGTCTTATTTACATATTTTTACTGTTTTCCATAGTACTTTACAGGGCAATGAAATGTTACTGCCACAACTTCTTTATTCTCTGAGTTAATAATAATAAAAAAAAAAAAAAAAGAAAGAAGGAAAACTGCAGTAGGGAGGGTGTTTGAGGTGACTGCTTTCTAGGCGATATTTCAGCAGTGCCCAGCCTTCAGGCTCTACCTGGGATTAGGCTGTGGTACCGCTGAGCTGGTCAGCATGGGGGGAAGGTGCTTTGAAGAAATTGCCCTGAGAAGAGTTATCGCTGAGAAGAGCTGTGAGGCCCTCCCATAGGGCACGCTGTGCCTGGAGAGCTGCGGGTGCCCCATCCCTGGAGGTGCTCAAGGTGGGGTTGGATGAGCCCTGGGCAGCCTGAGTGGGTGGGGGGCACCCAGTCCACAGTGGGGGGTTGGGATTGGGTGGACTGTAAGGTCCCTTCCAACCCAAACTGTTCTGTGATTGGAGGGCAAGGCGTGTGAGAAGCAGCTGCGGCCCTTTGCTTTGTTCATCCCAGAGCTGAGGAGGCTGAGCGGAGGCCTCGGGGCAGATGACTGGTGACAGAATGAGACACAATGGCTTTAGGTCGCGCCTGGAGAGTTTCAGGTTGGTTATTAGGGAAGTTTATTCTCTAAAAGAGTAATCAGGCATTAGTATGGGCTGCCCATGGAAGTGGTTGAGACCTTGTCCCTGAGGTATTCAAGAAACACATAGATGTGGTGCTGAGGGACGTGGTTAGTGGGCATGGGGAGGATAGGTCAACGGTTGGGTTAGATAACCTTACAGGTCTTTCCAACCCTAATGATTTCACGATGGGGGGCAGGCTGAGAGAGTTGGGGCTCTTCAGCCTGGAGAAGCCTCTGGAAGTACGTTATAGCAACCTTCTAGTACCTGAAGTGTGCCTACAGGAAGGCTGGGGAAGGACTTTTTATAAGGGCAGGTAGTGACAGGACAAGGGGAAATGGCTTTGAACTGGAAGAGGGTAGGTTTAGACTAGATATTAGAAAGAAATTCTTTACTGTGAGGGTGGTGAGGCACTGGAATAGGTTGCCCAGTGAGGTTGTGGATGCCCTCTCCCTGTGGGAGTTCAAGGCCAGGCTGGATGGGGCTGTGAGCAACCTGGTAAAGAGGGAGGTGCCCCCTCCCCCCCTGGCCTGCAGAGGGGTTGGCACTAGATGTACTTAAAGTTCCCTTCCAACCCAAACCATTCTATGGTTCTATGATTCTCAGCACCTTCTCTTCCCATGTGCGAGGGCTGGAGTCATACTGGTGTACGGCTGCAGACAGCAGGGAAGAAATATATAACACAGATCAAACACAATGGAGGAGGCGGCTGGGGCAAAGTGTGCTGCTGTCTGAGAATCCAGGGTCTAAAGGAAGGGAGGGAAAGTCTGGAACTGCAAAGCTCTCACTGTGTGCAGTTGCCATCAGCAGGAAGGCAGGGAGGATAACCCTGCTGGGGAGCAGGGCATAGATCAAAGCAGCTGCACCTGACCAAGTGTTACTGTGACGCACAGAAGACACACAAATGCCATACCTCAGTCTTCTCAGTACACTGCAAGACTGAGATGGTGAAGTTCCCAGGCTCTGATGCTTAAGCTGCCCTTTGAAGCTTAACCTTTCCCCACAGCCTGAGTTCCTCTTGCCTGGAAAGGGCCCTTTTACTCTGTGCCTGTCACTGGGACTCTTCCCTAGAGATGTGAGAAAGAGCATGTGTAGGAAACATCTAAGCCACTCCATATAAACAGGTGCCTGTGGTGGCTTTGGTCTTCAGCTCAAAAATGTCAGTTTCTCCTTAAAGGGGTTGGCGTGCCATAGGCTCCATGGTCTTTGGCTGACTGCCCTCATCCTAAAAGCAGACTCTGGCCTTCGTTTGGTTTGTTAAAAATCTCCGGTCCTGCTGCACACTTCAAGCACAGGCCAAGGTCAACTTCTGAAGAATCAATTCTGCTTTCATTTCCATCATTTCCTTTGGGTCTGTAGGGGCAGCTCTGTCTCAGTTGTTAATCCCTGACATCCTGAGGATGCTCAGCACGTGAGGGGATGTAGCAGTGAGCTCTCTGGTGCAGACTGAAGCACCTGAGGAGACCTGGAATATGTTCCTGGTGGCTGGGAAGAAGAGAGCAATGCGGGGCTGCAGGACATCAGCAGCACTGCAGTGTAATAGCTGCGCTCTGGGGGTCTCAGCATTGATATCTTCCCTGGTTAAGTGTAGTACGAAATGAGCAGCTTGTTTTGCTCGGATGGTAACGATGCAGTTAATTACATTTGGAAGTGGCTGGCAGCCTGTCTGCTCAGAGGAGCATCCCAGACACAAGTCCATGCATCCTATGTTGTATAAGCACATGGAAGGCATCTCCTATCTCCCTGCCTCTCTGGTTGTTCTCTTGCCATGCCCCTGTCCCACAGTGCTGGACCTGATGTCCTGCTGCTCTCCCCTTACTCCCAGCAGCCAGCTGGGTTTGTTTCTGCTTTTTGCTTTTTTTTTTTTACTGGGGACCCTGAGTATCAGTAAGACCTGGTGCTGTATCCCAGGGTCATCTTCCAACAAAACATACATTTCATATTGAAAATTCAGCAAAGCTGTCCGTGCCGAGCCTTTTGGCCAAATCATAGCTTCTCATTTAACGGACCAGCAGCTGGCGTGGCAGTAGGCAGTGCTCTCACAGCACTCCTGCTCTCCCTGCTGCCACAGCACTGCGCCGTGCGATTGCACTTGTAGGTCAAGTGCTGAGACATAGCATGGGAACTGATGGCGAGCACTGAGTGCTCCCATTCTGAGCGCTCAGCATTCACACAGTGGCACTGCTCCAACACAGAGCACAGCGTTCAGGTCAGATGCAGGTGGTTTGGTCCTCCCAAAGCTTTCCCATCGCAGACGTTATCGGAGGTCCCACTGTCCCTGGGGGGCTCTCACCAGCCTGGCCCAAGCACGGCAGTGGGATAAAAGCAGCAAATCTCACTGCCACTTCCAACCCCCCTGGGACAAAACGCAGCCCATTCTCATCCCCACTCCCATCCCTGCTGCCACCGTCCTGGCCCCCAGCACCCGCTCTGGGGCTGGAAATGGCTGGTTGTCCCTGTATATAGCAGCTGGTGACGGAGCGTGGCACAGCAGCGCGGGGCTGGTGTGACACCATGTGGCAGCCGCAGAGGTTGTTGAGACTGTATGGATGAGGATCCTTGGTAAAAAAAAAAAAAAAAAAAAAAAAAAAAAAGAAAAAGGGCTTTTCATGGCCTCCTGTGCTGCTTGTTTGTTAATTGGTGTTGGCAAGGGCTCACAAACCAGAGAGCTGAGCTGGGAGCAGAGCCAGGCTGCTCCCCAGCCCCAGTCCCACACTGGAAGACCTTGGTCCATCCCCTTTGCTTGGAAGTCTCCCCGTGCCCCGACTTACAGCCTCCCCGTGGGTTTGCAAACTTGCAGAGTGGTCTTTTTTCTTTCTTTCTTTCTTTCTTTTTTTTTTTTTTCCTTCAGAGATGACTTCTCCTTGCCAAGAAGGTTTTAATAACTCACCATGAAATTTATAGCGTTTAAATTTAAACCACACGTGGGAAAGCTTAGCTGTAACAGTTTAATCCAATTTAACCTTGAGTGATCCGTTCTGCAGCGCTCCGGCAGACAGTTCACACCACAGAGTGGAAGGCCTCCGTGGCACGGCAGGCTGCGGCTGTCCCACCAGGCCTGTGTCCTTCCTATGGGCAGAGCAGCAGGGCTGCACAGCTATGTCCCCTTGACCAGACGTCAGATGTTTTCACCTTTCTGCTGTGCTCTCCGTGTGAAATATCAAGTACCCCATATAGGTTGCAACCAGGGCATACCCAGGAGGAGGCTGAGGTGAGCCTAGTGCTTATGTTTTCCTCTCTGCCTTAAGCATACCTTTTCCAAACCACAGTCCCATGCCCACTCCTTCCCCATTCCCACCACTGAGTGAGGTACATTTCATGGTGGAGTCCCTGGAGGTGTTCAAGAACCGTGTAGATGTGACACCGAGGGACGTGTTTAATGGACATAGTGGGATGGGTTGGGGTTGGACTGAATGATGTTAGAGGTCTTCTCCAACCTTAACGATTCTATGACTCCCCAGGGAGGACATCCCTGACAACCTTCTAGGAGAAGAGGTGGGAAAGTCTTATTGCCAAGTAAATGCCATAGGATAGGAATATATATTGAGATACCTTACAGCACAAAGAAAAGAGCTGGGCTGCTTCTGGGCACTTCTGAACACTTAGTGATGCTTAAAGAGTATTTTAAATGTCCCTTGGCAGCCAGCACAGCACTCAGGTCTGTGTCATTGATGAAGCAAAGCAACATGTACAAAACTCCGACCACTATCTGCACATATGCTGAATAAATGGGTCCCTGATCTTGGTAGAGCCTCAGAGTTCTCCACAGCCAGAAACTACATCATGGCATAAAACTCAGCTATGAGCTTGAATTTGTGTCCCTCTGAATGCACTGCCCAGGGGATCACCATCACCATTGAAGATCTCCTTGGAGATCCCCAGCAGTCACCTGCTCTGTGTCCTGGTCAGCCTGCTATAGGTGGCCCAATCTAAGCAGGAGTTGGATAAGATGGACCCAGAGGTCTCGTCCAACCCCAATCATTCTAAGATTCTGTCACCTCTAAAATAACGTTGCATTGAAGTCTTACAGCTGTGAGCTTTGCGGCCATCCACCATTAGAGGGAGTCAGCTGCACGTATCCCAGCTCTGCTGCTGAGTGGTCCGACATGGGGTGATGAGCTGAGCTGGGAGAGCACTGAGGTGTTGGGCTTCCCTGCCTTGTGATGGGTTTGTGTGCCTGCCTGCATGCTTTGGTGCCCACCTAAGCAGCTCCGCTGGAAATCAGAAGCCTCACTATTAAGGAAACAGATACTCACTATTGTGTCTCAAGGAAACTAAAGCAGCAGTTGTGCTGATGGGCTTCCTCTCCTGTCCAAAATGTAAAGGTTAAATCCCTTGGTTCACAGAAACACAATGGTTACAAACCATCATTAGCATGACTTCAGCAAGTAAGTGCTAAAAGTTTTACTTCTATTGACCTGTTTTGTCTTTTGTAGTGAAATCAGTTTTATACCAACACTTATTTTAAGAGTTGAGACTTGAAATAACAAGTATGCATTTGTAGCCCAAGCAGGACGTAGAATTGGCAAGCGTGTAAATTATTGCTCTCGTGTGGATTCTCCAGCCTCATGGAGGATGCACTGGCTGCATACACAGAGGTATCAGTGGCTTAGACCTGGGAAGGCTGAGTATCTTGCATACTGCTTCGCTAAGGCAAGAAAAGTCAATGCTAAATAGATGCAATTCTGAATCGCTTCTATATACTGTGTACATACACAGCAGTTGTGCTTGTCCTGTTAACAGGAATCATGCTGTTTAGCTTTCTGCAGCAGCCCATAGGATGCTGTGCCTGTTGGAAACAGGCGATCCCATGACCTTCTGAGATAGCCAGGTGGAGAATGAAAATCCAGACTGGCCTTGACATATCTGACTTGAAGCTTGGAGAACAACATGAATGGCAACGCTGTCCCTGATCAACATTTGTCTGAACCAACGCTGCTTGTGTTTGGTGTGGTTGTGTGCAACTGGACTTTGCTGTCCTTCTTGGAGATATATCAGGAAATTCTACTTTTTGCCTTTTCCCCCCTTTCTCCGGGTCTTGTTGAGTAGCTTGCTCTAGTGAGGCTCTCTTCCTTGTTTGCTTTTTGCTGGAGAGAGGGAGCTTGACAGCCAGATGTTCTTTAGACACGTTAGATGTGACTTGGTGCGACCAGAAATTGATTTCATGTCGTGTTCCCTGCCAAGCGATTTCCCAAAGAGGCTGACTGCTGCCTGTGCTGCTCAAGTTAGAACTGAGAGGTGGTGGAACAAGACAAAGGCATCTTCCTTTCCAGCTTGCCAGGTATGCCAGGCTCCTGGGCTGACTCACCAAGGTGGAGGCTTCCAGGGTGATTAATGGCTGAGCAGGCATTGATTTCTGCCTGTCTAATGGGACGTCTTTCAGTCTTCAGTTTCCAGACTGGGTGGGGTGCGTGCACTTTGAACATCAGATCCATGTACTGTGTCTTGAGTTAGGTGCTCCGAAAAAGAAGCTGTAACCTTGAGATCAGGTAAGTGTGTCAGCAGAAGGCTCCAGGCTGCCAAAGCTCATGCAAAGTGCTGAAGCTGCCTTCATGTGCTCCCATGCTTCAGCAGTGATGTGAGCAGGGCCTGCACTGCACTGTATACTTTTCAAAGCCTTCTGTCTTCAGGTAAGGGGTTGATACACTCCCCTGAATGGAGTTCCCTTTCATTTTCTTTTCTGTGAGAATAATACCAGCTCTCCCACTGCCACCTCTCGATGAGCACAAAGCATGTCTATGTGTTTAGGTCTGGCTGTGCAGTGAGGCTTGAAGCTGCTCTTGATCAGCAGTGATGTGCCAGTTCCACAGGAGACCCAAGCAGACCCAAAACAAAGGGCATAACAACATTATTTCTCATCATGGCCGTGACTTTATTCTTCACTCCTTGTCACAGAACGAATACAGAAGTTAATTAGACATCTTCTGGTGTAGGCCTCACCGTTGAGCACACAGCTTCAAGGTATGACTTCACACCTGATCCAGACTGAGGTCTTCAACTGATGTGGGACTTGGTGAAGTCCAGCTTTGGCTTGTAAAGCCAACAGGTATGTCCTCTGCAATGCATAAAGTGAGTTACCTCTCTGCAGAGCACCTGCTAGGTGTGAGGAGACGCTGATTTAGGTTATTTGTTGTCCTTTCTTGTATTCTGCTCCATCACTTTCTGAAATAAAGCCTGTGAATGCCCAGCACCATGCGCTTGTCCTTTCCCTGCCTTTTGGTAACAGCCACCAGCATGGCTACCCTGTGCCACCCCTGCTGCCCTCCATTCCAGAGGCTGTCCTGGGCTGCTGGACCTGGAGGGTGCCCTCCTGGGAGACATGATGCTTCTCAAGCCAATGCAGGACTATCTGCCTGTGGAGAAGAAATGAGGGCTGCTCCTACTGCCCAGGGAAGGGGCTTTCTTCCTCCAGACTCATAGCTAGCTCTGCACCTTGACATCCTTTGGACTCTTGGGTGAAATCCTGTAGGAGTTGGGTACAGCCACTGGTGATGGAAAAGGCATCCAAGCAGCCATGACAAACATGACCGTGACCCAACCACACAGTGCTGTGTTTGTGCTACACCGTCTCCATGCACATCCCTCATTGAGCTCTCCTTTTCCTAGGGAAAAACCCCCAGTCTCAGGCAACAGAGGACTGAGAGCATTACATTCTTAAGAAGCAGACTTCAGAGACTGCATCCTGAATTTTTCTGCTATTTAAAATGTTTCCCTAAGGTTTTAGCGCATGTAAATGAAACGATAATTACAATATTTTAATCCAATTAGCTCCCTTCATGATCTGGTGCAAATTGGAGACGGATCAAACTTAGTCTTGCTGCGGATTGTGCCCGGAGCCTCCTTAAAGCTGCCTCCTGGCCTTGTGTGTACACACCATGCGGCTTGTGTTACGGGGGGACTGCAGCGAGAGCCTGAATTATGTATAGCATATGAATTATTGCTGAAATGCATCACCAAGACTTCACTCATCAAACATTTCCAGCTCCCTGCGAGCTGCATGGGAAAAACAAAGAATGTGCCTGTGGCGTGGGCAAGGTTTTCATTTGTGCGGATTTAAATGGTGTGTGTCACCGACAAAGTCACAGGTCACCCGGAGTTAACTTCATGCATGCCCCCAGATCTTGAAGGAATTGTATTTTGCAAGCTTTCATCTGATTAGCATGGATATTACACTGGGGCTTCATTTTAAAATAGGGACAGAGTTGAAAATATATATATATTGATTTGTTACTTAGGAGAGAAGAAAATTCTTTGAGCCCCAGTGCAACTGCCCCTCCTCAGGCTGACCTCTAGTTCACTCCTGGGAGGACGTCTCCTCTCCCACCAAAGCCTGGAGCCATGAGCCCACCATGCACAAGGAAGCCTCAGGAAAATTGCAGCAAGAGCAACCAATGTGGTGCAGGTCTGGGCCAGTCTCATGCCATTTTTTTTTGACACCTTTGAGTACAGGCAGACTGCGAATGACGGAAAACTGCAAGGTAACATCCTAGAAGTTCCCCAGTCCTTTTCCAAAATGGGACGCCTCTCCTCTAAGGGACTGGGGCAGAAACGGGAGCTTTTAAAGCAAGTTGACAGCTGCTGAGCCTTGGGAAGCTGTAGACGGGCATCCATGGGGGAAAAAAGAAGAGGGAAGATATTTAGAATCTTAGAACATCTTAGATTGGAAGAGACCTTAAACATCATCATGTTCCAACCCCCTGTCATGGGCAAGGCTGCCAAGCACTAAGTCCGACACTAGGTAGGGCCCAGGGCCCCATCTAACCTGACCTTGAATACCCCCAGGGATGGAGATTTAGGCTGGTTTCTGACCCAAAGAGTGCTTAGGGAGGCAAGAGCCTGCAGGCATAATAAAGGGAAGCAAAAATTACTCTTTCTGTAACCCACGTTGAGTTTCATCGTCTGTAGGCAAGTTACGGGGGGAATTCACACCATACCAAGAGAAGCCCCACCATGTCACTCTATTTCCCAAGGTTATTGTTACAAAGCTGAATGGTTATGGTTTGTCTCAGTCTGTTTGGCCACTGTATTTGTGTAGCAGTAGGGTTTTCCTGAAGAAAATGCCTCTTGATGAAAACCATAGTGGAGCTAAGAATTGCTCCATAATGTTTTGACAGCTCTTATGGGAGAATGTGCTATTGAAAGGCTGCATTTTCCATCCCTCATGTCTAAGAAATGAATGAACCTCCAGAACACCCAAGCACAAATGGCCCTTGGACATACAGGGAAGGGAAATCTTCACTCCTTTCAAAAGAAGGACTCAGTAAATATATTTCTGAAGAATCCTTCCTTCAATACACGCATTTGAAATCAATGCATGCTGACTGTATTACATTCTATTTATGTTCCTGTGCCTCCAACTTTACAACCAAGTTTTATCAACAGCTGTCAGAGGAGGAGGTCTTAATCTCCTGTCTTCAGGACAGATGGAAAGGGGATTTAAAATTGGCTGTCTTTTAGCATGAGCACCAAAATCCTGGCTGCAAAGACAGCACTCAGCAATGGAGGGAGCGAAGCCAGCCCCAGCAAAGCACGGGAGCTGAAGTGTTCAGAGTGAGCCACAAATCACACAAAATAAATATACATATAGAAGGTACTGAATGTTTTTAAACTAACTGGAGATTAATAATCTGTGAATGTAAGGTGGCAAAATCCTGCCAGCAGTAGTTTGCTCCAGACAGCTGCTGGTACGAGGAGACCACGATGGCACCAAGGTGAGGGATCAGAGGGTGTCCGAGCAGGAACTGCACCACCAGCACCAGCACTGGGAGTGCTGGTTCAAATGGAGCAAAGAATAAGGTTATATTGCTGAGTGGATTTGTGCATGTGTGAATGTGCATTAAAAGGACAGCAAAGAAAACCAACAACGGTTGAAAAAGATGTTCTGGGGGGCAAGCCAGCTCTTCAGTGTTGTGTGGCACAATGCTGTTCTGCCTTTCATTTCCAGAGGATGGAGAAATGTTGTCCCCCTGGTCTGAGATCAAGGTTGGGGTCACTACTGCTCTGAGCTTGTGATTCAACACAGCTTCAGCTCCAGTTCCCCCAGTTAATGTGTAGGGGCAGACTGCGTCCTGCCATGACAGCTCTGTTTCTCCACATGAAGCCTTTAATCACGAAGGCAAAGAGCACCAGAAGCCCAAGCCCTGGGAAACTGAAGAAACCCACCTAGTGGGAGACAGAAAACTTCCCTTGCTGCGAATGGTTGGTGAAACTGGACTCAACAGAAAGCTAGGAGCAAGGCAAGGTGAGACAAAGGGCAAGATTTGTTCTAGAGCTAATTTAGGGAATTTTCTATAGCTAATTTAGTGATCACATCCTTCGTGATTTCTATTAAAAAATGAAACTGAGGCAGATTTGGAAAAGACTCTTCTCTCTCTTTCCTCTTTTTCTTTTTTTCTTTCTGTTTTTGCTGACACTGTGGTGATTCATCCCAGCCTTCCTACCAAAGGGCCTCCTGCTGCTGGGATAGGAGGAGATGGGTTTAAACAGCCTCTTCTCTGGAAATAAGTCTGTGTCGAGTCACGTTAACTGTGAGATTTTGGGGAAACCTTTAGCTCATCCAGTACTTCTGGGACAAGGAAATAGATCTGTTCTATGGGCAAATCATAGAACCATAGTCATAGAATAGCCTGAGTTGGAAGGGACCCACAAGGATCACTGAGTCCAACCTGTTGCCCAGACCGTAGCCCAACAAATCTGCTCTGTGCACAGCAAAACCCAGCAACCCACAGCCCAAGCAGAAGTGAGGTGGCTGGGCTGAAAGTAGCTGTATGCTGATGGGGGAACTGCTGGGTCCTCAGCTGCATCCCTTGTTTCTGCCTAGGCACTGACTTCTCAAGAAACATGCAGCAATTCAGTGCTTTTGAGCTTGCTTCCCCTTTGTCACACTGTCGGATGTGGGTCAACGTGGGCTCTGACGTCCCACCATGCCACAAGGCCTGATGCAACTCTGCTGTTCTCACTGCTGGGCCTCACAGCAGCACAGTGCCATTGGGCAATGCTGAGCCTTTTGCCAGGCTCAGTTTTCTGCAGGTGCTGGAGAAGAAACCTGAGGTTGGCAGTGACCAGAGCTGGTTAAAGATGCATCTTTAAGAAAGTTTGTGAGGTGCCTGTGCTCACAAGGGAATGAAGGTCCGTATTTATTTAACAGACTGTTAAATAAAGGTCAGTGGGAAGACGGGAGGTAGGGTCCTACCTGAACCTGGGTCTTGGAGGGAAACTCCCTGCAGGCTTCAGCTCAGCCTTGCAGGAAATAGCACAGAGGCTCTGCTTGAGTTAGGTTAAAAAATTGCCACCTCCTGACACTGGCAGAGGGAGATAGCTGCCATAAACAACACCCTGTGCAACTCAGGCATCTCTGAAGCCTGCAGTCTGACCTTCTGGCTATGCAGGAAAAGTGGGGTGCCTCCAGGTGGCAGCCCTGTCCGCTCAAAACAAGGGGTTGATTTTCCCTTGAGATGATGAGATTTCAGTGGTGGAATTAAACTAGGATTCAGCCCACTTTAGTGTTGTTATCGGTAGGATGGTGCCTTATGTGTGGTGTATAGAACCATGCAGAGATGTAGGCTCTGGGCCCTGCAAACCTGTGGACAGGGTTGGAGGATCACAAGACTGATCCCACAACATCCACAGCAGCTTCAGTCCTGCCCAGGACCAGATCCGTGAGAGTCATGGGGACAGAAGGTAGAGCATGGAGCACAGAGCCCAGGGCTTAGTGATTATTGCATTCAGTAGGCTGATTATAGACAGGAACATGAGAAAACAACATATCAACAATACAACAGTATGAAAACAACATACAAAGGAATTAGACTTTTTTTTCAGAAGTGTAGACTTGAGTCTTACACAGATGTGACCACTGTCACCAGCAAAAAGGCTTCTTCTGGTACTGGGTGATGAAGTCACCTTGTTCCTCCTCTTGTTCTTGGAAACGCGTGGCAGTTGTTGGGAAGTGGGATGGAACGCTCAGGCCCAGACAGCTCAGCACTGTCAGGACTGAAGTCATCAAGTGCCCACACGCAAGTTCTTGGTGAGAAGTCAAAAATACATGGGGAGCTGAGAGGCTCTTTGCAAAACTTGGGCTTGATCCTTTTGTGGACCCAACCAAAAGCACCTTGAAGGACTGCTTGACAGACTTTAAAATAGCAATAATGCATTCACAAATTGATGGGGTAATGAAATTTGGGTGTTCCCAAAATTTGCAGCTCAGTTACTATTCCCAAAAGAAGAATCAATAACTAATTTTTTCCTGGATCCAGCTAACTCATTGCTCACAGGCATTCTGGAAAATGTCTTAGTTTTTTACCAGAAAGAAGACTTTTTAGGCTGATCATGCAGAATATGAAAACTTGCTGTAATGCGGTGCAAAAACAACGCAAAGAGCTGGTATCTGAATTCTGGTTCATCTAAAGACATAAATCCCTTTTATTTATATTTTAATTAACGATGAGTTTTTGTTTCTGTCACAATGCACAAAATCATTTCTAAATCATATTTGAGACTTCCAGCAGAAGAGGTTGACTAATACTGTGAACTCATCCACCCAAGAGAGCCCTGAATTAGTGTGGTATTTAAGTCGGGAGATCAAAGCAGATGAAATGCCATTAACACTTTCTCACAAGCAAGAAATTATCAAGAAATTTCAGTACAAGGCTTTGGAACCGAGAGTTGGCAGTGGATAGGGATAACCACGCTAGTGCTGACTATTTGATTGTCACAAAGCAGGGGCTGAGAGGAGCAAATCTTCCACCAACAGATGTGGATGCGTTGGCCAAGGTCAAGGATATCGCGTACCTCCAGAGAAACTGAAGGGCAGAAGCAGTGGTAGAACTCCTGTACTTTGTACTGTCTTCTCACCAAGTGCCCTGCCAAAGGTGAGGGCCATAGTGTGCTGCTCTGGTTTGGAGAAATAGGCATCCTACGTGGACTATGCTATCTGCTTGTTTTCCCACATCCTAGTCTACTGAGTGGGATATGGTTTGGTGGGCATGGTGGTAATCGGCCAATAGTTGGACTAGATGATCTCAGTGATCTTTTTCAACCTTAGTAATTCTATGGTTCTAAGTAGTTCAGGAAGCTGCTCCATCCAGTGACATTCTATTTTACTCTTCTCAGCTAGATAGCAGCCCAATTCCCAGTGTTTCCATAAGGACTGCAGTTCTGTTGCTGGCAGCAAAATGGCGAATTATTCGAATAAACCAGAATTTGGTTGCCTTCATTCCTTGATAAAAACAAAATAATATGGTGGAGAGCCTCTGCATTTTTCAAAGCCTCCATATCATTCTTACAGCATTGTTTCTTTAACTCCATGCCAGCGATCAAGTCAACAACTTAAAAAGGCAGGGTCAGGCTGCTAATTAAGCAAGAACTGCAGGAAAAAATCAAGTAAAATCTACAGGGCTGACCTATTCTTTTTCAATACCAGGTTCTTATACACTACTGTGCATTTCAAATGTGTCAAGAGAGCTCAACTGTAAGTACCTAAAACACTGCTGTGAATTAGTATTTAATCAGATGTATAGAACAGAGCTGGATATTAAAGCCTATCTTTGATTTTGACTTCCATGACTTTCCTGGGTTTGTAAACCCCTCTGAAAGTACTTCAGCATTTCATAACAGTGTTACTCATGCTACGTGTCTTAGCCATGATTAAAGCTATTGAGAATGTAAATCTACAAAGGGAAATCTAAGCATGACCTCATCAACATATAGCATGTGGGAGACTAATTTAGTTACAACCCTATTGGTAATGACAAATCAAATTGTTCCTCTGGTTAAATCACTAATACAGCAAGGTTTTGCAACTCAGCACATAGCATGCACGACAAATCAGTTCAGTCTGTACACGAGTCCTGATGGCTGCCTTAAATCTGGGTTAATTTCTGGCTCCGTATTCTATGCTACTGAGCTGAGCCATCTCAGGTCTCTTAATACTTGGAAAAAAAAAGTTATCTGTTCTTCCAGGTATTAAGCACTGCACATTTATAACCCTGTAGCCCATTGCTTAGCAACGTCTGGGCTCACCTGATGGCGATCGGGCTGACGGCACGACCAGGGCAGGGTGCGGGTGGAACAAGGTCAGGCAGCGCTGTGCCGAGTGCGCTCGCTCCTCTCTGTAATGAAATTAATCAAGGTCATTCATTTGATCCTGTTTTATAGTTATAACACGAAGCTGTAATTTGAGGTGGCTCAAAGAGGCACAGTCTTATCTGTAATTATACCTCTATAATTACATTTATATTTTAAAGTAAACATTGTCATGTATTACTGTAAATAGACCGTGTGTTATAGGGGATAAGGCTGTCTCGTACTGCTCTGCAGCCCAAACTGCCATATTGAAAACACTGGCTGTAAATAGGGAGCCATTGAAATCAGTCGGTTATGTGCTATTCAGTTCCAAAGAATCATAGAATGATTTGGGTTGGAAGGGGCCTTAAAGCCCATCCATTTCAACCCCCTGCTGGGTACCCCCCACCAGCTCAGGGCCCATCCAACCCACCCTTCAGCACCTCCAGGGCAGGGCATCATGCTCTCTGAGTAAAGAACTTCTTCCTGATATGTAATCTAAATCTCCCCTCTTTTAGTTCAAATCCATTCCTCCTTGTCTTTTCACTTTCTGCCCGTGTAAAAAGTTGTTCCCCTTTAGACACTAAAACAAAGCCTAAAACCCTATTCAGGCCCCAGATTAAAGGCTAGGGCAATTGAGACAAAGAAGCATTGTTTTTTTTCGGTTGTATTCACTTCTAAAAGTAACAAAAATGCTGTGGTACCAGGACACAAAGACTGTCCTCATCTGGAAGACCTCCAGTGCAGGAAGAGCACCTACTGGGGGACAACCACATACCAGGGACACCTCAGCACGACTCCTGTGACAACACCAGGAGGCAGCAGGGACCAGCAGCACTGATCCACAGGTACTGGGTGAAGGGAGATGGCATCGCTTGGTGTCACCACAGTGGGATCCGAATGCACCTTGGTCTGCCCAGCCCATTTGGCTGCCTGAGCTCCCCCCAGGGCTCTGCTCACCGGCTGTCTCCACAGCATGCATATGAGCTCTCTCCTGTCTCTGCTCTGGAGCAAACCGACTGGTTTCTCCCAAGGAGAAGCCTCGCCACGACTGGCAGGCTGATGCTTTTTCCAGTGTTACGCAGATGGAAAAACCTGTTGTGGGCTGCACCAGGCTCTGCCATGGACAGTTCTCCAAGCATTTCAGGAGAGGCCATGCCCAGACCTTCGTGCCATGCTGCAAAACACAAGACACCTTCACATCCTGCTGCAGACACGTAGTTCTGGTGGTGGCCTCCAGCCCTCTCGTTATTAGGTGGATTTCAAAACAAAACCAAACAAAAGAAAAAAGTCCATGTTAGAGTAATTATTGACCCAAGGTCTGTGAGGCTGTGCAGGGAGCTCAGAGGAGACCAGCGTGACCATGGCAGTGCTCTTCAGAAGATGCTTGGTGGAGTGAATGCAAGCCAGTCTGTAGCAATGAGCCCACGTTAATGTGACCTCCCAGCCATCTTCCACTACAGCAGCACAATACAGAGCCTTTGCCAGCTGGCCAGCAGTCAGCATGTTCCTTTCCTCTCACTAGAATTATTTCTGGGCTCTGCAAACCTCTGCTTCTCTGTGGCTCAGTGGTCCATCTGGAAGCAAGGTGGTGAGGACATCCTGAGTGGCAGAGGAAGGTGAAACAGAAATGGGTGACACAGAAGTGGATGATGCAGAAAGTTCTATGGTGCCAGGATGGGAATCCAGTAGCAGAAGGAGGATGCTGAGCACCTCCATGGATGGGGCACCCACAGCTCTCCAGGCAGCCTGTGCCAGTCTCACCACCCTCTGAGTAAAGGATTTCCTCCTAAGACCTAACCTAAAACTCCCCTCTTTTAGTTTAAATCCATTCCCCCCTGTGCTATCACTATCAGACAGTGTAAAAAGTTGGTCTCTCTCCAGTATATAAGCTCCCTTCAGACACTGGAGGGAAAGTCAACTTCTGCAGGTGCTAATCCTGAGATCCTGAATGCAGGATTTTACTTGCATTTAAAACTACTCAAGCAACATAAAAGATTTTGTCTCAAGGGAAAGCGGGCAGCCCCTGGAAGCTGAGGTTTGGGGGCTGTGAAAAGCAGGAGGCCGCTGCTGTTTGGCCTTGACACACAGTCATGGGTAACATGGAGCCATGACACCTTGGCACACCAAAGCTAGAACTGGGGGCTGGATGCCAAAGGGCACAGGCTGCATTGCTCTCAGGTACCTGGTTCTGCTCTCAGGAAAGAAGAGTTTCTACTTCCCATCCATATTTACTTTTCAGTACCAATAATATGTTTGCAACCAAGTATCTGTCTACACTTGGCTTGTTTCATTCTCTGTTTAAACATACACCTGAGAATAGTCATAAACAATTTGCAGCGAAGCCTGCCTTCCCTCATGAGCAGTAAAAATCTTTATAAAAAATGTTCCATTATGTCTCTGCAAAATGAGGATGTGAACATGGATTTATAAAAGCAGAGTGAGAATTGGCTAAAAACAAACTGGTAGACACTGCATGAATAACCTATGCCAGAATCTCAAGGCAAAGCAATTGGGTCAGCTGGCTTTATTTCAGCTTAACACAGTTTTGGGGCTGGTGTGCCCCTACGAGGAGTCAAGTGTGGAGCCAAGTGGTGGGATCTGAGCACCATCAGACAAAGCTGGAATGGCTGGAAAAGACTTTGTGCATCATTTAGTACAAAATCTGGGGTGACATCAGTGGATCCAACACCACCAGCTCCAAAACTGGACACCCCATGGTTTCCTGGTCGTTCTTATCCTTCCTGGGCATCTCCAAATAACAACACATCAGCAGTTCCCTTGGTTGTTTGAACAGAACTCCCCCTGTGCAGGCTGTTATTAAATTCTCTTACATCTTTATTAGACATCAGATGTGATGAAAGGTGACATCTCCAGGGAAATATTGCACAGGGTGTGGGGATGGGATGTTAATGTACTGAGGTGACAGAGCATCTGCAAATGTAATCATCTTCTAATGTCCTTGTGAAAGAACTGAGATCCAGCTCTCTTTTTTTTTCTCTGAAAAACGAAGGGTATTGAGGACTGCACAGCAAAAGGCACTTACCTCTTCCCTCTTGCCTAACTCTGTTTTCTCTCTGTCTACTTCTCCTTTTTGTTTTAAGAATGTTCTTGGTGGCATTGCTTTTTATTATTTTGCCACTTTCCAATCTTCATCCTTTTTGTTTTAGCTGTTGGTACAGCTGATGAGTTCTGCTTTCCCTCCGACAGATTCATTTCAAAGGAAAATGGCAACATCACTACAGAATCAATACTTTCTAAAAACTTTTTGTTTAAAATCCATTGCTTATATCACACGTAGTGCAACCAGCAGGAGCAGTGAGGTTGTCATCCCCCTGTACTGGGGGGAGCAGTACAGCTCTGGTAAGGCTATGTCCTGAGTACTGTGTTCAGTTTTTGGGCCCCTCACTACAAGAAAGACATTGAGCCCTGGAGTATGTCCAGAGAAGAGTAATGAAGCTGTGAGGGGTCTGGACCACAGGCCTTATGGGGAGCAGCTGAAGGAACTGGAATTGTTTAGTCTGGAGAGGAGGAGGCTCAGGAGAGACCTCATTCCCCTCTACAATGTCCTCGAAGGAGGTTGTGATGATGTGAGGGTTGGCCTCTTCTCCCAGGTAACAGTGATAGGGCGAGAGGTAATGGCCTCAAGTTGCACCAGGGGAGGTTCAGGTTGGATATTTGAAAAAATTTCTTCTCAGAAGGAGTGGTCAGGCACTGGAATGGGCTGCCCATGGAGGTGATTGAGTCGCCATCCTTGGAGGTGTTCAAGAAAGGTGTAGATTTGGTACAGAAGAACATGGTTTAGTAGGGACATATTGGTGGTAGGCAGATGGTTGGACTGGACGATCTTGGAGGCCTTTTCCAACTCTAATGATTCTAAGATTCTAAAACAGGAGAGAGGAAGATGATGGATGCAGCCTGCAGAGCTGTTGCTTGGCTTTTGCACACTGAAATTTGCAAAGAGAATGAGGAGAGAGGTAGCTGGGAACTGCTGCTGGGGTATATTGGGCTGGACTCAGAGCTCGCCAGTGTGGGCTTGGCTAATCAACCTGACCTTGCCCCGTCGAGGAGGTAAATCCCTGTTGGCAGTGATTCACTGCCCCATCTCCCCCACACAATGGGAGCCTGCCTTGTGCTCTTGAGTGTGAGCTCAGTCTCCTGGGGAGCCAGCCAGCAGCCACAGAAATGTGAGAGCAAACTGTTCTGCTTCGTATTTTCAGCTGGTACCATGGCTCCTGACCTGCTGTGTTGAAATTGTCTGTGCATCGCTTAGCATATGGTCCCAAATGCAATGCTGAGGCTCCCACCTGCAAGGAGAACGTGAGGATGCAGAAAGCACTGCTGATGGGGCAGCATCCACCAGGGTCCTGCTGGGGTGTAGTGGGCACCGATAGGCTGCAGAGGAGGTGAGCCTTGGGCCTGGATAAAGAAAAGCATCAATCTGAGCATTGCACAGTGCTGTAGAGGGTAAGAGCAGCCTCTCTGCAGGAGGGCAGCTTCTATAAGCTTATCTGTCACCAACCACTGCATTTTGCAGTTTGGACTGTGAGGTGCCTTGCAGTCACACACAGCTGCTCGTTAACTGCACAGACCTCGCACTGAAATGAGGCTGTGATTCTTGGCTTGCCTTGAGAATAGTTCTTGCCTTAGAAGACCTTAGAGGCTGTGGATCTTAGCATTTGCTCTAATTGCTGGTTAACTTCAGATCTGTTTTAATGAGCGTGGCAGTAGTAGCTACAAAGAAAACCCTCTACCGAAATGTCAGTAATTGACAAAATAAAAATAAAAAAAAATCAGAAGTCTTCATCTATGCAGAGAGACTTGAACATGTGTGGAGCTTTTAGGTTCTTGGTTTAAGAAAGTGTAATCCCAGAGAGAGAAGGTGTTCTGCAAAACAGCGAGCAGCCCATGCAAATCGCTTTCTGATGGATTTCTGAAGGTCCAAAATGATAGTCTAATGGCCCCATGGCCCTCAGTGCCACAACTCCACGTTTCTTGAACACCTCCAGGGATGGAAGGATGACTCCCCTACCTCCCTGGGCAGCCAGTTCCAGTGTCTTATTCCAGTTCTTGTTGAATTCCAGTTTGTTAATGTGATGGCCAGGGACTGATGTTGGATGCAGACATCCTCATGGCCTGTCCAAGCTGAAGGTGAGACGATGATGGAAAAGCCAGCTGATATACAGCTGGAAATTTAGGAATTTGTCTTTAGGAAACCAGGATACCCAGACAGTCTGCTGGGGAAAAAATAAAATAAATTTACTATGAACATCATAGGTGCTCCCCAGTGACATAACCGTGTGACTTAGCAACACGGCTCCAGAGTGGAATAAGGAATGCAAACAGCCGAGGCAGCAATTGGTTGCTGCAAACACTGCAATAGGTACAGAGGGAACCACGATCCTGAAATGAGCCCTTGGCACTGCCAAGTGTGAACACAGCTATCTGCTTTTAGGAAAGCATGCTGGCGTTGCTTCAAAGCCCAGCCCTGCACCTAACACCCCCCCAGGTAACGCCAGGCAGTGAGTGGGGCATTTCTGTGCATGGGCCTGCCATGGTTCTGCACCTACAGTCAGCAGTGGGTTCGATCAGCGGCAGCTTGGCTTGCGTCCCTCTGCACTACCAACTCTCTGTGCTGGAATCTTATGTACTCAGAGGTCTACAAAAAGACAAAACAAAACCCTTTCTCTGCTCTGGGTGTCTTTTATAAAACACTGAAAAACAGTGTAAAATAAACACATGCCCAGTAATTACATGTCACAAACATTCCCTTGCAGTAATATCATGGTAAAGGGCATGCGAGCCCTGCAAACATCATTATTAGCAGAGACTCCCCTGATTTGCATGACCCCCCAATACCACACGTGAGCCAAATTAATGTTCTCAGGATGGCAGAGAACACTTCTTCCTCCGAGTGTTCCCATGAACAAGCTTGAGGTGCTGAGACTTGGGCAGCACGGAACAGAGCAATTGCTGCTTTAGTGAAGACTTACTGTATGTGATAGTGATCTCAGCTTCTGAGTTCCCTTCTGTTCTGACAGGCTTTTCAGTGTCTTGAGATGTGTATCTTTATTTGCAAATTATTTTCACAGAGAGGTGGCTGAGGGCCTATGGATACAGCTGCTCTGCAAACTCAATGGCACTTCTGAGCCACCACCACCTCCATCCCCACAGCAGCTCAGCTGTGCTGCAGCAGTTACACACAGCCAGGAATTAAAATAATGGGGTTTGCAGTGTCTCTTGTTTGTTTGATCGACTGATTGATGGATTGATTGATGGATGGATTTTTTGCTGGTTTTCCTTTTCTTTTCTTCCCTCAGACTGCAAAGTTCTGGCACTCGAAGGCTTTCTGAGTTCAGTCTCAAAAGAAGAAGATTTGCACCCATTGGGCCATTGCGTGGCTGCTGGAGCTGTGTGGTGCTGGCTTATTTCCTTTGCTTGGTGGTCATTAATGCCTTCTTCATTAGCGATTTCACAGTGCAAAATGAAAACCGCTTGCATCATCCTCAGGCTCACTGGAGCTGATAAACTTGTAAATGTGAGACCCTGTCCTGCCAGGAATGTGAGCAGGAGGAAGCGTCCCCCCAGGAGCAGAACATCCCATACCCACAGGTGAATCACAGCAGCGCCATCCAGCTGTGCCCCTTCCCCTGCTGCCCAGAAAGGCAGCAGCACTGGGTGCTGCTCGGGAAGGGGGCAAACAGGAGCTCAACTCCTCACCAAGGGGAAAGGCAGAGAGTTTTTGTAGCACTGTTAATGGGACGCTGCGGGGCAGAGTGCACACATCTCCGTGTCTCTTCTGAGTTGCTCTGACGTATCTCCAACAGAGCACCCATGTGAGCACACATATCTCTCAGTAGAGGAGTTTTGTTGGCATTGCTCAGGTTGAGAGGGGAGGGCAAGGCAGCCTTTTGCTTGGGAACCACAGAAAAGGTTCGAGGGCTGTGCAAGCTGAGAACTGTGTAAACAGAGAGGATAAATTATCCCCTAAGTTACGAATGTGCTCAGAAGCAGAGCTACAGCCAACCTTTGCATTAGATGGGAACAGCTGCATACACCATAGCCTCCAAATTTCCATAGAAACTTGGATCAGCCATAGATTATCTTCATTTTGTAAATGTTTTAATTATTATGCTATAATATAGTTCTGTGGGGATTGAAACGTTAAGCCAAGGCTCTGTGGAAGCCACATTGTAAAAGCAGATTCTCCAGACCGTCTTTCACAAAAAGCAAAGCCGTTTCAGGATTAAGACTTATGGTTTCTGATAGATTTGCTTTTTTTTCCATGCTACTGCATGCACTGCTTTAAATAAAGAAACCCCCACTGAGCTTGCTACTCCAGCGGGACTGGATTGCACTTCCCAGGCATGCATGAATTATAAAGTCAGCTCCGTGTTCCTGCAGAAGGAGAATTGCTGGCAAAAATCAACCGATGCACATAGGCTCTCTCAAACCCCGGCTGCACACGGATGGGCTTTCACCAGCCCACGGGCTCACAGGGTGCAAAATGCTGACCTCTCGACCTGACGGGAACCGCTCCTGCTTGCAGCACTCAGATGAGTGTCGCAACTCCTCCACGTCCCGGCCGCAGAGATGGCCCCGCCGATTGCCAAGCGGGTGACAGGATGTGGTTTCTGCGTGCGCGGCGGCCGCGCCATCGCTGATGTTTATGAGATCAGGTACCGGCGTGGAAACGCAGCCCCGGAGCTCTGGTTACATCAAAGGCTTTCCCACGGTGAGGGCCGCCAGCGCAGTGGTGATGGTGCCTGGTATGGCTGCATCCCCACCACAGCCACCACGCTGACGCCGTCCCCTGGGTGCTGCATGGCTAGATATCCCTGCTTCGGTTTAATACTGGTAAACAAGCCACAGGAGCCCAGCCAGGCCAGTTGCTTTTGCTGAGCACCATCACGGGGCACCCGGAGGTGTGGTTAGGTGGCTGCAGAGCCAGGGGTGCAAGGCCCTAGGAAAGCCACTCTGTGCTCTCTGAAATGCTCCTTAAATAACACATCTGCTCGGGATGTCCACTCATGGTGCACAGATGATGTGAAGCTGTTTGTTTTGGGTTTTTTTCCTTGCAGGAGAGGTGTTGCTCGTGTTTCCTTCTGCCTGACCACTGCGGTGGGGAAGTGAGGGAGAACTGAGCACCCACACCCACGAGAAAACCCCTCAGCTTCTTACAGCTGCTGGATTTTCATATGCCTTTATGGGGTGTCCTGCTGCTCTGCCTGATTACAAGCGGGTCAAGGTGCAGCCCGGCACCTGCACCAGCGTTAAGTCAACAGATTGTATTTGCTCAGACGCAACAACCCGTGAGTCAGAGCACAGCTCCTAATGAAGGAGAAGTCCTCCCAGCCAGTGCCATGCTCGTCACTGATTGAGGCAGCGATACAGCAGCTGGTCCTCCTCGCCCCGATCAGTGGTTAGTTTTTAGGCTGCTTTTTAGCATCTCATCATCAGCTGCAGCTGCAGGCTGGGCTTTTGCCACCGGTTCCCAGTGCAAATGCTGACCCTACTGGGACACGCTTCTATCCATCAGCAAGGATGGGTCACCTCGTGACCGGTGTCCTCTATGGAAAGGCCATGTGCTGAGAAATTAATTCTCTTGGAGAACTGATCTAAGTTGGACAAGATTTCATTTCTATGGAGAAACTGAAAGAAAATCAAGAAAGAACAATTTTAATTTCCATTCTGAAATGTTTGGGTTGAATTTCTTTCAGTCTCATACAAAAGTGCAATAGGTACATTGTATGATCTTCGAGGCTGATTTCATGGAAACCAAGCACTTTGATCTGCCTGAAATTAGGCAATTTTAGAACTGCAATGCATGACAAATTTATTACCTGCCTCAAAGTGGAAAACAAATTCCAAAATTGCTGTTTTTTCCCATTAAAAAAAGAAAATACATAAACCAAATACAACAACAAGAACCAGCTCCCTCCCGGCTCAGTTCTAAATGCAATAAGTAGCTTGGTTCCCTGCAAAACCGCAGTGCTTTATTTATGGCCTGGATGGTCCCTTTTGTCCCAGGCCTAAGGCTGCTCTGTTTCCATGTGAGATTTCTCAGCTGTGTGCTAGGCAGATGGCTTGGAGCCGGGCCATAAATCAGAGGGTTTCGGGATACATCCAACTTTCTGCATGTGCCCTTAGCACCTGTGCAGCCTGTTCCCAGCACAGCCCTGTCCCAGGCTTCGTGTTCTGTGTGTGTTGGCCACTCTGTGATTTTTGTCACTGCTTTGGAGCATCTCAAGTGCTCCTCTGGCCTGCAGACATCCCACAGAAACACAGAAGGACCTCAAAGTCCACCCAAACTTCCACAACAGAAGAAAACAGGGATGTCTGAGGCAATACCTTGAGGATATTTAGTCATAGCATCTTTGTTAAGTAAGCATGGGCAAGGAGAGCAAGTCTACCTTGTAAAACACTCGTGTTTTCACAGGCTGATAGATCTAGGGCTCTTCAGCCTGGAGGAGAGAAGGTTCCAGGGACACCTGACAGCAGCCTTTCAGTATGTAGGGGGGCTGTAGAAAGGAAGGGGACTGACTGTTTAGCAGAGTCTGTTGTGAAAGGACAAGGGAAAATGATTTCAGACTACAAGAGAGGAGATTTAGATTGGGTATATGGAGAAAGTATTTTACTATAAGGGTGGTGAGGCACTGGCACGGCTTGCCCAGAGAGATGATGGATGTCCCATCCCTGGGGATGGTGAGTGCCCCATCCACTCAAGGTCAGGCTGGATGGGGCTCTGAGCACCTGATGGAGCTGTAGGTGTCCCTGTTCATTGCAGGGGAGTAGGACAAGTTGACCTTTGGTGTACCTTCCAGCTCAAACTCTTGTCTGATTCCCAGAAGAGCTCTTCCCTCCTCTCCCTCTGTGGCCAATCTTCTTGCACCCTCACTATGCCAGTAATTAGACAGCAGGCTATAAAACTGCTCATGGCAGGGCTCTTGGCTGCCTTGCTGCATGCAGCTCTCAATGGGAATTACGCTCATGGTAATAATAATTATTATTATTACAGTGGCATCTCGAGAGCACGGGCACTGTGGCAGGCATTTTGCAGACACATAGGAAAATATAAGTCTTTCCTTAAAGACCTTGCAACTGCAGGCAAGATTCAACAAGCAGGATGCAAAATTAGAAATATAGGTTCATGCTGTGGATGAGTGGCCAACCTGACCCCCACCGCATGCCCTGTGAAGCTGATAAATGGAAATGCCTTCCATAAAAAGTCATTCAGTGTTTTAAAATCTGAGGCCAACACCAGTTGCAGCTTTTGCTTATTTATTTTGCTCAGCGATAACTTTGTGACAGGCTTTGCAGGCCCGTCTGCACAGCATCACAGAGCTCCATCCCAGTCATGTCTCCCATGACATCCCAACATGTCTCCCACGTGCAGGGAGACAGCAACATTTCTGAAGTCACTGCTTCATACAGACTGGTGAATGCTGTCTGCGGGGTCAAACGTTTTTGAGTCACAATAAAGAGAGGGAGATGCATTTAACAGAAAATGCACAAACTTTATGTACAACTGTTTGTTGATAGGGTATTGATGCCTTTCTCTTCTTGTTATTTTTCCCCATAGGTGATGCTGCTAAGAGTACTTCATACACAGGTAGAATGTGAGTTTATGTGGGTTTTGACACTAGCAAAATATTCCAGCCTGGATAGGCATCAGCTCATGTATCTGTAGGTAGTTGAGGGAAGAGCGACCACTTTTAGGACAATGCTCATTCACACAATGATTGCCCTTGGGGAAGATGTTGCAGCCATGTGACAGACACGACACTGTGATGATGCTGTGCCCAACACAGCGGGGTTTGGGGGCAGAGATAAGGAGCCCAGCCTGCTGCCAGATGTGCCGAGCTGGAGGGAGCACAGCACTGCAGAATCACAGAGCACAGAAATGAGCTGAGCTTAGCATGCCAGCATCCTCTCACACACACACGAGAGCTGTGTGGAATCGCAGTCCTGACAAAGCCTGACTTCTCCGATTCAGAGGAAATGAAAAGGACTTTGTGACTGCTGTGACCGCTGATAGAGGGTTGGTGTGCCCAGGGGACAGCCAGCCAAGGGAGAGGGAGGAGCGCTGGAAGATTTGGCTTCAGTGAACAGTTCCTTAAATTCAATGAGTCATGATTTTCTTTCGGCGCACGCGGCCCTCTGTGTATAAACTCCAGCCCAGAGAGAAAAATATCCCCTGGTCATTGGTGAGAGCGGGCAATGGTTTCCTAAGGATTAATTCCTCCTAACAGATATGGTCTGCATTCCTTTGGAAGATGCCCTCCCACAGGCCCTCTCTCACAGAGCCACACTAAAAATAGAGCTGAGTGCTTCCTGATGGCACCGCTGTGTTTCTCTGGAAAGGCAGGTGTTGTTTCTCTGGAAAGGTAGGTGAAGCTGACAACGTTCAACACACTTAAATTTGCCTGATAATGTTGTTATTTATCCATAGATAATAGAATGGCCTGGGTTGAAAAGGACCACAATGATCATAGAGTTTCAACCCCCTGCTATGTGCAGGGTCGCCAACCACCAGACCAGGCTGCCCAGAGCCACATCCAGCCTGGGAATCCATAGATTTCAAACCGAGTGATGATTTCACAAAAAGACAAGGCACAGTCCTATTTTTCTTCCCTTACATGTGAAAAACGTGCATGTGGTTTGCATAATCAAAATGCATTTTCTCTCTGTCCACTGCAAGGTGAGGTGGAGGCTCCTCCATCATCCAGCTGCTCACTCAGCATGCACATTTCTGTAGTTCCAGCTCGTGGTAGCTCTCCGTCAGCGCTGCCCAAATGCAGCCGCTGAGAATATGCATTCAGCCCGGGTTAATTAATCACTGGAAAAGGCCATGCAAGATGAGCTGCCATCCTGCCTCCCTGCTGCTTTGCAGTGGGATGGGCTGTGGGGCTGTTTGTGACGGGCAGCAGCCAAGTCTTATCTCTGTGCAGATAAAGCAAAGCATGCTTCCTTGTGAGCAAATTCACTCGATCTTTGCAGCCTGTTTAGTCCTTGACTTTCCAGTGAAGGTGGCAACTAAGTCCTGGCAGCAAGATTTTCTCCTAGAGAGCCCCCAAATCCTTCCTGACCCACAAAATAAACAAAGGGCATCTCTCCACTTGCCTTTCCTTACCTTGCTTTTTCAGCCCCGTTCTTCGGAGATGCATGTCTCACCATCTCTTCTGAGTGAGCTTTATTTCTCCATTTTATTTCTCCAGTTTTATTTCTCCATTTAAAAAATGTCATTTTGGAAATGGGAGTACGTCCCTGGATTTGTATCACCTGGCTTTTTCTGAACGACTCCTCTTGTCTCTTCTCCAAGAAAAAGACACAGTGGCTGAGGATGGAGAAGCGCTCCCAGTCCCTGTGGGAGAGCTGGAGGGTGCCTGGTCTGGATGCTTCTGATGCCAATGGGGAACTGAAACTACAGCCCTGGAGAGGAAACAAGATCATCGCTGCTGCTCCCTTCGCACTCCTGACTTTGTTTGCTTTGTGTGACTGGTTTCTGGCTGAATAAAACAAAATCTCCTGGCCCTCTGAGATGAGGAAAATCATCCGGTGACAAAAGGAAGTTCTGAGGGGTTTGAGATGTGTCCCTCTCCTGGGAAAGAGAAAGGATGCCCCCGTGGTACCTGATATAACTGGGACTTGCAAAGCTCTGTCTGCTAGTTTATAAACATACCCTCATTAAAGCATTTTAATTAGGATGTTCTGAGAACTGTGTGTCGGTCTGTGCATGCCCTTTGTGAAATATTAAACACCCTTGCCCATTCAGTGCTGTTCTCCTCCCCAGGTTTTCCTGCACATGGGGGTTGACGTCCCTGACTATTCTGGAGTTAAATAATCTTCTACAAAAAAAAAAAAAAAATCTTAATGAGATCTTTGATGTTGCAGTCAAAGGAGCATATGCCAGAAAAGGTTTTGTTCTCTCCATCCTCTAGTTGTGTTTGTTGATATTTTCCCATCAGGCCTGACAACAAACAGCCGATTAACTTGTTAGCCAAGCGCATCAAAGCACAGGGCGAGAGCACAAAATCTCCTGCTGTGTCCTACAGCCACTCCTCACACGCAGTGGTTTCTGCAGGGCCTGTCTGGGTGCGAGCCATCTGTCCTGCACAACTGGCCATCCCAACGACCCACAGGCAGCAGCGTGCCTTCTAGCTCCTCACACAACTGCTCCAGGCTCAGAGATGTGGCTGTACCAGTGTCGGGAGCTCCTCTGGGGGCAGTGGAGGGTCCTCTGTGGAGAGTCACAGCTCTAGGATCACCAGCAGAAGCCCGGCAGGTACCTCTTCCCTTCCACCTCCTCTCACCCCTCCACCCCTAGGGCCTCCTGCCCTTTCTCCTCTTCATTTCCAGCATGTCCCTCCCCACGCAGCCCACTGACCTCACTCTCCTCCTTGCTTCCACCCCCTGCACCTTGGTCTTTGATGCATGGGGCGGCTCAGAGCCCAGCAGAGCCCAAGCTGCCTCTGCTCTTCTGAGACAGTGAAGTGTCTGCTTATTGGCAGTGCTGATTTCAGGTCCATTTATGTGTGGCACCCTTCAGACAGGAAAACACAAGATGTTGCACTTGCAGAGAAAGAGTACTCACAGGTGAGCTGCTTTTTCTCCCAGAGTGAAGATCTTTGCAAGGAAGCTGTTGGTGCCAGCAGCACCAGGGGATCAGAGCTCCTGGACAACTTGTCAGAAGGGCTGATGGCTTGGTAACTAATGGCAGGATGAGGGAAGGGAGATTGGCAAAGCTAATGCATTTTTACATCACTGAATCTCACGAGTTTAGTCTTGGCAGCAGTACTGCTGCTGAGCTCCTGGTTCTCCTGTGCTCCCCTCTCCTGGAGCCTATGGACCTGTCCTTCAACCAGCATCAAATGACAAATCAGACACTGTGGGCCTCGGTTTTGCAAACCTGCAACACAAGCAGGTGTATTTGCAAAGACAGAGCACACTCACACACCTGACAGCACCTGGGACCCTCCCGACAGAGAGCTCCACTAACGGGAGACGTAAGAAGGCATAATCCCAAGTGCAGCCATGCAAGGCAATTGTTATATATACACATATATATTTACCTTTGCGTAAGGAGACAGTGCACCTGAGAAATAGAGACCCAGCAGCTAGCTGCAGGCACTGTGAGATGACAGATGCATGTTTAAATAATGTCTTTATCCCAGTTGAGCTGAAAAAAATAATTACTGAATGTGGGTCTTCAGCCAAGAAGTACCTTTGTTTCTGAGCTCTCATTGATTAAAATATCTTGTGCTTTCAGCTGGATTATAATAAAGACACTACATTACCCTTCACACAGAGTACTAAAAGAATATCTTTATGTGGGAAAATAGAGGATTTAGAAGGTGACCTGAATGCTTCTTGAAATCTGAAGAATTTCACCAAGCCTGAAGAAACTCCTAAACTGGAGGATTTCTGCTGGAACAGGAAGTTTCTCTCGCATTGTTATCCACCAAAATGAGCCCTGGATTATATTTAGTCCCATTCATTCAGCACAATGAAAAGTAAGACTCCAGCCAATTTCCTTAAGCGAGGTTATTAATAAGCACCAGTGCTAGGTGGCTGATCATTTCTAGGAGGCTGGGGAAGGCAGTGGACACAGCACAAACACCCACTCTCCTCTGACCAAGGTTCCCAGTGGATTCAACCCTTCAAAGCACTTTATAACCTGAGTTCATGTGCCCAAACATTGTCCCAGACACAGCTTCCAGCCTTGCCCTGACTGTTCGTGCTTATTGGCCCGTGCTCCAGTGGAGCTGCAAACAGACCATCCAGGGCAGCTTAGTAGATTTTAAGCTGCAGCTAAATAATCTTTCAGAGACTCCTACAGGCTCAAAGCAGCTCTGTGCAAAACTGCTGCTGAGCAGCAGGTACTGCAACAACAGCAGGCTCCCAACATACAGGAGCTTGTGGTGAAATCATATGGGAGCACATGGAGAAGCTGTATGCAAGTCAGGAGCTTGGGTCAACGAGGGCAGCTGTAGACTGGCTGTAATTCCTGGCTTCATGCATTGCTTCCTGTGTATTTAAAGGCAAATAACTTGAGCTGTGTCTGTTCTGAGGTCTGGAAGACAGACTTAAGGCGGTGTTATGCATGGTCTTCAAGACTTGTAAGTTTTCTTCCAGTTTGCTGGCTATCACTTGATGTTGAAGTGTCTGAGCTCAAAATACCTCCTGCCTCTATCTGGCTAACTCATATGAAATGACTGGAAGTTTGGGTAGGGAGCGAGCTCCCTACCACCACATCTGTTTGTAGTCATCAATGGGAGAAGTTTGGAGCTGAATGGTTTTGCAACAATTTCTGCAGTGGGATATATTCCCCTTCAGACCCCAAGCAAAATTCACACAGTGCGATGTCTTGGCCTTGCTCAGACAGGAAAAACTAGCAGCTTCCCTCCCACTGGGTGCGATGGTGGGGAAGGGGTGGAGGTGCTCTCCTCTGTGCTTCCACAGAAGTGGAGTACAGCAATGTGTGGCTGTCCTCTTGTCATCTAGGGATGATTTAACATGTTATGGGCACAGGGGAAGAAAGGACACGGGAAGCAATGTGTTTCAACCACAAACATCTGGGATTCAAATGCAGATGATGGAGTAATGTTAGTCTAACTTCCTCCTGCACGCTGGCCACGTACAAGAAGAAAAAGTTATCTTATGCTCTGAAAACCAAACACAGGTTCTGGGAAGGCACAGGATTGGACAGTGGGGACTGACAGGACAAGGGGGGATGGATTTAAACGGAAAGAGGGGAGATGTTTGGAAGAAATTCTTCACTCCAAGAATGGTGAGGCATTGGAACAGGTTGCCCAGAGAAGTTGTGGATGCCCCATCTCTGCAGGAGTTCAGGACCAGGCTTGATGGGTTCCTGGGCAGTCTGATTTATTGTTGCAACCCTGCCCACAGCAGAGGGGTTGGAACTAGATGATCTTTGAGGTCCCTTCGCACCCAAGCCATTCTATGATTCTGAGATTCCATGAAGGTGGTGGTGAGCATGATTGTGATTTCTTGACCGGAGTGGTTGGAGCAGTTGTTCCCTCAGTGCCCACCTCCCCACCTCTGGTGCCTGTCACTTCAGCAGTTACAGCACTGAGACCTTCCAGAGCTCAGCAGCTGGCAGCTTTCAGCCTTTGTGCAAACTCAGGTACCACTGCGAGGCACTTGTTTCACTCAGATTTGGAAGATCTCAGCCATGAGGGCTGTAAATGGACTTACATTTTAGAGAACAACTGAGGTTGTGAGCCATCAGGGCATGGCATCGTCAAAACTGGCACAAAGCAGGCAGGTGAGGCCACATAAGCCGGCCAAACACATGACAAAAACAAGTTATAGAAGTAATGAAATATTAAGCCAGAGAATTTCTTCAAATTTTAGCAATTTGTATGTATGCATGGGTTGGCTCTGCTCTGTTATTCCTGCCAAGCACTCAATTAGCACTTGAGTTAATAAGATGTTTTAATGGCTGTTAAATTAATCAACAACTCTGACACTGCTTCTCTTTTTTCCAAAGGAAAGACATTCTTTCAGCCCAATTCCTGTGTTATCAGTGTCACTAATTATTTGTTTATTCTCTTTACTACACTTATTTGACTTCATTTGGAATTAGATGCAGTGATAGGGGATGTAATTTAGTACTTTTTTCTGTAATGTGCTGAATAGATGAGGATTAGAGCTCCCAGCTATGAGAAAATGAGTGCTCATAAGCAGTTGTTCAAACAGAAAACACAGAGCCTTTTTGACAACTGTCATATTCCCTTTGATTTGCTCCTCATCAGCGCTTCTGTGAGTTTGTTCACAGAAAGGTTTGCCAAAATGAAAGTACTGCTAATAGAGATGAAAACGTGTAACAGCCCTCGTGAAAATGTTTGGGCTGACCTGTGCCACAGTTGTCTTTTTCTGATCCTCTGACAGCAATCCAGGCAGGAAAAAGAAAAAAACCAATAGTTTGGGATTGAGCTCATCAGCCCCTCAAAACAGCTAGTGTGCTGAAAATAGAACGAAAACATCGAGTCAAAGAATTTTAAAATAGCTGAAATATGTCCCCAAACCCATGGATTTGGAATTGTTTCGTTCTGGAGAATTCAAAGAACAAAAGAAAGCACATGACCTGCGGGCAGTGCAGCTCCGCACCAGCTGGGGCAGAGAGGGCGATGGTTTCCCATCCGGCTGGGAGCGGGGCCGGTGCACGTGTGGGTTGTTGTAGGTCTCAGGCTGAGTTATCTCCTTGGGATCATTCGAGCCTATGCTTCTGCTGTGAGTGAGATAGCCTAGGGCTGGAGCTGTGAGGAGAGAAATGAAAAGCTTTCATAAAACTCTGTCATGTGCTGAATGTGGCAGCCCGTCGTGTAATAATAGCTAAAACTTTCTGTAATTAAAACAAGTAGCTAGTTATGGTGTCTGACTATGATCAAAGCTCTTTTGTCTGCTCTGACAGTTGGCACATGCGAAAGATCTTGGCTTACGTGGAAAATACTGCTGTGGTTTTTCCCTCGGTTTTAAATGGCGAGAACCATACATCTCGGATTATCCCTAAACTGAAAGAAAACAGTAACGGGAAGCTAAGAACCAGAATTCGCATGACGTAAAACGTCTACGATTTCTGGCAGAAGCAGCTCCTGTGCCCAGTGATCGTGCCTTCGGAGCAACTGACCCGATGCTGCAATGCAAACAGTTGATTTGGGTCATTTTGTTTTTCCAAAGAGACGGGAATACAGCCTGTGGGAGCAGTCCCAAAGGTACTGCGCTGCCTTGTTAAATTACGAATTGTTTTTGCATAACAAGTATTTGTCTGAATGGTGACAAACCAGTTGTCTCCCAGTAAAGGATGTTTTTTCATTACTTGGACTGTAAATAGTTTTTTGGCTATACGTTTAATGGATAGAAGGTACCCTTCTGTTCATGAAATCTCCATTACTTCCCTCTTTCGTGTCTGGTATCTATACCTCAAACTAAAGAGCTTAGTGAGTAAATACAAACTGCTCTTGCCCTCAAATTCCTCTTCATCTCCAAAAAACCCCAAACTAATCCAGAATTCCTTTTGCATCTCTGAAAACATCTACTTCCGCTTAGAGGTCTCTGGGAGGATAAATATGAAGAAGTTGAAAAAAGCAGATGTGAACTGATTGGCTGAGGAACGTCAGCCAATAATGTAATGTTTTAAACATTACTCTAGGCAACAAAACATCATCTGAGGGAGATGACCATCAGAGTGTGCTGCTGAGCATTTTTCCTTCCCTTCTCCTCAAGTTCTGAGGTACATTGTGTGTAGATTTGCTCTTCTGCATCTTACGAACAGTCATGTCTTCACACGTTGCTTGTAATTTGTTTCCTAGCTAGTGCCAGGGGCACCACAATATAAGGACATAAAACTATTAGCATGCATCCAAAGGAGGGCTACAAAGATGGGGAAGGCTCTGGAGGGCAAAGTGTATGAGGGGCAGCTGAGGTCCTTTGGTATGTTGGGCCCAGAGCCTCCAGAGGGGAGGCCTCGTGGCAGCTACAGCTCCTCACAGGGAGCGGAGGGACAGCGCTGAGCTCTGCTCTGTGACAGTGACAGGGCCTGAGGGAATGGCATGGAGCTGTGTCACGGGAGGGGCAGCTGGGGGTGAGGGAAAGGGTCTGCACCAGAGGGTGGTGGGCATGGAACGGGCTGCCCAGGGCAGTGGGCACAGCCCTGAGTTGCTGGAGCTCAAGGAGCACTGGGACAACGCTCTGACATAGGGTTTGGGTTTTGGGTGATGCTGTGCGGAGCTAGGAGCTGGACTCAATCATCTCTGTGTGTCCCATCCATCTTGGGATATTCTGTGCTTCTATGATCCTGGGCCACTTTTGCTTTAGAAGGCAGGACTTCACTGCGAATGGTTGGGAGCTCACCACTTTGGTCTGTGTGGACTCCATTGCCAGTGTTCTGGACCTGGAGCAAATTGCTGAGCATGTGGGACCTCCTGGTCCCTGGAGCCTTGGCTAATAACTACTGTCAAATGCTGCTGACACCTGTGAGGATCTCCTATGGCTTGTATCTGTGCCATGCCACCCGTTGACTGCACTTTATCTACTTGCAATCTTGACTTCACATGGTACTGCTTACACACAGACCCAGACTTACCTCCTCTTGGGCATGTGAGAATAGTCCTTCCAGTGCAAGAGGCAGAGCTGCTTCCCAAGCGCAGAGACAGCCCATGCAGGCTGCAGGCAATAGTGTCATTAACATATCCAGGGACATTGCTTCCAGGTGATGACAGACAGTATTACCATCATGTGCAATCCCAGCAAGCAATGTGCTGTGACATTCCCATCCCTGACAGGGAACTGTTGACCTATGGAGCTTTCCTATTATATTAATTTATCCACTGCTCACCTTCAGTGAATGCTTTTAATTGACAGCCTGACTGATCTACCTCCGATGGAATAAGAGCGCTGCCATCTTGTAGGCTGGTTTCTCAGGCAAGAGATGCTTGGAACAAAATATCTTTACTACAGATGTCAATACAGAAGGATCAAATCTGTCCTCAAAAATGAAGGAGTTACAGACTATGGCTGGACCTGTTTCTGCTCCTATGCTTCATGTGAGTGTCTGAAATATCATGATTGGTGACAGAGATTACTCCTTGGTCCCCCAGTACAGGCAAGAGGGAAGGGTCCCTCACCAAAATCCCCATCGTAGTTGACTGTTTGTGCACTCCTTGTGTGAACGTGCACCTTGACAATACAGCAGTAAGAACACTGCTTAATGTAAGTAACCTCTCTTTTTGCTTATATAGGCTTCTCTGAAGTACTCTGAAGTCCTTGGGGATTCTTTCCACTTGATGATAAAACAAAAGAATTGTTTTGCTACTATTGTAGATTGAAGTGTTTCTCAATACGGTCTCACACTAGGGTATGGTTAAGTAGGTGAAAGATGGAAGTTGTATTTCAAGCTAGGCATGGGAAAATTATACTGCAATTTGCATGGCTGCCCTAAATACAGGAATCTTCTACACACAGCTTAGCAGCACTTCCTCAAGCTGAGAAACTCCAGAGCAGAAAGGTTCCCTGAAAACCATCAGCTGACAAATATGTTGCTATTTTGCACCATTTCAATTCTTGAGTAATGTGGGCACTGTAGAGATGAGTAGGGTAACACAGTTCCTGTGGGCAAGACTAGGAAAATGGCGTCTTCTGTGAGGGTAACTGGATGTTTTCTATGCTACTGAATACACTGACTGTTGACTTTCTGTGATACAGCTTTATTAATACCTACCTTATTTGCCAGAATGTAGTTTGGGTTTTTTATTCATTTGTGTCTGTGTGTGTGTGTGTGTATTAATGTAGGCATACATATGTAAATACATGTTTATGCACACATACACACATGGCCTGGGGAATTTTCTTCTGTATGTACAAATTCCACTTGAATTCTAAAGGTTGTATGAACTTTAACTCTCAGTGCCAATTAAAACATCTGTTTTATGCAGGCAGCATAAATGATCGTAGCTCCAAATCAAAGCACCAAGGACCATCAGCACTGTCCTGAGAGCCATTGGCTTTCCAGGGGTCTCTTCTAAAATGCTACTGGGAAAAAAGAACAGAGAAATTCAAAGTTGGAGCATTATAAAGACACCACATGGATCAAATCCCATTACAGACAGACAGCCTTAAAAAAAAAAAAGGGGGAAAAAAACCCAACACCTTGTCTAGAAACAAAAGACGAAGAAAAGGGTGGTGAGCCATTTTATGCCATTTTTTGAAACACACCAGTCAAAGCTCAAAGGACTGGAGAAGCAGTAAGTTCTCCCAGAAGGGGAAAGGCATTCTGGTGTTTATTGCTTTTCAGAGGTGTTTTTATTATCTGCCAGAGCGCCAAGCATAAAGCAAAGGTAACTTTAAGCAGTTCCTCTGCGGAGTCTTCACATACATCGATCTGTCACATACACGAGCTGCCAGGAGTGAAGAACTGGAAGAATGCAAAGTTAGAGTGGAGTCCTGAAGGAAATACTGAGTTCAGGGCAGCCAAGTATGAGCTTCTTTATCCTTAGGGGTATCACTTTGGAAGCTGTAGTGTTGGAGCAGCAGGTTGAGAGCTAGATGGGTGCTGAAATCCAGATGTTTGAAAGCCTGTTGGTTCAGTTATAGCTGCTGCTGGTAACACCCACCACCTGAGAGTTAGATGGGACTGTAATAAAGAACCCAGCAAACAAAGTATTTCTAAAACTAGTAACATCACTTTTAAACAAAACCAGATATATAACATTAGGAGAATATATATAAATAAAAGCTTAACCTTTAAACCTCAAGAGCATGCTACATGGCAGTCACTAAAGTGAGTGTGAGGTAAAATCCCAATATAGTACAATAAACATGAAGAATTCCTGGAGGGGCAGATCTTGAGATGCTTTGCAGTTGTAAAATGATACAGAGAAGACTAATAATAAACAGTGTGCTGTGAGCTGGGGTCTCATCTCTTGGAGTCACCTGCAGAGAGTGGCCCTACTGAGGAACTGGTGGCCTTTCCTGGTCACTGGGGCTGTGCATTTTTGGCCCTTTGGGGATGGGCTTTCACCATATTGCATCAAGTCTATTGCCAGACAGAGCTGCTAAAGGGAGTGATGAGCACAGAGATAGCACGTGGCAGCTGAGCTGAGCCAGAGAGTGTGAACGGATGCAAAAGCAGGGAAGATGTGAGGCTGGAAAAGATTTGTTGGGTCAAATGCTGTTTTGTTTCCTTTTAAGTAGATTGCAGCCCTGCTGCCTCTCAAATCAATGAAAATTAACTTCAAAGAAAGTAAGCAATACTAGGTCTTAAAAACAGTGAAAGCTTTTCCTTGTTGTCAGAATCTTCAAATGATAGTCCTTTCTTTTCCCCTATCCATATGTTTTCATCTCAAACTGCACTGGGTCAAACCCATGAAGTCCTGCACAGCCGATGACTACACTGGTATAGCTGGGAAATGCAAACTCCCCCACAGTCAGCCCAGTGTGATAGTTTCAGTGCAGAAGCAGAGGGTGGGCCTGCATTGCTCAGCCCCGTCCTGGAGCTCTGTGTGGGCTGGGAAATGGTGGGAAGGCTCAGCTGCGGAGTGAGCCTTGCTACTCAGCCAAACCCCCGATCAGAATACATCCTGAACCCCCAAAAGCTGAACTCTGAGCAGGGGCAAGCCTGAAGGTGGGCTGATTTTGCACTTCAGGTGTAGGAGGAATTTCTTCTGCGTTCAGCTCAGAGGTGGAGAAATGCATCTGCCATGAGGAGGGGACTTTTGGCTCTTACAGATTTAATTCAGTTGATCTAATGAAATACACATACTCACCTTAAACAACTGAAGGAGGTATTAACTGCCTGTGGTTTAACAACTGTACTATGTCAAAGGGACCAGTCAGCTAGAGCCTTCTAGTTCTTTTCTAAAGAAAGGATAAGAGAGGAGAAAGAGATGACAATGCAGTATTTATAATAAAGATGAAATGAGTGGAACTCAATGGCGCCAGCAACTCCAGAGCTCCTGCTGCTCAGGCTAATGCATTTTGCATTAGCACGTCTGGATATCTGGCACTGGAAGGTCCTGAAAAAGCTTTACAAAACAGTGGCATTCTTATAGCAGCGGCATTTCTTCTGAGCACCACCGACTGGTGCAGCTGGGATGGGCAGCTCCTCCAGCTGGGGAATCACCAGAAACGTGCCAGGCAAACGAGACCTGCTTTCCACTTGCTACTTGCACCTGGGCTGCTTTTTGCCCTGCTCACCTCTGCATAATGAGGTGAAGCTGCATTGAAAGGGCTGGCACCCTCCTGGCAACTCAGGAACGTTGTGCTCCAAGGGTGGGACATCCATCCTGTCTGGAGCTGGAGAATGTCCCACCACTTACCGCCTCACCAGGATCACGGCTTCCTCAGGTTATCGTAGGGGCTACCGGGCAGCTGGACTTCACAGTTGGCCTATGAATACAAAATTTAATCTGTAAGTCGATTTGCTCTGTGTTGGCTAAAAAAAATAACATCTGTTTTACAAGAACCCTGGGATCTGTATCCCATTCTACTCCACCACTCCAACAGCTAATCCTGTATTTGCTTTGGAAGCACTACAAAATCCTCAAAGGAATTAACAGCCGGCAACTGCATGTCACCAGAACAATTTATTTTTCATTCTTTCCCCCACCAGATGTATGCCTCTTATTTCTTCCCGAAACCTGGATTTGCAAACTTTTTTTGTTGCTTTATCTTCCCATAACCCTGGGGAGTGATAACAGCAGCAGTAATGAGCAAAGAGCAGCAGCACCGCAGGGCAAACTCTGGGGCAGGAGGAAAAGCTGCCTGGGTGTCAGTGTCCTCAGAGGCAGATGGCAGACGTCACCTTCTTCTTAACAACTGCGATGATAGAAAGGGGAAACGCAGCACTTTCCAGTTTTCTTTTAGTTTTGACTTCTTGTTCTAAAAAATAAGTGATACCAGAATCTATTTCAGTAATTCTTAAAATATGGTCCTCAGATGCTGCTTTCCTTCTTTTGGCCCAGCTCCCTCTTAAATGAGCTCCTTTCCGCACAGCAGCACATCAGTCTGAGGGGGAAATGGAAACAGTGCCACAAAGTGTGGGAACAAGTCAAAGAGGAGAGAGGCAGGGAGAAGAAAATAAATTCCTCAACTTGTTGTCCTGGTTCTGTTCCTTCCAAAAATAAGGCTGATTTCTGTCTCTGACCCCAAATGCAGGAGGAGCAGGACTGGGGCAGCAACTCTGAATCTCGTGTTTACAGGCAAATGGCTTTTGGCTTGACATTTCAGCAACTCCTTTTGTTCTCAGTAGGACATGCTGGTGCTGAGCTCTTCAAAATCTGGGCCTCATACATGAGAAATACTTATTAGACCCATGGGATGTAGGCAGGGTTGTTATCACAGTTATCACAGCAGACTGCCTAGAAGCCATAAAGAAGGGAAAAGCCTAAGCCATGCTGCTCTTCACTACTAATCCACTTGCCTATCAATATACTGAAGGAGAATGGTCATGGTGGCTTCACCCAAACAGAAGGGTAAAAAGAAAACAACTTTTACCCATGTTTTTAGACAACAGTGATTGGATTAGCAAGCAGAGACCAATGTCTTACACTGAAGGACCTCTGTGTTAGGTCTCTTCTTGATGTCCCAACAAATGTCCAGGAGGAATGTGAAACATTCAGCAGTGCAGGCGTTGCCTGCTTCCAGGAGGATGTGCTGCTGGCCTCGCTCCACCAGTTCCTTGGGGATGGGCTGAGCCCAAACAGAAAGCTGCTCAAGGTTTGGCAGGCTTTTTTAAAGGAAGATTGAATGTCCTGGATCTGCAGAAGGTGTATGTCAGGGCAGAGCCCTCCGTTTTTTCATGCAGAAAAGCATGAAGAAGAGCAGAAGAGCAGTCCCATATTACTTGAGTAAAGAACCAGTCCTCCATAGCCCCTTGGTATTAAACTAGTCTCAAGAGCAGGACGGCGGAGATCCAGTGGTGTGGTGGATCTGTCAGTGCCTCAGCAAAGATCTGTGTGGTTCCAAAGGGTATGAATGTTGCCACATGCACTGCAGACGCCATGCAGAGGACACACAGGCTTGTGGCTGCTGGAGCAGCTTGGGACTTGCACTGCTTTGGAGCTTGTCACTGGTACCTGATATGTCTCTTCAGGTGCTTTTTTGGCATGTGTTTTGATCAGCATGTGCTTTGCTAATGCAGTCCCATGTAGAAAGCAGTCAGGATATACTACATAAAAACAGGAAAGATCTTTAATCTTAGGGTCATGAGAATGACACTTGACCTAGCAAAGCTACATTTGCAATCACTCTACTTCTAATGTACTTGTTTTCCTTTAATACCAACGGTGCTTCCAGTCTCTAGATTTCACCCATGTCTCCAGCTGTGAAGTTTCAGGTGAGTGATGGGTTGATGTAGGTCTTGAGAGCACTGCAATGGCCTACAAGAGGTACCATCCCAGAAGCACTGTGTACTTGCTCTCTTTCCATCCACTTTTTCTTTCACCTTTAAATACATCCAAGAGTCTCTTAAAAGAGAGACTCTTTCTGGTTCATTGCTTGATTTTCTTCAGCTAGTGAATATTTATTCCCCTTTTGGGGAAAATAATTGGAACAGCGAAAGTAGATACAATCAAAAGCTGAAAACTAAATGATGTTCTCTGGATCTCAACTCATTTTAAACGAAATCTAAAATAAATTCATTTTAACACCTGAATTCTTTGTATGAGCAGAACTGAGAGGCTGAATACCAGAAAGAATGTCAAAAGTTGCAGTGACCCCGAACGTGGTTCAAACAATTTGAGCTCTGCCACTGGAGAGCTGTTGCAAATTCATGTTGCTGTTTTAAAAAGACAGTGATGACCCTGCAAAGAAAGATCAAAGATCAACTTCCTAAAAATCACATGGTAAAGCCTGTGACCAAAATATACCATGTCAGAGCATGGATAGAAGGCACAAACATCATGTGTTGAAGTCTCCATACCAAGGCTGAGCCTTACAATAGGATCTTGTCTTTATGGTCACTTTCACTTTGAGTTTCGAGGATGGCATCACTCACTCCACATTGGCAGTGGAATAAGTCAGCTTGCTTTCTGCATGAACAGCAAACTGGTATGGAAGAACAGTGCCTGAGCTCTTCCACTGTCTCCTGTCTCAACAAGCTCCAGGAACATCACTTTGCGAGATCAGACCATGCATGTGGAGCTTATCTAAAGCTGTGCTGCAGGTGCAGGGCAGAGAGCCCTTGTCTCAAACTCCGGCTCTATCAGAAAACTTGTACAGCTTCTCAGGTGTTTGTTGCAACACCACAGTCCGTCCTTTGGAGCGAGAATGCCTGCAGCAGGATCAGGTTTTATCCAGCACCAGGTACGCTGATAATGCCAAAGCCCTCCCTGCTGTATTTCCACCAGAGCTATTTTTAAATGACAGGGCAATCTATTTTTTTTCCTTTCGCTCATTTGTCAAAGGAAGGACTGGCTGTGCCGTGCGTGTGCAGCGACAAGAAACTTCCAGTTATTTTGCAGCCCGTTCCAGCTGGGACGGAGGCAGGGCTGGAGAAAGTGCTGACTGTGGGCAGGGTGAGCCCTGCGGGAGCAGCGGCCCCACAGCCCTCCCTCTTCCTGCCAGGGTTCCCCGGAGTCCAGCTGTGGGAAAAGCCTTCAAGGTTTTGTGTGACCCTGGTGCTGATATTGCTCTGGGCTGGGTTTTGTGGCTGGGGTTGGTTTACGTGTAGCTGAGCTCCTGCTTGCAGAAAGGTTGTTGAGTTCAGTTTTGTTTCTGGTTTTGTTTCACTCAATTTGCATCAGATTTGCAAGGGCCGACAGTTTAGGTTCTGAACGGCCTCAAGGCACAAAGTGTCTAAAAATTTAAGAACTGTAATGTCCAAATGGCAAGTGCCACCGCATGGACAATGCACGTCTCTTCAACAGCCTTCCCCAGCAGAGGCTCAATTGGCCCCAGCTGTCCACCAAAGTGTACGGATACAGCTACGTGTTCCCAAACAGGCTTTCTTCTCAGTAATACACTGCAGAGTGACACCAGCCACTTTCCATCCCCTGGGGATTTCTTCTGGGTGGAGGAAACACAAAATTCCTCCCGGAATGGTGGCAGTGCTCCCACAGCTTTACAGCAGAATTTCCTCACCCATCCAATTCAGATACAAGTGGCTCACAGCAGACAAAACCCTACTGAGAAATATGGATTGCCTGTGTGTGTGTGCAGCGTTTGGATTTAAATCATGCCTAATTAAATCCTGGAAGATTACGTTCTCCAGTTTTACGTTCTCTGTTCATACACGGGCCCAAGATTCTTGTTTTTACACCTCTGAGTAATCTGAGCTCACGCAGGTTTCGTTCCACAGCCTTCGTACACGACATATGTAAAATACTGCCCCACTACAGAGTTAATTCCACAGAGTTCAGCCAGGCTGCTGCTCAGGTAGCCTGAACACTTCGCACTTGAAGAAATGGAGCTGGAGCCCATCTCTGGGGCCTGTGCTCGGGGCACAACCAGACCTCTCCTCGTATGCTCTGCCCTGACCTGGCAGGCCCAGCATTGGAGCAGCAGGGAGAATTGAATCTGGGCCTAGCCTGAGTGCTGCCAATTCCCACCAGTTATCGAGGCCGGGTGCTTTTTAATTGCAGAATCCAGTAGAACTGGATTGAAACCAAGACGCTTATTTTTCCATTGAGAATCTGACTGACACTGTAAAATCTCTTAAATTTTCTAGCTGCTGTTATTGATCTAGAAGCCACTGCAAATACCAGAAATGGATGGGCTAGATATCAAAGATAAGTTGGACCCTAATAATTTCTGCTGGCTTTGCTTAAAATTCCTGAGGCAATAATAATGGAAGCTGTAAAAATATGTCCCTTATTCATCGTGGCTTTACGTCAAGAGTTTACTGATCTAATCATTAACTAGCCTGCTGCATTATCTATGAAAATGGCTCTGCAATATTCATGAAATGTGACCTTTGTTAATTCAGTGTTACAAAGTGTTAGATTCATTCTGTTTGCAAGTGGAACAGATTTCAAAAGCACTGTGCAATTAGTACAGTTTGATCTTACCAGCCTATCTCTGCATGGGGTAGCCTCCCACTGAAACAGCAAGATTTCTGTCAGAAATAAAATGTGTTTTCCATGTATTACAGCTAAAAGTAAGACCGCAACACCTGCTTGCAATACATCATCTTTGGCAAAGGTAATCGCTGACTGAATATTCCCAGTAAGGGAAAGGAGTAACGCCAGACTTAGAAACCTTTTTGCTATGAGAAATACCCAAACTACAAAAAAGAGTGCAGAAATGTTTGCTGTGTGTAATACCATAAGGGGAATACAAAAAGAAGCAGGACAGTCTCAGGCTGGAGCGTGCACTCTGTGCAATTCTGCAATAGCTACGGATAAAACAATTGCAAGGAAGATCTGGAAGGATCCCAACTGAGTTGAGATCCTTTGGTGCGTGATGCTCCAACCTGCTCCCCAGGGCCACTGTTAGGAGGGGGTGGTAAGGACCTCACCTTCTAAAGAGCTCATCTTCCTGATCCAACTCATGCTACCATACATTTCTGACTCCCATGGGACAACATGTACCAATTCAGTATATGCTGTGTTTTGGAGGAATTAAGTTTCTTCAGAGTGACAGATTTGCCAGACAGGCATCACTCAGAGATGTCATGTGGCTTCACCAGAGGAATGCAGCATCTATAGCACTAATATCCTATGTTCCCCACCCTCAGAGCTCTGCATGGTCAGCATAGAATGGCTTAATCATCAAATGGCTTCATCATAGAATGGCTTGGGTTGGAAGGGACCTTACAGCCCACCCAGCCCCAACCCCCTGCCATGGCCTGGTTGCCCCCACCAGCTCAGGCTGCCCAGGGCCCATCCAACCCAGCCCTAAGCACCTCCAGGGATGGGGCATCCATGGCCCTCTGGGCAGCCTGTGCCAGTGCCTTACCACTCTCATAGTGAAGAACTTCCTCCTGACATCTAACCTAAATCTTCCCCTCTTTTAGTTTAAAACCATTCCCCCTTGTCCTATGCACATCAGTGCTCTGGTTTTATACAGGGAAACCAAATCCCACTCATTACACATCAAGAACAAAACTGAGGAGTTTGCCTGTCTCTGTGTCTTCGCCCTAGCTCCTGGGCTTGTTCACTACTGCTGGACAAAATTAGAGTTTGCACTGATGAGCCAAGTTAATCTGTGATGAAAGCTCTACACAGAGCCATAAAATATAACACTTTGGTCCTCTTTAGATCTGTTTTATTTGCCTTTAGCGTGACACATGCCTGTACTTTCGTTTAACGGGAATCAAATATCCAAACTGGTTCCTGATCTTCTCCTAAAATGCAAAGCTGCCTGCAAGCCTGGCCAACAGTGGTTGGCAGACTTCCCATCTCCCTCTGGATGCTGTGCAGGTAAGCAAAGGAACTGCTAAGGAAGCAAATGTGAGCTGTGCCTGTGAACAACAAGGGTTTCTTGGCACCTGGCCGGAAACAGTGGCACTTGTTCCCTGAATTCAGCAGAGCAGGAGAATCCTGCTTCCTGCACGTCACCATGCTGTTCTCCAAAGGAAAGGGGAAAGCAGAGGGCTTAGCAGCCAAAGAGCAAGAGAGAAGCTCAAATGGTGGCAGAGGTGAATGGACACCCATGGACAGGGTCCAGTCCCACCAGCCTGGCCCACAGGTGCATCCCAGTGGATAACATTCCTGTTTCCCAAAATTTGTTCCAAGTGAAGGAGCATTTGGAAGGGATTAATTCATGCACCGTAAACCAACGCTGAAAAGGAAGAAATGGGAGAGTGAATGCGTGAGACGAAGGAGCAGCTGGGTGAGCTCAGCTTCTGGGGGTGACCAAGGACCACGAAAACACTATAGGGCGCAGCTGCCCTCCAGCTTCTTGCTGGGGCTCCATCATCTGCATTTATTGCCATCACATGTGCCCTACTGGTGAAGACTGGGGGAATTCCTGGGGGTCCTGGCCATCCCACAGCTCTGAGGGAAGATCCAGTGGATGAGAAAAGCTGAGAGAGAAATGGTTTGGGGAAAAATGTGGCTAGAAAGCCCCAAGGTCTTGTTGGAGAACAGTGTCAGAGCCAGCTTCCTCCCCACTGTGCTGAGCAAATTCCTCTCGGCAGCGATTCAAGGCAAAGCTTTCTCTTTTCAGGATCACTGATTGTTCTGTCAGATAAAAGAGTTTTCTGCTGCTGCATCCTTCTAACATACAGCTCTCTCCACCACATGCTTCTGGCCCTTTCTGGCAAATACAACCGTGAGCAAGTGTTTGACGTCTGCAAGATCCCAACAGCAGCAATGTGAAATCCCCATTTGCTTTCAGGTCTTCCCTTTGCCTATGTTATTTTTCTCAAACTGCTTCAGCTTTTCCGGGCCTCTGAAGGTGTAGGAGCTTCTATTTTTTTTTTCTTTTCCTTTCTGGTTTTTTTTTCCAGTAACTAGGAAATTGCCCTGTCCCTGGAGGTGTTCAAGGCCAGGTTGGATGAGGCCCTGGCAACCTGATCTAGTGCCTGACTTAGTGGTTGGCAGCCCAGCCCACAGCAGGGGGTTTGGAAACAGATGATCTTTGAGGTCCCTTCCAACCCAAGCCATTCTGTGATTCTATGAAATTTAAAGCAGTGATTTATCTGCTGGTTTCCTGTTAAACACAAAGGGAAAGACTGGTGTGCAAAGAGGTGATGGGGAGCAGGCATGAGGCACGCAATGATTCAGCAGTGCTGCTTTTTTTTAAGTAGCTTCCAAGTTGCTGGGAGAAGGTCAGGTTCCAGTATGAAAATGCTTTCAGTTGAATAAATCATGAAAAAATAATAATAGATATTTCAAGACAGAAACAGTAGGTAATTCCTCCAGAGAAAAGTCATGATTACAGCTTTTGCGTGGCTGTTTACTAACATGTAACATAACTGCGGGGATCAAAAGGGGGATAAAGACACTGCTTTAAAGGTCTTTTTTTTAACATGAAGTGTTCCCTATGAAACTATTATGCTGAGAGGATGACTAATGTAACCAGTGTGTTTTGAAGCGTGTCATGAACACTTTTTATGCTTTCTGAGCACACAAAGAGAAACCCCAGGAGAGAATTAATTTACAAATCTGATTAAGCGGAGTGCCTAAGTGGCAAAAACCATCATGCAATAAATAGGAGGCTCCACAGGTAACCAAAGGCCTAAAAAAACCCATCAAGTATTTAACACAAAAAGCCCGGATGTGTGTATTTGGGGTGGTTTGATGTGTTTTATAAGATGTCAAAGGCACAAACAAACAATGAAAGCAGAGGTCACGCTCAGATGTTACCTCCTACCTCCTCCTCATTAAGCCATCATACTCTCCGCCTTGTGTAAAGCATGTGCCTTTGTTTGGGAAGCAGAGGCAAGCTTGTAAGCAGAGATGAGCCATCAGATAGGGTTCTTCATTCTTCTACCTGATGTCAGGACAGACACACAACATGCTCCTCTGCTAATGGCAGCAGCTACGCACAATACTGCAACATGGTGTGCATGAACAATCCACCACCTCTTGGGTTTTTGTCCCCCACCAAGCACAAACCGGTGCTCTGCAGGACCAAAGAGTCCCAGCACCGACTCTTTCTCTGTGGGCTGGAGATCTGCACTGCTTTGCACAAGGCCACGACCATCCCTTGGTCCTGCCCCAGCCACCTCAGTCTCAACCAGAGCTGCCCCTTGTATGGGTCTTGTTCATTCATTCGCATTTGGAGTAGCCTATGACAGCATTTCAGAAGCGAACAGTACTGCTGCTCAGCAATCAGACTTCACTGCCTTTGGGGACTTTCTGAGCTCACAGGAGCCTGGATTTTAATTACAATCCCTCACAGCTGTAGATCAGGGGTCCTCAAATGCCAGAGAGATGTTCATTAGAAGTTAAAGCTTTAAGTCCCATCAGGGCATCTGTGAACATTAGAGCTACCAGTTCTATCCAGGAATGTACTTCTACTACTTTTCACACCCTCTGGGATAACTGCCAATATACACGACGTTTTAAAATGATCCTCATCATTTCATTCAAAAATGTATAGGTGACAGAGTTACTCGGCATGACTAGAACTTAGCACAGGATCATAGAATCACAGAATGGCTTGGGTTGATAGGGACCTTACAGCTCACCGGCCCCAACCCCTGCTGTTGGCTGGGTGCCCCATACCAGCTCAGGCTGCCCAGGGTCTGTCCAACCCATCCTTGAGCACCTCCAGGGATGGGGCACCCACAGCTCTCTGGGTAGCTGTGCCAGGGCCTCACTGCCTTCTGAGTAAAGAGTTTCCTCTGAATATCTAATCTAAATCTTCCCCCTTTTTTTAGTGTAAAATCATTTCCCTTTATCCTATCACCATCCAACCGTGTATTGCTTTCAGCAATTTTGTGTCCCTTGGAGGCCATGCCTTTTCCTCTCCATCCCTGTCACAGAAGTGTCATGGGATTGTTCAGCAAAGATCTTCCTCTGGAGTTCAGTGTGTCGACTAAAGCACTGAAGCACTAAAGCCAACTCTCAGCTTGGAAGCTGAGCTGTGAAGCAGCACAGGAAAGCACCACACACTACCAGTGCTGGCCAGACCTCTGCAGCCTCCCACCCACAACCTCTGAAAGAAGTGTTCACTAAATCACTGCCACCCACAGAGTGATGTTTAGAGCCTGACAGTGTTTACATACCCATTAGCATGATTGATTTCCCATTATCTGGTTAATTACTGCAGATTTCAGATTTTCATGTTACCTGCTTTACTCTTCATGCAAGAATAGCAGACACCCTGTCACCACAATGTGATGGGACTGCATTTCTCATGGTATTTTTTCATGGTGAAGTGCAAAACGCCATCCAGTCCCAGGCAAGAGTGGCCCAGGAGGTCTTTGCAGACCTTCTGTCTGACTCTTCACTCTGTTTCTATGTTTTTACCCATAAATGATAGTAGGAAATTGTACTTGCTTTATGTGGCGTAAGAGACTACATAAGACAGTGAGAAATCGAGCCTATAATTTTTTATTCTAAAGCGTATGCTACAGATATGGTGCCTCATTTAGCATTCAGTTTCATTCCTCTATTGGGTTAATTAGCTTCCAATGAGGAAAATCATTTAATTAGGCCCACAGCTGATCAGAGCCTGGTGCACAGCCTATCGTAACAGAGAAGATACAAATTGATTTCAACATGTTTTGGGTCAGACCCAAATATCCAAAGCAAATACAGAGATAAGACAGCATCTGCCGACTATTCACCTGCCAAGTCTTTGTGCTGCTCCCTAATTTTAGGTGCTGCAGGCAATTGTCCAGGTTATTTACCACCTGGGCCGTTTTGATCTCCTCCTGACCACGTGTATTGATGCACCAGCTCTTTTATCTCCACTATGGTGGTACAGGCCCAACTGCACCAGCAGTATGAGCTTTAGAATCAATACTGATTCCTCTCTCGTTCAGCTGAACCGCATTTCTCTTACCTAATTACTAATATCTATAAAAGGCCTGATCTGGCAAAGCTTGGCTAAGCAGTCTCAGACGTTGGATGTGCTGCAGAAACGCACAGCATTATCACTATTGCACAGCACAATCACTATTGCACAGCACAAGATACACCTACGCTCTTCCAGACTTGTCTGGATCCACTCGTGGCTAACACAAGTGGCAGAACCTTGCACCCAGTCATAGATCTGCATCAGCCACATCAGGCATTAATTTTTCCCTACTGGGAATAAAACTTATTGATTTGCTTACATACTTACTGCAGGCCTGTAAATGTGTCACACACATCAATCCTTTGATGAACGAAAATATGTTCTCCCATATATGCTAGCACATAGCTTGGCTCCCGAGGAAAGGCCGTATATGAGACATTAGGATTCTACCTGTAATTCCTTTTCATCTCAAAATCTGATTCACTGTTGATGACATCCAAGTTGATCTTGGATGTCCAAACGTCCAGGTGAGAGAATTCTCTGCTCAGACGTGTAAGGCTACTTCTCCAATATTTTTCTCTTTGTTCCTTACCTGTAATAAATATTCTAGAAGCAAATGGCAGCTAACAGCTCTGTTGGTGGGCAGGACAAATGAGCTCATTCTTCCAAATCCAGACGGATTTTCAGACTGAACCACAACACAAATCTTTTAGAGATTCTTCCTGCAAACTCAATAGACAAGATTCACTTCTCAGACCCACAGAAGGCAGGTATCTTGGGTGAGAAAATGTTTTGGTTTTTTTTAAATGTTCATATGTTCACAGGCTCCATAATGTTCAATGATGCCATTGAGGCTGCGCTACGACTGACTGATTTTATTTATGAAGTTTCATCTCCATTTGCTAACACACACTCAACCTCACTCTCTTTCTCTCTCCTGGACTGCAAAAGTGGTGCTAAGCACCAAGATGGCTTACATGATCATGTCAGCAGGCTAGAATATGCTTTTAGTGCTATATGGCATGCTTATATCAAAGTATCCTAATAAGAAGGCCTGACTGCAAATATTATGGGTTAAAGCAGAAATGTTTAATTCAGCAGCTCCTTCAGGCAGTAACTTCAGGCAGGGGCAGCCCCCCAAAAAGCACTCTAACACAAAGTGGGTCTGACTCAAAGTTTCTTCAAAGCCTTTTTGCCCTGCACTAGCCTATAGATTTTGTGGAACTTTAGTGTGATACAAACGTACACAAGGTTCCCAGCCTATGCCAGAGGAATATAATAAAGCTATGACATGTCTGTGATTTGGAATCAAAACCAAATAATAAATCCTGCTTTTGGAGCGTAACAGAACGCCCAACACGTTGCACTGGGAACTGGGTCTCCAGTCCTATCTCCAGCTGTTCCCCAGCTCAGTGATGCTGAGTTGTTTTGTCAATGTCTCCGTTTCCTTTTTGTCTTTTAAAACGAAAGCAGCAGTACCACTGCCTGCCATAGAGCGCTTTGAGAGCAGCAGCATCAGTGAAGATTTTTTTGGGAAGATGCTATCCAAAATTGTCAGGCATGGCTTAGGTAAAATGGGGTTTGACATGGAGCAGGCTGATGGAGTAAATCGGTGTCTCTCAAGCTCTTCAATCTATGCCTCACTTCAATCAGTTAAGCATGATTTCATGCCTCATCACAGAAATGGCTGCAGGGCCAGGAGCAGGGTACCGCACGTCCCACGCTCCATGCGGCTCGCCAGTCAGGGAGTGCTGGCACAGGGGGCATTCAAGGTCCCTCAGCCAAACCCTCAAGGATGCCAAGACACAAACGTTGCCTTTCGTACTGTTGCAATTAACAAGGAAAGGATGTTATAAGGGGCTGGCATTTCAAATTTGACTTTCAAGCGAAATAGCATTTCATAAACCGTAACTAAATGGCAAAGAAAAACGTTGCAAATTCAACTGTTTTTGAAAAGCCAGCAATTCAAACGGTGCAGGAAACAACTGGTCCAGAGCAGGGAGGAATATGGGCTGGTGAGCACCACGTACAGAACCCAGCACCTGAGTAGACAGAGATGACTCGGGTCAGTAGGGACTGATTTGTTGTCACGGCTCTGGATTCAATATCTGCTGTTTGAGATCAGGGCTGGAGAGTTATCTTCAGCCCTGCTCTATTTAGCTGAGTAGGTGTAGTTAAAGAGTCTCAGACTGGGCTTAGGCACTGCCAAAATTACTGCTTCTGAACTTCCTTCCATTCACCTTTCAGGTGTTTTGTTTTCTGCATGTAGGAAACAAGAGTTAATGATCTGAATCACAGGTGAGATGAGAGAGTAAATGGAATGTGAGGTGCTGAGACAAGGAGATAGAGCTCATCAGTGCCAGCTCCGAGTGCAGATCCCCTTCTGTGTGGGAAGACAATTAAAGCTCTTTGTTAATTAACTAAGCCTTGCAACACTCAAGGAAGCATGGGGATGGATTTCAAGGTACAGTGAATGAGACCAAGCTTTTGGACACAGGGATAAGTTACAGTAGCGAACTTGAAAAGATGAAAGAAAGGAATAGGTGGTAGCTGCAATGAGCCAAATCTGAGAAGCACGTAAGGACTAATTATTTCTTTCAGAGTAGATGTGGTGAGCAGCAAACAAAGGAATTTTCTCAAAGTATGGACCCCCATCAGAACTCTGCCCCTATTGCAGTGCAGGACATGAAGCGGTTCTGGCATCAGCAGCCTCGCGTGCCACGTCACACCACTGATGGATTTTGGAAAGGAAAGGTCTGATGGCATTTAAAAAGGTAAGTACTGGCACTCCAATCATAAAGTGCAGGCTGTGAGTAAACTACGGAGAGCAGGAGGTCGTGGCGTGTGGCTACTGATGGCTCTCCCTTCTGTTTCTAAATATAAAGGTTTGCAAACTTCACCATGAAGTGACAGCCACCCTCTATCACTGGAGGCCAGCTGTTTCTTTAGCACTCAGCTGTTCCTGCTGCCTGCATGTGGAAATGGAAAAGAGCTATTTAGAGATGCAAATCTGCAAAGCCTTTGAGCACATGTGCATCTTAGAGCATGTCCTTCGGTTCTCACAGTAGTTCAGTTTCACAACCACCTGTGCCTCTATGCTGACCTCCCTGAAGCTAGTCCTGGGTCAGGGGTACAAAGAAAACCAGAACCAGTCCAATTCATTCTATGTGTTTTGGAAGTTGTAATGATGCCTCATGAGAAGAACTTACTCGAGGAAGTATCTTGGTAAACCTGCTCTAAGTTCTCTAGTGCGCTGTTGCATGCTGTACAGAAAGCTCCTTCAGTGCAACTACAGGTTAATGTGTGCATTTGCACAATGTACAGCATTTGTTTGGTGTGAGCCAATCCATTCTAAATGGTGTGATCCACTCCTACCTAAATGCATGTGCATTTACTCTGGATGTCATCTGTAGGGGCTATGTATGTCTGTGTATGTCTGCGGATGGTCACACGTGCACTAATTGCCCAAGCAAAAAGTAGAGATTAGAACTCAGCCTGAGAGCCACCATGAACAGAAATCAGCTATTTTCGGGACTGCAGGGGGGCCTATTTTGTAGCCCTTAACACCACTGCATGACTGTTACCCATGCACAAGCTTCAGAGGCGAACAGTGTGGGTCAAGTGTGGTGGGGATGGGCAGGAGAAGCTTCAGGCCCTCAGAGCCTTGGCAAAGTGATAGCTGAATCCCTGCTTTAGGTACAAGTGCACCCTGCTTTCACACAGGTACATCTGCACACCCATTGCATTTATCTTCCTTTCTGGTCGTGTGACTGCACAGCGTGGGTATAAAAGACTATAAGATGCATTTAGACACACATACTGAGAAATACAGATGCTCTGCAAATCTGAGGCACTGCTGGTTCACCGGCTACAGAAGTGAACTTCTGCATTATCTGAACTGCCTTATCTGTGTACCCTTCTGTTTTCTCTGCTATGTGCCCTATTGCACGCAGTCAGGCAAAGGGAACTTCCTTTCCTCTGTGGACACTGCAGAACTATGCATATGTAGTTTCGTGTTATTTTATAGAAGAAAGCAGCGTGAAATAGTTTCTAAACCTACTCCCAGTGGAGACAACAGCAAAACGACCATTAATGTTGATGGCTTTACAGTGAACACCTTCCTGTCTCATCCTCATGCAGAATTTCAACAGATCAGGCAACAAGGAAACAATTTTAGAGCCATTTTTTTAATTATTTTTTTTTACTGTTGCCATCCATACTTTGAATTCTCTGCCGTGTAATTTTCAGAGTCACACTTTTTTTCCAAGCAGATATAACGTTCTCTTAAATTACAGCCACAGGGCTGCTTTCTTTACAGCCTTGTATTTTGGCCCATCCTGGGAAACCGGACCAGATAGGATGAGAGGTAACGGCCTTAAATTGTGCCTGAGAGAGTTTGAGTTGGATATTAGGAACAGTTTCTGCTCAGAAAGAGCGGCGGGGCATTGGAACAGACTGGCCAGGGAAGTGTGAGAGATGTGGCACAGAGGGACGTGGTCTGTGGGCATGGTGGGATGGGCTGACGGTTGGACGAGATGATCTCAGTGGTCTTTTCCAGCCTTAACGATTCTGTGCCATCAGCAGTGTTCACCAGCCATATCACATTCGCTTATCTGAGGCAAAGATACAGACTAGCGAAATACCAGGTGTAACGTACGAGGGTTGCTCCGAAAGTAGTGCCTCCTGTTTTATGATGTTGGCCCACAACATCAGAGGCAGATGGTGGTGGTACCGCAGTAGAGGTTGAACCTTCCCACCAACGTTCTATTACATGTTGTCGCTGTGTGACAGATGGCAGCAGAGGGGCAGCCTGACAACGTGGCATCTAACACAGGCGCGTGCATGAAGCAAAGGTGTGAAATTGAACTCCTCCACGTGGGAAAGAATTGCAGCCACTGACATTCATCGATGCTCGCTGAACGTTTCTGGAGAGCAAAGAGGGGATGTGAGCACAGCAGGCGGTGCATTTCAGCAGCAGGGACAGTGATCGCCTCTGCTAGTGCAGACTGCTATGGGCGCAGCATGCAGGCTCTTGTTTATTGCTGGTGCAAATGCAATGCATTTGCTAATGGTGGTGACTGTTGGAAAAAAGCATTTCGTAGCTGCGAGTTTTTTCCACCAAATAATGCTATGGTGCTCTATCCGTTGTAGTTCCCATGGAAATAAACAGGACGCAGTACTTAATGAGAAACCTACCTGTACGAAGCCTTACTACATTCCCGCAGAAAGCAAAAAGGTAAAACACCTTTATTTTCAACCTGAATTGCCGTTCCGCTCTCAAAACGAACCTGTGACTGAGCCCGCGGGAGCTGATGTCTTTTGCTAACGAACAAACGCAGAGCACGACGTTCTGCAACCCTCCTAACAGCTCCCATTCAAACAGCTCGACTGACATCAACGGGGCCACTCGTGCGTTCCGGTGCCGTCCGGCAAGGAGGGCTGATGACAGCAGGGATGGCTGCAGGCCGGGAGACGCAGCGCCGCTTAAAAGCCATCTATTTTAAAACTTCTTCCTCGTGCGAAAGGCAGCGCATCTTCAGGCAGCAGCTGTGCTGGTGGCGGCGGGAGGCGGCGAGCGGCTTCCTGCCCAGCGCCGCAGCAGCGGGACGACGAGGAGGAGGAGGAGGAGGAGGAGGAGAATGGAGGCGGCGGCGGCCGTGCCGGGGGCGGTACGGGGCGGCGGCGGCGGAAGGCAGCTGCACGTGCTGGCAGGGCGGGCGGTGCTGCCGCGTTTCTGACGCTGCTTTTTCTGCAGGATGGGTTTGCAACTCTGCTTCCGCAGCGCTACAGTTCTCCTCCCGCCCGCGAGGGATCACAGATAGGCGCGCCAGGCTTTTTTTTTTTTTTTTTTTTTTTAACGCAGATCCCCGCTATCCAATTGGTAGCGTCTTTGCCATCCCGATCCACTTCTTTCTGAGCGGCCCTCCCGCTCGCTGAGGGCAGCTCTGTGCTGACAGCCGCCTGGCGCTGAGCTGACAGCGCACAGCGCGCACCGCGTCCCACGCGGCCCACTGCGCCAAACGGCGCATGCGCGCCCCGCCCCGCGCACGCGCAGTGCACTCCCTGCGCGCGGCCTGCTGCTTCTCCTCGGCGGCGGCACGGCCTCTCCGTCCCACAGCTCGGACCGCGGCGAGGAGAGGCCGCGCGGGAGCGCTCAGCCTCCTCCGCCCCGCTTTCTTTTGTTTTCCTCGGTCCCTTTCTCCCTTTTTTCACGGCTTTCCCGAGGCGCGCTGCTTGGCTGAAGGTTTGTTTTTAAGGGGAGGTGCTGCGAGGCCCCGCCCCGCCCCGCCTGCCTCTTCCTCACGGCAACGCCGCGCCTCCTCCACGCCCATTGGCTGTCCCCGCCCTCTGCACCTCCCCGGCTGTATGCTACGCCCCTCCCGCCCTATTGGCTCCTTCCCCGCTGTCATTTGCATAGTGCCCACGGAGCCAATCAGCGCCAAGTAGCTGCTTAACATGCAAGAAGCGAGCCAATCGGCGCGCGAAGGGGCCGGGCCACCACGTGCTGTTGCTAAGCTTCGGCTTCTAAATTGTTACTATAGTGGCCAGCCAATGGGAGGCGAGATGGGGATCTGTCAACATTCCCTGCCCCAGCCAGAGGAAAAGGGAGGGGGGCTCTGGCCGCCGGTTGGCCCCATGGAGGCGCCTCGTCCCGCCCCTTCACTGAACCCCGTTTTCCTATTGGCCGCGAGGGCTGCCTGTCGACTGTGTGTCAAATGTAGGTTGAGAGAGGTGCCTTATAACTGGGGACTTGGAAGTCCCCCGCGCGTGAACTCGGCGCGGGGCGCGGCGCGGAGCGGAGTGGCCGGGCTGCGGGGGGCTCAGCTCGGCACGGCTCGGCTCAGCTCGGCATAGCGCGGCTCGGCATAGCTCGGCTCTGCTCTCCTCTCCTCTCACACGCAGCCATGGAGTTGAACTCTCTGTTAATTCTCCTGGAGGCGGCCGAGTACTTGGAGAGAAGAGACCGAGGTACTGAGCGCCGCGAGCCGCTCTCCCTTTGTTGTGAGGCGATCGCGGCCGGGCCGGGCCCCGCGCCCCACCTGCCCCAGGGCCGCCGCGCGGGGCGGGCACGGCGCTCGCCTTTCCGCCGTGCTCCGTGTTTGTTGTTTGTTTTTTTTTTCTTTTTTTTTCTTTTTTTTTTTTCTTTTTTCCCCACACATATATATTTTTTATCGTTGTTTTTTGTGCTTCTGACCCGCGTGGATGGGGGGGGATCCTCCGGCGGTGGCACTCGGGGTGGCGTTGCGCTTTGTGCCCGCGCCGTGGCCTTTCTGTGCGTGTGCGTGTGGTGCGCTCAGGGATGCCGGAATGAAATCCCACCAAATCAACCGCAACAAATTCTGTTCTTTACCCCATAGCGTTCCTGCAAAGGAGGAAAAAAATGCATGGAAAAAATATATTGCCACTAATGCTGACTTTGTCCCTAGAAGCAGAACATGGCTATGCATCAGTGTTACCCTTCGATAGTGACTATTCCAGAAAGAAAACAAAGGCAGGCTCCATGGCCAGAAAGTCCCCGAATAACAGGTAACCGACGCACCGCATCCCCACAATGCTTGTCCCGTGTCCCATCCATCCAAACGGCAGCCAACCCCGTGGCTCGGCTCCCCCATCCCGGGAGTCGCCATTTTTCCCTGGATGGGCTTGGCTCTGTTTTGATCTCTCACATAAACACTGCCACGCGTACACCATCTCCTCCCGGCCGGCCGCCCCCATGGCTCTGCTCCGCTCCGCGCTCGCTGCCGGCGCCTCGCCCGGGCCCCACGCAGCTCTTTCTTTGCATGGCACTAATTCAATCCCCCACCCCCCCCTCCTCCACCCCCCCGGCATTTATTTATAACCTTCCCCCCGTGGGGCCTCAGGATCGCCGCGTGCACGGGACAGTCCCGACCCCGTGCTTGAACTTCTCCCTTAGGTACGCAGTGAGAAGGCGCCGAAGCGAGCTCGACCCGGTGCTGGAGCGCGGCCAACGTGCGCCGCTGTCACACCGCGTGGCCCGCCGTGGCCGTCGCCTGCCTCGTTGTGCCGTCGCCTGTTGTTTTTTTTCCCCGCAGCGCTACCTGTGCTGCGATGGCATTAGCGGAGGGCGGCTGCGCGCAGGCTCTCTGCAGCTTTGTTTGCTGCTCCGGCAGTGGCTGTGTACGTGCAGGAGGCTGTCTTACAGGGACAGTGCCGGCCCCCGCCTGGGAACTCCTCCAGCCCTCGCTCTGCTGCTCCGCTCCGCGCTGCTCGGCTCTTCCAGGGCTGCTCCGGAGTCGCTGTGCCCGGCTGGGCCTGGCCCCACCGCCGGCTCCGCTGGGCACGGTGCTTCCTCTGGAATAGCCTAACGTGAACTCGGCTTGCACGTGACTTGTTTTGCAAAGCGGCCGTGAGCTCGGTGGGCTCGCGCTGCTCTCGCTCCCCCGGCAGGGAATCCTGCAGGGTGCCCGAGGTGCAGACTGAAATCAGAAGCTGGCAGCTGGCTCCCTGGGAGGCCAGAGCTGGCACCCCACTCCTGCCCACCGCAGCTGAGCAGTGCCTCTCAGAGAGCTGCTGGTTCCCCGTCCCCTGCTGTAAGTCAGGCACTCTGCTGCGTTCTCACTGCAGCACTCGGATGTTGTTTTGGGTTTAGTTGAATTCTTTGTCTCATTTCAGAGTATGGAGATGTCAGTTCGTTTTAGAGAGTCGTCAGGAGTGGGAGATGTTTCCTGGGACTCTGCTCCTGGAGGTTTCTAGCTATTTTACTCACAAAGGATGCTGACTGCCTTTTGAAACAAATTCATGGTTAATCTAAACAGGGCTCCTAGGATTTCCCACCGCAAAGCGCTCGTTGCATCTTAAGGACTATTTCTGTCTCCTGAGTTTGGGAAAGCTGTGTTACTTAGAGAGCTATTATTCCATCATTTCCTTTCTTAGTTCTCTTGTCATCCCTGCAAAATGGTTATTTGTCTGAACTGTAAGCTGCTTTTCAGAGTTTTTAGGAGAGGATTTGTAACCTATCAAATACAGCAGAATTAAAAGATTTCTGGTCACAGATTTGCTCGTGCTATGGAAGCTGAGGCATGCGTGCCTGCTTGCTGTTAGCATCCTGCATCCTGTATTTACCTGCTCAGACTTTCGTTCTGATCCTCACCGTGCAGCAGTGCCAGCCTCCAGCATGCAGTCCTGTGACGTGCCACCTATACATTTCCTTGCGCTTTCTTTCCTCCTTGCTGCAGTGATTAGATCAGCGCTGAGTTTGTGTTATGGGACGAAGTGGTGCTTCCCAAATTGAGCCCTGAGGCAGCACTGCTAGGTTTGTCTTGCGTGGCGTGGATGCTGTCGGGTTGTGAGTGAAGACGCATTGCTGAAATACAGCGCCCTGCTACATGAGGAGCAAGTGTGCCTGCAGAGCTGTGTGGGCACCTCTGCGTGCATCCTATCTCTTGCCCCCATCCCCACTTAGAGCTATTGCTGCTCACCTTTGCCTCTGAGCTTGAAGTCCAGGAAGGAAAATGATCTTTACGTTAGAACATGCAGTCTAAACCCCACGAAGTACACCAGCATCGCTGTTTATTATTATTATTTGGAGCTGATAGGCTGCAGGGTCTGAACCCCAGACTGGAGTTTGGGTAATGCCGTTAAGTCTCCCTAAGCGACTTGGAGATTACCAGGGGCAGACGACTGGCCAAAGTTCAGAGGATCTGGAGTGGTCGTGGTGATGTGAAGCACTGGGCAAAGCGTTTGTCGTTCTTGTTCTGCTTCAACCCTTTTCTAGGCTTGGAGCATCAGATTCAGGCAGAGTGCATATGTGTCTGAAGTTTATTCCTAGTGATTGCATTCTTCTTCTTAAATACAAAAATACGTGCTTAAGGTTGGAGGGGAAGGAAAGGAGCAGAGAACTGCACGTTTCAAAACTGCAGGGGTTTGGTTGTTTTCGTCATCTGTTTTTATGTCCTGCTGCTTGCAGCATCCTCAGCTCCCTTTGTTTATACTGTCTGATCAGATTAAAAACTGATATATATATATATACATGTATGTTTTGCACGCTTCATGAGCTAAATATATATATGTATATATATATTAAAGCATGAAAAACATCTTCCTCCTCATTTTGGGAAAATGAGGAAAGGGGAGGAGGGGAGAAGTGTCAGCAGCAGGAGGCTGTGCCACGCACCGCTCTGCTCTGCAGTTCCTCCCCACGCTGCCTGCCTGTGGGGGCTCGGAGCACCCCTGCAGCTGCTCCAGATTTTCTGGCTGTGGGTCTGAGAGCTGGGGCTGAAGGGCCTCATTGCTCACCAAGGTGCTGCTTCCCCTACTGATACGGTGTTGTCATGATACCTGGAGCCTCCATCCTCCTGCCGAACGGGGTGCATCTTGGCTGGGATTCCTGAGAGCAGAATGGGAGGAAGGCTGCTGACCTTTGGGACAGGGCAATGAAGTCTGGGCTGAAGCACTGCCTGCTTCCCTATAGGAATTAAAAGACAGATTTGGATTCATAGCAGGAAAAATAGCAGGATAACTGCATTTAATCAATCAGAATCTATATGCCTACTGTCCACTGCAGGAATTCCACATTTTTGCTTTGCCTACTGATTCCTTTAGATCAAAACTGGAAGTGTTCTTTAGCAGCTTGTTGCTCAGCAGGGTATTTGCAGGGTGGTTAGTGGCTAGCAGACATTTTTTAGCCATCTTCTTCTATATGAAAATTATCTGTTTTTATGTGATTTCTTCTGGCCACGTTTCCTGCAGTGTGCTCGTTACTGTGTCCCACGAACCAGGCTGCTCCATTTTCTCTCTGATGTCCGTTGCTGAGATTCAGACTTGTGCTCCTCCAATAGTTCTGACCCAAATCCTGTGGCCAGCAAAGCTGCATGTTTGTTGTGCAAGGAGAACAGATCTGAGAGAGGCAGAAGCCTGCAATTGACTTTTGTGGGGAGGAAAGGTGAACCCAGCTCGCATCTTGTTACACAAATGCTTATCATGTACTTGACCACAGGATAATAAATGTCTCCTCTTCACCGAGCAATAACTGTAGCTCCTAAAGCAGTACAGTGCAGTCTGATAACTCTGGTTAACGTCTATCTGGAATTACAGAAAGGACATAAAACAAACAGCTGGGTTTAGCGGGGTTGTGCCTTGGAAATTTTAATAACAAACCTTTGGATGTCTCCCTGAGGTTGCTGTGAAATGGACAGATAACGTGTGCAGCGTGCCAAGGAGGAGCACAACACAGATTGGAAGTGTGGTGACGTTTGCTAGCGAGGCTCAGGTAGGAACCCAGCTTGGCCTACAGGTAGCTGGATTTCTTGTGTCCTGTTCACGTGCACTTTAAAGCCCAAACGTTTCTGTGCTTCTATAAAGAAAAGGGAAGAGGAGACAATGGGAAAGGACTTGGTGCTGGAATCCTGTATTCTCACCCTGAGTGAGGTGGATTTGCACTGCCATGCAGCTGGTGGCACAGCAGGGTACGAGCCCAGGGACAGCAGCATCCCTGACCCGAAAGGGTCAGAAATAAGGTAAAATGAGAACCAAAATCAGTGTGTTGGATGCCAGTCCACTGAGGTCACGGTTACATTGAGTCGTGGAGAAAGGAATTGGACGTCAGTGGTGCAGTGGTTGGCCTGCTCCTTTAGGAGCTGCGTTATGGAAGGGGGGGGAAAAAGCAAAATAAAGGCCTGTTCATAAATATATCTTTTCTATTAAAGTCAGTGTTTTGGTCGGAGTGTTATATAAATAGGACTGTACTTTTTGCTGCGCTCTGGTGAAGGGCTATGTGTAAAAAGGGGTGAAAGCTGCATTTGGTGTTTCAAATAAAAACAGAGCTCCGTATCCGGGTTCCTCTGTTAGTGTTGGCTCACGGCGAGAGGCAGCACGTGCCCTGCAGAGCGAGCCCCTGGCTCTGCGCAGATGTCACTCTGTGCCCACGCGGTGCAGGGATCAGAGCTGACTTCTATTTTTCTGTTCTTTTTTGTTTTGTGGAAGGCTGAGAAGAAAGCACTGAAGCAGGCTGTGGGGACGGCGACTCTGCTTTCTGAATTTGATGGATCCCTCTGAGTCTGCTTTCCTAAAACTGTCGGTAGAGGGACAGCAATCAATATCCCTCAGCTTGTTTTTAAGGCTGATGCTTTTGGTCCTAATGTGATAAATCTTACCGACTGCTCCTTCCCCACTGATGAGCTGCGCTAAGCCTGCAGTGCCTGGAAGCTGCAGTGTTGGTGTCAGTGGGGGGAAACAAAATCGTGGCCATCATCTAGCAGCCTGAGCTTGGATCCAGGGGCCTGAGCTGTGTGTAAGGAAGTGGCCAGCCCAATCTGCAAGGCTGTGAGGAGAATGCAGAAATTGTTTCTGGTGGATGAATTCCACACCAGCACACTGTAAGTGGTGTGTTCAGCTTAAAATAACTAGGAAAGTGCCCCCAGAACGGTCAGCACGGGGCAGGATGCACGTGTACACAGGCTCAGCATTACGCTCCTCGTGCAGGGCAGTGCAGGTGGGCTGCAGCATTTGCATGTGTGTCTCATGGCAGCTCAGGTGCAGACATAGGGTTCTCTGGCTTTATTGGCTCCTTCTCCCTCTTCCATACCTTCCTTGGACAATGCATTCACTAAGAAAACTGCTGCTTGGTTGTTAGCTGATTGCTTGCCCTTTGCTGGATGGTGTTAGGACTATCCTGGGCCACCATGCCTGCAAACAGCTCAACACTGAGCAGCAGCACTCCCGATCTCCTGGATCTATTACTTTGTTGATGATGTTTGTTGGTGTCTCTTTCCCGTTTTTAGCTGAGGTTTTTTGCTGACTCCTTTACCAGCATTACCCCCAACTCCCTGAAGTTGTGCGTGGAGATGCAGAACCCAGCAGAATGGACTTAAGTTCGATGCCAGAAGTCCTCCTTCTCTTGCAGCCACTTTTGAAGGGCTCCACAGACCATTGGTCTGGAAACTGCTGCATTGGCCTGGTTCTTCTCTATAAATACATATATGTATTCTTCTACAAACATACGTATCCATCTGTGTTCTTACTCCTGGCCTACTCCCTTTATCAGTGAAATAATAAAAGCCTCCATTCTGAAATTGCGGTAGCATTTGGAGTGCTGGTTTGTGTTCTAACTTCTCCCTCACTTCAAGTTGCATTAGGAGCATAAGCAGATGGATATTGTAATATGCTATAGTGTAGAAGGAGAAAGTAAATAGTATTTAGAGGTTCATCTGTCCTCCCCCAAAGAAACCAAATGAATGAAAACTATTGTGCTTTCTGATTAATCCTTCCAGAGCAGTTTCAGATTGTAAGGCATTTCATAGAATCATTAAGGCTGAAAAAGACCACTAAGATCACCCAGTTCGACTGTCAACCCATCCTCACCATGCCCACTAACCAATGCCACTCAGCACCACGTCTCCAAGTTTCTTGAATGCCTCCAGGGACAGTGACTCCACCACCACCTGGGCAGTCTGTTCTCCACTCTTAGAGAAGTAACTTTTCCTAATATTCAACCTGAACCTCCCCTGGTGCAATTTAAGGCCATCTCCTGTCGTCCTGTCACTGCTTACATGGAAGAAGAGGCTGACCACCGCTTTGCTGCAACCACCTTTCAGACAGTTGTAGAGAGCAATATGGTCTCCCCTGAGCCTCCTCTTCTTGAAAGGCTGCTGTGCAGATGGAACAAGGCTCAGGTAGATGTCAGCTCTCCAGGTTTGGTTCCCAGGCTGTCCCCAAGGGCTCAGTGTTGCTCAGCATGCTCAGCTCCTGCTGGTACCAGTTCTCTCATGCTGCAGGTATCAAGGTGGGTTCTGTGTCCCAAGAAGGCAGGTGTTGGAGCAATTTGTTTTGGTTAATGGCAGTGTGGTCCAGAGCTGGCCTGGCTGCATCTGCCAGCGTTGCTTCTCCTTCACAGTCTTCCATGACTGTCCCTGTGACTGCCTGCCCAGTCTTTGTGCAGAACGGTTCCAGACTGAGCATTTGTTTTCTGTGTGTTTCTGTGGGCACTGGCTGGTTGGATATGGTGTTCTTTGGTTCTTGTGGAGCTAAAGCTTGATCTATCTCAGTGTATATGGGAATAGGGACCTTACTGGGGCTGAATGACGAGGACGTTAAAATGCAATAACCCCAACTTGATATGCCAGCATAGCTCACAATACCTTTATAAACCATTCTCAGTCTCACTGTATCAGTCAGGAGTGCTTTTGTGGTGTTGGAGGAATACCTGTACTATCTGGATGTGGTTCACTTGATGTAACAAGTTATAAAAATAATTCATAGGCTGTTCAGTGAATGATAGCAGGTAATGGTTGCTTAGTTGGTGTCTCAGTAGTAACACTGGGATGCTCTCAGTCGATAGCGGATCAGCATCAGTGCTGAACTTTGTGTGTGTCCGGGTTTTCCTTAACCCACAGAGAGCTTAATTCATTGTGTTCACTTAATTCATTGTGGGATCGGTAGCTGTGCTGGCCTGAAATAAATTGCTTGTGGCTTTCTTCAATGGTTATTCCTTTGCATGAGCTCTTTCTCTTTTCCTCTCTGAGGTCAGAGAGATAATGTTCATGGTGAGCTCTCATCAAGGTACTGTGGGTGCAAGTGGGCACAGACAGAGCAGCTCCTACTGCGTGGGGCACATGTTGGTCAAGGGGATGTTGCTCCGGAGGTATCCACACTCACCCCATAGTGATCCTTACGTTCTGCACATGGTGCTGCTTGGGCAGAAGTAACACTCCAGGAAGTTGCTGGGTTCAAAGTGGTGACAGTAACTTTGTTTTGGGAATGTCTTTAGTCTGAGCTGTATAAATAAATAAAATCGGTATTTCCAGCTGAATCAATTGGAAAAAAAAACAAATCCCCAAGAAGTTGGGGCCGCCTTCTGATGGCAAAAACCTGAGGCATCAGCTGGGGGAAAAAACACATCTCAAAGCCTGTTAGTTTGAAAGAGAACAGCATACCGGTGTTGGCCAGCTCAGGGACTGGGCTTTTTCTTCTGTTTGTAGGCTCAGAAGGATTCAGAGCATTCCTCTATTTTGCCACTAGGATGTCAGCAGCAGTGCTTGGCTGCTGCTTTCTCCCTCTGCTTCTCCTTGGCTCCAATGCCAGCTTGCTGGGTGCTTTTTCCCTTATCATTGGCACTCAGATCTCCTAACACTGCTGCCCCCTCACAGCTTTTCTTTGCAGATAAAAATCTCGTGGGCTGCTTTTAATACTAACCTGATCATTTTTTTTTTCCATGTCCAATCCACTCTTGGAATCTATTGAAAACTGTATTAATGCAAATTTATTATAATTCCCCCCAACCCACCGTTTACTCGTGGAGATTAACTTGGTACCTTGAAATATTTCAGAGATGTAAAAGTAATTTGAAAGCAAAGCTGTTTCATAATACATAGAAGTATGTATTTTAGAGAGCTCTCGTGCAGGTGTTGGTTTTTAAATGTTCCAAATCCTGGTATTTATCCTGTCCTCTAATATTGCTTCTCTTTTTTTTCATAGGTCCTCACACAACGAACTAGAAAAACATAGGTAAGTCCTGGGAGAAAAGCAACTTGAGGGATGTGTGGCTGACGTCAGAGTGACAGTGCTTAGCTCAGAATATTCTGTTGGAAACCTTTCCTTTCTGCACCAAAAAGTGTGGTTTTTTTTTACCAACTAAAATCTAATAGGTATTGTGCTGCTTTTCTGTTGGCTTTTCTTTGTGTTGTTCAATGTGCTATTTTTGAATCACCTCTGGTAATTAGCTTTTGCCTAATTAAAGCTGTAACTGGTTAACTGCGCTGTTACTAATAAAGAATCCAACTGCAGCAACTATTTGCTGGAGGTATATTGTGATTAAGGCGGGTTATTTTGGGGGAACAATATGTCACGCAGAAGTATTTATTGTTTTAAAAGCATGCCTAAAGTACAGTTAATTTTGATCTTGCAACTTGTATTGCATATTGGTACGGATGGAGATGTTTTTCCCCTTGCACTGCCTCCTTGCTGGTACAGAGCTGCGGATGGGCTCCTGAACTGCAGCTCTGATGTGGGACAATCGATGCTGGGAAACTCTGCATTTACTGTGGGCATTCATTAGACCCCAAAGACGTTGTTTGTAAAGGCCCCATATTTGCCCAGTTCTGGAAACTGTTGTGCTTTGCTGGGGTTTGCTGGCAGGTGAGGTCTGCCTGCAGCATGCAGTGCCTGAAGATGCACACAGCTTACTGCAGCGTGCTGAAGGTGCCCGGCCCCACGCTGTGGGATCACTGCCTTGCATGCACTATAGAGAAAGGTCTTTGGGATCGTTTTTATCCACATCCTTTGGGATGCTTTTGTCCTTTTTCGTTAGTTCGTGGTATTTTGGGTTTCACGGATCACAGGAGTGTGTACATGAGTGTGGATGAGCTATGCGTAGCTGCCTGCTTCTGAGTGTGTGAGAGGTGGCTGATGGCTGGTTTTGATGGCACCGCCAGGCTGAGCTCACTGGGGGTTTTCTCACGTTTTGTCTCTTCTTTTTTTCAATGTGTTCTGTGGCCACAGTGACGCAGCAGCTCGCTCATCACTTCCCTCGCATGCCAACATGCTTTCCTGTAGTTTAATTGTAATATGAGTAAATGTGGCCCTGCCTAACGGCCACGTGGTCATTCTGGGGATGGGAGGAACTGGGGTGGCTCAGGCCTGGGCTGCAGAGGGCAGTGGCTCAGGCAGTGAGATGAGTCCACAAGAAAAAAGCTTTATGCAGAATTCTGCCCTTTGGTCTCAATTTTTTTTTTTTTTTTAAACAAAAACCACCTTTGGCCCCAACTATGCTTCTTTCTCACTGTCTCACTCTTTTCCATCCTTTCTCTGGATACTTCTATTCCTCCTTTCCTCCCATTCTGCCATTACTGACTTGTCACCATCCAAAGCACCCATCTGTCCTTTTTCCCCTGGTCATTTCTCCACCCTGAGCCTCCTCTTCCCCCTACCCCACCACACTGTGTTGCAGCAGCACAGCACCATTTGCAGCAGATGCACGAGCAGGATCTGCTCGTTGTTCAAGTTCTGTTCTTGCTTTCAGTTCTGCATTGTATCTCCATAGTGGTGCACTGGGTAGCATTTGTCACGTTAGATCTCTTTTCTCTGCCATCTCAAGGTCAAAATAGGTGAACTGCGAGGTGTGCTTGTGGTTACACAACTAACACTTGTAGCTGCTGCTTCTTGCTGCATCTCCTCAGGTTTCGCTGCACTTGAAGCCAGATTTTATTACTCCTGGTGATTTTATTATTAGTGGTGATTGGTGTGAGTGGCAAACCAGTGCAAGTGTGCTGTATGTGCAAACCGGTGTTCCCAAAGCAAGCAAGATGGGCCTAATTCTAGTTACCTAATGGATTGGCATGAAGGACTCTTGTAAAATCTGTTTTTTAACAGCCCCCTCCTCCAGCACAGTGGGTTTATGAGCTGATAATACCGACCGTACTGTTCTTCGCTGTGCTTTACTCAAATGGCATTAAAATCCATCAGGCATCTTGTAAAGTTTAATGGCTCCCAGCCGCAGCGAGGCCCTGGGGCAGCGGCGGCTGCTCTCCTCCCGTGCTCCCAGAGAGCCAAAGCGCCACGCGGCCGCTCAGCGGAGCGCTGTGCTGCTCTGTGTCACACGTGGGGCTTTATGTCCGACTTTGACGTCAGTGGGAAGGGCAGCGCCTGCTCTCTGCGTGTGTTATGTGCTGGGCTGGTGGTTGGTACGCTCTTGAGGGGGTGCTGAGAGGAAGGCAAATGGAAACAGGGATATAATTCCAGCAAAATTCTTCTTGTAGGATAGACTTGAGATCAAAACGATAGCAACGTGTTTGTCAGCACTTCACTTGTCAAATTCCTTTCTCTCTGATACAAGCCTCAGTAGGATGCCCTGCTGAGAACTTGAACGTGGTCGGTCTTGGTGAAACTCTGTAAGGACTCATCCATTGATGACTTGTCCACTCTGGTGCCATGAAGTTCACACCTCACAGCCATGAAGCAGGAAACCCCCAAATAAAAAGCAGAGAGGAAAGAAATCTGTCCTAAGGACAGGTGATAGAATCATAGAATGGCCTGGGTTGAAAAGGACCACAATGATCATTGAGTTTCAACCCCCTGCTATGTGCAGGGTCACCAACCACCAGACCAGGCTGCCCAGAGCCACATCCAGCCTGGCCTTGAATGCCTCCAGGGATGGGGCATCCACAACCTCCTTGGGCAACCTGTTCCAGTGCGTCACCACCTTCTGAGTGAAAAACTTCTTACTAAGTGATGTTCTAGATGACACTGTAATAGCTGAAGGCAGGTCAGTCAGAATGGCACTCAAAAGTAACTAGTTCCTAATGATACAGTGAATAATATACAATAATATACATGTATATATTGTTTGTTAGTGTTTCTAGAGCTCTGTATCCATAGGCTCTCACTGAGCAGTGTAAATAGGAGGTGCATTGGTACTCAGGACTTCTTGCAAGGAAATTTTGAAGTGGCCCTAACCTGACACCTGTATGGAGGAATTTGGCTTTCACTGTGTGAAAACCAAGAATCCATGAGAGATTCAAGTGTCTTAACCTCATTCCTTTGCATTATTTTAAGCTAGTTCTGTACTACGGCATGAAAAAGCAAGGTATATCCTTCTTGGGACTGCATTGGGATCTTAGTGTGGTACTCATGCCGGACTCAGCCCTGCTCCTGGTGCAGTGCTGTAGGAGAAAGTGGCCTCACAATGGTGTATCCCTTCTGCAAAGCACATGCAGCCCCGCACAGCCATATCAGGGCCGGCCCTCCAGGAGGTTTCACTCCTTTTGCCTGGCTGTGTGGAGCTCTGTGAGGTTGAGATCTCACCCTTTGGATGGCAAAGCCTTTGAAAATTGGACAATTTTAAAGCACGGCTCTTAAGAGTTAGTGAGGAAATGAAGAAAAAGCTTCTGTTGCAGTGTTCCTCAAAATGGACAGGGATCACACTGCTTTTCCCATCTTTAAGCCGAGCAAGTGCTTTGGCTTGATTTAGGCAGACAGTTATCTCCTGCCCCTTCCAGGTCACTTGGATTTTTCCCTTTGGGTTTTGTTCGTTTGTTAATCAAGAATGCGGGAAGGAGTGGATCAGCAGCAGTAAAACTTGTCCTTTGTGCATTCCTAACAAGTAAACCCCGGTGAGGCACTAGGGAATATAACTAAGAGGGAGCTGCCTGATGTCTCTGAGCAAATGGACCACAGGTCTCCGACGGGCAGTGCCCAGCCCTGCAGCATCCCTGCAAGTGCTCTGCTGCAGGAATCAGCACATCCCATCCCGGTGGAAAGCAGGCGTGGTCCCTGGGAGAGGGCTGCTCTAGGGACATTGCCCTGCTTCCCGAGGGATGCTGCTCTGAAAGGGGGAAGAGTAGAGGTATTCAGCTGTACTCTGGGTGTCGTGTGGGACAAGGAACAGTTTGCTTAAGCTCAAAACATGCTGTTTCATATTGCTAGAAGCGGTGATGCTGCATAAACCTGGGCAGGCTGTGGGAGACAGTCTGAGATTTTTAAAAGTGCAGTATCAGGATGGGAAATACATGAGATACAGTGACTTGTAGAACATTTTAGTAGAAGAAAAACTTTGACTTTTCTAAATGAGCCTAATCTATAGTGTTTTACAGTGCTGATTGGGGGGGCTGAAAGTGTTCCTGTGTGTGCTGAGGGTAATGTGGTCCTTGGTTATGTGTCGTGCTTTGGGTAGTTCTTAAGCCTGAAGTCATGCCAGGCAAACATCACTGTGTGTATGAAGCAGACATGCATATATAAATACGTGTTTTGATTAAATGTATATATGTTTTAATGGAAGCACTGTGATGTACAACATTAGCTGGTAAATAAGAGTGGGTGCCTGCAAAGTTAAATACTCATAGGTCATCAGTTGTATCATGAAAGAAGTGCAGCTGAGCTTGCCAGGAGCACTGTCACATTCATTGTTACGTTAATTTCCCACGTAAAGGGTTACTTGTTTGGAGAGTGCATGGTGGTCTTTAAATTCTGTCTGTGCTTCTCTGTGTTAGTAAATTGCAGGGTTAATAAAAAGTGTGCATTCACCAGTTGCTGATAAACTTAGAACTAAAGGTCACTGGAATAACAGCATACCAAAACAATACTTAATGTTTATTTTTACTATGAGCTGCCTTTTCAAAACCCAAATTACCGTTGCAGTTAGTAGTGTTGTGCCGCACAAAGATCCAACTGCATTGATCCATCACATTTAAAGGTTACAGTGCAGCTCAGGAAATCCCCCAAGGGTCTGCTGGAAACTGAGGACATAGGATGCTTCCATGGGAGGATCACCCATGTGTGTCCTCCTGCTGGGCATCATCATGAGTGCAGCCCAGCCTGGCTGTGGCCCTGTGCAGACTGATTTGGGAGGCTTGCTGCTTCTCTCAGTTCATGTTCCTGACCCATCTGACTGTGGCAGGCACGCCCTAATGCCAGCTTCAGGACAGGGTGGAATTGCTTCTGCAAGTGGCAGTATGAACTTGCAGTACAGAACAGTACGCTTCACTCCTTTGTCAGTATAATGTTTCTCCTTAGCATCCAGATCTGACTGCTATTGCCTACAGATTGCTGAACTGGATGGGTCTTGCTGACCTGGTACAGATATTGTTGTAATGGGTCTATAAAACCTGCTGCCATTGCTAGGACATGTGCAGACTGCACGTAAACCATCCAGACAGTGAGTCTTGGGAACCACATTGTCTTACAAGCAGAACAGAACCTCCACACTGTTACCCATTTCTCATCAAATGAAGGACTTTCTACACCCTCCTGTTGGTGTAAGGCGGTTTTCAGATGAACTGCAGTAAACATACCTTTGCACTGCTTAAACAAGATGATGCATAAGAGTCTGACTTGCCTCTGTGGGCAGGCAGGCGCATGGCTCAAATACCTGCTCCCTCCTGGTTAGTTCTGCCTCTTGGAGGATCTTGAATGGTGTGGCCTCAGCCAGCTCAAACCCCTTCTTGCCTGTACTTTAACCTCAGGCTTCCAGCTGAGGAGCAAAGCATACGTTGGGGTTCATGTCTTAAAATGCCTTAAGAAGTATTTTCTGGAGCTCGTTGAGCAAAGTGTTTAAAATTCTGAACCCCTGGAACTGAAAGCTTAATCCTGTGGTTTTGTTGAATTGTCCCATGTTTTTCAGTCTGATGAATCCATGGAATCAATGAAATCAGAATGTTCAGAGCTTTGCACAGCACTGTTCTTTCCTCACCTTTCCTCATCCCCAGGTATTCAGCAGATGTCAGACCTGTGGCTTGCCGTGCACGACGTGCTGCAGTAGCTATTGTAAATTCCAGTGTGCTGAAGTGTTGTCTTTTCAGTGCCCACAGCAACGTGACACTGGCCACGCACTCCCAACAAAAGTCTTTTCCCACTTAGACTGCTGTTCTGGGAAGCAGGGGTGCATTAATCAGATGAAGCTTAGGAATTAATCTGCAAAGAGTGTTGTATTCCAGGTGTCACAGAGCCTCATGTTTTGGACAGAACTTTTACTTAGTGATGAAAAATGGACTGAAATACTCTCTTGACTAAATTGTCATGTCACTTTCCCTGCTGAACTGCAGGGTCTCAGCAGGGGTTCAGGCTCCTTCGCTTCCTGGCTGGACAGACAGTGAGCAGAAGGAAGATGACTGAGAAACCTTGTGTATGCTTTTTTTCCTCTGAGCCTCTAATGGACTATGTGGAAGGTGGTTTATGCTCTCAGCATCTGCTAATTGACCAGACCAGTTCTTAGCCACCATGGTAAGAAGAGAGGTTCTGCTCTTGTACAAATCAGAGGTCAGTGGGCACCTTCAACCATACGGACAACAGCTTGGTGCTTGCCCTCTGCAAACAGGAGAAGAGATGCTTGCTGGTGGCTGCTCTGTTAATTGGAGAAGGAAGAGATTTGCTGGATTAGATATGGAAAAGACAGTCATAGAGTCACAGAATGGATTGGGTTTGAAAGGACCTTAAATATCATCTACTTCCAACCAACCTCCTGCCGTGGGCTGGTTGCCACCCACTAGGATCAGGCTGCCCAGGGCTCCATTCAGCCTGGCCTTGAGCACCTCCAGGGATGGGGCACCCATAACTTCTCTGGGCAACCTGTGCAAGTGCAGTGTGCCTTTAAAGCTTAGCAAGTGAGGTGGATCTTGATTATTTATTTTGTAATGTATTTAGTCAGCTAATGGGCTTTAAGGAGCTGTTTCTGAAGCTTGACCTGCATAACACAATGGGAATCCTTGACTGAATCCCAACCTGACATCTCTCTGCATGCCCTCAGATGAGCACTGGGAGCAGTGATGCCTACCATGGTGTGCAGAGCTCATGAACATACCTGCAGGTCAGTAGCATGGCTCTGCTGTTTAGGGCCAGCTGTGTGCTGGGCTCAGGGCTTGCACCAGATTTGCAGCAGAGTGGATTAATGTCTCCCAGACGTGTTCTGAGCACAAAGTATGTGGTGACCCAATGTCCCTGGTTGGGGTTGACACTGAGGTACCAGCTTAGTCTGCAGGAGGTGATGCTCTTCTGTGGGTTTCTTGTTCCATCCTCTCCTCCACATACTGTGTTGGCACCTCCAACTCTATTTTAGACCACTTTCCATGGGATGTTTACACTGTTGGAGTACTGAGTACAGCGTGGCCCAGTCCCAAATTGAAAGCACTGCTTTCTGAATGGAGCAGCACACACTTTCCTGTTGCAAGATCATGCCACCTTCCCCTGTTGGTGTCTGTTGGAAAACACTTGAGCATAACAGCCCGTGGCTTAGATTGGCTGCACAGAATTCCTTCGCAGATCAATTCATTCCCAGTCTGTTTCTCTCCTCAACACACGTGGTAGTACAGCGTGCCATGGAGCATGCAGCTGTTCTGGAAGCTCTGCTCAGCCACTGGATCATAATGGTAAAAAAAGTATAATGCTCTTCCTTCACAGCAGCTTAATTTGAGCCTTTTTTGAAAAACAAACAAACAAACACCAAAAGCCCCACACATGTGATCTGGTTCAAACTGACTTTTCTTGTCCTAAAAAGTGCATCTCACAAGAACGGATGAGATTTTCCCTTTTTTGTCTCTCTTTGCCTATTTTTGGAAGGAGAGTGTTGTTCTGGGGTTTCGTGGAGTGCTGTGTTCTGAGATGGAAGCTGCATCTGCAGGGCTGTGTGCATCCTGCTAGATCAGAGCAGGGTGGCTCACTGGCTAGTTTTACTCGTTAAGCCTAGCTTATGTTACACAACTTTTTTCTATATAAATTAGCGTAACTAATTATGCAGCGTGTGCAGATTGATGTAGCTGATACAGAAGAGGTGTGGGCTTGGATGCATGTACATGAGGTCATCTGTTGCAATGTTTCTAACTTTAATAACTCCAGTCACAGGCTGCCTGCCCTACATTAAGAAAACCTGAGCTAAGCTTTACCTTACAGCAAGAAAGCAGAAGGTTCAGAAGAAAGATTACCTCTAAGTGTAGTGAAAAGTCTCTAAAAGCCTGGAGAAATGCTTGAGTCCTGTCCTCCCAATGGGTACCTTGGGGTTAATGCCCAACAAATTTACCTGCCTTTGTTTTGTGGGTGTTTTCCTTCAGATAACTGAATGAAGATACAGGATGCTAACTGAGGGGCCTGCCTGGCATGTAGTTGCTGTCAGAAGTCAGCAGGTGCTGTTAAAGACAGGAGGACTGACAGTGTTCGCAGGTATCAGATGTACAGACGCTGTGTGTTGTAGATGCCACAGTAGCTGGTATTTACGAAGCACGAAGGTAGCAAACCCTCTAATTCCCTAAGCTGCCTCCATCCCAGTAGGTAAGTGCTGTTGTGTTGACTGCTGAAATGAACATTGTGGGTGGAGCAAATAATTTCTCGTAGGGAAATTTGGGAGCTGGTTGTGTATGTTTGGCTGGAAGCACCTATTGTGTTTAGGTGCTAACAGGTATTTGAAATAAGCTGTCAGGTGTCTTGGTTCCCATTGCATGGATTTACATATTCAAATGGAAAATGGGTCCAAGCTTCAAGTATTTTTTTTCTATTGCCAGATAATTTCAGAACACTGTTTTAATTTAAGAAATTAGGGCTGAATCTTGTGAGGAAGGAAGAAGCAGGAAAGGGGGAGAGTTGTGAAGAGCCATTCCGTACCTTGCCATCTCAAAATGGATCACTTTCATGTTCTGCACAACTGCACCCTGTCTGGCACAGAGACAGTCAGCTTTGTGCCATTCAATGGAAGAGGAAATAGAACGGAAATTGTATTACAAACAAGGCAGTCCGTGTGCTGTGGCAAGCTACATCTGAGCTTTCAGGCAGGGCTGTCAGATATCTGCAGCTCTGCACTGACCCATGGCACCAGATTGGGGCATTGTTTTGGGGGAGAAATATTACAAAAGTGTCGCTGAACTTTGAATTCATTGTAGTCTTGGAATAGACCATATTTAATTGCAGCTGGTGTATTTAATTCTTCCCCTGTATTTGTTTATACATGCACCTACACTCTGTCTTTTCTATCCACCTCTAATTACAGGGTTTCAGTAGCAGAGTTTGGGACGTTCAGCAGGACATTTGGGGACGCGTGTTCTTAATTAGTTCAGGGTTATTTCTTTTGTTCTTCTCCTTTGGTGTTTTCACTTGGGGCCAGAGCCAGTCTTGGGCTGGCTAGAGCAGGCACCCTGCTGTCTCTGGCAGGGACAAGAAGCACCCAGCTGCCTCGCTGGAGGCATCTCAAGTGTCTGCACTCATAAAGACAGCAAAGCCCACCACATCCTTCCCCTAAAAGCCAGTCAGCTTTGCTCGTGCACGCTCAAGCTGCCAACGTTAGCTACTCTAGGATGGCCCTGAAGCTTTGGTACATTCAGGTTGGACATGAAGAAAAATTTATTCTTGGAAATAGGCTGCCCAGGGAAGTGGGGAATCACTGTCCCTGGAGGTGTGCAGGGAAAGGGTAGAGGTGGCACTTGAGAAACATGGGTTAGTGGGCATGGCAGGGATGGTTCAACAGTTGGACGATATTGGAGGTCCTTTCCAACCTTAATGCTTCTATGAGACAGGTCAGACAGTATCAGCACAAGCAAAGATGGAAGTAAGAAGTAGCACTGAACATGCATTTCTGGTACTTAAATTCCCAGTCAGAGCTTCCTACCTCTGAGACTGAGAAGGTGATTGATAGGTGCCTAAATGGAGATGTGGTTGCTTCAGAGGTGTGGTGTGAGCAGTAGTTTCTTGTGATGGTTGTTTCATGCCTGAGATGCCTGGTGGAGTTCCTATGGTGTTTGTTAGGCTACAGGTGGCCTTTAGGGTTAAACTGGGTACCTCATGTTTCCTTTTCATTTGGATGTGAAGGTACAGCAGACAGTTAAGTGACAGCCACAGGTAGCTGTTATTCTGGGGACTCTGGCCTCTCACTGCATTTACCTTCATGGAGGAAAAAAGGCCATTTAGTTCTGCTGTCTGCCACATGAAGACCTCACACTCAGTGTGTGCAGCCAAGGCATGGTTTTAATTTAGCTAAAATAATTCAGCTTGACTTGCCTCTCGATTAATTGGGCATCATACAGCAACGTAAAAAAAAAAAAAATACAAATCTTGAACGCATTTCTCCCTGCATTGGACATATGTATAAAATAACCACGTCTGCAGGGAGGTATAAAGTGAGGGAGGAGAAGCTCACTGGGCCCTGTGCTGTGCTGCCTTCACTAAATGCTGTGCTGCAGCTCGAGTCTTCTGTGCCTCTCTGAGCGCTGTACCCCCCACCCTTCCCTTTTTATTTCTTTAATTTTTTTGAAGATCCTTCCTGTTGGCAGCTGTCCTGAGACATGATGTTCTTGCTTAGCATTTTGATGTGGGGAAACAGTCTGATAATTGAAGAACAACTCCCCGGTCATAACAGAGCTTTTCCTCCTTTTGGTAAATGCAGTTCTCTTCACCCTATGCTCTGCAGTTCCTCGACGAATTCCTTACAAGAGCATGGGGAAAGGCAGCAAATGGAAGCAGAACTGCAAACCTGTGGCAGGAGGCTTGGATTTGCTGAGCAAGGGGGGAATATTGTGTTCCACTGCTGCCAAAGACCAGAGAGCATTGCCCTTGTGTGCACATGGAGCTGTCATCCACTCTTGGGGTTTCTGAGGGAGTGTGTGTGTGTGTGTGTGTGTGTGTGTGTGTGTGTGTGTGTGTGTGTGCAGCTCGTGTCACTCCACGTGGAAATGAAAGCCACTCGATACTGGGATGGGCTGATCTTGCAGTGACAGTTGCCTTACCTAATTTGGTTTGTTGCTGTTCCGAGGTAACAAACTTCAATTCTTAGGTCTCCTTGCAGAGTAATCTAAGAAACGTGAATGCCAATAAGACAGTGGATTGGAGAGGTCTCATTTAGGACCACTCAGTTGCAATGTGTGCCTTTTAATGTGTGAAACAAAGAAGTGTGAGGTTGGAGGAACAAAGCAGTTAATGAATTCAGTGAAAACACAGTCGATTCTTTTCTGTAGACTCTACTTTCAGGTATGTACAGATGTATTTCCACCTCTTGTGCACTTCCCCACGAGCACTGTTTGTGTGCCTGTGTTAGGTAGGTGCAGCGTGACGCTGCCTGTTGTGCTGTGTGGCACCTCCCATTACTGCTCAAAAGCGTTTGGGAGGTAAATGTTAAAAGATAATCAGTAGATAACAGAGCTAAAAATAGGAGACATTTGAAACAGAAATTCTTCTTCTGTAGGTGTAAGGATTACTCACACTTGTTTGACACTGAGCTTGAAGGTTTAAAATGCAGAAAGCTGTTTTCTGTAGATGAGCAAAACCTGAAGGTTGCAATACTAAATCTGGGTTGAAATCACTTCTGTTTTGTTTACAGAGGAAAAAAACAAATCTCTGCAAGGGTGAAACCTTTCAGCAGTTACCGCAATGATAGATCCCTGTTGCCTCACACTCTCACAAGGTCAGAGATTTTACTACCTCTGGTCAGAGGATGGGGAATCCTATACGTGCGACTCTGAGGTGGTCACCATCCAGGAAAGACAAATGGTATCCAGCTGCCATTGTTAGCTTGTGATGCTTTTGGGAGTCCCTCTAGAGCTTGTAAATTCCAATTGACTTTTTCTGAGAAGCACATCTCAGATTTCTGCATGCTTCAGTTACTTATCTGCGAGACCTGAGACAGCGAAGGGCTGTTAAACCCTGTGGCTGCCGTTCACTAAGAGCAGTGTAAAACAGAGGGGAGGCACAGCTGCAGGGAGCAGCAGTGTGGGCACACGGGAGGAGGTGAGGGTGATCAGATGCCTCTCCTCAGGTCCTGAGGCTGAGCCTGGGGCTGTGTTTCCCCCGTGGCCATGGCTGGCACCAGGCAGAGGTGCTGTGTCCTGCCTGCCCCAAGGCCTTGCTCACACTGCTTACTGCTGTGCACGACTGCATGCTGCTCGCCCTGTCCGTAGGAGGAGCAGTCCTAGTTGGAAACCAGGCAGTCCATTTGGATGTTGTCCTCTGTGGGGCTGGCCTGCAGGCAAACGACAGAGCATGGCACTGGAGGGCAGACAGCAGTGTCACATCTCACACACGTCCCTGACAGCTCACAGTGGCAGGAGGAGGACTTGAGTGGGAGGAGATGGAGGAATTAGATGGTAACAGGCACTAACTGCACCGCAGGGGTTTTATGTCTTCTGCTGGCCAGAATAAAACGTGCTTCTGGGGCCCTCAGCAGTCTGTCTGCTGCCGTGAGAGACACCCTGGCCTCCCCAGCCCACCCTCCAGTGGCAACCAGAGTGCAAAGAGCTTTGGAAGTTTGCTTGTGGTCACCCTGAGAGATGAAGGATCACTGATGTAGCCTGATGCTTGTAATTCAGGACAGGGAGAGGCTGGAGGGACAGACAGAGGAGAAGGAGGGGAAGAGGGCAAGGTGGACAGCAGGGCCTGCCAGGTATCCTCTCGTCAGCAGCCAGAGCCTCCTGCTCCCAAAGCAGCCAGCTTCACCTGTCCCCAGCTAGCCTCTTGCATGCTGCTGCCAACACGTGTGCCTGGCCAAAAATTTACATGTCTGTGGAATTGCAGGTATTTCCTTCAACTTATGTTTGCTAAGTGATGTAGGAATAGGCCTGGTACATGAGCGTGCTCCAAAACGTGAATGAGCTGCAACTTCTGGAAGGCAAAAAGCAAAGTTAAAGGCGTGGGGTCTTGGCTCAGCAAGTGGGCTGAAGTGGCACTAAGTGAAAGTAAACAAAATGCACTATGAATGCTGCAGTGTGCATTGGTGTAGAGGGACATAGAGAATGTAAATATTTTTCAGAGTGAAAATGTGCAGAAAACATTGAGTTGGGTAGCGGTAAGCCTTGTGACAGGCAGCAGATGTTTTCTTCTGTATTCTGTGGTCTAAGAGTTAGGACCATCACCACTCCTTTCTGACCACTGCTCACATGAAAACTTGTGGATGGCCAAGTTCAGAGCAGCACAAATTCTTTTAAAGGTAATGATTACAACATATACTTGCAGACATTGCCTTTGTAGGGAAGCGATGTCCCTGTTCATTGCAGGGGCATTGGAGTAGATGACCTTTAAAGATGAACTCAGATGGTTCTATGATTCTATTCAGACACTACTGGAGCACCCAAAGACCACTGACCTCACCGCTAGAGCTGTCTGGCCAGTTTCAGTTTAGAGAAACAGAGGCACAAAAGTATTCAGGACACTGAAGATGCAGGTGGAGCATTGAAACTCCTGGTACATGCTAAAGTAGGCTGCTGTGCTGATTCACAGAATCATAGAATGGCCTGGGTTGAAAAGGACCACAATGATCATTGAGTTTCAACCCCCTGCTATGTGCAGGGTCACCAACCACCAGACCAGGCTGCCCAGAGCCACATCCAGCCTGGCCTTGAATGCCTCCAGGGATGGGGCATCCACAGCCTCCTTGGGCAACCTGTTCCAGTGCGTCACCACCCTCTGTGTGAAAAACTTCCCCCTAATATCCAACCTAAACCTCCTGTGTCTCAGTTTAAAACCATTTCCCCTTGTCGTACCACTATCCACCCCTGTAAACAGCCGTTGTCCCTCCTGTTTATATGCTCCCTTCAAGTATTGGAAGGCCACAATGAGGTCCCCCCAGAGCCTTCCCTTCTCCAACCTAAACAAGCCCAGTTCCCTCAACCTTAACCTTTTAATCCACTGAACAGTCCGTCCTTCAGATCCACACCTCTCCAGTTTAGAGAGGTTGTTGGGGTGTTGCACTGAAGTCCTTCTGATCAGGCGCTCACAGGTTTTTCCATCTGTTACCACTGTACCTTCCTGAATTTAGATACAGAGACCTGTGGGGGGTAATAGACAAAGGCAAAAAAAACATGATTTGGAACAAACCTATGAATCTTCACCTGCAGCACAAATTTCAGCATTTTGTTCTTAGCTCAAAGAGCAGTACATCTACAGAACACTGATTTACTTGCTTGGTTTATTTTTTCCTTGTATAATACCAACCAGAGGAGTTTGCTGTAAGGGCACTACTGAATTTTCTGTTTTTGACTCTGAGGCACTCAGCTGTGAGCAAATATTTCACACGTCTCGAAGCAATCAGAATGTCCGAGTGCGGCACACTGGGTGCCTCGCCATGGTACAGTGCTTTAGTACTAAGAGGTTTTCTTTCCTCTTCACTAAAGTAAATTTGTTGTGTAGATGAAGTAGATTGTGCAGCTTGAATATGAGCCTCTATTGAAAACCTGGGTATATGTTCGAGGTGTCCTTTGTAGAGAGAAAAAAAGTATTGGAAGTGCTTCTGGCTGAAATAAATATGGAAAATATGGAAGAGGCAGGATTTTATACTTCAGAGGAGGGCTGTTATCTTGCATTGCATTTCATCTTTTGCCAAAGATACTCTAAATTCTGCCTGGCCCATTAATAGGAATGTTTCTTCAGAAGCATTTTGCTATAATGGAGTTTCTGTGATTGCTTAAGATGGAAGTTGTAAATACAATCTCTGTAAATGCCTGTGTAAACAAAGACATTTTAATTGGTACAGGATCATCTTTGGTAGCTTATTAAAAGCATTGCAGAGCTGTAAATGTATCATTCCTTACACTTGAAGACAAAGTGTTATCCTAAGGAGGAGTAAGGCAGGTGTGCCTCAATACCAACTCCTGCTACGCAGTGGGGTATATAATTATGTGTGTGTCTACACTGTATGTATGTACAGTGGTACCCAGGAATATAGAAAAGAAATGCAAACGTGTTGTTTTTAATACCATAAAGCCAAACTGTCACCACTCAGATGTGATCGTGCATAAAAATAAAGAGATGGAGCTCTTGTAGGGAGCTTATAAGCAGGAGGGGGATGGACTCTTAAAACTAAAAGGGGACGATTTGGTTAGATATGAGGAAGAAGTGCTTGACTCAGAGGGCACGAGGCCCTGGCACAGCTGCCCGGAGAGCTGTGGGTGCCCCATGCCTGGAGGCCGGGTTGGATGGGCCCTGGGCAGCCTGAGCTGGTGGGGGCACCCAGGCCATGGCAGGGGGTGGGACTGGGTGGGCTGTGAGGTTGGCATCTTTAGAAACAGCTAGTGGTAAGGGTTTGGATAGTAATGCTGCCTGTATTCATCGTGACCGGAGCGTGTCACAACAGATCCCCATTTGCTGATTCTCTCTAAAACTTCACTGCTCCCCATACAGGTGGTGACTTTTCATAAATAAAACTGTGAAGAGTCTTCCTGTAAAAACGCAGTACTTTATGACTATGGTTAGCCTGCTCACTTCTGTATTTTATGCTGAATTTCTCATCTGCTGGGCAGATAGAATCGCTTTTCTTAAGGAAGCAAAGCCCATGGTTCACTGCTGGGGTCTCTGGGCTGCAGTTGTGGGCTCAACCCAAAGCCCTTTGATTCACGAAGTACCTGGAGAACATCTGACTCCAGGAGTGAATTTTTGGTGCAGAGATCCTTCTCTGGCCTTATCCTAGGTACGTTATTAATCCAGATTACTTAGTCATTATGCAACAATGAAAAATTTAGTAACTGCTCTATATTTAAACTTGTGTATATTAACTTCATTGCACAGCACAGGACCAGGATAGGTTGAAATGTGGAAAAAAATGTGAAACACGAAAGGAGGAATTTGAAATGCTTCAGTGACTCCGTGCAGTTTGTAAGAGTATTGCTTCTCCTGGGTTTATTTCAGAGCTTTTATTCAGGTTACCTGTAACAGCTGTTGGCTTTTGGAAGCGGGGAGGTTGGTTGTATTAAAAGCTCTGGGGGCTTTCCTTGTGAGGCGGGACAGGAGTTACCTTATGGCAGGCTCTGAAGCTGTCTGCTTCTTGGATTGAAATAGATGAAGTGCAGAGATGATGATTTTTTTTTAAATTTTTGCACCTATTTCAAATATATCTGTTGTTCTCACTAATGACTGCATTTTCAATGTCATCTGAGTGTTCGATCTGTAGCGTCTTTTTATTTGCAAAACATCTCCAAGTAAATATATTTAGCAATTGGTTTAAGAGTATGTCAACCTCCTGTAGACACAGCTAGTTTAGTAGACTAAATTTGGGACTTCTGAAATACAGACACATGTTCAGCCATGCAAGCATTTTTAGCACTGAAAACATCTTGCAGGAGGCACAGCTCAGGCCTTCTTGTGAAGCAAGCACTGTTTCATGCCCATACGTGCTTTCAGATCCTTGCTGCCCAACGGCTGGAGATGCTGCACACACCTCCCAGTATGGCCAGGACAGCAGGATGTCCTGACCGGGCAATCTGCTGGTTGGGTTCAGGTATGGAGCAGTCAGGGCTGTTCTGGGACTTCCCACAGAGCATCAGGCTTTGCTGGTAGAGTCGGCCCTTCCCTTTTACAGCCAGCATTGAGTCAATATGAGAATGCATACGTGTGAGAGAGTCACTCTTCCAACTTGGAGAGGCCGTGGACTGAGGTCTTGATGCACAAGGTGGATACGTCAGGAATTTGACCTGTATCTGTTGAGCTCTGTGCTCTTGTCTGTGACCGCTGAGACATCAGTGCACGAGCATTGCCATTTTGGTGCTTTCTGCAGGCAGTGAGCAGCACAATGTCAGCAGTGGGAGCTGCTGCTGTCTTCAAGTGCAGCCTGGAGGACATGCCTGCCCCGTGCTTCCTATCACTGATGTGTGGAGGGCTGTGAGCAGCTCTGTCCGTGCGGGTTTCCCCACCAAGGCAGTGTGACACCTGCACGCCTGGACACGGCAGCATTTTTCACTGCCACTCTGTAAGCTGTCACAAGAGTCTGTGCAATGTAATTTCACTTAGGCCTGGCTGAAGCACACCACAGGGAGGGTAAAGCAGCTTGCTTTGGACATGCATTGCCAAAGGAAAACTTTGCCTTTCCTGTTGACTTGGTGCAGATCAATGGGTTAAACAACAGACCCCAATTTAGGTCTCTTGATTTGTAGTTGTGTGGTTTAGGAAACGTACCTTCACCGCCACCAGAGAGCTGTGCAGCTGCTGCCTGAGCAGCTTTCTGCTTTTTGCTGCCTACTTTTTAACTGTCTGCAGGCTATTTCTATCTGCTGTGCTGTGTCTAAAAAAGCTACGGAGAGCTCCCATGGAACGCCTGTAGGTGGATCGGGTCACTCCACAAACCTACAGCACCATATTGGATAAGATTGGCAGTCTGAACTGCACTTCTTCTTTTTTTTTTTTGCTGCTATGTGAGTGCAGTGTTGTGAGTCGAATACTACAGTTTTCCAAGCAATCTGATTTATACAATCACAGCAGTGCTGATTGGAAGGACCTCTGAAAGTCTGTGCTTTTGTCAGGGTGAATCCTGAAAAGCCTCCAGCAGCAGCACTTGAGCAGCTTTTCTGGCAACCTGTTCTGCATGTGCACTGCCTTCGTAATACATTTGTTTCCTCATGTCCATCCTGTACCTCACAACCATTGCCTTTTCTTTCATTACTTGGCCTTACTGAGGAGTATTTTGTTCCCATTGCAACCATCCGTCAAGAAGTTGTAGGAATTTCTTGGAATTGTTGCAGTTTTCTTGGAATTAAGATTATCCAGTGTGAACAATGGGCTTTTTGTTCTTTTTTTTTTTCCCTCTGCAACATAGCATTCCATTTCTTGGTGTAAAATATATTTGCATCCAGAATTTCATACCTGTGGGGAAGCTTCCTGAGTGTTATTTAATAGATTAATTGCTGCCGTTTTGAGATTGGTTGGAGTCAGAGATCCTCATGGGCCTTTGCACAGCAGCCTCTCTTAAGACTGATAAACCTGAGCTCTTCCAGCCAGTGTGGCTCCTGCCTTTCTGTGGAGTCTGTGGATGGCAGAAAGTGGCCTTCAAGTGCACTTCTTGTGGAAGTGCTGTGTGGGGGAATCTGGCACTGCTGGGCATGGCATCCTGTCTGGGCACCCAGGCTTGGTGCCTTGAGGTAGGCCCCTCACGTGGCCCTCTGTCCTGGCAGGTTCCTTTGCCTGAAGCACTTAGCAAGTACTGCCCCATGCTGCTTTCACAGGTTCAGTGCCAGTTCAGGGGAGTCCCAGTCGGTAGCTGTTGTGGTGGCTGTCAAAAAGTGATTGTCATTCCTACGAAAATGGTGAGCCACCCACCTGCTGTAGGACAGCTGCCCCAGGGGAGCCTTGACTAACACAGAGGGGCTATGGCTCCTTTTTATTAAGCATTAGTAGAGCTAGAACGTAGCTTCACAGGACCGTGTGATACGCTCACTCATGAGGAAAGGACTGAAGGTGCTCAGAGAGCTGTAGCACCTCTGCTGTGAAGAAAGGCTGAGCGAGTTGGGCTTTTTCAGCCAGGAGAAGGGGAGACCTCACTGCGGCCTTCCAGTACTTAACAGGAGCTTATGATCAGGAGGCAGACTGTTTTTTACACAGTCTGATAGTGATGGAACCATAGAACCATTAAGGTCGGAAAAGACCTCCAAGATCATTCAGTTCAACTGTGATCCCATCCCCTCCATGTGCACTGACTGTGTCTCTCAGTGCCATCTCTACCTTTTTCTTGGGCGCCACCAGGGATGGTGAGTGCAGCACCTCCCTGGGCAGCCTGTGCCAGTGCCTCACCACTCTTTCTGAGAAGAAATTAGGAGGGAGTTCTTTACTAAGAGTGTGGTGATGCCCTGGCACAGCTGCCCAGAGAGCTGTGGGTGCCCCATCCCTGGAGGTGCTTAAGGCCGGGTTGGATGGGCCCTGGGCAGCCTGAGCTGGTATGGGGCAACCAGCCCATGGCAGGGGGTTGGGGCTGGATGGCCTTTGGGTTTGCAACCCAACCCAGCCCATGGCATTCTGTGATTCTGTGATGATTCTATGGAGTCCTGACCATCTGATACGTCTTCATCTTCAGGCAGAAAGCACAGGCAGCGTTTGAGGTGGGTCTCCTGGCTTCTCTCTCTCAACCCCTCAGTCCCTCCACACAGCTCGAGTATGCTGATTTTTGGAGGCTTGTTGCAGATCCTTAACTTGTCGGATAAATTCAGGAGCAGCAATGAGGGGAATATTTCCGTGCATCCACACAAGGGGGGAAAAGCGTGTGCTGTTGTAGGCACGGCTTACCCGCCCGCCATCAGGCGTGGTGTGGGCGAAGGTGTCATGACGTGGAGCTGCAGCGGTGCAATTACTGCGCGGAGCCGCATCGCAGGCACACGGGCTGTTCCCCAGCTCCTCTGGGACCAGGCAGCTTTTGGCTTATTTTCTAGGTGGAGTACGTGGCCTGATGTACAGAACACAAAGAGCTCAGGCTGTGATTACCTCTGTGACCGCCTTCTGGGTGGCTCCCATCGGCCGAGGAGGAAAAGCTGTCGGTTCCCCGCAGTCAGGGAGAAGTCAGTGCTGACAGATCCTGCGTGTGACAGTTTGTCTGCTGTGAAGCTGGAGTCCCGTGCTGCTGCTGTGGTCTGTTCCTGCAGCATGCCAGCAGGGTTTTCTTACAGTCTTAGAGGCTTTTTTCCTTTTTCCAGCGTGTGTAAACTGAAAGATGCGGGGTATTTACTGTAGTAATTGTGATGGGGTGGAGTTTCTGTGTTCGTAATCCAGGCCATTGATGATGCTCTTGTGTTACAATACATGAATTAGCCACATAAACATCCCTTATTTATGGAAAGACCTGAACAAAAGAATGAAAGAAGAAGTCCCCTTGTTTACACACACACAAAAGGATGAAGTTAGAGTGGGTGTTTCAGCAAGGTGTGTTTATCACACTTAGTGCTCTGTTGTTAGTGTAGAGAATGTTTTAAGGCATCATTATTTTTAATATCGAGCTCCTCTTAATTATTCTCATTGGTCAGTTAAAATATTCTCACTAACTTCAGCCATTTGCTCTTGGTGGCACTGCTGTGAAGTCCTGCTTTGCCTGGCTTGCGTAGGACATAAATAACAGTGCTTCTCCCAGGCTCACAGCCTGGCCCTCTGCACGTATCCCTGCTCATTCCCCCAGCAGGTGCTCACGGAGTGCACCAAACCCTTATTGTGCCCCTGCGGTGAGCAGACTTCCTTCAAATAGCAGCAGAGGCAGATCAGTTGGGTATGGAGCCTGGCTTCCATTAATGTATTTCAAGATGAATATTAAGTAGACTTTAGATTAACAGTTCTGTGTATTCGTTATAATACTTCTAATTACTGCAAGCAATCATTCTGTTTGTGTATTTAACTCTCTGTTCGCCACGTGGGTACTCTTCTTGTCCTCTTCCTTGCCACGTCCTCCTTTATCCTCAGTCCCCACTTCTCTGTCAGCTGTCTAAATAGAGCTGCATCCAAGTTGTACGGGGTGACGCAGTGGCTGCATGCGTGCTTAGAGGCCAGTGAGACAACAGAAGGATGAATTCAGTGCCTGAAGCAAGATTTTAGTTAACACACACACACACACACACACACACACACACAAAACAGGTAGTTATTAAAGGCTGTAGAAACAGAAATAAAGTGTTAGCTGTGTTTTCTGTATAGCTCCCAGCAGCCCCTGATGGTGGCACTTCATCCTTTGGATCTGCTGTAAAGGTCAGCAGCGTGGCTGGGCTCAGCAGTGCCAGGGGTGCTCTGCGCTCTGCTGGGGCTGTCCCTGCCTATGGGCTGTGTGTGAAATAAAGGCGTTCTGGTTGTTAGGTGTAGAGCCTTGAATTCAAACCAAACCCCAGCCCGAAACAAAGAATATGGCATCTGTTCTCTCCTGAGTCATACTTCCACCAGTAACCTTTTTCTCCCAAACGACTTGAAGAAAGAATTAACAAACGGAAATGCTCTTTGAATTCATACCTAATTCAGCACTAATTTACGGGCAGCCAGAGCTCCGTGTCAGTGTGTCCTCATTACAGCACTGAATTTTCATTAGGTTTTATTTTGCCCTTTTCTCCCCCGTTCGTTCTCAGGTTTTTGCATCACAGTACCCATTCCAGATACGATGTCATTTGTCATTCAGTGTACGCTGAATCCTCTTAAGTTGCATTTCAGATCCCGATGCTGAATTCTTGTTCTGAGCGTCCTGACCAGGAGCATTACGTTTCCTGCACACTTTGTTTCCTTCATGCAGCATCTAGCAGATTGGAAACAGATAATTATTCATGTCACACTTGTGATCCGCTTCGCTTATTATTAGTGCTGTGTGGGGGCTGCAGGCATGCTCCACATCATTGCTTTGTTCAGTCTGGGCTGGTGGAAAGAAAATGGTACAGATGTTGCTCATGTAGGTGCTTCTGCATCTGTTTCCATCGTGTAAAACTGAAAGGTGCAACGTTCTTTGGTTTGCTGCAGCCTTGCTTTGGGCACTTACAGTAGAGTTGTATGGAGTGTTGCATTGCCAGTGCCTCCTTAAAGAAATACAAAAAGTTTGGAAACCAGCTAGCTGTAGAAATGCCACTTTGCTTATCCTTATTATTTACCAGTGGATTTGATGCCATTAATACAGGGGGGAGGTTGCTGGGAGTGGTAATGGTATCACTTGAATGAGAGCGATGGACCTGATACTGCTGGAGCTCATTGGTGTTGCTCCAAGTGTTGTGTGGCTCCTTCATAGAGGGCTGTGGGTCCGTGCACGGACAGGGGCAAAAAAGGTCTGCGGTGAGGGCTGGGAGGTACAGCTGGAAGCAGCCGTGCCTTGCAGTGCAGGAGCACAGCCATCATATCGGGCGGGGGGAGCTGCGGTGTGCAGCCTCTGCTTCCCCCCATGGGCTGGAAAACCACCTGGGTTGGGGCGAAGTCTCCGTTTTTCTTCTTTATTCAACCACAGATTGAATGTGCAGCCTCGGTTAATTTACTTTCTCCGGGTGTACTCCCCCTTCCTTAAGTTGGGAATAACCAGACTGAGCAAACCGCTTTGAAATATAGGTATGAAAATAGTGTATGAATGTGCCAAGTAGCATTACTACATTTCCAGTGACCTTTTGGTCTGAAACTTTGCCAAAGGAAGGGGAGAGGAAGCCACTGTTGAATCGAGTTTTGCAGAGAGATCCTGCAAACAGATGGTGTTTGCATATAGGATGTGCTATTCAAGTGCAACTTTACTACAACACTCTTCATTTTTAATAATTGCAGACGGGCTAAACTCCGGCTATATTTGGAACAGCTAAAACAGCTTGTGCCTCTTGGGCCGGACAGCACCAGACACACCACTCTAAGCCTGTTGAAAAGAGCTAAGATGCATATCAAGGTAAAAACAGTCATCCGTACTTTTATATTTTTAAAGCATAATCTTCCAGAATGTGTATCCATAGAGAGGAGTTGGGATTTTCACACAAGATCTGTATCCATATGTCTGATCTTCTGGCTCTGCTGGTCTGTATTAGAAGCGGGGTTTTCACTCAGGGTGTCGAGTTTTTTATGTGCTCTGCAGCCTCAGATATGTGAAATGGTGGTTTTGTGATTGTTAATGGTTTACGTTGTGTTAAAACATATATATATCACGGGTGTTATTTGCTTAATGTTCTGATTTTTTAAGGACTGAGCAAAGCAGCACTGTACTGCACTGATTTCAATGTAAAAATACCAATAGCTGGTAATGAAGTAACTAACGGAGTCAAAGGGATTATAGCTCCTAATGAGTCTCACCCTCATCCCATACCCCACAAACCAGATCCTGGAGCATGTGCCCATCACTTAAAAGAAACCAAAAACAAAACCTCATCTCCTGTTAGCTGCCACTCCCTTTGCATGCTTTGTGTGAGCAACACCTGAGCCACCAGCTGAGAGCCAGAACGAAACCTCACCTGTGCTTTAGCAACAGTACAGGTTAGACGTGTGCACAGACAACACAAAGGAGATCCCTCCTCAGCCCTCCTCTTTCCTAACACAGCACAGTTTCACTCTCGTCGTTTTCAGGGGAATGGAAACACAGGTAGGCAGAAGTATTTAAATGCAGCAGGTTAAAGGACAGCTTTCTGATGCTGTGTCCAGGACTGTCATTATTCATCTGGCATTTTTTCAGTGTTATAGGGGAAAAGAGAGGAAAGTAAGAAGTGTCGTGAGAGGCTGAATGCTGCCAGTGATGTGGGGATATTTTGGAGAGCAGCCTGCTGCTGTACAGCAGTGACATTCAGTGCAATTGCAGAAATGGCTGTAATTTGCAGGAGGCATTAAGGATGAATTTAAGCAAAGCCATTCTTGTAAACAAGGTTACTGAGCTCCTGCTTCAGCTCTTGTAAGCACGTTTACTCCAGCTGAGCAACCCCTGTTTTGACCATTGGAGATTTTGGCTGCTTGTTTATAATTCAGGCTAACATGCATGAAAGGCACTGCGTGTGGTTTTTGTCTCGGGCTGCCCCCCTATCATGGGCTTATGCATACGAATTGGAAAACTGTTTTTACAAGTGGCAAGTGTGAGAGATCAGCCATGCAGTTCCCATTTCAGCTGCTGATAGCAGAGCTAGGAACGGATTCTCTCCCAGTGCATCGAGCACAGTACCAAGTACTCCTTTTCTCAAAAGTGAAACTGAAGTTTCGTTTTCTTTTCGAGATTCGAACTGAACCCACCTCCACTGTTCTGATGCCTGACTGCTGCCCTCCATCAGGTCTGCAGGCTTTCGGACAGCCACCTCCCTGCTGCACTGCCACAGCAGGCACTGCCACGGCCCTTCCGACGCAGCAATCAGTTCTGAACTTTTCACACGCACACCCATACGCTGAAGGTTGTCCTGAGAGATCGGATAATGTTGGGTCTCCTGGATGTGAATCACCGAGTTCATTCCCAAAATAGTTGTTAGAGTTTGGGACCGCAGCCAGGGAAATACAGGAAAAGGAAATGTGATCAATTGGGCACATGTGGTGTGCTGTGCACATGGAGGTACTAACCCAGTTGCTTATTGTAACACCGTCCTACATAATCCTACGTATGATGCATATCTGAGTAGTGTGTGGCCTGGGAGAGGGCTTACAGTGAGGCTATAGAAGTTAGGTCGCATTCAGGTGGGAAGCTGCCAAGTTGAGTAATATCAATTATATTTCTAAAGATAAATAGATTTGCTTCTGGGGTTGCATTGGAACAGCAGAATCCTTGCAGTCACTTGGCTCGTGGTTTGTTGTATGCTGCCCCACCCCACGCTCCTCTAGAAAGCCACACATAGGTTCATTCAGATGGTAGGGAAGAGTCAGCAGCAGCTGTATTCACTCCCAATACATCTCCTAAATCTCAGTGGTCATGTAAACACTGCTCAAAGAGAAATTTGGTCTAGCTTATACGTGCTTTTTCTGCCAGAACCTGTAATTTACTTCATCACTTAGATTCAAAGAATTGCCTTTTGTGCGTGTGTGTTTTGTTTGTAGCTCCTGCTTTTGATCCAGTCATAGCCATTCTACTTTCTTCTCCAGTTATGTAGTCCGGTTTTGAAAATAGCTATCAGTGATTGGAAAAGCATTCAGCTGAAATCTGAAAAGAGAATATCCCTGCTGTTACCTTTGTACCAACAGTGCATTGCGTTTTACACAGTGTGAGGTATTCTTTTTCTTTCCAAAATGAACGCCTTATTTTATTCAAGTACCAGGAAAGATTTGGGGCTGATTCATGAAAGGACCCATTCACAGGTTGTTTGCTGAGAAGTATTGGATTAATAGTGCTGATTTTGTAGGGGGTTATCACAGAGTTATCAGAGAAGTGCTAGGAAAGAGAAATGCAAGAATGAAGGGACTTGTTGGTAAATTCCTCCTACTTCATATATAAAGTAATACTGGAGCATTGATAACGAAGCACCCCTAAATGGTAAAAATGTCCATAGCCTGTAGTAGTGCAGGGAGCACTGAGGGGCTGTGACGGTTCCTTTACAGTGATAACTCTCTCATTTCACCTAAAGAGCCATAAAGTTCTGCTTGAACCCGGAGCTGTGCTCTGGGTAACAAAAATGGTGACAGTTTTGCCTCACAAAATGATTCAAATATTCCCCAGAACCAAAGCGGTAATCATTCAGTCTTAGCTGAAAGGCTTTGCAAGTGCCAAAAGGGTCCCTGAGGCGTTTGTTTCTTTTACTGTATCCATGTGTTTTGCTGTGAAACCAATTCGCTTCCAGACTGGCCAGCTGAAATTGTACGGAGCTCTACAGGGTGGTAACAAAAGTAATTCTGTCTGATCATCAATTCGTGCTCTAAAAGAACTGATTAGAGGAGATCCTAAGTTAGTGATGCCTTAACGCAAGTCCAAACTGCTGGCTTACTGATATTCTCTCTCTTTAAGAAATTGGAAGAACAGGACCGAAAAGCTCTGAATATCAAAGAACAATTACAGCGGGAGCACCGCTACCTCAAACGCAGGTTGGAGCAGCTATCCGTGCAGGGCATGGAGCGCATCCGCACTGACAGCATGGGATCAACAATATCCACTGACTCTGAACAAGGTAAATATGTGGGGGCTGCGCAGAGGGCCTGCAGCTGTGGGAAGGAGGGGAAGCAGGGAAGCCAAAAAATTGTATTTTTTTAAACGCAATTTAGAACCAAGATGAAGATTTCAACAAAACCCAGACAGAACTGTTCCATTACGCAATTACAGAACGAAAAACAACGGAATCTTTTGTATATTCTTTGCAAAACAGTTATTTGCCTTAATTCATTTGTGTGAATAGATGAATTTCACATCACTTCTTGTGAAATTCTACAGTATTTTCTGTGCAGTGATCGCCAAGTGTTCCCTACATTTGGTTTTCATTTAAGAGTGAGCTCTCAGAGCTCCCCGTCACCATTTCTTGCCTTCTGATCAGCAGTGTGCCTGTGAGTGAGAACTCACACGCAGCCCTTTTCAGGGCCCACGGGAGATGGAGCTGCTGATCACAGTGCAGCTCTCGGAGGACAGATGGCTGCACCGCAGTCACTGCCAGCTGACACCTGCACAGGTTGAGCTGCCGCGTGTGGTGCTGCAGCCCTGAGCCCAGAGGGTTTGGGTTCTCCTGGTTTGGTTTTTAAGATCAGCATCTATGGACAGGTTGGAACGGTTCTGAAGGGACTGCATTTGGTGCAGATGTCACGCTGTGTATTTATGTAGGTGAGGACAGAAGGGATTTTAATTCTCAGGTGGACGAGATGCTGCTTACCTCAGGAGTTGCAGGCTTTTGTAATTACAGAAAAGGAATGATTCGGGTTCCACCTGAACGTTGGTTTACACAGGCAGTGCTGGCCCCTGCTTCCCTGTTAGAGGCGCTGCGTTTCTGAAAGTGTGCTTCTTATGTTTTCTTTAGAAGTAGACATTGAAGGAATGGAGTTTACACCCGGTGAAATGGACAGTATTGGAAGTGCCAGTGATGCTGAAGACCACTACAGTTTGCAAAGCGGCTCAAGCGATGGAGGTTACTCACATTCCCGCAGACTGAATGCCAGGCTCTCATAGTGCCTGAGTTACCAGTTCAACTCAGGACCATCTGACTGAAGCACTTATATATGAATATTCCAGAGGTGTCAACTGCCACTCTTCCGGGAAACCCCAACCACAGTACTCTGACATGGAGGTTTCTTACCCACGGTTCCCTGCACTGTAACCACAATATTAGATATTGTAAATCATGGGTTTGCTGCAGAGAACTGTGGTTAGGTACAGTTGTGACTTAAAGCTAGCTTGATGTAGCTCTACTGCAAATTAAAGAAAAGAAATTGTCATTCCATTCAAGAAGTATTAAATTCAAACTGTTGGAAGCATGGCATAAGGAAGTTTGACAGTTATTTTGATTTTGCAGAAACCATTTTCAAACATGGAGGAATAAACAGAAACGACCATGCGTAGGTGATTCAGAGATCCAAAAACCCGAAACTACTTCTTGTGGTATTTTTACATGGAAAAAACCAATTGAACCCTGTGTAGCAGGCTCTGTTGTATCAATTCTTTCTGCAGTTGTTGTTTGGGTAAAGCAGGCGGATAAACCTTCAAATTGCAGATGATCTTTAGAAAAGGTCATATTTACAAGTCACTACTGTACTTCTCAATGGGGGAAAAGCCAGCTCTAGCAATGACTTCATGTGGGATGATCTCAACTTTCTTCTGCTTTTTTGTATTCAGTATCCAACCAGCAGCAAACCATTCCATCCATGTTAACAGGAGGAGTAGAATGCAGCACTGCAGTTTGGACCTGTTACTGTGGAATGGATGACATGGAAGCATTTCAGTGTTTTTGGTGGTTTCTTTTTTCATTTCTTTGCCTGACAAATACAGAACTCCAGCGATGCAGATGGTGACAGCTCATCTTTCCTTGCCAGGAAACGACATTTCTGTTTGCTTGTATTTTTTTTCTTTTTACACATGTCAATACGTTTTTATGGAAGGCATGGCTTAAAATTACAGTATTCAGCTAGAAGATAATTAATCCTTTTTTCTTTTGCACACTATAATTGCATTTTCTATTCTTAAAAAAGTGCAAAAAATTTAAATGTATGCTGTAAAACAGCAAAGTTTATTTAGTACTCATCAAGCTGTTCAGAACATATTTACCCAAATTATAGCAATACTATGAAGATGTATTTTAATACAACTTCTGCTTAGTGAAGTCATTAGAGCTTGGCTTGCCGGGTAAGAAAAAACGGACCAGTCTTTGCATTACCTGTTTAAAGAAGGTCTTTTAAAAAAAAAAGAAAAAAAAAAAAAGAAACAAAAAGAAAAAAAAACGAAAAAAAAGAAGAAAAGAAAAAAAAAAGAGAAAAAAGCTATAAACACTTTTAGGGAAGTGATTTTAGCAAGTGTAGTCTATATTTCCTGTAAGAGATTTTGTATTATATTTTCCTAAATGTTCTCATTTACTTGTATAGGGAGGGGAATGGTACAGACCCAGACCAGAGTCTCAGGGACTCTTCACCTTTGTCATATTGTGCCTTGGTGACCATTTATGTATGCCTCTCCTTTTCATTGTTTAAAGGACAACTAAGCTTTGTTTCCAGACCCTCCGTTTGAATGGTCAGTTGTCCACCTTCCTACCGATGAAGTAGAGAGGTGTATTTATATCTTCACCCTCTCACAACTGATTCAGTGTGGCTTTAAGTAAAATCCTAAATTTAGGTTTCGGTGCGAGGGTTAATGGTATGAGCCCTCCCTTTGATTCTTCAGCACCCAAATCTATATTTTGTTAGCTTATAAAGTCAGGGTCTCCGTGAGACCAGTGCTCAGTGGCTAGGGAAACACAAATGTACTGTGTAAGGCTATGGGATGTCCAAGTGTGGTGCCATTTTTAGCATTCAGATACAAGACCTCATGACACGCTGACCATAATGATCAAAAACAAAGATTCAGTTGTTCTTTCAACATCTGACATACGTGTCCTCCCTTTGGCTCTTACAACACCGAGTAGAAATACGAATACATTTTGTGGCAGCTTACAGATCCTTGTTTGCACTCTCGCTTACTGCTTGGAACTTGCCAACAAGGAAAATGTATATGTTTAATTTACATAACCTAACGGATGGCCACCCCTACTTTGGCTCTGGGGAGGGGCATAAGGTTATCAACTCTGGCAGCTGAATAAGAAAACAATTAACCTTTTCTGTGATGCAGGTTTTGGTATTATGTTGTATACACCTTGCATTTTACTAAAATCCTCGTTGTTGGGGAAAGCACACAGCAATATACTCATTGTGTGTAGCTGACAAGCAGCAGAAATTACTAGCTCCTTTGGTGCATATGTAACTAATTTCCAAATCATGGAAAAACAAAACAAAACTAAGAGTTTACTTTAACACACGACTGTTAACAGGAAAAAAAGCAGGCTAGTATATTGTTGCTGTTCATTTATTCTATAATGAACACACTCATGAATTGTAAAGTGTTTCCTTTCGTGACAAGCAGCTCTTGCACAGAACCTCCTAATGAAAAGAGATTTGAAACTTACAGAAGGAAAGACAAGATTTTAAATTCAACATTATTGTACCTTAGGTCAACCTGAAATTTTCCTTTTAAAGATGAATGTGCTAACTTAATGAGTTCTTCCACGCTGGGTATCCATGGCTTTGTAGATCTTATATTTTCAATAAAAATTACTCGAATAATCTTGAGTGGAAACAAAAAGGGTTTATTTGTTTTTACTTTTCCAGTTGTTACAGTGGGAGCTGTTATCCCAGTAGAGAGACCCTCTTGATGCTCTCCTCCCCACTCTAAAGCGGTGCTTCCTCCAGTTGTAGCCCCTTCTCTGCAGGCGGTGCAGGACAGTGGCTGGAAGCCCCACAGCTGCTCCATGTGCCAGGCTTGCTGGCTGCTGTGCCCAGCACCGCTGCTGCCGTTCAGGCTGGCAGGCTCCTTCCAGAGCGCGTCTCCCTGCGCTGTGTCCGTGGCGGTGGCACCCTGGGACGTGGCACGTGGGGATGGGCGCAGCGTCCTGGTTTTGCTCATTTTCAAGCTGAATCTTTGTGTGCGTGCTTCGTGTCTGTGCATGCTGCATGCGTGCATCGGTGTGCGCGCGCAACTGCCTGTAACCATGGCATTAATGGAAACAAATGCTGCTTGCTCCGAGATTAAACACTGCAACCGCGCTGGCAGTTCTGCCGTTCTGTGTCATGACCGTGCTTTGGGCAGGCGAGGTCCCACTTCTATGTTCATCCTTCTTCCTCCGCGTTACCACATGGGGAAGGAACGAGCAGAGAACACCTGACGACTGCTGGGCCGTTCCTCTGCGGGCAGGGCTCTGCAGAGATGAAGGCATTGCAAAGGGCTTTCTGCGGAGTTGAGAGGCCTGGCCTCGGGGCTGGCCCTTCCCTGGCTCCTGGGGCAGCGGGGGAGAGGCACAAATCCAAATGGTTAACTTTTCTGCAAACTCTCAGCTGCAATTAGGATGAATACGCCTTCACTCCCATCCCGGCTCTGCCTAACTTGTATCCCACGGAGCCTGGCTTATTTATCTTCCTAAAAGAGTGGGGCTTGACTGGTAGAAGCTGCAGCATGTTGTGACCTGGAGACTGGATCCTGTGGGCTTCTTTGTGCGAAACTCAATCTGGGCTCAGAGTGAGTTTCATTAGAACATCGCAGACATCAAAAGTCCCCCAAAATCCACGAGGAGGACAGAGTTTTTCATCTGGTGTTTGTAGATGGGTTCCTATCATGAATGCTGCTTTCTTAGTTAGCATCTGGGATGGGGAAAAAAATAAAAAAAGCTGATAAAACTTCCATTGAATTTAAAGAATTATCGCTTTTCTGACCTTCCACAATATTATTCTTATTGACACAGTACCATAGAAGCATTAAGATTGGAAAAGACCACTAAGATCACCTATTCCAACCGGCAGCCCATCCCCACCATGCCCTCTATTCCTACTGATGTACCAGTAAATAAAAGCAATACACACCGGTGTTCGGAGCACCCCTCTGTACGTCAGGCGTGGTCAGTTTCGGTGAATTGAGTGCCAAAAGCACAGAAGTGGAACAGGAGGATGCAGAGCCGTGTGTCAGCCCAGGCTGCAGCAGTGCTCTGCGCAGCGCCCTGGAGTGTCATTCTGCTCTTCTTGGAGGCCTTCACTGTGATCTGCACTGTAGTGCCACCTTCCTCGCTCAACGGAGACTACCTGTGAGTGGTTTTGTCCCTGCAGATGAGCACTGTGGAAACGAATGTCACAGCTCTTAACCTAGGAATAGTGATTTTACACACTTCATTGCACATCCCAGCACTGGGGGAAGGAGAACTGAGTCCCTTTAGGTGTTCTTAAAGATCTGTACTCCCCACAAATACGAGTGGGGTGAACACGTCGGAAACCAAAGGAAGTTTCACCGAAAGCAAAATAAGCCAAATTGCTGAAGTGACCAACTAAGTGTAGGACTGTTAATTGGCAGCTGCCAAAGAAACACCCAAGCATTACGTTACTACCTAGAATTACAATGGAGGGGAAATACTGAACAGAGCATGTGAGAATTTGGTCATCTTGGCCCTTCTTTCTATCTCAACTATTCTAAATCCCAGCAAAAGACTGCAGTGGAGGAAAATCTACTCCGAATCATAGAATCACAGAATCCTTTGAGTTGGAAGGGACTTTGAAAGGCCATCTAGTCCCACTCCCCTGCAACGCTGTGTTGTATCGTTGTTTTGTCAGAATATGAATACAGATTTTTATACCTTTTTGTTGTGAGTTTCATTTATTTTCTTTTGAAATGGTCTCTATTTGTGTGCAGCGTTTCTTCTCTTTGCAAATCTTTTCATATAGCTTTAATGACTACTTAATGAGGAGCTCATGGAGTTTTAGCAATTCAAATTAATCCTATGGCATTCAGGTTGGAGTGCGATTTAAATTAAATTTCTTTTACATATGTTGGCCCAATGTAACCCCAACAGTCATTAACGTTATTTGTCTGTAATCATGGGTGCTGTATAAATTTCCACTATTAAATTTCTGAAGACAAACCAGCCTGTAAAACAAAGTGCAAATTGAAATGCATTAGTGTCTGTTCCAAATAATTGTACTTGAAATCACTCTGGCTCTGTGCGAGGTACAAGAAAAGTGTGCGAGGTGGCCTGCAGGTTCTGCGTGTGTGCTGTGCTGAATGGGAAACTCACAGCCAGATGAAGGTGGGCAGTTCAGTTTGCTACTGGGGGAGCTGAGAGGGGGACAGAACTGAAATGCTTTTGCAAACGCTGTTGTATTTTCAAGCACAGCGTGAGACATTCTTTCGTTCCAATTTGTCAACAGTGTTGCACTGAAAATATAGATTTCTTAAAATATGAAAATGGGAGTTTTAGTCTGAAATCATGGTGTGTAGGTTGCCAGGAAGCCAAGCTAACTGAAAATACTCATGCCAGAGGAAACCATCTTTTTAGCAAAGCTTTCTTTGAAAGTCCCCCTATAATATAATGAGTGCAAAAGGGCGCCCAGTGTGCTGCTGAAATCTCCAACAGGAAGAGAGGGGCAGCAAACTTTTTGGTGGTGTGTGTTGGTGTGTGCAAGGCAGAACTGCATGGGGAGCAGCATTCCGAGTGATGCTGTGGCACTGCTTTGATGAGCCGTGCACACTTTAAGACCTGTGCAGTTTCTTTCATGACCTTTGTAATGCCTTGTGAGTTGCTTATAAAAAAAGTAAGTTTCCCCATTTTGCTAATGATGGAAATTTAATATTAAGAGTCCAGAAGTGTGACTATCAGTAAAAAAAATGTTTTTTTTCCTGCAGCTAATTTAAATGGAAAAGAGCCTTAAGTTATAAATAAAATCGTGATGGCCATCTCCTTCCTCTAAAAGAGGTTGTTTAAAGTGGTTTCAGTGGCAAAGTTTTCAGTTATTACAGTTATTAGACATCCAGAAATTGTGAATGACCCAGTGCTTCCATGGACCTCAGCATGGCAAGAATGGTACGATCATGATGGGCAGACAGGCAAGGAATGGAGGGCATTTCCAGTGCCAGAAAGGACTGGGTTTGTGATAGCAGAGACCGCCGCTGGTATGGGGTCCGTTTCCTTTTGCTCACTAAGATGTGAGCTCCCCAGGCTGAGGGAGCAGCTCTCCATAAGCCCCCAAAAGCTCCTGCTCCTTTGTGTCGCTGCTGTGCAGAGCAGCCACTGCCCTGGTGTGCAGGAGCTGGAACGCGATGGCAGAGGCGGAGCAGCGCGAGGCGGTGGCAGGAGCAGGCGGGTGCTTTCCCATCCCGCTGGAGTTTTAATCCAAAACAGGGCCAGAAGAGTAAACAACCAGGTTTTTTAGAAAAGAATAACTTTGTGCATTGTATGTCTAAATACATCAGCAGTGACAGTCCAATTGTATAGGTGCTTTTTTTTTTTTTTACTTATGGCATCGTATCCAATAAAGCTGAAGAAAGCTCATCACTGTGACCTGCTTTTCTGGGAACACGAGGTTTTGGGATGAAATCTGTTCCTCCGGAGAGACAATATAGGTGCCTGTGAGAGCGAGCGAGCTGGTGCCAAATTTCTGTGTTCTGGCTTTATTATCATAACAGTTCACACGGCACTTCAAAAGCTGTGCTTAATTCAGAGCATAAGTTTGCTTAAAGCAATGATCTTCTTTTAACAGAGTGCTTCCAAAGAGTGGCTGGCACTCCTGCAATCTGCATTGGGCCCCTCTAAAATTCTGCTGCTACCGGCTAAAAACCTGCATGATGCAAAATGAAAAAGCTTCCACGCTGTTACAGCGCCTAAAAACTTATTTCCATGTCTTTGCTGTTATTTAACAAAACCAAACCAAACCCCAAACCTAAAACTATAATAAGCAAAATACTTTTATATGAGTTCTTCACTACAGATGTATCTCAGTGGGAGGGTTTATATTCACCAGCTGTGATGCCTATATGATGCGTTTTACAGCCTGGGCCAGTGGGTAATTGATAGCTTCTCAGTGAGCACCAGACACAACTACATCATGTTTTGCAGTGAAACAAATGCAACATGGCACGGGTGGGATAGTGCAGAGCTTGCAGACATCCTTCCAGAAAAGTCTCTGTCTTAATCTGTTGGAATCCACCATAAAATGGCTTGTAAATACAACACACTATCTAAGCAGCCTCTCTGGTGCTCGGACACAGATGCAAAACAACTGCTCCTGGAATGGAAAAAAAGGGTAAGGTAAGCCTTTAATTATGTTTTGACTGAACACAACCAAGAAAAAAATGAATCAGAGAAAAACATTCTTGACCCATAAGGAGCTGCAGAAGGAAACACTGAAGCATATGGGGCTGTGGCTGGATAGGAAAAAGGACTGTAAGAAATGTCAAAGATATGAGTGTTACATGTTTGTAGGGGAAGGCTGTTGTTTAATCTCTGCCCCTAAAAGCCAGTCCATGGTCTAACAAATGAAAATTTGTTTCACATTAGAAGCTTGTTCTTTCAAAATGAGAAGTTTAAGTGCACAGTGTTCTGACCTAAAATATTTCAATTCTAGCCTGAATTCCTATGCCAGCGGGGATTATGAGATCATGCTGTCTGTCAATTCCTCTTTTATCCATCTGTTCCCCTCCTCTTTCCTTGATAACTTTTGAACCTTCAGGCTAATTCTGACCAAATCTGACAAAGCGGAGATAGGATGGAGGCTGCAATGATAATCAGTGGGGAAAACTTCCATGAAAATTTCATGTCTGGGTAGGAAGAGAACCAAATTGTTTCCTGTGCTCGAAGGCTGGCATGACTGAGCTAACTGTTCCACAAGGTGGCTGCTGCCCAGCACCTGTGCAGCTCCAAACCAGCTCAGAATTGGAGTACGTTCCTCCTCGCCCAGCTAAGCAGATGCGGATGGATGTTTTGGGCAAGGCCAGGAGGGAGTGCTCGAGTCTGGAAGGAGGAAGTAATGAGAGAAGCTGCTCACACAGGGATCTGAAGGTGCAGCTGCAGAAGTCCAGGAACTGTATGAAATCCTCCTCTCTCAGATGTATCTTCTTACTTCTAGGATGTGGCTTTCAATTAGAGAGCTTGATTGCTCTCGGGTCAGAGGAATTTTAGTAAGGTTTCTAGATGAAAAAAAACTATAAAATTGCTTTTGCTCACATATTTTTATATGAGAAACAGTGGTATGTATATTATTGAACAGATTAAACATTGTAGTAATGTGAAGCACGAGCCTCTAAATACAGCCATAGGAGCATTTTAGTGCAAGTAACTGAACTGAAACAGCATTGTTTCTTGGAAGTATACTAGTGAATGCTTTTGCTCCTTCCCCATCAGAAAGACACAACACACTCTATGTGTAAGACAATATGAAAACTTCAGCTAGCCTAAATTGCAGCTGCATATCAAGCTGTAATCTGATGGTAAGGAATTCACCACTACAGCTCTTTTTACCCATCACTGCCAGGTCAGGGCTTAATGTACAGATGTGTCTTGCACAGGCCACACTAAGCTACAGATCACCATACTGCACTTTGCAGGTGATTCAGGTGCTGATTTTGATCTCAAAAACCTCGTGCAAATCAGGCTTAGCTGTGCTGAGAGGTTGCTCATTTCCCTGCCTTGATTCATTTCAACAGCTGCATTAAGTGAGATTAGACGAGCTGCACATTTAGGACATGTAGTGGGAGGGCTCAACCACCCGCATACAGACTGGGTCAGTGCCTCACCAGGGTGAAATGTAGAGATAGAATTTCTGGATGCACTATGAGACTTATTTCTAGAATAACTGGCCCTGGAAGCCACAAGGAAAAACACAGCTCTGAATTTAGCCTTCAGAAGTGCAGAGGATCTGATTTGAGAGCTATTAGTGGGAGAGGTGTTCTCTGGTGGCAACCACAACATAATTAAGCTGCATGGTGTACCAACAAAAAGCAAGACAATTAAAGCAAACAAATGCTGAATTTTAAGAAAACAAAATATGTAAAAATAGGGAAGAAATTGCCAAAAAAAAAAAAAAAAAAAAAAAAAAAACCCTCCAACCACCTAAAAAGCAGTACAAAAGCAAGTAGCCTACAGGTACCAAGAAGGCTTAAAAATCTTGCACTAGAAACCCAGGTAAAATGCCTGACACAAACAGAAAATGCTGTTTCAAACCCTCCTGCATGACTCAGTGAGTGAGTTAAGGAGGCTACGGTGAGGCAAATAGGAAAGACCAGAAAAACGTGGCATGTGAAACATAAACAGGAAATGAAGGCAGCTAAATTTAAGGAGTGTCTAACAAAAGGTGCTCCAATTGTTAGTAAAAACTTTACTTGATTCTCAACTCAGAAAAAGCCCTCATAAGAGTTCCTGCAGTCATTGCTAAGAGCTGTTTGTTGCCTCAACAGGCAGTGTAAGCCAAAAAGCCAAGAAAACAGCAAGCATCACAAGGAAGTGCATTGGAACCACAGCAGAAGGTAGGGTTTTGCTGCTACAGAAACCTTTGGTGCACCCATGCCCTGAAGCCTGTGTACACCTTGTCTCTCCATCTCAAGAAATGAGAGAGGAAAACAACATGTTCAGGAGGGAAATCAACGTTTTACACAGGGTGGTAGTGACAGGACAAGGGGGAATGGCTTTAAACCCAAAGAGGAGAGATTTAGATTACGTGTCAGGAGGAATCTTTTTGCCCAAAGGGCGGTGATGCCCTGGCACAGCTGCCCAGAGAGCTGTGGGTGCCCCATCCCTAGAGGTGCTCAAGGCCATGTTGGATGGGCCCTGGGCAGCGTGAGCTGGTGGGGGGCACCCAGCCATCAGCAGGGGTTGGGGCTGGGTGGGCTGTGAGGTCCCTTCCAACCCAAGCCATGCTATGATCCTATGAAGAACTGCACAGCAACAATGTGGAAGGTGAAGAAAAAAGACAACTGAATTAATCACGTACTTGCTTTCAAAGGTCAAATTTTGCAATTCTTCACATTGCAGAGGGCAAAGCTGATGGGATATTTACTTGTGATTTCCCAATTTTCAGGAAGATGATAGGCAAGGTAAATGCAGACGTTCACCAAATCCTGCAATACTAGAGCCAATGGTCATTTGATAAAATGAAGAAGGCAACAGGTTAAAAAAACACCTAAGAAAGTGTATTTTTAAAGCAGCAGCTAGTGAAGTTCTGGCATTTGTTGCCCAGCAAAGCTTTGGATGGCATCAGTAGGCTCAAAAAGGGATTAGACAAATTGGTGGTCATCAAGACCATGAAAAAATGAAAGCATCAGGCATGGGCAAAGCACCAACACAGTGCTACGGGTTCTACAGGTGGCCAGGCCTATGCTGAACAATCCTCTGCTGCTACAGAGCACCTGACAGCAGCACTGCTGACCCAGCCGGGCATTTCCAGTGTTCTCCTGTCCAGCATTTACTGCATATTCACATCACCAGCTGTGTCAGTATCATTTTCCCTATTTAAGACACTGCAAAAGTATAGATATTTAGCTGCATTTTTTTTTTTCTGAGCAGCTTCACAGACCAATTCCACTGCAAGCACGAAGCCTCTACAGGCAAACGCCAGGCCATCCTCCACACTGCTCAGCTTCAGGCAGTGCACTGAACACCGGAGTCTGGTGCCGATGGTTTGCTCAGCACTGAGCCGTGTCATAAGGCAGACACCGCTGCCCTCCTTCTATGCTGGAGGACAGGAGGAAAGCCACAGGCTGCGGCGGACGGCTACACATGAACAGCCGCAACCAGGAACAAGCCCGGCAACCGAACTGACAAAACCCACCACTGAGGAGACCTAACGGCCGCTGCGCGCGGGCAGCCCGCCCACATGACGTCACTGCGGCTTCCGGCCAACCCCCGCGCAGGCCTTTCCCGTAGGAGTGGTGCAGCGCGCATGCGCCTCTGTGATAGGACGGCGGCTCGCGAGGAGGAGAGGCGCGCGTGCGCAGTGGGCTTCAGCGGAGGGAGGCTGCGCGAGAGCGGCGCGTGGCGGGCGTTTTGACCGTTGGCGCCATAACGGCCGTCCACCCCTCCCTCTTCTCCTCAGGGCCCGCCGCCGCTCCCTCGCTTTGTAGAGGGCGGCCCGAGCGCTTCTCTGTGCCGCAGCTCGTCCTGTCCGCCTCTGGGGCACCGCGCCGTGGTGAGTAACCGTGCCCGCTCCTCGTCCTGAGGGGTGCGGACCCCGGCGTCCCATCGGGGCCGGCTGCGTGGGGACGGGGCTCGCGGGCCCTCCCTGGGGGCCATCGCAGAACAGCGGCGGTATTGGCGGTGCTCGAGGGCGGCGCGCGCGTGCGGACGGCTGCTGTCGTGTGCTGCTCTTGGTCTGAAGGCTGTCCTTTGGTGGCTGTTTGCACCACAGAATGCTTGATCCGTGCAATCCTTTTGTAATCGTTCTGGTATTTTTATGGTAAAGCTCTTCTTGCTCTATTTTCAGAGGGAAATATAAAACGAAGCCTTAGAAGACAAGATTCGGTTTGCTGCTGAAGTAAAAGATACAAACGAGGGTTTGAATTCTTGTGTGGTGTCTTCTAGCTTTATTTTTAGGGCCAACTGAAAACTTCCCTCGTTTTGGAAGAGTTAAAAGGATTTTTTAATTTCAGGTCTGGAAAGCCGTTTGAGTAAAACGCCCCAGCAGGGCAACGGGCTGCTCACTGTTGGCTTCTGTTAGTTGTCAATCAGTGGTGCAACTCGGTTTTAGTATTACATTCACTGTGCAAAACGATGTATTTTTGCAAATATGTGGGATTTAATTGTTGGCGAGAAACGTTTTGGTGATCAGATCAGGACAAAAATGTCTTAAGACAGCCCTGAAATAAAAATTGCTTTCTGGTCTTACAACTGCAGCCCGTGGTAGCATTCAGTTCTGTGGTGTGATCTGCTACTTTCACTTTCCTGTGCAGACACTTTTTTGTTAGAATACTGAATGTTCACTTAAAATGACCAAAAAAAGCCCATGCTAGAATAATCCCCTAGAAACTTTCCACATATTTGGATCTTTTTTGCTTTCAAAAATCATGAGCTGTGGGAAGGAGTTTGTGGAAATTCTTACGAAAATTGGATATCCAAAAGCCAGTGAGCTCAATGGAGAAGATTTTGACTGGCTGTTTGAGTCTTCTGAAGACAAATCATTTCTGGAGTGGTTTTGTGGAACTGTAAATGAGCAGCATGTGTTATCTGAAGAAGAACTGCAGGATTTTAATCGTCTTCTTGAGTCTGGAAAGCCCATTTTAGAAGGAAATGCACTGGATGAAGTCCTTAAGACCTGTAAGCCAGCGGATTCAGGGAACAGCAGCCACGAGGAGGAGGAGGAACTTAAGAAATTAGAGGATGAGTTTCAAACTCTTCAGAAAATGAAAAATCTTACAGTCCATCGGCATAATAAGCTTCAGGTGATGATTTCTGAGAACAGCAGTATGTTACAGACACTAAAAATCAAAGAGGAAGAAGCACAGAAGGATTTGAAAGAAGGTCTGGAACTGTTCACTGCAGCAAATAATAAGCTTAATAATGAACTGCTGTCTCTTGTGGGTAGAGTTAAGAAACTGGCCTCTTTCTTCACTGCTTCAGCTTCAGAACAAGGATCAGATTTGCACCCAGTGTTTTTTTCCCAGCTTTCCTTGGACAAGTATTTGTCTCAGGAAGGGCACTGCACTGCAGCACTTGCCTCGTATGCAAAAAAACATTTTTATCAGGGTACGTCGGAATTGGCTGAAAATTTGCACAAAGACAACTTTGAGCTTGTGGATATTAGCAAACATGTCGCTGGTGCTGAGTCTACTGAAGCTTGTGGAAAGAGCCAGGAGATTGCCAGCCTCCAGGCAGCATACATTTGTGCTCAACGTCAGCTCATTGAGTTGCAAGCTGAAGAAGAGAGCTTGAATTCAGCTATAGAGTGTGCAGTAAGCATGCTGCGATCCCTAAAGAGCAAGGTAAGAGGCAAATGGTTTTATAAGGTAGTGATATTTACTTTATAAGGAGTTTTAAATAGAGACAGGCATGTTCTGAGTTATTAGTTCCTCTGTTTGAACATAGTGGAATTGCACTTACTGAGATTTTAATCTCGTTCTTGTGAAGTAGCTCCAGTGACTGGTTAGGAGTTTTTTCAGTATGGCAGAGTACCTTGAATTCTGCAATCTAGATTTTATTGCATTAAAAAACTGGTTCTTAGCAGTACCTTTCTAATTTTTGTTAAACTCTGAAATTTCAAGTTGTAACTGTGTCTCCATTGTTTGTACAATAATCAAAACCTTAACTTTAATTAAATTTTGCATATTGGGGGCTAATGTAATATATTGTTAATATTTCCTATAGGGAAAAAAAAACCTCCAGGTTTTAGTTCAATGACTTGGGAGCTTTTAACATGGAGACATAATGATGATATGTTCTAGATATCAAAACAATGAATCGTGTAGTTGAAATCCCACAGATCTCTCATTGAGTGATGGGCAGATGTGACATTTAAGAATGTGAGGGATTTGTAATGGAAGAAAAATAGCTTATAGTGCAGTCATGGACTCATTTGAGGTGTTATGTTGGTATGTTTTCATTTGTGTGACAGGCATGTAGTGCTTGATTGATTAGTGTCATTTGAAAAAGGTCAGTTTTGATGGGCTGGATTGATAGTCATCTGGCTGAATGTAAACCTTTTTGCATGGGAGATTTCAGTTAGATCTGTTTGAAATCTAAGTGTAAACTAAAATACAGCTCCTACAGTATTTCTGTAATGAACTGTTTCATGGCTCTGCAGCAGAGCAGATTTAATTATTTCTTGAAATATATATGATACCTACCATCTTAAATCTGTATTGGCCTTGTATATTATGAAGTTCTGTAAAGCTGCTTGCAGAGTTCTCATTTAATTTTGACGATGCTTTGATTGTCATGAAAGTGCACGATCCTTGTGTGAACTGAAGAAATGTGTTAGGGATGCAGAATGAAGAAAGGTGTCCAAAAGTCTCGAGAACCGTGAAGAGATTGATATGTGTTGCTTTATGCAGGATAATGGAAAACAAGAAAACGTCGAGGCCAAAATATCTAGTTTAAATGATGAAATCTCTACAATTAAGCAACAGATAGCTCAAATAAACAACGAAGATCTGCCTTCCCTTTTGAAAGAGCATGCACAGCTGTTCACTGCACCGGTGGTAATGGCAGACCTGGATCGTGAGATTGCTCAGCAGGACCATTTCGCTTCTAAACAGGATGAAATATGCAGCCATCTGATAAGGCAGAAAGCGTCATTTGAACTTATTCAGCTTGCCTATGACATTGAATTGAAGAAACACAAAGACATCCACTGTCAACTTGAGAATTTGATAGAATCTCTGAAACAGAGCAGTAATGAGATGCAACAGAGACTAGAGGTGTTATCTAAGCAAACTGAACTTGCAAAGCCAAGGAACTCTATTAGTTCAAAGGATGATTTCTCTTGTAGGTAAGTGTTAAAGTCACTACTGAACTTTGACTTGTTCTTTTTGAAATAAAGTTGGGAAGATAAAGGCGTAGGTAAGTGAAGCCGTCTCAATTGTTATTAGTTACTTGCCATAGCTAGTAAATGCTTGAAATTCCCCAGAATTGAAGCTTTCAAGGTATGAGGTGTTAACACTGCCAAAGCATTCCTAAGCAATATTGAGAATATAACGAATGTTTGTGGCAAAATTGGACATGTTGAAAGCTTTTTCAGAAGTGCAGGCGCAGAGAACTGTTAGTAGCAGTAATATCCCAGGCAATATCCATGGCCTCATCTGCTCAGCCTACAAAACCCCTTGTGTGATGGAGGAGAGGAATGACTCCTGGAACGTAAGAAATGCGTTTAGCTCGTTGATACTGCTTGACTTGCCACCTGGCTTCTGCATCCTGTTGCCCATATAGGCTTTTTTCATTATCTAAGTGATTCAGTCTTCTTGTTTCTCAGGTGGTACAGCACAAGTGTGTACTGTGCTGTGTTCACTTTGAGGTACTAAACTTTTTCATTAGGTGTGTTCTATAATAATAGGTGATGTTAGGCTTTTACCCCTTCTTTAAACTGTTGAAGTGTTTTTTTTTAATAGCTGTGACATTAAGTGATAATTTAGTCTTGAGCAATGAGTTGCAGATTCAGGTAGGGATTCATTTTACCCAAGTTGTGTCTGTGTTGAAAAACTGTAACGTTTTATCTCAGGTTTATTATTGAGTCTCACTGTGATTAAATAATGTTTACTGACTGCTTATTCCCTTTTTTATCCTTTAGAAAGGCAGGCCTTGTTAGTCATGACAGAGTTGTAAACCCTGAATAGTTTATGAGCAGTAGATGGAATAAACTCAGCTTTGAAATATGGCTTCTCTTCCTAAAAGCACACTGACTCCTAAATGGGGCTTGATGATTCTCCCAAATCTCCTGGAGACTTTAATTTGCAGAGGTGGCAGTAGCAACTGATCATGTTAGCAGCAGTGAGATCAGTGACTGTTCCTGACGTATTGTTAAGTTATTGTTCTGTTTAGTTATAGCAAAATATGAGTCATGCAAAAGACAGCAATAACTCAGTGTAGAATTCCTTAGTAGTCTTTCCATAGATAGAAGATAAAAAACAATTTCTAAAATTTCATAAACATTTTTTTTTGTATTTATCACTGGCCGTGGAATTCTGGTGTTTTCTCAGCACTGCTGTCCTTAAGTGTAGGCAAGTAGTTTGCAAAAGCGTATGTTGTCATCCTCTTGAATGAGTTGGCATTCATATGTTCTTATTAACTGAGACTTTAATATTTCACTGCTGTTGCTTGCCATTTGGGATATTTTGGAGTCCTGTGTATCACTCATGACCAATGTATATAGAACTATGGAATCAGTGGGAGATAAAGCATTATATCAGCAGTACCCTTACTACTTCTGTACTTTGCTGGTCCTCAGCCTAATTTAGAATCATAGAATTATTGAGGTTGAAAAAGACCTTTATCTAATCCAACTATCCACCTACCACCAATATTGCCATTAAACCATATTCTCTAGTACCATATCTATGTATTTCTTGAACTTCTCAACATGAAGAACATCTTCTCTTGACTAATAATGTCAGGAATGCGTAGGTAACTTAAAAATGATTGCGTCTAACTTCATTTGTTCCAGGCTCTATCAACTTTTGGAAGGAGAAAACAAAAAACAAGTGTTTAAAACATACAAAAACCTGGAACAGATGGCTCAGAAGTTGCATCAGGATTGCGTGACAGCACAAGACCAGCTAGCAGTGTCTTCTCAGGAGCAGTCTCTCTTGTTGTCCAAACTAGACAGTGATGTAAATGCTCTTCATGATGCTCTCTATTGCGGAGGAAATCAGATACTACTCACTAGTCGGGTATGTCGTTACGTTGTTATTAAATGATTCTATCCATGCCTGTTGTGCTCTTTTGCTGAGACAGATATAAAGGCAGTAGGCACTAAGTGGTCACAACATGTCATTACACTAGTAAGTTTGTTGATGATGATGGGCAGGTAGTTGTGTTGTTCTTAGCAAATACAGGGTTTTGCATACGTTGACAGGTGATTTATTGGTTTTGAAGCAATAGTGGCATCTAACTCTTAATTTCTTTCAAAGGCAGTTACAGTCACTTATAGATTTATGGTGTGGAAAATGTCTTCTGGCTATGATGTCACAGGAAAATGCACATAAATATTCACCTGTATAGTATGGTTTGGCCCCTTAAAATGGTCTGGCTGTGTTGGCTCATTTGTAGGAAATAAGAATATTGGAATTCTGGAAGGATAGTTTTAGTAGGACAACTCTATAACAGAGCTCCTGGATGGCTTTTGCAGCCACTTTTGAAGATGAATAGGGTTAAATATAATTCTATTATAGTAAGCAACCATAGATATCTGAAAATGCAACAGAAGCCTTCACTTGTTCCACAATCCTTACTTACATGCATTAGAAAATATATTTAATAATACATAATTAATAATATTCGACTCATATAGAACAGTTTTACAAAGAAATTATTCTTTGTAATTAGAACAATGCCTTCTTAGGGATTAAAGGTTATTGCCTCCAGCAGTGTACTTCTGTATTGATTGAAGTTACTTAAAACAGTGACGCATTTTTCTATTGGTACTGTTTCTCAGGAAAAATAATTCTTATGAGGAAATAATGTGCAAGTAGGTAACTAGCCTGCCTACAGTGAACTGTCGTAGAATGACAATTAGGAGAACTGTATTTTGTAATTATTTCATTTTAAATTGAATCGGTTTTCTGTTTGATTTTGTTCCCTTTTAACTAGTAATGAAAACTTGATAGGCAGTGTTGTTCAACCATCTATATATTTGGAGGACAGCTTCTTACAGTCGTAATTAATCTGTTTTAGTAAGGAAGTAAATTAAATTATGTTTTCATCACCTGATGCAGATGCCTGCAGCTTGACAGCTACATATACAGGATTTATCATATGTTATCATTTTTAATGATTTTTCACTTATGAAAGTCTTTTGCCTTTGCAAGCCTTTTTTTATTTCTAGTTCAGCTGGTGTTTTAATGATACAAAAATAACATTTTTTGTTGTGTATCTTTTATTAGGAACTTACTGAGCAGTTTCATCAACTGGAAGGTGATTTAAATAAACTAAATCAACTAATTATGGATCTTATCGCTGATGTGAAGTCAAAGAGAAACTTCTTGGCATCCAATAAGGTGCACCAGATGGAAAGAAACTTGTATGTGTATTTTTTCAGAGATGAGAACCACTTGAAAGAGATGGTGGAGAAGCTCGAACAGCAGTCAGAGGCTAAAGCCAGTGGTCTGGAAGATGAGAATTTCATCACCAGTTAACTCCTTAATATTTAACCTTCAATGTATTCTTAAGATTAAAAAAAAAAGTTAATGTAAACAATCTACAAGTTTATGGAATGATAAGTATTAGCTTATCAAGGTGAACGTTTATCTATCATTGCAGTGAATGTTCAGCTGCCACAGTTACCATGTTTGGGTTATATGCTGCTTCACGGCTTTGGCATTTGGTCATTCAGTTCAAGTTCTTCAATATTAACTAACACATTGGTTGCATGAATGAATTATATATGGACTGCTCTTTTACTAGCCTGCATGTTGATTTCCACTGTGTACAGCATAGCGCAAAGGAACACTTCAAACCCTGGAGATTAGTTTTCTTGCATGGTAAGAAACTTTCAATACATGAAGAGGGGTTCCAGGTTTTGGGACATAAATGGTCATGTGCTTCCTTCTGTAGAGGAAAGTTCTCCAAGGCAGAAATAATGATCCTGCTTTACAGTTCCTCTGAGATTTGTTTTTATTATATGGAAATATATCAGAATACGTACCAGAATCTGCTTGAAGTACCAAGACCGTCTGTTTCTTGACCACCACATCATCACTTAATTTATGTCTTCTCTATTGAGATTAGTTCCTACTTATAGCAAACTTTTCAAAGAGAGAATTTCTAATTTACCTTTTGGACTTGGACGTTTTGGGGATATCTTTACGCAGTATTTACTCTCTGATCTGTGTTGCCAGGCATTTGAATGATGCCTTCGTATTCCTGCATAGACTGGTATTAAGACTGCTTATGAAATTTTTGTATAGGCTTCCTAATAGACCAGTGGCACTAAATATGCTTTTATAGTATAAAAAAAAATTCCAGACTCTTGTTTTCTGATTAGATCAGCTATACTTGCTTTCAAGTGTTGCACATATTGACGAAGACTTGTAAATTAGCTTCAGCTTCAGTAGTAGTATTTTAAAAAATATTTTGACTTCACTCTTTTAATTTCTACATTTATGTAACTTAAATGTATAATTTTTAGCTTATTGGTTTGATGTTTTTATATCTACTTCTCATGCTGTTTAGATCCATATGTTGTTTGTTATTAAATGCCAAATGCTAAATTGATTTCAGTGCTGTCAATATTTATGACATATCTGTATGTTAGTATATGCTCACGAATGGTGTCCTGTTTATTTTTAATCTTCTAGGTTCTCATTTTGATAGGCTCCAGAGTCTGAATCTGAAGACTACTGCTTCCCACTATGGGAAGTTAGGAAATATTTTCACCTTCTGTACAAAAACAATGATGCAAGTAATAAAAAACACTAATTTTATAAGTTAGGAGAGGACACTATGTTCATGACCTCTGGAATGTCTGGAAAAAGAAAATCTTACTGCTATCTGCTTGCCGAGTATCAAATTGCAAACCAGCTTTTACTGTATACTGCGTTATTTTGTTTGACAAAATAGTCTTGTTTTTTTTCCTGGTATCTTCTGTTAGATTCCATGAAAGTCAGTTAGATTTTTTTTTTTTGTAATGACTTTGCATCGTGCTGTATGGCAGTACTTTATTTGCAGGGGTTATGACCATAAGTATCCTGTGACTTCAAAAACGCCTCGCTGTTTTACTTTGCTTAAGGTTCTTGATTACTGTGCTGGAGGTTGGTCATGCGGTGTTTTCTCTTTCTCACAAACGAGTTTAGAGATGCTCTTTGTCTTCTACAACATCTACAATTCAAGCTATTACGAAAGCTTAAGATTATTGCATACACAGATCGAAACAGGATTACCTCTTTGGAGCTAGACAGCTACTAGCCAATACTTAATGTGGCTTGATGGCTATTTCACTTTGATACAGTTTTTTGTATTTGTAAGTAATTTCTTGTACAAGTAAGACTGTAAGCAATCTGCTTGTGATCATGAACTAAGGATATTTCTGTGTAAAGATAAGGGCATATTGTTGATAGTTAGACTTGACAGGCTATTTATGCACAGGACTTAGTAAAAGATCAGAATAACATAATTGTATGGGAAATAAGTTACTTAACAGCAATTCTTGGTGTAGAATGTACTTTCTCGAATCCTTTGAAAATGTTGCATGCATACCTAGTGTTCGTGGTAAGTTCTGTGCTTTGTACTGATCTAACTATATAAAGTCATGCAGTCCATCAGTATGGATGCCTTGTCTCTAGTTCTCCCAAATGCATTTTATCTAGTGGTTCCAAGTGTCTTGTATGTATTGTAGACTATGGCTACGGGACAAATGGAAAAGCGACTGCTTTTGGAGGGGGGGGGAAGGGTAAAATTGAGAACATCAGTAGCAGCGCTTAAAATTTGTAGAGACTTCAGATATTACTGACTCTGCACTGACAAATGTAGTAATTTTAATACTTGACTATGTAAATTATACAGAACTTATGTAACAGAAGTTTTTTATATGCGTGTTTTCTGAAACTGTATTATTGATTCATCACGTGTTGGTGCTGTTTTGACAGTTAACTCATGAATGTTTTTTTCTTGATTTAAAACTTGAGTACAAACAACAGTAAAGTTGTGCATATGCTAGATATAGGCTAGATTGAAGATACTGGGGGTGGGAAGGTATTTCCAACATATAGAGTAATCCTTGTTTGTCATTCTCTTATTAGAAGTTAGCTGTAGTTAAGACTGCATAATTTTTATCAGTGTACTAAAACACTGTATTTCAAAGACATTTCACTTTGTAGGTTTTGTAAATGACTAGAGTTTTGCTAAATTTTATTTACAATACTTTAGAATACTTTAGGCATGTCAGGGAGGAAAACTATTAAGGGAAATGGATAGCTGAACACAGTTGTTTTTTGTTTTTAACTTGAACAGAATTAAAGTGCAGACTGGTTTCTGACTCTGATATAATGCATAATTCATACGTGTATTCTATGTTTAGGTTTAATCATAAAAATGGAGCATTACTCATCATACATAGGATGTGAGATTTCTGAGGTGCCTTTATCTGATGCTGCTCGGAAGATTATGTCAGCTTTGCAGTCTATTCCTACAGGAGTTCAGACTAGCAGAAAAAATAATCAGAGTGAGTAAGTCTTGGCCTTAAGTGTCTCTCTTTTCAGTTGAAAAACTGAAAGGCAAGCACACAACACTAAACCTCAGGTCCTGCTAAGTGTAGGTTTCCAGGTTGGGAAAAAGAATTAGGAAATAACTGTAGCATTTGATGTGTCTTTCCTGATTAAATGTCAGTGTGAGTGCAAGGAACTGGCATATTGCTGTTAGCCTGAATTTTACTGTTGTTTTTTTTTCCTTCCTGACCCGTTCCTACTGTGTGGTAGTAATATAGATGAGAATTCCTAACCATTATTAACTAATACTGTCAATGTGTGTATTAACTTGAATCTTCACTAGGTACTTGAAGATCAGTAGAGGTGTTGGAAAATTGCAAGAGGCCCTGTGAGCTCTTCAGACTCGTGTCTTTTCTTCCAAAACATGCTCATTACCAGCTCACTCTGTGCAATTCTAGGGGGAAAAGTGAAACTAAGTTCCAGAGGTAGAGGGAGGTAGATAATGTTAATAGTGTGCCAGCACTTTTAGTCTCTGGCTTTGTGAAGTTTGAAGGCAAGGATGGCTTTCTACTGCCATCTGGTGACAATTCCTAACATAAAGCAGAAATTGAGAGTTGTGTAGCCACTTACATATGTCGTACTGAATACTATGTGCCAAAGGAAAGAAAATAAGATTTATTTTCTCAGGAGGGTGAACTTGTTAAGAAAAAGTATCTAGATATTTTAAGCATTGAATGCAAAATCATGTTACTATCTTTGTTAAATTATAATCTTATTGTGGAAGAGTGAATTTTAGGTTTGGTTTTCTTGATGTATCCCACCAGCAGCAGTTAGGGGACTTAACTGGGGATAAATAATAGATTATACAGTGTGAGATGCCTATAATATTATAAAGTAATATGCTTAGTTTCTTCTGGGGAAAATAGTTGTCTTTTAAAATGCTTTTTTAGTCTTTTAAATACAGGATCCTGGTTTGCCTAGTCAAAACTAATATTAATAATAATAAAACAGTTTCAGTGAAAGGAAGTAGATTTCCTTATGCTTTGTTTGTTACTGAACAGCAGCATGTTAGATTCGGAATGTCTTGCTGCTGGTAATGCAAGTTTTGTTGCAGAAATCAGCAGAATCTCTGAACCAGGATTTAGAAAGAAATATGTATTTTGCTCATGAGTGTTTTTTGGTTTGTTTTTTCTTTGCCGGGCAATAGAAGGATCTAGAGATAAGAGTTCTAATTACTGACTGCAGAGACACATATTTCAGGAAAGTTATTTTACTGTGCTCACTGAATTTTTAAGTACAGTTTGCCTATTACCCTTCATTCGTTTATTTCAGCCTTCATGTACTTCTCCTATTCTTGGGGTCCTGGGTGGTGTTGAGGGAAGAAAAGGAGAAGGCATACCTTAGCATTTTCATTCAACATTGTGCAAAGTCCTGATACTACAAAGCCTTCCTTAAACTTTCAGAAGAACTCTAAGCTGAACGAGGTGGGCCCAGTTTGGCAACTATGCTGTGGCTTGGGGATCTGTCTTAAACCCAGCACTGACAGCCATGCTACTCTGTGTTGTTATGCTGGTCACGACTCACTTCTGTCAGTTTAATAAGCCTGTTTTCCTTGCTCTCTCTTCTTGTTGGGTCTTAAAATACCCATTCTCTTGCAAAGATGAGCAATGTGATAAGAAGTAACTTCTCAATGGAGTGTGGTCAATTTTTTTCTAGGCCATGTTATGCAACAGATCTATATGCAAGTGAAATACTTTATTGAAGAATATTTTTTGAGAATAGCACTACCTAAGAACACGTTAAACTGCTTATAAATATCACTGTTTGTAAGCATCTAAAGTGTGGAAGTCAAGTGGATGGGGCTGAGCCCTTTGCAGGTGTTCAGTGACAGGATAAGGGGCAACAGGCAAAAGCTGTAACACAGGAAGCTCCATACAAATGTGAGGAAGAACTTCACCGAGAGAAGAGAGTGACAGAGCATTTGAATGTGCTGTCCAGAGGTTGTGGAGTCTCCTTCTCTGGAGGCATTCAAAATCTGGATGTCTACTTCTGCAAAATGCTTTAGCAGGGGTTTGGACTTGATGATTCCTTGGAGGACCCTTCCAGCTCCTTTGATTTTTGTGTATCACCAGCTGTGATATGGTGTCTTTTGTTGTTTTTGTTGTACATGCCTTGCTTTGACAAAAATTGAATGTGTTTTGAGGGGTGGCAATGTGCATGCTTACAGTATTGCAGTGAAGTGCCTTCTGAGTAGCCTAGAAAATGTTTTTCTACTTTGTAGCAAAGTTGAATATAACTTTGTTTTTTAAGGAGGACAGAGCATACTTTTGTGTATGCATGTTTCAGAACCTGTAGGGCCACTTTAAACATGAATTCTGTTAGGCTGAGGAAAACAGTTGCCATAGAATACTTGATAGCAATTATTTTAACTTCAGTAACAGTGTTGGTAATCTAGCACTCTGTAAACTAGATTATATGCACTGAACAGGTTCATTTGTGTTATAAAACATTTTCTTTTCTTTTAAAGGTAAAGAGAAGACAAAGGAAGATAAACTAGGTGATAAGGATGCAGGTCTGAAAAATGAAAAGGCAAGCACATTGTAAGATAAAATACCTCTAAAAAAAGCCACTGGTTTTATAGAAGACTTGAAGTTATTGACTAGTTCTTCCATAACAAAGTGCGTTGCAGTACATTGCATACCTTTGTGGTTTACATAACTTTCCTCTTTAATCTTATTTTGCACTTGCTATCTATTTCCCTTAGTCTTGGCACCCCCTTGCTCTGCTTATACAGTCTTTTCTAACAGACTGATCAGAAATAAATGTAGAATGTTGCCAAATTCAGGTAGTTAATATAGTTTTAAATTGTTCTCAAACCTCTATGACTGAATAATCGCTAGCATCTGAAAAACCTTGCAAAATACTGGAAAAAGCTTTTCATAACAGTAGTGAAGTGGCTTACATTTTCTAAATTATTATCTCATCCATAACTAGCATGGCCCATATAATTCCCATGTGGTCTAGAGCAGAACCATTAGATATTATATCCTCTCCATAAGCTGTTCTAAATTAATGCATCATTCTGTCTACTAAATGTCCTTAGAGCAGCTGTGTGGGTGAAGATTAAAATATTATTTTACTACCCATCTTTGGTGTTTCCATAAGCTGCTACTAGGTGTTTCACAATCAAAGTGAGCTGGTTCACAAGAAAAATGTCTTCAAATTAGGAAGGTTTTTTTTTTTTCCTGTTGAATTGTCTCCCTGAGTTTATTTAGTGCGTATTCAAGTACACATAAGGAAGAAATCTTTTACAGTGAGGGTAGTGAGGCCCTGGCACAGGTTGACCAGAGATGCCCAATCCCTGCAGACTTTCGAGGCCAGGCTGGACCAGGCTCTACTCAACCTGGTCTAGCTGTGGATCAAGGTTTAGTTCAAGAATGGAAATGGCTAACTGGAACAGTACCAACTTGGGTTGTGGTTGAGGTCCATCGAGTTGGTCAAATGATTTGCAGGTATTAAAACTATCCCAGAAGCCCTATCCCAGTTGCAAATCTCACAGCCTTCCTTACTCCAACTCTGGTGATTATTCCACACTTCTGCAAGTCCATCTAGGAGTTTTGGCACGGGGTAGCTTACTGCAAATTTAATTGGCTCTTAGATGGACATGATGAGAATGATTTAAGCCATAGATAAATGTATATAGTAGTGGAAACCCTTCCTGTAATGTTGAGGAGATAAATTTTGACGCACCACATCTAGCGAGATTATTCTACATAAATTATGGAACTACATCTTCTGACTTTGAAAGCCTGTTATTTACTTCCAGCTATGTCATTGTTTCTAATAGACGATCAGTTCTTCCCAGAAGCTGCTGCTGCTTTGTGGTTAATCATTGTTCAACTCTATTATTCTGACTTGATAATTAAATTTGTTTTGTTCCTATATTTGAAATTTTAAAAGATAATTACTTATTGCTGATTCTATAATTACTTCAGTGTCCTAATTTAAATTCTACTATGTGTTAAACAATAAAAACTTGTTGCAATTTGACTGAAGAACACGCTTGAGTGCATTAACTGTCTGCAGTTCTTACACTTTCACTCCTTCTGAGCTGATATTTTCCCACCTAAGGATACAAGTATAAAATCATATATATATGCTACATATGTGCACTTTGGGCCTATGTGATATAACTCCCTTAAACTGGCTCTTTTTTGATGTCATTTTTTCATAATGTCACTAACATTTTTTTCTGTAGAGCATCACTTCCTGAAAAGCTTATCTGAATGAACTCATGTATGGTTATTTTTGTGTATCCTAATAAGTTGAATAATTGGTTCACTGAACATTTTCTGATTTTTCCAGGAGATAACTGATTCCACAGTTGCCTTATTAAAGTCATCTGCCAGCTCAGAAAAAAGGACTGCTGGTGAGGTAGTCAGGACAGCACATACTAAAGAAATACTTGGCTGTCAAGATAGCAAAATACTGAGTTTCTACCAGGAATTAGACTCTCCTAAATGGAGATATAGAGGAAAAAACCTTACAGTAGAGGAAAGAAACATGGCGGATGGTGAAAAGAATTTGGCTGCCCCCCCTAAAAGAAAGCAAGAGGTACCTACATATTGTTTGGGAAAAAAAAGATTACTTGTAAAGAAACACATTTCACATGAAAGGAGATATAACTGGACTTCCAGGCAAGCAGAACCTTCTGAAAATGTTTTTTGTGATATCAGGAGTTTAGGATACGAAGAAAAAAGAGACTTGATTGCAAATATAAAAGAAGCAGTGGCTTTTGTAACTACTATGATATTTCTAGATGGTTCTTCACAGCTCAACTCAGAGCAGGTTAGTGAATTATGGGTTTTTTGTGACGGTTTTGCAGAATTTTTTGAACTGTGCATATAACTGGTTAACATAAAGCAGTGTTCATTGGGAGGATGGAATCTGGAGCAGTTTCAAATATTCTTGCTTACCAAAATACAAATTCAAAATGAGATAAATCTTCATGCTTCTGTCTGCCTTTTATTCTTAGTTACCAAGTAAAATCTAAAGAAATTGGAACCTCTTGGTCTAAGCACATATTAGCATACATCAAGTAACACTTGAAATATTTTTTCCTCTTTCTACTGTGGCTCTCACAGTAGTTTTGGTTTGTTTGTTTTTTTTTTTTAAGGATGAAGCATTTGCACACTCCTCTATTGTGTCAATGGTATATACACTAACTATTGTACCTTGTAGTTCTCATATTGTAAAGTATTTGAAGTTTTTTTGGCATTGCATAAAATCTGTCAGAGAAAACACTGTTGTAATTATACTTAACAGACCTTAACCTCGTCAGTGAAGGGAATTGTTGTATTAGTGAAGAGTCGAACAGATCGCCTTTCCTCTCTCAGTTTCTCTTCAACTGACAGTACTTGGAGTGCTGCTAGTCAAGGTGATAAATTCATTTATTTGGAAACTGAATGCTCTTCCCTTTGGGAACAAGGAGAACAGACTCATAACAAATTTGCCCGGTAAGAGTATGTAAGAATAAAGCAACATTTTGCTTTATGTGTGTTTTTGGCAACGGTGATATTGATGACTAGATCTCTTTGCAGGAGGAGGCTGAGATTGTGATAATATTCATTTAATATACATAATCCTTAAGTACTGTATGAATTCATAATATTTTCACCTAGAAATGCTGTATGAACACCCTACAATGATGTGGCTCATAAAACATAAATCACAAATCTCACAACTTTTTTCCTTTTTGTATCTATTCTTCATTTCCTGTACTGCATTTCTTACATAGTAATCTTCGGACATCATTATTGTAAATTGCCTTTTTGACCTCTAGTAATATTTTTAATTCCAGAGCACGGAGAGCAGTATGTTTTTAAAATGACTTTGGAGATGTTGGATGAGATCTTTCTTATGATCCAGTAACAGTGAAACATCCATATTACAAAAGCATTTTTTGCAGCTGTTTAATAGTTGGACTAAATTTTTCAAGTTGGGTTTTAGTTTGAACTTCCACTTAGCATAACCCAAATCCATTTTTATTTGTTATTAACTTTGAAATAGTATCCCACTATGGGAGGAATTAGACTGATTTTTCACAATAATAGTCACATAATAAAACTTTTCATAATGCTTTATGATTTTCAGTAATAACTGATTTATTGTAAACAACTGAACTGTAGGATTTAAAGTACTTCAGAACAGTGAAAACTCAAGAATAAAGAAGTTGAATAAGCGTCCTACATATAGGCTTTTTCTAAATGCTTAAATCTTCTATGAATGGTGAGGTTGTTTAATAGTGGTTCTACAATATACTCAAATACCTTATGACCTAAAAAATTTCAAATAGAAGACTTTTGACCAGTCCAAGAAATGTGGTTTCATTTCATTAACAATAAAACAACATGAAAGCCTTATAAGGAATGATCTTTCTATGTTATCTAAAATAAAGCTTACTAAAAGTGACACACGTGATTAGTAAAATCTATATGTACTTCTATTTCAAAAGTCACGGATGCGGGAACTATAGATGCTTTCAAAAAAGAGTGGGAAAGTATGGAAGAATGAGATGGAGTATACTAGTTTTAATCAGCCTTTGAACCATAGGCAATTAGAGCAATTTAGATTGTCTAGTAACTTTAGAAGCTTCCGTGATCTCATTTAGGTACGTTAAAATATTGCAGGGATGTGTGTTGCTGTTTTGGATTAAGACTGTGTTTAATTCTAAGTGTCAAAAATTTCTTTATGTATGCATGGTAAGCTGTTTGTTAGTGTGTTTAAGTACAGAATTAAGATTCAGGTATTGAATTGAAAAACGAATATTTAAATACAATACTATATTCTTATTAAAAGAAACTCTTTGTATTAGCTGCTCAGTTTAATACAACTTGCTAATAAAAATATAAACTAAATGGCTTAACTAAATCTAATAGCAGTATAGTGCATATTCAAAAACTTTCTCTGTGCAGGCAAGTGTTGTTTCAAATACTACGTTGCAAAGTTCCAGTTATCTGCTTCAATGCAAAAGATTTCCTGAAGACAGTACTTCAAGTTTATGGTAATGGGATTAGCTGGAAACAAGGTAACTGTCTAATCTATGATTTAATCCTATAATCTGTGCCTGTGGTGCTCTCTTAAAATTATGAGGTGTGGAAGCAACTAGATTAGTGGTTAGACAAATACTGGAAAACAGTTTTAATACAATGAAAAAGAATATCCTTCTTGGGGAGTTTCTGAAGAGACACCTGGCATGTTGAGATGATGTATTTCTTCTTAGAGTAGGAATTGCTGAAAATTGAGAAGTTTAAGGATGATAGCTTCCAGTGGAAACGAAAGTGTTCTACACGATCCTTTGTATAGCTGAAAAGGTTAAATTGCCTTGAGTTTCATGTTCATCACAGAAACTTCCTTAAACTGCCACGTACCAACCAGTGGAATACAGAGTTATGTTAATTCTAACTAGTAAAGTATAGCATGCTTTGCCATTGGGATTCATTAAGGTTTCTGGAGGAGATATATAGGACTTGAGTCTTAACTACCGTTTCACAATCTGGAAATAATCATGCTTTAATCTGCACCATCTCTTCTGTTCATTTTTTTTATCTCGGCCTGATTCTGGTTTTGCTACAGTCCTTTCAGGTTGCTTCTGTCTTAGTTACATACCTTACTCCCCCTAACCTTGCAGGTTTCATACTCTTCCAAGGACTGAGTTGTTGGTTGCAACTCTTTACTACCAAGCTGACTGTTAGTGAAAATCTTGCTTGAGAAAGAGTGAATGGATGGGATGTTTGATTCTTCATCACTATTAAACTGGAGCATGTTGTAAATAGAGATATTAGTAGAGGATCTCTGATAGCTCACAAACACTGTTTGGTAGCAGGATTCTCTTTTTTCCATACATTCTGGGTAGAATTCAGATTTTATTTAAAAAAAAACTGCACATTTCAAGCAGTCCTCACATGAACTTGTGAATGTCCAGCATCTCATTGGACAATGCCTTCCTACAACCTCTGGATGTCCTTCCAATGGCCATCAGCTGCCTGGAGTGTTGCTGCCCCTCAGCAAGACTGTTGCTTAGTCTGCCTCTTCACAGTGCATCATCTAAGGTGATGGCAAGCCTGTTCAGTACAGTTGTGTAAGTTTCATTTAATGACTGTAGGGACTATTTCCTGCTGAAAGAATGGTAGAAGTCCTGTGGACATACCTAAATTTTATTTTCCGAATGAATTCAGGGCTTCATCTACTTCCTTAAGCTGCATAAGTCCAAATCAAAATTGTCCCCCCAATCAGAGAAGGAATCTCTTAGTAGTGCACTCAGCAGGGTGTTCTTGAGACAATTTCTGTGGCTGCTGCTTAGCATCTGTTAGCTCCCAAGGTGAAGAGCTGTTTGTATTTGGAGAAAGGGGTAGTGAGCTATGTAAAATCTTTGCATGAAACCATGCAGCTGATGTATCTTTTAGTTATCTGGCTGCTCCAGCACAGGCCAAGCTGTTTCAGGGGAAAAAGGTCTTGTTCCCTATCATCTGGTAAGCAGCAACATAAAGTGCTTTTCAGCAGCAGTTAAATCAGCAGAGATGAACAAGCCTGGTTCTCATCAGACTAGTCTTGTAGCTGTCACATATATTATGGACATTAAACTTTCTTCCAGCTAGTTGAGTCTGTAAGGTTGTGTATCTGGGAATTGTTTCATGTATATAAAAGTATGTACCTATGGGTTGTTTGAACTTAATTACTTAGAGGTTCCTTAAGAGGGTGCTTACATCTATCTTTGGCTATATCTCAAAATTCTAGTTATTAGCTTCTCCCCCGTCTTCTTTGTAGTACTACAGTGCATATGACACTAAACAGCACTAGGTTTGTTCAATCCTATGTATTTATGTGGATCTAAGAGAAAGTGCAGCATAAACACATAAGGTTCTGCGGGACACAAATGTCTGATTTTTCAGATCAAAGCGTTATGTACTCATGTGAATTCATATATTACAGATCTTAAAAGTAATTGCTAGGAGGTATTTATCACTTTATGTCTATTTATGATGTGTGTTTACAGGAGAGATGGACAAAATTTTAGAAGTATTTACCCGGAAGATAACTTAAATATTTAAATTGACAGAAATAACTGATTTTTGTAGTTGCTGATAGCATCGTGTTAGACCCAAGGATTGCAGCATGGCTGATAAACTCCAGCGACACGGTTCCCTCTTTTGAATGTCTACTACAGTATTTTGAAAAGTCTTATTCAGTGGAAACAGTAAATACAGATACAGGTGCTTTGAGAAATTCTAGGGTAAGTATTTTGTTTTAGATTTTTTATGGTTGATTTAAAAGAGGAAGGAAATATTGGAAATAATGCTCTTAATGTTGAAAAATGTCAGATTATACCTTTTGAATAGAAAATGATTATATTAATGCTGCTTGTTAGAAATCTGATTTTAAAAAAAGAGGGAGGAAGGGAGGGTTCACTGAATTCTACTAATATGGCACCTAATTCACCAGGAACAGTTGCAAAATTCTGTATTGAAACCCTGAAGTTCGGTAGCAATGTTAATTAATTGAAAAACTGGCCTTTTCTTTCAGCTGTCTGCAAACTAATTTCCAGCTTTTATTTCCAAAATGTCTGAAGTCTTTCTCCCTAATTCCTGGGAACTTTTAGCCTGTTTTGGCTAACTGTTACTAATGTTGTTGCTGAATCTTAGAACGTTCTGGCAAAGGTATCACATGTTAAGCTGAGGAACAGCAGGGAGTAAAATATGAACCTTCAAATCACAGTTTTGATGTATGTGAATTTTTATTCTCAATGAGAGTGAATGCTTAATGAACTTCATGAAGCTGTTCCCAGTACTGTGGAAATGTTTTACTGTCTGAGGTTTATTTACTGGGTGTTAAAGACTGTTTTGTGTTTTGTTAAAGATGTGTTTGCATTTTGGGGATCACATCTATTCTTAGTTTTCATTTCTCAGCTTTGTAATCCTGACTCCTGATGTCTTAGCAAATAATTAAGTCAAACCATTTGAAGTCAGTATCCAAAATATTCATGAAGAAGAACATACGGACAAATATGCAATTGGTGATGAATTCTAAAAGAAGAAATAGGCTCTTGTTGCTGCCTTGGTCTAGGAAAGCAAAAGTGGCAGTTAGGTTTGAGTAAGAAATGGGATTCCTGTGTAGCTGACATCAAAAAGAATGAGGTAGGGTGAACAGAGGATACCTCTTTTCCCACTATCTCAAGCTCTGTAGTAGAGGGATATACATACTGGCAAGTGCCTTATGGCAATTCTGTATATGTGTGATTTTTTTCTCTTTACAGTTTCTGTACTTCATTTTGCCATCTTTTTGCTAATTGACTTGCCGAACTCAATTGTTTTTTCTGTTTTTAGAATGAACTGAAGCTTCCTGCAACTAAGTATCTCCCACACTTCTGTTACTCTTGGCACACCACTTCTCTTAAAAATTAGAGTTTGATCAGTGTAATAAAGTCCTTGTAGCGGTGGTTCTTTGCCTGTGTGCCAGAATGTTTTCCTCTGTGATTTGGTATGATTTGTTCTAATATAAACTATTCTTTGGTTAATTCTGACTTTATTTGTGCACCTACAAGTAATTTGGATTCCTTCTTCATTCTCTTTGGATCAAATAATGAATGAAGCCTTGCTGACAGACTGCATCTGCAGTAATGCCTCGATTCCAGACTTCTCTTTTTCTTCACATAACTATAGGGCTCTTTTATAAACAGTAGGCCAAAATTGTGAGTTCTGTGAATGAGAGAGGTTTTTATACACTGTGTGGGGGATAGATTGTTTACCTTTTGATTGACAGCTGACTCTTGCACTGTGAAGGCACGGGGTCATGTGTTTAAATGTACTGATGTGTAAGTCTGTGTAGAAACACAACTAGGAGTTCTGAGAGTCCACCTGAACACAGCAAAGTAGTACAATATACAACTCAGGGAACAATTCCTGCTCAAGACTGTGCAGAAGGAAAAAGCTATCCAGAGCTACCTTTTCACAAAGTCAGGAAGGTCCTTAGCTTCCTAGAGAGAGAGGAAGAGAGAGATCCTTCCCCCACCTATTTAAAGATCTATTTAGTTTGTACAGGTTTTTCTTCAGGAAGATTTTGAAGTTTGCTCAACCACTTTGATTATTCTTACCTGCTTTTGCTTAAAAAGAATTACATTTCTGGCTGGGCAGATGAAAAGCCCTACAGGACCACAGTCTTCTGACATCAGACCTGTAAGAAAATATTCTTGGCAACAATCAGTGACAATCTTTCTGTTTTAAATCATAATTCGTGGCTTAATGACATCTAGTTGAGTATCATGTCCAGTGACATTATATCTGGTTACACTGCATATAATCTTGTTTTTATTGCTTATTTTGAATATTTCATATTTCATGTAGATCTGGTAATCTTTTGCATTCTCATCTCAGAGGGACCAAAGAAAATCTTCTGAATACATAAAGTGAAAACCATGGAACTGGAACAAGTAGCACAGTCAGATTCGGTACAATAATTTCTGAGAACTTAGTCTGGTAATAAAAACACTTTGCAGCTCAGTTTGAGTGGAAAAAGCAGAACTTTTTTTCCAACTCTAGTTATTTTACGAAAGCAGTAAGGTAAAAAAAGATCACAGTCTATCTGCAGGTCTATAGAGAAATTTCTGCATCTCAGAGCAAAAGAGCCACTTAGTGTTCCACTAGGGATGCAGATAATTATTCTGTGCTCATTCTATTAGGAGTCTTCTAATGTACACATAGGATGAATGGTGTATCTGAAGATATTACTTGCAAAATACCCAAGGAGCCCTGTCAGTGATTTTTCAGTGAGAAGCCTTCAAATAATTTCATAGCCTCTGGTGTCCTGTCAATCAGTCTACCTACTATTCTTGATGGAAAGATGTCTTTCTCTCACTTTGGAGATGGACCCTAAATTTAATTGGAACATTGGCTATATATACTAATTTACTAGAAATGATCTTGTAATACCCTGCTCACCAAAAATCAAGCCAAATCTAAGTCAGTCTCCAACTGTGTAGATATTGAGGAGGAAGCATTGAGTGTGATCTGATTATCTTCTAAAGAAGATAGGATTCTATTGTTCCCACAATTCCTTTCTGCTCTGAGTCTTCTGATAGGCATTTTACTCATGTTGTCAAACAAGAATTACTAAGCTTGAGCATTCTGCAGTTCTATATGCTACAGATTTTTTTCCAAACTATTATTTACAGGAATCTGCAGTCAGTACTGCACTGTCTAGTGTAATTATCTTGCATTTTGGATTTTTACACTTGTCCAAAATTCCATAGTCTCATGGGATATAATGTAGATACTCCCTTTCTGACTTTCCTCAAGCTGGTTTTTCCTGGATTATTAATGCCTAATGCCAAGTAATTCTCACACCCACCTTTCTGGATAGCCGGTCTACAGAGGGAAGAGATAATCAGGAACTGCCCCTATGCTGTCCTTGTGAGGAGGCTGTGGCCCACGCTTAGGCCTCCCCTCATCATGCTCTATGGGCTGAAAAACCAAGAGACACTCTTTATGTGTCTTCTCCTCTAGATCCTTCACCATCTTTGTTGCTCTGAGCGGATGAACTCCCATGCGGTTAAATTGAAACTTGTCTAGATATTACTTTCAACTTAGAAAGGCATCTTAGAATAATTTTTAACAGTTTTCTGTTGGTTCAGCATGTGGCTTTTGATTGTATTCTCTGTATGCACATCAAAACGATCTTCTAGTCATCTAAATAAGATAGTATGACTCTGTGTGGAACACCCCTGCAAAAGAAGGAGGTGAATAATTTGGCACAGAAGAAAGGCAGTACTGATAGCAGAAGTTAAATTCTTTGCAGCTTTGGAAGTTAATAATAGAATTCTGAATTCAGCATCACACGCAGGCTGTACAAAATGTAAGTAAAGGAAAAGTAAAATCTTGAATGCTTATTATCTTTACTCCTGTGCTTGTAATTTTTGTTTTTGGTAGCTCAGAGTCATGTTGCAACAGTTGGAGATCTTAAAATGTTCCTGTTGTATTTAACGTTACTAAAGGGAAATACGGGAAATGTATTTTAATAGCTTAATCACTTTAAAAATAGTGTTCTGCATGTTTTAATACTAATATTAGAAGTCTTTTTATTTTTTATCAGCATCAAAACTTGGTTGTGAATTTGCAAAAACTTTATACTATAATGATGGGCCTTGCTCATGACTTACAGGTAAGATTTGATAAGTAGTTACTTAGCAATAACTTCTGAGGTATTATTGCAAAGTGGTGTGCTTCTCATTCAAATCACGATCTCTTAGGGAAATAAAGTAGAAGGTTTCAAACTTCATTACTTATAGTACTAGACAACATATAAGATGAAGTTGTCCGTCAAATTTACCATTGTTTTCAGAAGAATGAAATGTTTACTCAAAGTGAATGTTGAAGAAGTTTCTCTACAAGAGTTAAATGTTTAGGTAAAGATCCTAAGAACAGAAAAAAATCAGAAAGCTGTGCTTTTTCATTCTGTATTTTACAGGTATATGAACAATCCAAAAACTGTTAAGAGTTGAAGCATTGTAGTTGATTTATCTTGTTAGACACTTTCAGAGATTGTCTTTGTTGAGCACAAAAACTTAGCATGTCTATTCCTATATGTTGTATTAATCCTCAGTGAAGTTCAGAATGAATCTCAAGAATTTTTAGGAGTTTATGTTCTGTTTTGTTTTCTCCTTGTGATTGTAGGTCTGAAAATGTTTCATTTAGGGATATGCTCAAGTTCTGGTGAAAGTTGCATAGATTCATAGAATAGTTTAGTCAGAAAGAGACCTTAAAAATCAACCTCCCTGCCATGACAGGGACACCTCCCACTAGGTGAGGCTGCCCAAAGCCTCATCCATCCTGGCCTTGAACATTTCCAGACATGGGGCATCTGCAGCTTCTCTGACCAACCTCTTCCAGACTCCTACCACTCTCATGGTAGAGAATTTCTTCCCAACATCTCATCTAAGCTTGCCCTGTATAACGAGATACTAGGGGCTTTCCTTGAAACTGTTTTAAAATATAGTGTAAGAGATGAGAAAATTAGCTGATGGAGCCATGTTAGGCTGGATTTTTTAAGTGGCCCAACAATTGTTCTATCTGTGAATGAAGGTAATGGAAACATCTAAGGTACAACAACACCAACCACAAGCCTACAGAAATTCTCAGAGAACTATTGTTGTCTGGTTGCTACGGAGGAAAAAAAACCATCCTGTTCTTTGCAACTAAATTGAGTACATAATCCCGCCATTTAAATTCTTCCTAATGAAAAGAAAATATTGAATTCTGAGTCGTTGCTTAGTTGCTCAAGTGAATAAGAAAAAAGAATGAAGAAATGTTCTATCATAGTGGACCTTAGTCTAAAAATAATGTAGAAAAATGGTGTGTAAATTTCTTAATTACCATGACTGTACTTTTCCTTATAAAACAATGTGATAATTGAATATAGTGTTTAGATACTGTAATTCACACTAACTAGTATTTCATACTCCATTCAACCTGGTCTTTATAAAAATAAATGATACATAAAGTGAAATACTGCTTACTGAAAAACTGATCTACATAATGAAGATTTATGTATTATACATGTCTTATATAATCTCAAGAATTATGTATAATAATAAAGGAGAATAATTTTTAGAATGAAGTTTGGTAATACTGGTGCTGATTTGTATCTTACTATACAGGTTCAAGGTTTGTGGAAATTATTTTGCACATTAGAGCTTCCACTGATCAAAGTTCTGGCAGGTATGAAAGTTCAGTCCAAAATACGACTTCTTGCCATTTTCATGCAACTGTTTATTATTCTGAAGTAAAATGTTATAATAACTAAATATTACATTATCCTTGTGTAGGTGTTCACGGGCACGACAAGTTAGAATTTCCATTTCGTAGCATGCAAGATTAAAATTGTCAGTTGTAAACATTCTCAGTATTTAATTCTATTTGCAGTGATGGAAACTCACAAAATACATGTGGACAAACAAGAACTGAAAAAAACATCAGAGATTCTGGGGGTAAATTTTATCTTTATTTTTTCCCACAAATGTTAGTTCTCTTTTCTACACTAAATCCCCTCCCTAGTTCGCAAAGAAATGTAGACTGAAGATATGCAAGCAGTCCGTTAAACGAGCTGATAGCCAGCAGTGAGGTATCTCATTTGTAAGTAGGAGTCCAATATACTTATTAATGTAGGAAGTAACAGAATATCAAGTATATAATTACTAATCTTGGAAGTAACAGAATATTGAAGAAAATAATGTAATAGGAATAATTCTGATGTATTAATTTATAGTTGAGACTTAAAGAACTTGAAGAGGAAGCCCATCAAATTGCTGGAGAACGATTCCTTTTGACCAGCAGTAGTCAACTCAGAGAAGTAATGTTCATACTCCTGTTATTACTTAAGCATCTGTCCTGTAAACTGTTAACTATGCAGAGGAATTATAAAGTACATAAATTTGTTCTTCCAACTTCTGATTCTTCACTACCTTCCTAGATTCTAATTATCTTTTCTGATTATAATGGAAGACATCTCAGTTAATTCATAAATCTGACAATTTGGCTAATCTGTATTTCAGTGAATTTAAATAACGCATTTTATTTTAGTAAGTGCACTATTTTAGAAATAATATGTTAAAAGTAAGGATTGGATCTTTTTACTCCTGTGTTGTTTTTCTCTTTTCTGCAATAAACTCTATTTTGCTTGGAATCTCTTTTGTAGACTGGATTTCAAGAATCTAATGATTTTCTGTTCTTTTTCATCACTTGAAGCACTGAAATGTTTTTCTTAATGTAGGTACTGTTTGAAAAGTTAAAACTGCATACGCTGTGTGAGAAAATTCCCAGAACTGAAAGACAGCAAGTTGCATCCACCTCAGAAGTTGTGGTGAGATGAGGTTCTTAAATGATCTGCATTATTTAGAAAAGCTTCTAAGTTGTCTGTCAGTGAAGCTGTCATTTGTCTAGTTTCCCTTCCAGTCTTCATTTATTTTTATATTATGTTAATCACGCTTGATTTACTTCTGCCAGAAATGACAGAGTGGGACCAAGAATAGAGAGAGAATTCTACTGCTTAAGATAAAAAAAACAAAAAAAAAAAAAACAAAAAAACCAACAACATTGTATTGAATACACTTTTGTCAGAAACAAGGGAAATACTTTGTAGTTTCCTGATTTGAAATTCATGGTACCTTGTAGCACTTCGTATTGACTTTACACGGATCTAATGTCAAATCTACAAAACGATAGAGAGGTTAATAAATCCTCTATCCCTGATAGTAAGAAAAGAATTACAATTGAAAATCTTTATTCTGGTGGTAGAATTCCATAATTTTTTTTTTTAACCTGAACTGTGTAGTTCCAGAAATTTTTGTTGTATTTCTACATATAAAAAGAATCAAATTAGATTGTATTTACAAATTTTTATGTCAATTTACAATCGAAGTAATCTTGAAATCTCCTGGAACTTGTATGATGGGGCAAATGGGAACTCTGCTGTTAGATTTTGATTATATGAATATACACTTAGATATACGTTTATTATCCACTTATGTATACATATATACAAATGTGTTGTGTACTGTTCCATGTTTGTTCTTGCCTAGATGCTGTCTAGCACAAAAATGGAACAAAGGACCATAGACAATCCCCTCTCTCTATACGCCTTATTGTTTTCTATGTTCTTGTGGAAAAGTTTTCATGTCTATGTATCTTATTGTCTCTGTCTGAAATGAGAAGGGAAACAAAATGCAAGGGGATAATCTCCAGCCCTCCTCCTGAAGGCAGGGATGAATGAAGGCTCTTCCGGGCCTGTGATAAGATTGCTTGAAGGACATAACAGTTTAGCAAACTGCTAGCATCCTCTTTCATCTCAGCAAGTAAATTTCATCCAGCAGAACTTCTGCTATATTTTACTTAACAGTTAAATATGAAATATTAATCACTGTTCTAATGGTGAAGTTAAGATAGTTAAATAATACCACTTAACAGAAGAACATAACAGTAATTCTGATTTTTTTTATTTTACAGCTAAGTAAGTTGCAAGATCTTCATCCTTTGCCTAAGCTTATGTTAGAATACCGGCAGGTGAGCTGTTGTTTTTACATGATGTAGTTATACTCAAGCAAAATTTGCAGAAAAAATGTTATTTATTAACAGCAAAACAAAGAAGGTGACAAGAGCCTCCTGAAAATCCAAAATTACCTTGTTAGCTCTTATGCTTAATGCTTGAGTATTCAGTACATCAGTTTCCAATATAGATAAATAAAATCCACAGTTCTATTTTTGTGCTGGTTTTTTGTGTAGTTCATTCACTGGGAGGCATAAGGTGTAAAAGAATGAATTCCAATAGGACTTTTGCTAGTATCTTTGTAGACCTGCTTTAGTGTATACCTTAGCACTTTGATAACTTATTTTAGTAGGTCAATAGTGAGTATACATCCATTTTTTTTTTCCTAGGGTAAAACTGTTTTTTAAAAGAGTCTACGAAACAATCTCATGCACTTGAGACTAAGGTTTTTGATGTGTAAACCTTACTGTTATGTATAAGCATTTGCCTAATGCTCTTACGTAATTTAGGTTCGGAAGATGAAATCAACCTATGTGGACGGACTAAGAACATGCATGAGAAAGGTAATATATTAAAAAAACAACTCTAAAACATGGTGTTTAAAATAAAAGTTATTAATTGATTGCAATATTTACAGTTCAAGAACTTTAATGTGTATATATAATTAGAAAGCATTTCTTTTTAAATTTGTAATCCTAATTGCAGTGAGTTTTAATTAAGTTTACGTTAACTAAACTAGAAAAATACATCCTTTTTAGATGAATGTAATCACCCTCTTTTTGGGGGGATGGTGAGGGATATTATTTTATTTGACTCCAGGGATTTATTTGCCCTACATGGAATCAGACAGGAACTGTGACTGGCAGACTTTCATCCAAACATCCAGTAAGTGAGCCTTTTAAAATTTTAAAAATAACATCATTTACATACCATGCTGCATACTTTAACTTAGGAGATGTTCTAGTAAGTCCAGTAATTGCCATGCTGTATGTAAATGGGAGACAGAAAAATTTATGAATGAGTAATTTCCTCTAGAACAGTTATTTTAATAAACAATTTCCATCATCATTTCATCAGAAAATAATATTTTTTACCTTAATATAGAAAGTGAAAACTGTAAGCCATGCATGTACCATCTAGATTGCTACTGAATAACTTCTTTAAAATAAATTGCTGGTGTTCATATACCCCTCCCTATAAAGGACTGGTGAGCCCTATGGTATGCACAGAGGATTATAGGAAAGGGAGAAGAGCACAAGAAGAAGCCTTTCTCTTCTGCAATTTGTCTTCAGGCCTTGCAGTAAAGAATCACTCTGTTACTCTGGAAGTCTTTCCAGGTCATTGTATGGCTGTGATATTTGGGTTCTTTGTGCTTCATTTTGGCTATAATTTTTTCCATGTATACTTGTGGCTGGAGTGACTTTTGATGTTCTGGACTACTAGAAGCTTTGCTTTTGTGCAAATTCCAATAGAGAAACATCTCATGTTGCATCTCACATGCAGTTTTGGATGATTATGTTCCAAACAAAGGTTTCTTTATGTGTATATTGTTTGTTCTGTAAAGGAACTGAATAATATCTGTCTCCTTCCTTCTCTGACTCCATTTAATGTTTTAAAGGTTTTTACTTGCATATTTAGGGGGAAATGACCAGACACGAGGCATAGAATGGGATTTCTTTCTCAAATGAATTCTGTGGTCTTCTTTCAGATGAATCCGCATATGGATGTATAGATGATGTATATTTTTGCCTTTAAGTGGGTTTCTGTCAAAAGATAAGCTTATTCACATATTTTCTACATTTCTGTTGCAGCAACTTAGAGAAGGTTTCTTGGTAGAACTTGAATTCATTGTATGCATCTATTTTAGTTTAACTGTGCACTCTTTCCTCTCATTTGATTGCTTCTTCTCATTTGATTCCTTCTTCTTCAGTGTTGCTTAACTAAAACTTTTGTCACAAATAAGTGTTATGTAATGTACTTATCATGTAATATAGTACCCCACAAAAAAGAGACATGTTTGATATTGTAGTTTACTGCTGTAGAAGACTGCATATGACTGTATGCAATTATTTGGTTTGAGATGTAAACTTCAGTACTAGAATTAGATATTCTGTATTAAGATTTTTTCCTGCAGTCTTCTGCATGGAAGAGAACTGTTACTAACTAATCTACTCTTCTATACTTCAGAATATGTTTTTACCTTTAAATTAAAAAACATAAAGCAATGAGCATGGGGATGTTTCCTTCCTTTGAGTATCAAGAAGTTACGCTGGAGATGAGTAAAATTCTTTATCTCCTTAGAGCAGTTGGGGAAAAAAAAGTGAAATAAAGACATTCCTATTTCTCTCTAGGAAAATTAGTTTTACCAGCTTGTCCAAACAAAGAAATAAAATTTAACTTATCAAAGTGCACAGTAGCCTTTAGTTTGGAAAGCGGAAATGTCATTAGACAAAGAAATTAACTTGGGGTTTGTTGCATGTTAATGTGCTCAAAGAGGAGCCACAGGAAACCTAAAATACACCTCAGTGTATTTCAGTCTCTCTAGTAATGTCTTCTGATATTGAATGCGTTATAGAGAGTTGCTTGGTTGTTTATTAGAAGTTGTGTGTTACTATCAGTGTCTGGAATATGAATAATAAATCAGCTGTCTGGTTTTAATTCTGATAAAATAGAAAATTATTTGAAGTAAAGATACTGTGTGTATCCACACTGAGTGTATTTCTTCTGGGCTGTCTTCTGGAGTGAGGGAATGAGCTGAGTCATTAAAAACTCAGGTGTAGTTTTGGGATAGTTTGTCCTGTGGCTTATGGGCAGTGTGGATGAGATGCTGCGTACTTATCTCTGCCTTAACACGATTCCAATAGGTTTTAGGTCCTTAACGTACCCACACTTATGTACACTGTGCATGGCAAACTGAGTATCAGGCAATCAAAACTATTGGGACAGATCTTGAATTTCAGTCATTTCATTCCAGGTCTCATTGTGTTACAGTCTAATCTGTGACACTATCAATTTTTTTTTTCCTGAAAGTTTACATCCCAGTACAAACAGAATTTCAACTTGGTACTTCAGGTTTGTATAGCGGCTCACCTTTACTCAAGCATCTTTCTTTTGTCTCTTTCTTCCACAATTCATAGAAGGTTTTGACAGCTGATGCTAAGAGTAAAATGTAAAGTCTTTGGCTACTTTTGAAATTGCACTATTATGAATTCAGTTTTGTAAGAATGTTTTCATATCCTGATCTACTGATGTGAATGGTTTCTTCAAATGGGCAGATAGTGTGGATCTGACACTTGCGTTGGTCTTACTTGAGTGCATTTTGTCTTTTTTTTTTTTCAAGTATGTTTATTGGAATACCTTGAGGATAGGGGGGAAGTCAGGTATGTTCAAGGTTCACGTAAAACATCTTTCCAAAAGTTTCTTTTAGTGCCATTTAAGCTAACAAATTCATTTTTGGGTAATTATGCTTCACTAAAAAGGAATCTGTTTTGAGATGACAGTCTATGCACTCTTGGACCTTTGCATCAAAGGAATTTTGTGTCATATTTTCTACTAGGTACAAACACCTACATACATACATCATACAAACATCTTGATATGCTGATAAAGTCAGAGCATTCATGCCATTTCTTACAGTTGGTCTGTGTTCTCTGAGTATCTCTTGCATTCAAAATATATTTTCCTTCTGTCATGTTTATTTTCAGTATATTTGTTTCAATGCTCTTGAGTTGCATGCTGGTTATGATTGCACTAATAGTACTAAAATAGTATCTCGTTTTGTGTGTTTAGAGTTCTTACAATCTCCTATTGCTGCTTTATTTTTAGAAATATGTTTTAGGTCCAGAATTTGGCAATTAAATGAGCTGCATTTACAGCATTGGAGACAGTTCTGAATTTGTTCTTTTTTACTCCTCGGTTGTTTTTGGTTTTTTTTTTTTTTTTTTTTTGACAGAGAAATATACCTGAAAGAATGAGTGTGTTGTCAAGACTGTAGTTCAGTTGCTTTTGTGATAAGAATTTACATTGTGTTAACATTGCAGTAAGACACCCTTAGTTATGAGTGTGACAACAACAGCATGAAGTAGTATATACTACTACTGTTATTACTGTTATATATTACAGTATACTACTGTTAGTAGTAGTATAACACTGATGTCTGATGTTCCAGATGATCACATAGGTTCAATATCGACCTGTACAAATAAGGGTTCTGCATCACAAACCTTTGTTCTCTTAGCATCACGTGTACTCCTAGTATCCTTTTACATGGTATATTCATGTCTTTGGTGATCTCTGTAGAAAGGCTTCTGATCTGTGTATGCATCTCATGGTGGGTGTAGCGTATCCGATGCGTTGATAACACTTGATATGATTATGTTTTCCATCTGGCTCAGTAAAGCTTGGGATATCATCTGGGCTGTAATTCTGCAGTAACGGAAGCGATCATGTAGATAACTTGTCTTTTATTTAGGATTGTCTTTGTATGGATAATTGTTTTGTGTGGTATTTAAAGACCGATAATGTGTAGCCAGTATAAATCTCTTTCTATACAGTAACACATGTGAAAATTGCTTCTATTTTAAAAATACAGGGAAAGAGAGACTGTCATTACTTCTGCAAACCAAATAAAAGAAGAAAAACAGAGGATTAACATTAACAGTGTAAGAATACATAGGATTCTGTACAACTCAGAGTAATATCAGCTAAAATATTTTTAGCACATTGTGAAAAATCGACTGAGAGGCCCCATTCCTCCTTCACTCTCTTTTAGTTTCTGGCAAAAAACCCTTTAGAGAGGCTTAGATGATAAAATTCCTGTTAAGTGTCTCTTTGCTTGGGAGATTATGGCATTGCATACCTCCATTTGTTCTGTTAAATTCCTAAGATACTAGATTTCAATTATACTCAGTAAAAATTAAATTGGCAACTTTTAAGTGCCTGCTGCTATTGACTGGGCTTTGTTCAGGCAGTTGGATATGTGCTGAATCATTTTTATCCTTTGAGTGGCCTTTGCCAGCTTTGCCAGTGATGTTTTAGAACTGCTGCAGGTTCCAAAGCTATGCAGTGATTGCCTTTAGAAATCTGTGTTGGAATACAGTTGGTACAACCAGCTGTGGTTTTTTCTAAGATGAACGTGACAGGGGCTTGTGGGTGACAGCAAGAACTTAGCATCACCTTTGTTTACATCAGTGTTTTTTTAGCTATGTACTTTCCGATAGAAATTACAAGTTATTTTTTTTATAGTAGTTATAGTAATAATCATAAATTAGAGTACTGTGCTATAGAAGTTTATCTGCATTCTGTGTTGTGCCTCTTGAAACTCTGAGGAGTCTTATTCCATGCAATTTCATAGTAACTAAAGAGCAGTGTTAGCACGATGTTTTCATTACAAGAAACAAATAGTGCTATTCACTTGTAATCTGCCACAGTCTTCATTTTTCCACTGTTTATTCATACATGCTTCAACTCCTGTATGGGCATGTTATGCTTTCTGTTATTGGCATCGTCGAGTTGCAGAGTATGGTCAGTTGCTATACCTCCACATCCACACTGAGTAGCTTAATAGAGCTCATGGCCTACTGAGTTCATTTTCACTGTCCTCATCTGTAAGATAGTAAAAAACAATTGAGTCTCTAGCAATCTGCAAAAGTGCATCTATCTTCACGTCAGTGTAAATACGTGTGCTTGTTTTTTAGAAAGTTGTCTGTTGGTACCTGTCTGTGTCCTGATGAAAATTCTTGAAGTCCTGCTTGAAGATGTTCTGTTCTTAGCATGAAATATTCCAACAGTGGGATTTCTAGGAATATATTTGTAGAAATTATTCAAAGCTTGGAGAATTGTCTTGTGAGAAGGCAATAATAACTAATAATTTAAATGTAATTCAAGTACACAGATTACATCTTGTCTTATAGGCTCTCAAAAGTTAGAAGTATTAGCATGTTCTTTTCTGATGAATTACTATTTGCAAGGGCAGTATGTAGTCTAATTCTGATCTCAGAATAAGCTTTGTTGGTCTGATACAACAAAATTACCGTGTATTATTCTTCTTCCTGTTTCTCACTCAAGGAAAAAAAATTCTTCAAAAGCTTTAAGAGTTCTGACAAGGAAAAAGAAGATGAAAAAGGGAGAAATGAATGATAAAAAGAGAATAGATTTATAGGGGAAGATCGAAAGTTAGATATAGCAAGAGACACTTCTTGTCTTGGATGGTTGAGTTTTCAGACTGCTGCTTTTTGAAAGCTTTGTCAGTGGCTTCCCTCAGAATTTCAGAAAATGCTCTCTGTAAATCTATATCCCTATTCCAGTGGTCTTTCTCAGCTGACAGTTTGTTTTTCCTGTGTGAATGAGTGGAAAACTTGCCAGTTGTCAGCATCCTTTCATGAAATGTCAAGAAATTTCCCCCAGAGTTTTGGAGACAGGTGTGTTCTCTCAGGTTTGGAACAAAAAAAATAAATAAATAATACCTCATATGAGGATCACTGAAGATAGAGGGAATAGGACAGAGGTCATCTTGCTGACTTCTGTACAGTCTTGCTGTCCTTAGTTCTCCTGTGTTAACCATTAGCACCTGCTGGCTGTAGCTGGTAGGAACCCATAGGTAAGTACCACTTTGACCAAACCAAGAAATGTCTTTTCTTCTTTGGGAGGAAAGAAAGAGTCAATGGTTATCTAGGTTTCAAATTCAATATTGTCTTATGTTCAACTCAATAAAGTGAGAATTGGGTATTTTTGGTAGTTGTTTTCTTCTTCCTTTGTATTTACTTCGAAAGCTTCTTAAGCTTGTGGAAAAAATGTTGAATTATTTCCAAGTCTCTCTCTTGACCAGCGGATCTTAAACCCTTTTTTGTGCTGCTGGTTAAGGCAGGAGGGGATCAATGCATCCTGCTGCATCACCTTTGAATGACTGACCATGGATGAAAGCAGCAACTAGTACCAAAAGTTAAGAAGTCCTTTGCTGGAAGCTTGTATGTTTAGGTGTTTTTTAAGGAGGAAAATGAATGTTTAATTCTTTAACTAGCCACTAGGTGGCAATTGCAGATAAGTCAAGGCTTGCTTAGGAATGTATGCACGCAGAATAATACTGCTATTGTGGCCTTCCTCATTTTTGTATTTTCTCTATTTATTGAGATATGTGTATTTTAAAAATTAGATTTTTGGAGTATCTTAAAATTGTCTCATACATAAGTTACGGAAAATAATTATTTCTGTGCAATAATAATTATTGCTCATAGAAGTATTTAAGTATGCAATTTTTCTGCCGTGTAATTTCTCAATGAGTCACTTGCCAGTCAGTTTTGGTGAAGTGAGTTTGTGAGTGTGCTCAGGATTCAGCCTTCTTGGCTCTTGGCATTGCAAGTAATGACTTTTACTGACCTGACTGACAGCTGGGAGAAAAATGTTGCTTCTCCAGATCTGCTCCATCTGATTCCGTGGCAGCTTTTGGTCTTCGTTCATGACGTAACCACACCGTGTTAATTTATGAATGGATAATTTTATCTCACTGAGTAAGTTTGGTCTCTGTTCTTACTTTTGATTAAGTCCTTAAGAGAATGCAGAAATTAATCAGAATCAAGCATCCGTATTCTACCAGTATTTCTGTTCATTCCCATTTATTTCAATAACTTACTAGCTTTATTCTGTTGCATATTGCGTACTTTAAAAACATGCAGAGCAGTTAGTAGATGAATGCTAGTAGATGACTAGCAATTTTCTATTAAAAATACACACATGAATATAGATGCCACTGTATACATATACACGTTTATTTGTACGGAGTTACCAGAGTTGACTAAGGTTGCTGGCTTATATCAAAAACAAACAAACACAATTTATGCTGCTCTAAATGTGTATGACAGAGGCTAGCTGCACTGATAGAGATGACTGAAAGGGGAATATAACATGGGAAATAAGCAACAACCTTACTTGACAAAGAGTATGAAATAATTAAAATGTACCACTGGCCTCTGTGATTCTGAGTTTTCTAATCTCATGGACTTGAAAGTTATTGTAGCCAGGATGTATCTTTATACTGTAATCCCGTGAAAGAACTGAAAGGACATGCTGTTTAACCTAAGAAAGAATCAAGTTTGTTTATAAAATCAGTTTGAAACGTAGAAGAGGAACTTGGAGACCAAAAACAGAAAGCTTAACAAATTTTAACTGATTGAGGATATAGCCATCAAAATGGGAACAGCGTGGTGTTTGAATTTTGATTTGGTGTTGTTTTTGTTGACAAATCTACTCTCCTCTGGTTGAAAACTGTATGAAAAAGTTGTGTATTTTAGGCCTGTAACAGAGACACCAAGAGTTCATCAATTCTGAGTGTCCTCGATGGAGTAGAGACTGTCATTCTTTCTGAATGCCTCTATATGCAGAGCTGAACAGCAGAGACAAGAATCTACAACATCTTCACCTGGAACAATTGACAAAAGTATAACAGCTTTTAATAGAGGTATTCTCCGGTACAAGAAAACAGATTTCTAACCTGTGCTATAACAACAGCATATGGAATGCCTCGGGATTATTAGTCAGGATAGATTATAGTAGCAGTAAGAACAGATGAAGGAGGTAGGAGGAAAGAAATCGGGAGTGGCATGTACAGTTTTAATCTAGTGTCTATAGTGAGAAGTTTGATATACTTTCATATACATTTTTCATAATCAAGAAAATATCTACCTTCTCAGTTGCATTTTAAGATGCAATGTCAAAGCTGATAATTTCTGCAAAGTATCTTTAATATTTGGTGTGTTTTAATGTTAAACTACAGATGTTTTAAAAAAAATGCCTAGGGATGAAACCAGAGCCCTTCTATGTTTTTCCACTGTCTCCTTTCATTTGAAGGCCTCAATTGTAGCTCAGTAGGAAATCAGGTGAAGACTCTTTCCACTATTCAGCACTGGTTTACATAGATTTATCAGTAATACTGATGTTACAAAAACAGAATCATAGAGTCACAACATCAGTGCCTTTGGATCAAACTAATTGAGATTATCTAGTCCAACCCCCCATGCTCTAGGCAAGGTCCACTAAAGTAGATTTCTCAGGTCATGGTTTGAAAGTTTCCAGGGCTGGAGGTACCACAGGCTCTATAGGCAGCCTGTACTGGTGTTTAAGCACTGTTTAAGTGGCGTTTCCTGTATTTGTCTTCCCACTGCCTCTTTTTCTAACACTGCATGATACCAGGGAGGAGAATCTGGCTCTATCTTCTTTACACCTTGATGTTCGGCAGGCATTTATATGGATAATGTCCTCTGCTGAGCCTTCTCTTCTCAAGGATCAAGGATGCTCTATCAGCCTCTGTTGCTATGATGTGTGCTCCAAGCCCTGAATTGTATTAGTGGTGCTTTGACTGCACTCTTCTCCGTTATGACCATGTCTCTCTCATACTGGGGAGGCCTAGAACTGAACCCAGCAATCCAGATATATCTTACTAGTGCTGAGCAGAGGGAAAACTCACCTGTCTTTACCTGCTGGCAATGTTTTTCCTGATGCACTCCAGGACACTGCCGGCTTTCCTAGATGTGAAGGCTTGCTGCTGGCTCATGTTCAACTTGTTTGGTTTTTTTTTTCGACAGAATCCTCAGGTCCTGTTCTCCAAAACTGTCTTTTTCAGGCTGTCAGTTCCCAAAGTATACTGGCACGTGGTGTTATTCCTCCCTGCATGCAGGAATTTGTGTGTTGTTGAATTCTTTTGTACTCTTCGTGGCCCATTTCTCCAGGCAGTTGAGGTTTCTCTGTATGGCAGTGCAGCCATCTGCTGCTTCAGCCACCCCTCTCAGTTTTGTATTGTCTACCGTCTTGCTGAGATTGCTCTCTATCCTGTTATCTAAGTCACTAATGTAGGTGTCGAGCAGTATTGGCCGCTGGGGCACTCTATTAGTGCCTGGCCTCCATCTGGACTTTGTGCTGCCTGTCACAGCCCTTTGAGCCTGGCACTTCAACCAGTTTTCAGTCCACCTCACTGTCTGCTTATCTAGTTTGTACTTCATCTGTGTGTCGATGAGGCTTTTATGAGAGATTGTTTTGAAAGCTGTGCTAACATCAAGGTAAACAACATCTGCTGCTCTCCCTTCATCCACCAAGTTAGTCATTTCATCACAGAGGTTATCACTGCTTAAGCATGATTTCCCTCATGCTGACTACTCTGCATCATCTTCTTGATTTTAATGTGTTTGCAAATAGTTTCCAGGATTAATTTAAGTAATTGAGGAGGAGCTGTCTGGCCTGTAGTTTTCTGCATCCTCCTTTCTGGCCTACTGGAAGATGGGTGTGGCATTTGCTTTCATTCAGTATTGAGGAATGTCCTCTGATCCCCAAGATCCTTCAAACCTGGGCAACACTGCCCACAGCAAGGGGGTTAGAACTAGGTGTTCTTTGAGGTCCTTTCTGATCCAACCCATTCTGTGATCCTGTGAATCTATAATCTTAGTCTCATCTATCCTTCTATCTATTAGAACCTCTGAAAACTTATTTTTTTTAATATAAAAGGATTTTCATCAACAGAACTGAGTCAGGAGAATCAATTTCTTTGCAGCCACTGATTTTTATTTTTTTTAAATTATTGCTAGGGGTTTCTTATTAATCATCCACTAGAATAGTTTGATTTTATTTTGTATTTTTTACTCACCCAGAAATAGTGAAGTATTAATAGTTAACTTTCATAGACAGCTTTCCTACCACTCTTTGAAGTACATTTCTTCTCTATGGAGCATAATCATTCAGAGGGGACAACTTTGTTTCTGTACAACTTCTAGCAATGTGTGGTCATTTTTCTAACAGGGCTGGCAGTCACATCTCAGATTGGATCTGTGAACTTTTTCAGGAATATACTTGAAATAACAAAATTTGTATTTATGCTTTGTATATTTATGTAGTCTGGGGTGGTAATAGTCATTTACCAAAGCCACATCAATCTTCTGCTTTTGATTATAATAATATGGTCATCTAATTATCAACTCAAGGTTTTCATTTTGGAAGATTGTCTCCTTATTAGTCCATCATTTAAAATATCTGTAATAAATGTATCTCGTGAAATTTGATGATCTAACATCTTCAAAACCATCACTTTCAGGCAAGTCTTAGGTCAAGCTATTGTAATTGTATCTCATACAGGTAGACTGAATAGTCCGCTGGAGATTGCTGTATTTGTCTACTGACTATAGACTGCTGGTTTAAACCAAAAACTAACCTAAAGATGTTTAAAGTTAGCTGAGAGGCCTCTATTAAGCTGTTCCAGTATCTTAGAGGTGATCACTGCCACTTTCATGTTTCCTGAGCTTCTTATTTTTCTCTGAAGATTTATTCAAATTCTGAGTTGTTAACTAATTTACAAGTGAAAGTACATTTTGCACTTGCAATTATGTTTTTCAGAATTATTTGTAACACATCTAAAAATGCTTTAAAAGCAGACTTCCTACGTATGCTTTCAGTGAAATCAAGATGGCAGTACAGTGATTTATTTTGCCATTATAAGATTTTGAAATAAATCCTCACTTCACCTTGTTAAGAATTTTGAATCTGATGAGTTAAAGAAAGTAATCAGTGATTGTAACCTTAAACAGCTCTGTGCTGGAAGTTATCTTAAGCAAATGTTATTACCAGTATAAACCCTGATGAAAACTCCATAATGTGCTCTCCACCATTAAAATGATTGAAGTCAAAAATAAATTTTTATACCCTCAATGTTTTTAGTTGTTTTTAAATGTGGAAAAATTAGGTTCCCACATTCAAGTCCGGGTGCATAAGGAAAGAATATTCTAAATTCCCAAGGATCCACTAGCTTTCATGGCCACTTATTTTTCATGTTATTCATACAAGCAAGCACTGATCCTCCTCAATTTTTTTTGTTGGGAATCAGTAATCATTAATATAAATGTTGGTGTTGTGCACTAAGTAACTCTTTCATTCAAAATGTAATCATGTAGCATTGCAAGCCTTAACACAGCTGAAACTGAAGAATATTAAAGGTAGCACGTGTTTCTTCTGCAGCAGAATTCATGTTGATGGGTTTAGAGCTGTGTTCCTACTTGACCTGCACTATGAAAATATTATGTAAATTATGTAGTAGTTTCTTCTCTGTGTATAGTGTGATGGTGGCGGTTCAACTTCAATACATTCTCTGTGGTTCTTTAAGGGTGATAGACTAGAAATGATCATGTTCCAATCTGGGGCTTTGTTCTTTCACTTCCACTTCAAATTTTAATAACTTTTGCAGTTTGATTACATCCCTCTTAGGGATGTATAATTTTGAGTCAAAATTACATGGCAAATGTAGTCTGTTTATTAGGAAATCATATAGCACTATACTCTTCTTCTGAAGTTACATAATATTTTCATCTAATTCCTGGACTACTTGCAAATGAATTGTTTGGAATTAAGAAAATTGAGATTCATACACATTTTCTCCTGTTGTACGTTACCCTTCCAGACAAGGAAGCATAATAACATAACAGAGAGAAGCTGTCATGTGACGCCTTTCATACTTTACTGTAGATGTATGAGCATGAATCTTTGAACTAAGGTCTAGTAATCTTCTTTCCTGAATTATGCTTGTTGATAAACTTAGTGCTCATTGTTAATTTTGTCTGATATGTGGTACTTGATGAACAGCTGCTTCCTATTTTGTTATGCTTTTCAAAACGGTGGGAATAGAAGTTAGGAAAATGTCTGGGGCTGGAGGAGAATACCTTCACTTAGCTTAAGGCAGAGTTCATGTGTATTTTGTTCTGGAAAGTAATTCTCCGTATTGAAAAATGCAGGGTAAAATTAAAATAATTTAAAAAAAGTGTTAGTGATTACGTTCTATCATGTGCCCAGAAGTTAACATTTGTAAAGTTTGCTGGTGAAAAATTGATCTTATGAAATCCCAACTGTGAAGGAAGGTCAAATATTCAAAAGAACTTGGTACAGAATGGGGAAGATTCCTTTGAAAGACATAATCGTATGACGAAAAACTAGCTGGCATTAGTATCACAGATGTTTCTTTGCTTCTTATAAACGGTTCATTAATGTTGTTATAAACTTTCACCTACTAAGCAATTTTTTTTCTTATTTGTAGAACATTCAAGGTATCTCTAAACATCCAGTGAGAATTACAAAGAAACAGTACATAAAAGGTAAACTATGTTAATACAAATGTGAAAAGTTAATTTCATCTCCTTATCTTACTGAGTTGTATTTTATTTTGAGGCAGACCAGAAGATCCAACACAAAAGACTATAATGGATTATTGATGGATAGTTGTGCCTTAACATTTGAACCAATTGCTTCTCACTCGTTCTGCTTGAGAAAAGTTCGCTGTTTCAGCACTGATCTGAATAGTATTAAACATTTAGAATTTTCTTTCCCTGGACAATCCCACTATTCCTTCTGTTCCAGTTGAAAATTATGCATCTTAACTTCATTAAACATTCTAGGGGTGATTTTGTGTGCATTCAGCTCATAAGGCTTTTCCCAAGGAGATGCTAAAGCTTGGGTATTTTAATCAAGCTCACAACTAATCACCAGTAGTTAGTCAGAACTGTTGGATTTGTTAATGGAATTGGATTTAAGGAAGGTGATTCAGAGCATGACCCAAGTGACAAAGTCAAAAAGTCATGTAAGTAGACTCTTATTAGAGAGATTTGCCAGATAAGCTTTCTTGAACACTGTAGTCATAGCTGAGAAATGTTGTTTGTTTGTTGCAGATGAGAGCAGGCTTTCCTTTTCACAGCTAGTCTGTCCCTCCAATTGATATAATACAAATCATAAGACAGGAGACTGTTTAAAACAGTGTAAAACTTCAACAGTCGTTCTGTTTTATCTCCCTGACTTCTTTTTATATGTTGTTGGGTTTTTATGTTGTTGTTCTTTTTTTTTCCAAAAAAAAAAAAAGTGTGAACAGCAGCTGTGTGAATCTGTGGCGCAGTGCTTAACAGTGGCACGTAGGCTTTTTTGGAAATAATTCAATCAAATTTGGTAGTGATCTTACATGTGCTTCTCAAAAAAACATTTGTGTGTTTCATTCCTATATTGAGGCATTTATTTCCCTTGCTCTCTGATCAGATGAATTATGGTTGTTTGTAATAAATAATTTCTTTTTACACCAAGGCAAATAAGTAGTTTTCAGAGAATACGCTGAGTTTCTAATACCTTGTCAGTGTACATTATTGCTTTGTTATGTTGTAGAGAGCTTAACTCATTAGCACTTGGATGCCTCTATCAGCTGTATGTTCTTTTTTTTACCTTCACCTCCTGTAACCCAGAATTGTTTACTAACACATTGAAGCAACATATCCAAAGATAAAACTTTTTATAAGTAGATCAGCTCTATAGACCCTATCTTACTTGCATGCCTCTTTTATTAAGGGACCTCTGAATTATGTTATTTATTGCAGTTGCTTGTTAGCTGGAGTTTTGGGAAGAGTTTGGTTGGGGGTGGGGGGGAGGAAAGGAGAAATGAGTGGTAATACAAGGATGGTAGAGATAAAGAAGCTGTACATGAATGCTGAGTAAAATAATTGTGTTGCTGGAAGTTGGTGCTCTGCTATTTACATTGTCATTTGTGTATTTTTAATTTTGTGTTGGGTGAGGCATTTACAACCTGCTATGGTTTGCAATGCTATTTTTGGATTGGGGTCTGGTACGTTTGTCTACTTCCTCTCTAGGAAAAGAAGAGGAAATACTAACCATTTCCCCACGAGCACTATTTGTTTCAAAGAAAGGATATACATTTTTAGCAGCAGGTAAGATAATATGTATTATTATTCTCATACATATTAATATTCTCATTAATATTCTCCATTCTGTGATCTTTTCTTCCCATCTTCCTTGCATGATGTTTTATTTTAAAAGGCTGTAAAATCCCATCAATTAATATTGTTATGCGATATATACTCCTTAGTGTGGTTTGGAAGTGGGTTATTTGTAATGCTTGTCAGGACAAAGAGCTATTAAAATGAATTGACACCTGAAGATAATAATGGAGCCAGGTACCTTGTAATCTGTTGCTGGACTGTAACTTTCTAGGGGTGCAATTTCTACAGCTGTTTATTTTTGTGGGTTTTTTTGGTGCTGTTTGTTTTTGTTTGTTTGTTTTGAGCAAGAAAAAATGATTTGTTTTGTAATAGCTTGGTTTAAATACAGACAGATTTTTCCTTTAGAGCACTAGATTTATTCTGACACTTTTTCTAGATTTTTCACAAATTGAATTAAGGATCCTTGCTGACTTATCAGCTGAACCAGAACTGTTGAAACTATTCCAAGAGCCTGAAACCACTGATATATTTACCTCACTGGCTTCTCAGTGGTAAGAGCAAATGTTGCATTTTGGGATATTTACTGTCCAAAAAAAAGATCCCTTTGAACTGTTGTTTTCCTGTGTAGTGATAATGAAAGACAGTATTTTGCCACAATAGCCACAATATCTATTGTTACTCTAATGCTGTTTTAACGCTGGAAACTATAAACTTCCTTCTCTTTCTGAGCCTTTTCTTCTCCATTGCTGTCTATTGCTGTATGTCACAATACTGTAATTCAGCTGGCTAGTTTAAGCCCTGTAACTAAAGCCGGTGCAATAACTTATTGTTATTGCATGTGTTGGTAAATTTCTCACTGTGTTATTGTTCATCAACACTTTTTAAAATTCCAGAGTAGCAGTTAAACAGGATAACTGAAATAATTACAGAACATATCTTCTCAGTAAAAGTAAAAGCACTTTTGAAGCCTGGTTGATTAGAAGAGCAGTGTTGGCATCGAGTTACATATATACAAAAAACAGTCTCTAGAGCTTGTGGGCTTGCTTGGAGCACTTCTGGTGGATTATGTGATGCTTTGAAAAAGTGATACTCCAGTTATCTTAAAAAAAAAAAAAAAAAAAAAAAAAACAACTTCAATTTCCAGATTATTTGCTGATCTTTTCATCATGTGGACCAAAACATTAACTATCCAAGTAGTGAAATATTAGTTAATTATCTGCATGAAGATATTTCTTACGATTGCTTTTATTGTAATGATGCCTAAAATCTTAGTTGAGACTGGGATTCACATTGTACTCAAAAACACATGAGCGTTCAATATGTGACAGGATAGATCTAAAGAAGCTTACAATTTGGACATACAAGACAGGTGAAAATCCAATAAATACATATTAAAATGTAAGCAGGCTGAACAGAATTGTCATGTAAATGCCATGCAATTTCCATATTTTCTTTGCTTCTGGCTCTTTAATTTTCTTCGCTGTTTTTGTTGGAAGATTGTTAGCTGAAAAACATGGAAGCAAAAATAGATATGAATTAATCAGTCCTGATTTAGATAATCCCTGTTCTACAGTTCCTAAATTTCTCCCCACTGTGCTATTTGATAATATACTCTGAAGTAGTAAAAATAAACAAAACAGTAATCAAATCATAATCAACCTTCTAATATGCATGTACAGTCTGGGACACCACAACTCAAGGTCACAGGTATCTCAGTGAATATAGCTATGGATAGATTGCCTATTTCTCTAGAGTCACTTAGCTTCTATTGATATTATCATCAGTTCCTAGCTCTGACATGATATCACTAGAACCTCGTGATGGAGTTAAATCCTTATTTTAGTTTAGAAATGTACTGCAAATGTATGCATGAGGATGAGTCAAATTTTGCCTCAGCTCTGGGCAAGGCTCCAGAAATACTATTCTATTCAACAACCTCACAGCTGTTGGCAGCCGTCAACCTCTTATAGTTGCCACACCGTAACTTTGCATTTAATGAAATATTACAGGCAAATATTTTTATCAGACAGAAGTGTCATAGTGTGTCTACAAAATCATTATATAACAATTCTGCTGACTCTTCCTCTAAACTTCAGGAAGGCTGATGCTTGAACTATTGAATCTATTATGTGACTTAATAATTACAGAACAAAGTTGAGTTTCATCTGTTCTAACCTTGGATGTCTGTTATGTACCTGGTGTGTTGATTTCTCACTACTGAGAACAAAGTAGGTCCAGGGTGGCCAGCTTTCATGTAGATGTTCATTTGCTCTGACAAATTTAATTCCTCTTACTGAGTCACTTCCTACTGAACTCACCTTTGGGTTTGGGGGGCTTGTCCTTAATTTATTTATCACCAGCGAGAAGACACAAAATCACAGATATCTTCCCATTCTGGATGCTGCTTCAACTTTCATAATGCAGATTTTAAATTAGTGGAGTATGACTAGTTGCTAGGGAAATTGTGATACAGCAGAGCAAATTCAAATTTCACAGAAATGTTAACTGTATGGTTAACACAATATAGTTTTTTTTAACTTTTTAGTAATTTTCACATATGGACAGAGCAACTGAATACATATACAGACTCTTTATATACTACCTGATTTATCTCTATAGGTATGTATCCTATGTATTTATTCAACCCATGTAAAAAAAATAGATTTAACATAATAATCATAACTACAAAGACCAAGTTCAGAGAAACAACTTTCTATCCTTATTTCAGATGTAGCTAATGCTTGGAAGTTATGAGAACAAAAATATTTACTAATTAAAAATAATTACTAATTAATAAGGCATTAATTATCCAGTTATCTGAACTTATTTTAAAAAGTGAAGAAACAGAATTTACAGAGTTCCAGCCAAAGATCTCTGTTCAGCCATTCTGGCCTCCTTCCTTGTCTTCCGTGACTCAGGGATGGTCAGCTCCTGCACCTTTAAAATAACTTCCTTAAAGTATTCCCAGCCTTCCTGGGCTCCCATGCTCTCCAAAACTACCTCCCAAGGGACCCTCTCAACCACGGTCCTCAAGGGGTTAAAGTCTGCCCTCTGGAAGCCCAAGGTGGCAGTTCTGCTGATTCCCATCCGTGGTTCAACAAGGATCTAACAATCTAGCATGATCACGATCACTATGCCCAAGACGGCCTTCAACCTTTACATCCCTGACAAGACCTTCTCTGTTAACAAACAGCAGGTCCCGGATTTTCCTTCCTGTGTCAGGAAGTTATCTTCTGCGCACTCTAGGAACCTCTGGGACTGTTCCTTATGTGCTGCATTATGAATCCAGCAGATGTCTGCGATGTTGAAGTCCCCCACAAGAACAAGGGGGAGAGACCTTGAGACCTCACCCAACTGTCTATAAAGTGTCTTGTCCACCTCTTCAGCACTCCAGCTGTGCAAGTCATTCCACCATGTTTCTGTTTAGTGATTATATCATAGTTTTCTGACTGCACAGTGGCCTCCAGCTCCTCCTGTTTATTACCCAAGCTGTGTGCATGAGTGTAGAAGCACCTGAGCTGGGCCTCCTTTTGGGTGGCAGTAGTCCTAATACCCTCATGATCTTACTCAGGTGTTTCCGTAGCCACCAACCTCACACCAACCCTTGTGTTCTTCCTACAAAAGGGTGAGTCCTCCTCATTCAAGACGCAAGACTGTGGGATCTTACTAGCACATCTCTCTCCTACAAGCACTGGGACGTTACATACAGGCTCCATACTAATGACCCCAGTTACACCCCCACTCCTCTTCGTACCTGGTTTAAAGCTCTATCAATGAACCTTCCCAACTCCCATCTTAAGACCCTTTTCCACTGATGGGAGAAGCTACTCCTATCAGTTGCCAGCAGGCCTGGTCTCGTGCAAACAGAGCAGAGGTCAAAAAGCCCAAAGGCCTGCTGGGCACACCAGGCTCGGAGCCAGGTATTAATCCATTGGCCCATCATATTTACTTCTTCACCATTCCCTATAACTGGAGGGATAGAGGAGAACACAACTTGTGCTCCCAAACCCTTCACCTGTTGCCCCAAGACTCTGAAGTCCTTTTTCGTAGTCCTTAGGGAAGTTCTTCCTATATCATCGCTGCCTACCTGAAACAACAATAGGGCATAGTAATCTGAGGGCCAAACTAGGGAAGGGAGTTTCTTCCTTATGTCTTTAGCCCGGGCTCCTGGGTGGCAACGGACCTCCTTGTGTAGAGGGTCTGGGCATAGATTTGTACTATTTTTTTTTGCCTATGTATTTTAAGCTTTATGACTTCTGCACCTAAATCGTTCTCTTATTTCTTAGCTGTCCTTCAGGATAAAGCCTTCTTTCTGAAATCCAATCTTTTAGTAAATCTGTACAGGCCTTTAATTTGGCAACTGTGATGGGCAGTTTCTGTAAAGAGGTTAGTTGTACGAGTTTACAATTTAATTAAGATCTCTTATGTATAGAAGCTTTCCTGCCGTAATTTTGTTAAGCATGATCTGTCAGGATTCCATCTGTTTCTGGGACCTTAGAGATGTGTCTGCCTTTGAAACCTGTCGGATTGATGTTTCAGTTAAACCTCTATTCTTATGCCATCTTCACACTTGTTGACAGTGCAGTCTAGAGATGCAGAAGCATGTGTCTACCCAAACCATGTCTGTGCATCATGGTATAAGACTGGATGAATGTACTAACTCAGAGACTGAAGTTCAGTGTGATGTGCAATAAACCTAGCTGAGAAGCAATCTTCTCTTCAAGACGAGACTGTAATCTTGTATTCCTGTGGCTAACTTAGCAAGAGTGCTCATTTCAGAAGTAATGGAGCCTCTGCTGATTTGGAATTCCCTGCAGATTGCTGTAGATGTTGTTGGCTCTAGATAGTAGTTGTTGTTTCTATGTATTGTGTGTTCTATTTGACATAACTGTTTTAAAATTGCTATTGATATAAAAATTTCTAAAGTTGGTGTTAACTGCTTACTTTTGTGGGTTTGTGGGTAACCTCTTGCTTAGTCTTATGTTTTATCTTTTAATTGTTTTTCAGACATGGAAATAATATTCATGGAATTTAATTCCACAGAAACTAAGTAGTAAAATAATGATAATGTCTGTTGGCCACGTTTCAATAGGTTTGCTTCTGTTGGTTGTTTTTGTCAGGGTGAAGCCCAGACTTCTCTCTGCCTTGTCCATCCAGTGTATTTTCTAGGCTTCTAACAGATGCCTCAGCTAAAACTAAGATGATGCAACTAGATTTTAATGTTCAGTTGTATATGCTAAGTTCTCTTCCTACTCTTATCCTGTCTGTAATGATTAGCATATGATATTACCTACATTATCTTACGGGGGTGTACTATGTTGTGGCCTACTTAAAAGTAAGTCTTAAATGTCAGTTCAACACCACCTAGTACAAGAACACAAAGAGTGCATTACATTAATGATCTATTTGCTACTGAACAAAGAGTAAAGTTTCAAAGCTTGCCTCTACTTTTGAAAACTTCTGACATAACTAACTCTAGCTGTCTAGAAGATCAACTTGTGTTGCACTGTGATGTTGTCCTCTGACAGTTATAGTCCTTTGGAAATGTCAGACTATTATCACAGTGCTGAAGGTGATGAGAACTGTCTTGGCAGCTGTCTGACCACCCAAGACTAACTACCGTAAGCCGTGCAGATGAGAACAAATTTCTGAATGAAATTTATCTCACTTCTTTAATCTAGCATTTCCAAAATATATTAAAAAAAAAAGTGTTAAAAATGCTGTTAATGGGCATATCTTAAAATAAATTTCAAAGATGGAAGCTGGAAAAAAGAAATCAATTTTCTAGATAGTTTCTGTGATTTTTTTTTTTTTAATTAGAGATGCAATAACTACAGTGAAGATGGTGAAGGGACAAAACTTATGAGGAACAGCTGAAGAAACCTGAGGCTGTTTAGTATGGAGAAGAGGACGCTGGGGGGGGGGGGTTGTTTATCCTTTTCTCAAACTGCTTAAAAGGAGGTTGCCGCAAGGAGGATGTCAGCCCTTATTCTCAGGTTACGAGTAATAGAATGTGGAACAGTGGCATTAAGATGTGTCAGGGGAGGTTTAGATTGGATATCAGGAGGAGTTTCTTCATGGAAAGAGTGGTTAGCTGCTGGAACAGACTACCCAGGGAGGTGGCAAAGTTGCCATCTCTGAAGGTACTTAAAGAGATGTGTGAGTATGGCACTAAGGGATATAGCGGTGGACTTGTATGATCTTGAAAGTCTTCTTGAATCTACATGACTCTATGATTCTGCCAGTCTCTTTCAAGTTGTTCATTTGTCACTCTTCTCAGTAGGCTGATGTTCCACTGCAATAATGTATACTGGTATTGACCATACTGCATCAAAATCAAGGAAGAGGATCTTGATGTAGCTAATAACAGACTGCATAAATATGTGATTTTTGTCCTGCTTTCCTGCTTGCATGCTTTTTTAACTGGAGATGGTACTGCTTTAGAGTTCCTATGACTCGAGCAAATTCTTGTCTGCTTCTTGCTGTTTTCAAATATGTGGATAAGTCCTTTCTCTTGCTGCTTGAGTTTAGAGAACTGGAGATTCCTCAGAACTGTATGTGTCACAGGATAGTGCTACTCTATCAAATGTAACTACATTATTTATGGCTCTGGAACTAGCTTAGTCATTTTAAGCTTGAAAGTCTCATCACAGTGATCCAATGTTCAAGTATGATGTCTCTGATATCTGAAAATCAGACTTGATTCCTGTGTTTTAGGTTCCTGAACCTGAAATAGAATACAAAACCCAGTATTGGGTTGCCAAGTTCACTGTATAGTGCCAAAGTGTGCATCTCAAAGTGTGAGGGGAAAAAAAAAAAAGCTATATGCAGACCACAAAGCCGTCTAAGAGAAGCTAATGAGAAATTCTAATCACAGTAGTTTGTTTGAACTTCTCTTAAAAAGCTAGAACTGAATGACAAGGACAATCAGTCACATGTGGTCTAAATGAATACCTGAAGATACCTGCCAGATAGATAGCATTCTTTTCAAGTGGCTACAGTGCCTAGCTTTTATACAATGGCTGGATTGTTGGGGACCTCAGGTGAACTTTTTTTAATCTTAGTATTCAAATCTGTATGTTTACTTCCAGAAAGTTACGAAGTAAGGTTATACTGTGTAAAAAAAACTTCTCCAAACCATGACGCTCTCTTGTTGCAGCTGAGTTGCTATTCTCCAAGATTGTAAGGCTGAAATAATTAGATTTGTTTAGCTGAGAGAAGATATGATTTAGAAAAAAAAATGAAAAAACTCTTCAAATATATAGAAGTTTGTAGCAGAGTTGGCTGGAGTGTGAACAAAGCATAATGAATATGCTGTTGTAAGAGGTGCTTTGGTTTATGTTAAATAGAGCTTTTAAATAGTAAAGGTTGATAAAAATGAAGAAGAGTTAGCTATGAAAGCTGTGGAATATTCATCTTGAGGAGGAATGAGTCAATCAGACAGGTATTTTGAAGAATAATGGGTGACTTTTCAGTCTCCCTCACAACCATGATTTTATGACCATGTGATTCAATACCTGAGTGGATTGCTTAAAGAATTCTGTTGGGAAACAGTTGTCTGTGAAACCCCTGAAGTGAAGAGAGAGCTGAGTTGCTGACCCTCAGTACCTGAGTTAGTGTTTCAAAGTGGTACCTCTTCTACCTCATACTAACAACAACAAAAGTAAAAAGCAAAAAAGCTATATGTGAGAACCAGAAACTGTATGTGAATAATGAAGTAATTAGATTACATCTCCTAGACTGGGTCAGGCATCACAGAAGAGATCAGGTGTGCTCAGAAGGGTTCTGTGGTGAACATGTGCACAATGGAGAGTTTCAGAAGCCTACTGAACATTCAGGAGATGTCTTCCTTGAGTTATGCAGAAAATAGAAGGATATTCAGGATTCAGGGGCCACTTCATGGTGGGAAACGGGTTGGTTCACAGATCTGGATAAAGGCAACCACATCCATTTCATTTCCATTTTCCACATTGTGGTCTAGATTGCACAGTTCCTTATGGAATTGCCAGGATAGATTTGTAAGAGTTGGTCTTTCCCTGGGACTGTGTAGTAGAGAGCTGGTCAAAATATAAATGTAGGGTTGCTTCTCTGAGATGAGCATCATCCTAGTGATCCGATCCCTGTTTTCTGTTCAAATCTGTAGGAATTTCTTTATTCATGCTCTTATCCAGTGAGTTATTCTTAAGGCACACACTGGCAGGCATCAACAAGTTATTACAGATACGTTTGCAACCATTCATCTTCTTTGTTTCTACATAGATGAGTTTGTCATAAAAGTTCTAACAGATGTAGGAAAGTAATAGACATAATAATTGCTCCATGTAGCTTGTAGAGAGTTAAGAAAATTGGTGCAGAATGAGAGGACATTGTCTCATTATTTCTTTGTAGCAAACGCAACTAATACCTAAAATAAGAATAACAGGAGAAATTATTTATCACTAATCATTCTGAAAAAATTCCATTTTTACAGCGTAGTCTTGCTTGGCTGACACTTGAAGAGTTTTTCATTTACATTATATCATCTGTGTCAGAATCAGAGGAATCTGAACACTTAATTTCAAGCAATCTTGGGAACTGCAGGCTGTTAACAAAATGTACTGAATATAAAAGTCCGTTTCCTCAGCTGATGTGTGTGTGGGATGATGGTAATATATAGCGAACTGCTTTGGTAAGAGAGGGACATGCTAATTTGGGAAATGACTGAAGAAAAAGACCAGGGAGAAGCAAATCACAGAATTATTTGAGATTACCATATCAGAGAAACAAAAGTCTTTCATTTTTTCTTTAAAAAGGGCAGAGAAGTTCAACTATTTGAATAAAAAACACAGTACGGGAAGGTTTGTTTTGTTCTTTAGAGACTGTCTTTCTCTAGGAAGATAAGGGAATTTTACTGAATTACCGTCTGCCAAGCAGGGACTCAAGGAACTGATTATATTGAATAATGTTAAAATGAGTCCAACTTTTGTGCATTGGCATTTGGTCCATCAGGAACTATGATGAAATAGGGACTCTTGTTTTTCCTGCCACTTGGAAATTCAAGACACTTAGCAACAATAGTTCTATCTGCTGATGCCCTGCTGGGTTGTGAAGAACACAGGAAATAAGCAAAGAGATTTTGGATATTTCTGAAATAAATCAAAATAAGTAATTGTAGGCTGAAATATACAAAGAGATAGTGTGCTGGATCTGTTTGAAAAAGATAAAGTTGGGCATGCACAAATGCTTAGTGGTAGACCAACTACATATATACACACTTGCCTGTACCCATTTCATACAACTTTGTTTAAAATGCATATTTAAAATCACATAGATTAAACATTTATTGTTAGCAAAACACTGTCATGTTTAGGTTACTTCACATAAATATATTGTATTGCAAACACTAAGTTCAGTTAAGCTGCCTACTCCCTTAGGTTATTATTACTTAGAACTGAAGACAGGCTTAAAATGAAAAAAACTTAAAATATTAGTATTAATTCTAGGACTTAAATTCAGGGTTAATGTCAGATATCAAGAAAAGCCAGTGAAATGTCAATGAGATAAATAGATGCTTGTATCAGAAAGAGCGTTACCAGTAGGAACAGGGAAGTAATTGTCCCCCTGTACTCAGTACTGGTGAGGCTGCACCTCAAGTACTGTGTCCAGTTTTGAGCCCCTCGCTGTAAGAAAGACATCGAGGCCCTGGAGCATGTCCAGAGGAGGGCAACAAAGCTGGTGAGGGGTCTGGAGCACAGGCTTTATGAGGAGTGGCTGAAGGAGCTGGGATTGTTCAGTCTGGAGAAGAGGAGACTCGGGAGACCTTATTGCTCTCTATAACTACCTGAAGGGAGGTTGTGGTGAGCTGGGGGTCAGCCTCTTCTCTCGGGTAACTAGTGATAGGACTAGAGGGAATGGCTTCAAGCTGCGCCAGGGAAGGTTCAGGCTGGACGTTAGGAAATACTACTTCTCTGAAAGGGTGGTCAGGCACTGGAATGGGCTGCCCAGAGAGGTGGTGGAGTCACCGACCCTGGAGGTGTTCAAGGAATGTGAAATCTCACCAGGGCACTTCACAGCAGAACTAATATTGCCTTGTTGTTGCTGGAAATAATCCACTTGTTATAGAATCATAGAATCCCCAAGTTTGGAAAAGACACACAGGATCGCCCAGTCCAACCATCGACCCATCACCAAAGCAGATGGTTGAACCGATAGTATTTGTCTTTCCACTGCCAAACCATGTTGTTTCCTAGTCTTCTCATATCAAATCTACAAATCAAATACTACATCTTTTCCTCTGTTTCTACTTACTCACCCTCTGCTTTATGCAAAAATGTATGCTCTAATAATTCTTATTATTGCAGAAGAGCCATAGTCTTTTTTTTCTTCTTTAGACTCCATGAGAGGGTATATTTCTCCAGCTGTGTAGGGATAGCTTTGTGATTACTAAAATCTAGAGTGGGTGAAATAGAGTCAGTGTTATATCTAATTTTGTTCCTATATGATGTGTTGGACATCAGTTTGTTGTGAGTAGCTTGAAACACAAGCTCCAGGTTCTCTGTATACTTCATTTCACTTTCTCTTTTCTGTGCTAATATTCTTTGTTTGGGATTAGTCAGTCTCATATCTACTTGAAAACACTGTGATATCAGCTGTAATTGAATCCTCAGTTTATATCTCCGGTGTTGGCATAGGGGACAGGAATATCATTAACGATGAAGTTCAATACTTTCACCTCAATTTCTGTGACAGTAACAGATTAAATCATTGTTCTGAATAATTGTCGTCATTTAAAATCAAGCCTGTTTGTGTTAGGCGAAATGCATTAGTTCTAGATTGAGGTTTTCTTTCTTCTTACAACAGACATCACTTGTGAAAACGTTCATTAAAGAATAATTGTAGTAACTGATAAATTTTTACAAAATAAAAAATCATACTCGAAAGATTTTGACAGGAAACTCTTGGAAACTGTGGCATTTGCAAATATAGTGTTCACAATAGCTGTAATGTTTGTTTTGCCTTTGCATTAAGCAGAGCAGCCTCCACAAATTAGAGTATAAATATGTATATATATTCTGTTGATGTAAAGGTGCTCAATGTAGATTTTGGCTTCTGGTGTCGCAGTATGTTGGTTTTTTTTTTGTTTTGTTTTCAAAAGACTTTGATGTGGTGATTTAATTTGCTGTCACTTTTCTTCACCCACTCCTGTGTCCATTCTTTCAACCCAGGACCCCTTCACCTTGAAATTCAGAAAAAGGGAAGAGGTTCAGTTTGTCTTCTCAAATCAGATTTCTAAAACATTGTAGGCTCTGAGTTAAAACAGATCATGGGTGTTGATGTTGAATATTTTAACAGCTTTACTTTTGCAGCAAAGTATTTATGTTTTGAAAGCTGACTTACAGTAGTTAATATTAATGTAATTTAACACTCTACTTGCTTTACGCTCTGGCAGATTGTCTGTATGGTAACTTATTTCACCTTATAGTATACAGTTCCTTGTAGAAGTGCAGCTGTGCCATTTGTTTAGGCTAACAACTAGTAAGGCAGAGACAAAACTCATTATGCTTCCTAAAGACAGTTGGTTTTAGAGTTAAACAATTGCTTTAAATAAATCAGGTTGATAACTACAAGGTTAACCAGACTGCTTAAATTTATATCCGATTGGAAGCTTAATATTATCGCACCTCATATGTTTTCTTAGCATTCAAGAATAACTAAAAAATGAAGTTTAAGAATTTTTATCACAACTAACACATCAACTAGTGAAAAACAAGCCCTGTGATGTTGTACAATTCCCAGTTGTTTCACTGTGTTTGACAGTGTTTGACTCTTCTAATTTGGTGAAGAAATTTCTTGTGTGTGAAGAACTATCTTCAAGTAGACATCTTCATCACAAAATGTTTATTTCATTTAACTCAACTTGAGTCTCAATATAAATCCTGATGAAATTAAGAAAGTTAAGGCAGGTATTGCAAATCCACACCATTTTCAAAATGTTCAGAGGTGACACAATTTATAAACAGTTACTTTTTAGGATTGAATACCAGAATAGTAGTAAGATTTTCATTGATGAAACTTTTAGACTATAGAAATAATGAAACAATGGATGCATTTTGTAAAATAGTATTGTGAATGTAATTAGCACGTGCCAAAGAAATCAGATAAAGATTGTGGAAAACAGAGGAACATCATGTCATCTCAACTTTGAGAACTGAGTCCATCTTGTTCAGAAACTTTCCCTTAGGCCGAAGTCAAACATCTCTATGCAAAAGTTAAGTGCTCCATACTTTTGAAACATTGAATTTCATGCCCACTGATTGTTGTAAAACAAACAAAACAAAAAGACTATTCAGTATTAATTTTGCTTTTAATTAAATGTAATCACATTTAATGTAATGTATTAAATGTAATTACATTTAATAGGCATAATAGAAAATTAAGCTGCAAGAGGTTTCTTCAGTGTAGAGATGTTTTGATCAGTATCTCATCCTTCTCTGCAGAAGACCCTCATGTATATTTTCTTCCTCTTTTGAACACCCTGCCAAAATATTTAGATGTCTTTATCTCACCTTTTTCTTGACTGTGTAGAGGCAGTTTGATCTAATGTGATCTTCCCTTTTCCCCAGTTTGTTTTTTCTGAGCAACTTGTGCATTGTTTGTTGATGGTTTGACATGGTGACTGACAGCAGTTATATCACCTTTTGGTTATGTGCAAAGAATTTTTTTCTGATATTTATCTGAAGTTGCTCGGAAGGTCCATCTATTTCTTTGTAACGTTTTGAGACTCCTGACTGGACCAGGATTAGTAATTATTTGATTCTTTGCTACAACTACCTATATCATCTCCCATTCTTCCATTCCTGTTTGAATTCCTTCTTCCAGAAAAGCATAAAAGTGAAGAACAAACTCTCAGGCAATTAATTTCCTGACATGTAGTTCAAAACAAGTGGTGATCCTGGCTTGTGTAGCTCTCTTAATTTGTTTAAACTTATTTATTCTTTCATTACTGATGGCCGTCACCACTGACATTCACAGTGACACCTGATGGTGGGTATTAGTTAGCCTGACTCTTTTATTCTCTACTTCCAAATCTGAAGACCCCAAGATGAGTGTTGCCTAGTTGATTAATTCTTTCAACAATCACATGGCTCAGAAATAAACATAGCCTGTCTGTGTAACTCACTGTGTGAGAGAGAACTACTAGCCCACGGTGAAAACTGCAAAGATATGTCTTTATCACCTGTAACATGCTTGAAAGCTAGATATCCTCTTCTGCAGAAGTTTTAGGATGAATGAAATAAATCTTCATGCAGTGGACTACTCACAGAGAGAGGGGCTACTCAGACAAAATTAATTATTTTATAATGAACCACTGGAATGATTTCAACAATTGTGAAGTGCTTTTGGAATCTTGAAGATGATCTTTTATAGGAGTTGTTGTAAAGCTTTTCCTCATGCTAAAAGATCATGAATTAAGATTTTGGTGGGGTGGCATACAAAGAGGAAAAGATACAATGACAAAGATGTGGTATAGAAAAGATGATATTGAGCTGACTGTGCTGTAGTCTTTCTTTCAATGATGTTGAATACAGTTATCCAAGGTAAAAGCTTTTTATATAAAAAAAAAAAAGGCAAAAGAGAGAAATAAAATACAAAGTGTAGAAAAATGACACACATACAGGAATTAATCAGTTTTTTTATAATCAACATATGCTTAGGTTATATCAGAAACATCTTCCATTATGTTACCTGCTGTTTCCCTTCTGAAACGATGGAAGTCTGCATTTCTGTTCTTGTAGATGCTTCTTTCCTATTTTAGAAAGTACTTTTCCATCTTTTATTGGCCTCAGTAGTTAGAAGGTACCAAACCCAGACTATATAGAGGGTGTGGTAGGACAGTCCAGCCATGACTGGCAATGTGCTCCATTACCTTCAAACTGATATGGTGCCTGGTGTTACTGTGTTGCAAGAGAAAGACTGTCTTCTTCTCTGGCCTGACTGTGCAAGTTTGAACCTTCAACTTAGTCAGCATCATCATGTAGTGGTCAGAGGTTCCAGGAAGTCCAGAAGGCTAAACACTTTCCTATACTAATAGATACTGCACATCACTTTAGCCACTGAGGACTGTGTCTTGAACTTTTCTTTGATGGTAATTGTACTTGCTGCCACTTCCTGAACTGCCATTTTGACTCTTTCCTGTAGTGGTGACACCACTTCTTTTCACCGCTAATGATACAGTCTGGAAAACTGTCACTTTCAGCCTTGTATTGGTTCAAAAACTTCTGAGAAACTTGCTTGTGGCATTTTCTGTTCCCGTGTGAACACTTCTGGGGTCCACCTGGTGCAAACTTTGTAGTATTCCAATATTGCCACCCTCATTTCCCATGAATCAAAGCCAATATTCAGCTCTATACACAGTTCCATGTTTGTATTCTGCCATTTCACAGGGATGAGCTCATTGAGACTCTTCATTTTGTGGTGCAGCAGCTGTGCATGGCCATCTGGAATGTGGCTTGTCTTTCACATCACTGGTGCCGCTGCTGAAATACACCATCCACTGCTTCCCTGTCCTCACATCTGCTGTTTGGTCTCTGTTAACGTTCAGTAAGAGTCAATGAATGTCAGTGGGTGCAATATTTCCGTGTGGAGGAATTCAGCTCCACACCTCGGCTTTGTATGTGCTTCCATGTCAGCTGCCATTTTGTCAGACTGCTTCTCTGCTGCCATCTGTAACATGGCAACAACATGTAATGGAATATCGATGGGAAGGTTCAACTTCTACTGCCATTCCACCAATATCTACCTCTGACACTGTGGGCCAATGTAAAATAGGACGTATTGCTTTTGAAGTAGCCCTAGTATGTACATATAATGTAAAGGAGCTTAACTACATAAAAGTTATGCCGAGATCTCTTCTGCGTGTTACTTTAATAATGTTTGAGGCAACTTATGCTTGAGCCTTGTCATTTTTTTCCACTAATCATGGAATAGAAGCTTTCAAAAAGCTCGCTTATTCTTGCACATTACATTAACAGTGAGCAGAGTAGTTGTAGTCTATCAGTCTCTTCCATGTGTTTAGAATACTCAGATAACATTCTACTGTATACTCTGCCTGCCTTATAATAAGGCCAATGTCACTTAAAAACTCTAAGCTTTCAGAATTTACCTCCCGCGTAATATATCTCGTGGTGATTTCTCTGTAAAACCGGGCCTTTCTAAACCTTGCACTTGTCACTAATTACGTAAATCGTCTGTACTAGCTTCGTATGCCAACACAGAGCTCCAAGCACAATCTTACAAAATATATAACGCTATTTAATAGCAACCGATGATTAAAAATGGCAGATTTATGTACTTCACTGAAGAGTTAAACATAGAAAAGCACAAAATACCCGAGGAAATGTAGAAGACCAGTCAGATGAATGAAGATGTATTTGCTCGTATATTCACTCATTTATTGGACGTTAATGACTGTGTATAAAATGAATTTAATGGCACTCCATCTCGTTTCCCACATCAACAACTCCCGGTTAGGACTTGAATTAGTTGGCAGATTCAGGACAGCAGCCAAGAGCCTTGTGGCTATTATGACTGCAAGGTAATGCAGATCAAGGCAACGCATGTCTGCCAGATATTGTGTTTGAGAAGTTTGTTCTTCCTTTTCCTGTACATAGACAGACGACTTCGTCACCACACAACGTTTCCCAGAAGTACTGAAACATTTTATCGCATTCTTTCAAGACCGGTTTCCTTCCGTGTCTACCTGTTCTCAAAGTTTTATTCTGGTATTGCTCAACTTTAATGCACTGTAGCCTCCTTTGATTTATTTTTTTTGTGTGTGTTCAACTGCTTTGGTCAGTGTGTGTTAATTTCTGTAGACTAAAATTAGCATTTATTCTTCATAAGTCAGTGTGTGTTAATTTCTGTAGACTAAAATTAGCATTTATTCTTCGTAAGAAAATAAATTCATCCAAGTCTCTTCTTTGTTAAATACATTATTCTAGTTTGTAGGTAAGCTTTTTGTTGTTGTTTTTTTTAATATGATTGCCATATTTTCTTTGGGTATAAAGAAACTTGGTATTCATAAGTTTTAAGGCATAATTCAGCAGAAACTTTTTGGGGTGTCCTTGAGAGCTTATTAATATATGAAAATATGTAGTAAATTTCAGAGAAATGACAGAAAATATTTAAGATCTCTCTGAAAAACTACTTGTATCGGGTACAGAGAAGTATGAATTGCTTCTGATCAGTTTTAGGATGACCCATGGCAGGTATTAGTCAAAAGTCACTCATAAGAGAAAGAAGAGCACGCCCTGTTCTGAAGGTGAGAGCTTGCTGGAAAACTCCCAGAAGGAAGCAATCACTGACCAGAGGCATTGCTCTCTTGGCTACTAGCCCTTAAATGAGGTTTTAAACGCTGAAGGGTCCACCCCTTCAGGTCACACAGGTGAATTGCTTGCACTGGTGCTCCAAGGGCTAGCCACACCTCTTCACCAGATGCTCTATCACTAGTTCAGGCCATGACCTGGTAGTTCCCATACAATAATATATTACGTCTTGTTTTAAGTTTCTTATCTGTAATATATATTTCTTACAATTTGGTGCTATCCTTTGTCATTTTTTCTCTAGATTTTTCCCTCTTTTATTTTTATTTTTATTTTTTTTTCCCCCTCAGGTTGCTGTTCCCTTCTTGGCACACAACCTAGTTCATACTGGAGCAATCTTTTTAAACAGTTTGTATATCTTTACTCTGACCACATTTGTCAGATTTTCTACAATTTTCAAGTTATTTTGCTGGCCTTATAGACCTTTCCGTGTCACTTAGCCAGGAATAAAGAGATGCTAATCTGAACTTGATAAGCACTGTTTTCATGCATTAGATAGCTTCCTTAGCTTTAAAATTTCTCATAAAAAATAAGGAGATGATAATGTTTCCTTCTCAGTACTGTGGTATTCCATGATGACTCTAAAACCAAAGTGAAGTTTTAACTTGAAATAGGTTTTAACAGAAACCTTTATAAGCAACTAATTCATTATCATAAAAAAATTTATTTGCAGTGGAAACAATCTGAAGAAGAAAGCCCTATGATGATTTCCAACATGGCTGCATTTATGAGAAAGTGCCCCTCTCCCCGTGCCATTTCATTACTGAAAAGAGTACTCTCCACTTCAAACTGAAGGAATGGCACTGTGTTGCAAAGAGATTTGATGTATAATTTTGATTTATGACTTCTATTTGCTCAAGCACTTGTGATTTATAATGCAGTTTCTCTTATCATTTGTTATTCAGGATTCTTGAGTGAGATACATACATTTGCAAATATACAGGGTGCTACCCTTAGTGCCTTTCTACCGAATACTCACGTTTCCCACTCTGATACACTTGGATGTGTTGACTGATCATTTTGGGTTTAGAATTATATTAAAAGAAATACTTGACGTAAAGCTCTAAAATATTAGTTGCTTCTCATATATTTCTTGGATAACTGAAGATTAGGGAATGTGAAGTGGTTGTTGTGATTGCCATAATCACACAATGCATGTACATCTGCACCATTAACTGTGTTAGACAAATATTTATTATGATTGCTTACAATGAAAGCATAGGATCCTTCTCCTGACTGCCTACTACAATTGCAGCAATGTTTTCTTGATCAGCCCCTTCAAGCTGAAGTTTGTGTAATGCAAAATCAACCTTAATAATCCTATAATAGGGTCTCTTGTGTTATCAAGTTCTGATGTCTTCCACTTTAATCATCTCTAGAACTTCCAGTCCCACCCAGCAAGACTTTTCAGTAAGAGTCAGCAAGCTTGTGACTTGCTGCCTGAGTATCATGACCTGAGAAGTCTGTATCTGCCTCTACAGATCTCCATAACTTTTTTTGCCTGCTATGTTCTTTCAGTTAAAGCTCTTCTTTTTCATAGAGGTCAGCAGCTAACTCACCTGCTGCTCACCCCTTGGCTCTCAATTGGCTCTAGCCTCAGACTTAAGCAACTCTGCAAGTAAATTCTGTTGCTGTAATCCTATCTCTTTACCAGGCATCTAGTATGAATTATGCAGTGTTAGGAAAACAGAATTAGATGTTGTACTGTTTCCCGAGTTTAAATACAGTGTTCTAGGGTAAGATCTGCTCTTTTTTTTCTGGGAAACTCTATCAGATTGTATTTCCTCTCGTTCTGGATAGGTGTTTTCTCAAGAATATGCATGGCTTTCTGCCAGGTCCTTCAGGAAATTCCTGCAGACTTTCTGGCAGGGGTTACTTCAGGAAATCTTTGATGATGTCTGGTTTCCTAATTCTGCACATATTAGTTCCAACTGCCACTCTATAACCTTAATCAGGTACATTTGGGAATTTCACTCCATTTTATTCATAGGAGCCATGATGACCTTTTGACCTGGCACAACAGAGAAAGTAAATTATGAGAGCCTCCAAGTACAAAAATGATTGACTTACATGGGAATGGTCTTCAGATTAAAGACACTATCTTTTTGATTATCCAGCTCTTCATGTTTCTCAGCTTAAAAATAAACAGAGAAAAATACATTTTATCCTTGAAGCAATTATACTGTTCAAAATGACTGTGAACTTTTGTAAATCCAGACTGTTTACCCTATGAAGACCTGAAATCACTTCTGATTTTCCTCTTCAATATATATGTATTTCAAACAGGACTCTCTTAACATTAATTGCACCCAAGGTCTTGTCTGTCTTTCACTGTCTAATTATACGAGCGCTTTTCATAGGCTAGGCTAAAACCAGTGTATGAGCAAACCATGCACAAATCTGTGACTCTGTTGATTTTTTGGGTGGTTAAGCATGGTAAAAGATTCTAAGGATATATACAGAAGTATGACATTTTTTTCTAAGCTTAGCAAACAAAACTTTCATAATAAAGCATATTCTATAACAAAAAGCTTTAATGACAAAGTGATTGAATAGTCATCAATGGACTCATGAGAAAACTTACTGACAACCTGTTCATATGGCATCAAGCATATGATGCTTGATAGCACTCCATCTTTAACTTCCCAAAACAGTTTGTGTAGATACTTATATTCAGAGCATGAGCCAATTAGATAGATATTTCCTCCAATAAGCTTCCATGTAAACCGTATTACCAATATGCTTCAGTGCTATAAATGGTCAATAATGTCAGTGTTCTTCCTGAAGCTATGTTTAGATAGGAAAAAACATAGATAGCACATAATTGGTGATTGCAGAGTCCTAGCTTTTAATTTACAAATTACTAAATCCATTAGCCCTTTTATAGGAAGGTCTACATCCTTGGTGTGTGAATGAATGGGAAGCAGGAAGGACAATGCTTGTTGCAAGTAAACTGGCTACAGTCTCTGCTCCTGCTGCTGTTTTGTGACATATCTCTATTTCAGAGATCTGTAAAACATATAAAAGATTTGGTGCATGCTTTTATCAGCAATTACTCTTGATAAAAGGTCAGATATTCTTACTAATGAAGCATTTATATAACATTTGTTTAAATAAGCTTGAAATCAGAATTTTGCTTGGTGTTTCTGTGTACTTTGTGTCTTGAGGAAATGCTGATGCTGGGAAGGTTTAACTTTTCTCATGGGTCAGTACAGGAATCTCTTCATCCTAAGGAATTAATAAGATAGTAGAA